>NC_135089.1:17320000-18070000 GCF_051107435.1 Chaetodon auriga | reverse complement strand
AAGAGGTATAGAAGTCTGCTCTGTTGCTCTAAATTAGAGTGCATTTAGAGTTTCTTTTTATATTTAGCTCCAAATGGGCTAATTATGCAAAACGGCCCTGTTTTTTATATAATTGCTGCACTTGCTTCGTGTATAATTTCAGTGCATCATGTATGATTGCAGTAAGCAATTTCCAGTGAGAAACATGCTGTCTTCACTTAGAGACTATTTTTCCAGCACAGAGCACAGAGGACTTATAGAGAGCGTCATCACATGGAGCAGCAACAATCACCTGAAGCTCAACATCAGCAGAACCAATGAACCAGTGTGGATGTTTACAGCAAAGAAGCTGAAACTGGAAAACATGTCAGCACAGTTTGAAGGTGGACGCCCAAGATCAGAGTCACCAATTCAGTATCTGACCAAATGTGAAATATGGTCACAATCTGCCTTCTGTTCCTGAGTTATGGTGCTGAATACGTGATAATAACAAAAGTGTTTTTGCAGAACATTGTGAGGTTACAGTCAGGCTGACCTTTGACCTTTTAGATAGAAAATGTCACCACTTCATCATTTTACCCTGTGAGACATTTGTGTGAACTTTTGTCAGAATTAGCATATGAATTCTTGAGTTATGGCCAAAATGAGATCACAGTGACCTTGACCTTTGACCTTTGACCTTTGATCTAAGCTAATCAGTTCATCCTTTCGTCCAAGTGAACAAAAATCCCTCAAGGCGTTCCTGAGATATTCACGAGAGTGGGATAGATGGACAGAAGATAAATGAAAATGATTCAGTATTAAACATACACATGAAAACAAACGCAGTTTTTATCTCATGTGACATGACAAGCTTTTATACGGCTGTGTTTACACTGGATTGTGTAGCTGCTCTGTAATAGCACTGACTGTCAGGTCTAGTCAGGGCTCATTCGCCCAGTTAACCCTCCTCATCACTGAGAAGCCTTTCTTGATGCCTCTTGTAAGCCATCGTCTCCTCAGCTCTGAGGGCTCAGGGTCAATTAGACTGATCAATGAAGGACAAAGTGGCGAGGGATCAATAGGTTGAATATTCAGTTGTCCTTGTAAGGAGGGATTTGTCTCTGTTAACACATAAACCCTCGGGACATGCAGTTGAATTGCCGTGTAGCCTGTGATTGGCTTATGATCCTGAGATGAGGAAAAGGCGAGATTATTATTTTCTCTTCCTCTTACCGGCTGAGTGTTTTCCGCTCTGTTCGGTCGACTGCAGTGTCTCTCCTCTCTACTTCCTCCTCTGAAGGTGATTGTTATCCGTGACTTAGTCTAAGCCTTACGGTGACTGACAAAATAAAAACACTCTGCTTTGTTGGAGGTTTGTCCTTGTAATACAAGAGCTTTCAGGTTAATATGTATTTTGTGCTTCACAGGAGATCAGTAGCAGCAGGTCCACACACACACACACACACACACACACACATACATACAAACACACACAATGTGACTGTGCTAACAGATTTATGTCCCCACAATATAAGTAATGCACGAGAACCCACAAACACACACACACACAATCTTTATCTGAACCTAATAATTGCATTGACTGTGGTTAGAGGGCGGTCGATGCGATGCTAACAGCACCTTAACAGCATTACCCTGCGTGTGACAGGAGAGGGTGTGAAGCGGCTAATGCATTAATTGCACCTGCTGCTATATACTGTAATGGCTCACATCAGAGACGCTCATTTACACGCACACCCACGTGAAGCTGAAGGCCAGAATCCTCAGGCTCAAGGGTAATTCTGTGGGGCATGAAAGCGTGATCTCCCCCGCCCCAGCTCACCCTTGTTTACACCCTCTGCCCCCTCCCTCTCTCTCGCTCTCTCAGCGTGGAGGGTTTTGTACAGAGCCAGGCTGTGCTGGCATGAGATCTGGCTCTGCTCGCACTGTTTTCATTCGGTGCAGTGAGTGTCTGCCGCAGCTTCAGCCCAATGTTCTCTGTCCATCTGGACTCGGGAGATGGGAGGATAGAAGAAGAGAGAGAGAGAGAGAGAGAGGGAGAGAGAGGAGGAGGGGTCTTGGCTCAAAGCAGTGGCAGAAATTAACAGACTGACTGGTTTGAAAACAAACATAGATGCTCATACATAGTTAAAATAATTTGTTATAATACAGTGTTAACCAGGATAAGTTCAAGTCCACAGGGGCCGACAAAAGCCCCGGCTTCACTGCATAGCAGTTAACCAATCACTGAGCCCCCCCCCTTCGTGACTGTTGCTACACCTGTCAAGCTTTCTGTTCTCACATGCAGTTTACGAGGACACTCATAATTCTTAGTAAATGGGTCTTTGATTTCAGGCTGTAGTCAAACCGAGACGTCTCATTTCTAGCCGTGGACCATTGATTTTGTCTGTGGCTTTTATACTATTGCTTGGACCTGTTTGGTCCCTGTTTGGTATCTAAATTATAACATGGGAGTGTGGAAATATGCTCTATGCAAGCACAACTGAAATGACGAGGGCCTTAAGGTGGATCTCTTAAATTAATTTGTCTTTAATCAAATTAGCATGCAGCAAACCTGGGGCATGTAATATTTTAGCATAGGAATACAAACTCCACACAGACCTGGATTAATCTGGGCCCAGCATAATACATCTCATATCTCATATCATATGATCATTTTAACAGTTACATAATTCAACAGTGGTCAGAAATAAACCTAGCATCCATTAAAGGTCCTCTCCTGGCATTGATTAAGCCCCTAAAAACTCATCTCTGTGCAAGTATTTTCCACGAAAAAAAACCCTGCTTCGTGCCTTAAAATGGCTTAGAGGTAACTCTAGGCCTTTGCGTTTATTTAGTAACTGTGGATCTATGAATATGCAAATAATCCCCACCTCTATGTCCACCCACCTCTCCTCTGCTCGCCTGCAGCTGCAGCGTACCTACTCACCTCCAACTCTGCTCATCAAGCACACAGTTCTTCAACATATTGGCTCATACTCAGGCTAATGGATGGAACGATGTCAGGGTTCAACATACATTTTGTGGTAAAGAGTGCTCTGGAAAAAGGCGACTGCAGGCTACAGTTTGCCTCTCTTATACTTTCAAATCCTTTGGTAACACATGACAGCTCACCATTTCCCCCTTTTGCAAGTTTGCAACCAAAAAAAAAAAACACATCTCTGCCATCGTTTTGAAAATGGCGAATAGCTGAGCTTGTAAGCCCAGCTTCTCCTCTGATATCCCTCGTTTCACTGTAGCACCAATCTGCTAGTTCACAGGATGGATTCCTTATGTATGTCGCATGTGAAACCCTGGCTGTCTGAATCTGTGTTTGGAGACTTCCACCTGCAGTTACATGGTGGAAATGCTCAGTCATGGCGCTGACTGCTTTCTTCACTCATGATGTGTCTTGTAGCATATGAAAACACACCACATGGACATGTTAACAAGGTTAAAAACTTGACTTTAATTGAAGGGGGCCTTTAAAAACGTTTTTTTTAACAATATCTCTCCATTCAGTAAACTTTTTCCTGTCTTTCTGCTCGAGCATTCAGGGCTTCCTTTGTTTCTTTGTCTGGTTCATCTGGTTTCAAAGACCTTACCTTTCTGTACCTGATCTCTCTTTTTTCTTTCCTTTTTCTCTTTCTTTCAGAAGGATTTGCCACTGCCTCGCAAGAACAGCAGGTGAGTGTTATCTCCGTTCATCCCTCCCTCCCTCCTCCCTCCCTCCCTCTGTTTTTTCCCTGCTCTCTGGGGAGAGGCCGGGTCGCTCCATGAAGAAAAACAATCACTCCAAGAGGAGCTGCAGAGCGTGATTTGCACGATTTGTTCTGAACGCTCTGAGGATGCTTGAGTGGTGCTTGTGGTGTGGATTGTGTAGTCTTTGGGTGAGGGATGCTGGGAGTGTGTCTGAGTCTGATTAAGGCCAGCCGGGAGCTCTGGATGCTGTCCATGGTGCTGAAAGCCACTCTGCCTTTTCCAGTCGCTCAGTTACAGACTCTTTATCTCTCCTCTTCCCTTCCTATTGCTCAGTTATTAATCTTTCTATTCCACTCTCATTTCCACCTTCAGCGTTCCAGCTCCTCTCTACCTATACTTCTTTTTCTAAATCCCTTCCTTGCTCTTCTGTCTATCTCCCTCTTACACACTTTGGGTTTTTCTGCTTGTTAGTTTATCAGTATGCTAGCAATCAGCTTTAGCCAGCACACAGGCAACTGAAGTGTAGAAAAGAAACTACAAAACCAGACACACAGTGACTGAAATACAGTTAAACACACACACACACACACACACACACACACACACACACAGTAACACATACAGTATATTTGAATCATCCACAGCAAAACAAAATAAGGACACAGTATTGGTTCTGTGGAAACATTTAGTACAACATACAGTAATACATCAATAGTAATAATCCAGTATAAAGCTGGGGTGATTCGACTGCATAATGAGTACTTTAAATTTCAATACTGCAGTACATTTTATATTAGCAATACATGAAATCACTATGTGAAAAGGTTTGCTTATAGTGATGAACCCATAGAGAATTATTCAGATTTTCGTGTCTTTCGGCTCATTGTTTTGCTTTTCCAGCACCAAGATCATTGTTTGTTGGAGTCTCACAGCTCTCATCACAGTGGTTTCCAGTCACCACAGGCAGCTGCTTTCAGAGGAAAAATCTCACTGTGCACGACCCGCTCTGCACCAATCAACAGACAGACAGTTAGCGGCTAGCTGGTGAACATAGCGGAGCAGCTAAAGAGACAGAGAGATATTTCCCTCATGGCTCGGTCAAGATCAAAAACAGAGCTAAAAGGCGGAATGAACACCGGGCTTCAATTCATCAGGTGGCCGTGAGCAGGACTCCAAATAAATGCTAATGTTGCTCTGTGTCTGCTGGATGTGTAAATAGGAAACTGTTTGCTAACAGCCTTGATAAGCTTACCTGTCCAAACCAAAAACACGCTGGAACCCCTGCACCTGCTCCCTCTAAACACAGAATGTCTGAGTGTGTGTTTCTGAGCTTTAACTGGATAACTAAACCTGGCACAGTCTAATTCATGGCAGCTTAACACTCATCAAATACAGACAGGCTGGATTTGATAACTGGATGCCTCTCCAATCGGGGTCTTAGCAGCCAGGAAGTGAGATGGGCGGTGTCTCAACATTAGGACCAGTCTCACGTAGAGGACAACACATAGTACTTTACACACATATAAAACACTGGAAAGCGTTAGTCACATGGGCCAGAAGCAATCCGAGTCTGTAACACATGTAGAGCCATTAGTTTAAATGAAACATCTGAATACTTTTTCCATCACTGCAGGCTGTATAGATTATTATGAAGAGTCTGTTCAGTAAGACCAATAGCATATTAATTAGGCTCTTAAGGCGCTTCATTGTAATCCCTTTGCTCCCCTGAATAAAAGTAAAATCTGTGTGTGTGTGGGTTTATACTTGTATGTGTGGCCACAGCCCACTACCTCCATGTCCACTCTCTTCTCTTGTCCCCGTTCCCATTTCCCAGCCCTATCCATCTTCTCTACGCTGCCCCCTCGTCCCGAGTCATCACGGGTAATCAAACATGAAATGAAGCTCTGTTTGTGTACTGGCCGTGTTCTCCTATCCATCTCGCTGTTGTCTTTCACTTTCCTCCAAATACTTCCCATTTCTACCGTCATTCCTCGCTCTCTTGAGACGGCTTCCATTTGGATTCAGTCTGTCTCCTTCTCACCGCGTCCCATCTCCCTCTGCAAGACGCTATCAGCCCCACCATCCATTATAGATGAGCTCGGTGGAGTTGGCTTCACATTCAATCTGCCTGCTGCATCCATTCATGGGTAAACACAGTGTGCGTGCGTGTGTGCTTGTGTGTGTGGCATACATCAGCATCACTTATGCTTGTTTTTAATCTTTGCGTCCATTCAACATCTGTTTCTCGGTTATGCAACAGTCCTCATGACCTCGTCCCTCACTTGTTTCTCCACTCTCTGCTGAGATAAACGAGCCTCCCTTCACTCTCTGCCTCCTTCATTCATGGTGTCTGTAGCCTGCAGTGAAAGCTTTTAACTCCCCATCAGGTTCTTTCAGTGCACACAGTGACACTACACCCTGTACCAGGGCACCTTAGCCTTGAGAAATGACCCACAATCCTCTGCTGCCTTTTGTTGTTCCACTCTAAAAGATAGACCCACCCTGTCTCCCTCCATCCCTCCCTCTCTCTCTCTCTCCCTCTCTCTCTCTCTCTCTCTTTTGGGTCTTGGCCACACTTGCCCAGACACACAGACACCGGTGCTCATCTAAAGGTTGTGGGAGCTACAGTACGCGTCGCATTGCGATGACATTTTCTCAGAGACCTGCTGCTTTCTGACTGCTCTTCCTCGCCGCTCAGCTGTTGCTGCTGCTGCTGCTGCTGCTCCGGTTGCCCCGGGCTACGCCTAGATCCCCAACCAGCAACATGTTCCGACGAACTAAAAGGTACAACAAGGGACGCAGACGGAGCAGTGACGATGTGGTTTCTTTGATGTGAGGTGTGGTAGCACTGGCTCTCTCTCTCTCTCTCTCTCTCTGCACCTAGTTCTTTCCCTTGGTTTCGTCTCTCTGATGCTCAGTCCTTGCTCTGTGTGAGTCTACAGTGTCTGCAGTATACGTTACAAAGAGGCTCGTATCCACAGCGTGACGAGCGTGTAAGGTCGCTGCCTGTGCCTGTGTGTCTAACTTGGTTTTAGATGTCTGCTCTGTTCGACCGAGCGTGCTGAAAGTCGTAGTGATTTTTAGAATACTGAATATTTGACGGTGCGTATGCAGGTTTAAAAAGTTGTTGTATGATATGTATTCATAATTTAAGTGATTGTGAAATGATCTGTTTTAAAAGAGTCCTTAAAAGTCAAGACAGTTATACCATCACCTTTAAGCTGCGAGCAGCATGGCTCTATGGACGGCCATACCATTTTAGAGATCCCCAGACTTTTCCTGTTGTGACACCATGAAGTTGACATTTGTGGGTGAATTCAGGGTGAATTCAAATCACTTTGGTGGCTCTCTGACTTTTAATCGAGCACCATCATCACGTCAAAATCTTAATATGTGTCCAATGCCTGCACAAATAATGACATTCCCATCAGCCTCAGCTGCAGTTTTGTGCTACTTGATAAATGTTAACCTGCTGCCATGCTAAACTAATGTGGTGAACACAGTAAACATTATAACTGATGAACATTAGCGGAGACCCTGTCTTGTTATATGATAGTTGAAAGATTCCACTTTCATGTCACATACTGTGGTATATCTGTACCATCATTTCATATGATGCAGTTAAGAATAATACGTTAAATTTTATCACCAAGATGATAAAAATGATCTGTAAATATGTTCGAAAAATGAACAGCGTAAAGATGTTTGAAAATGAAGAGACTAAGATTTATCCAGCTTATTTACCACCGTATCTTTGGCCCTGCTCATGATGTAGTTGACTCTGATGTGAATTTAGAAGTCACTGAAAGTCAGTGATTCATCAGTGACATTTCCAGCAGACCTGCAGGTAGACTGATTCACCGTCTGAAGCGATCAATCGATGGTTACATGAGCCCAACGTGAGTCAGACAGAGCCACAAGTTTCAGGTGGATTTTTCTGGAGACTGATTCACTGATGGTGAGATTTCTTCTGACGTTGGATGACAGGGTTTGGTTGATGTTTTTCCTGCGCAAGGCCGCCTAATTGCAGTCGCAACTATAGCAACTATTCCAAGCAAACAGAGATTTCCCCTGCAGGGATGAATAAAATAAGACATTATCACATTTCTCAAAAAAATAATATTAGTAATACTTTCCTTTGTGCTCACAATTGATGCTTTTAATCACTCTGATGTCAACGGCCTGAAAATTTGAGCTGACATTCGAGCACCGGGGGTTTCCTCTCTGGTGGCAGCAGTAGTGGATGTCATGCTGAGTCTCTCGGAGTGACTTCATTCTCCCCCGCTGATCGGGGATTAAACCGGCTTCTATTACAGCAGAGACTCTCTCTATGGCACACCTGAGCCCAGACACACAGGCAGACAGATGGAAATAATGCAGAAGTCTCTGCTTCACTCCTGTAGTGGTGCTCAAACCTAAGAGGAAAAGAGGAATCGGTTTGAAGATCCTGTAAATCCTGCGATGAGTCTCAAATATAGGACGGGTTCAGTGCAGGGAGTGTGTGTGTGTGTATGTGTGTGTGTAAAGTTCTAGTTGTGCCTTTAGTTAACAGCCAAAGTCAGATCTAGGAAAGAGAGAAGAACAAGAGGATGAGTGATTAAGATAATGAAAGCCAAGGAGATGGAAATAAAAAAGGAAGGTTGTGCAAGAGGTGAAAGGAGGAGAGACTGAGCTGGAGTGCAGGGCCCTGGGGTGATATCTGTGTCTGCTCTTCCATTAGGGACCAGCTCACTAAGGTTACGTGAGCATGCAAGACACGCATACTCGCTTTTGGCTCGCTTCTCTTTCTTTCTTTCTTTCTTTCATTGGGCTCTCTCATCCACTTTCTTTTTGTTTTTTTCCTCCTCCTTTCTTTCATTCATTCTTTCTGTACTTTCCTGCATGTCAAGTATGGAAAGACCTGGCCTTGTTCGTGCATTTAATCTTGAGGTCGTGTTCATAAGCCCTCATCCTCAGAATCTTAAAAAATCTGCTTGCGTGCAAGCTAAGCAGCCAAACAGGCTGATTAGAATGAGCCATTTAAGGTATAATAGTCTGATCTTATATTTTTTCTTCTTCTCACTTCTACCAGAACTAACCGGCTCGCCACTGCAATACAAGCACAGTGCTGTTTCTTTAGTGTTACACGTCCTCACATGGATCATTAACTGGTAAAATACTGACTCTTTGCCTTGGACATGCAGCTTTAGCCGCTGTCCTTTTTGCCGGAGCCAAGTGCATATTTATTGTAAGACCCTTTTTTCAGGACTTATGTTTTAAAAGACAGCCAGAGACAGCATTTTCAGTCAGCTCAGTGAGCTAATAGCTGGCAACCTACAGCTGAAACAATCTGTGAGTGACAGTGCAACCTAGAAAAGAAAAGCTGATTTTCTGTGCCTCAGTCTGAAGTCTCAGGCCCATTGTTTAAAAGATTACTAAGGATTGTAACTCTGCCGCCATTATCATTGAAAAGTGCATTACGTGCGCTGCAAGAATGGAAAGCTTGATGGGAGCAGCGGTTTGTGAACCAATCGTTTGGATGCTAAAGGAGTGACTTGAATATACTGTGGATGCAATAATTTGGGAGAAGAAATATTGTGTGTGTGTGTTTCCCTCGGGCCCTTCAGCACAGGTGGACAGTGCTTTAGGGCCGACAGCTCACACACAGACATAACCACATTCAGCTTTGTCTCACACACACACACACACACATACAACACACAAACACACGCACAGCCATATCCACGTCCTCTGCTCATAAACACTCCTCCTCCATAACTAAATTACGTATTACACTTCACTTAGCCAATTATGTGCAAACCAAAGGAGGTCAATGGGAGGCCAGGACACCTGAGTCAGACTGTCGAGTCTCTCCTTCTAAGTGCTGCAGCTTTCCCCAAGAGGTGCGCAGGGCTCGATACACACAGCAGGTGCTACATCTCCCATTAGCTCCAGATTTCAGTAAAGGGCCCGTCTCTCTTCTCTCCTCTTAGAGTAATGGAACTCTTCTGTTTGATCCTCCTTCTCCTCCACTGTCTCCCTCTCAGGGCTTCTCTTACAGGAAAGCACTTTTGAGGACGCAGGCTTCTCAACGGCACTAAATTTACCCCTGCTTGATAGATATTGCTACTGTCAGCTGCTGTGTAGCTGCCCTGACTGAGACAGAAGATTTGAGCCTGTTACAGAAAAAAACAAAACACACACACAAGAAAAAAAAGAAGAAGAAGATAGTGTGTTTGATCCCGGCTGAGTGGCTTTGAAGTGCTGTCAGGGATGTTCGGGACCCCAAAGAGCTGAGCAACCTGGAAAGGAGGGAGGTGAAAGAAAGGGTTATTGTTGTCTGTTTGACTTTTCTCCCAGCCATTGTGCATTAGGCCAGGCGATGATTCTGACATTCAACACAATGTTCGGTGCAGTCGAGTGCAGATCTGATGGAGCTGAGTGAGGACAGTGTAGCGCCTCAGGCCATCAACAGGAGCTCATCAGCTTCTGCTGCTGCCTTTTATTGCTGCTCTCGTGGCCCACTGGACAATATTTTAAGTTTTATTTGCTTAAAGAGACTTGGATAGCCCAGTAGGATTACTTCATTCATTGATTAATCAATTCTATAATTGTAAATAGACTGTTTGCCTAACCCCCTGTCCTGAACAGTGATTGTCTTAACGGCTGTAACTAGGCACGACAGGCCTTTCAGATTTTGGATTAGAGTTTGGAGAGTGGTGCCTTTTAAAAAAGAAAAACAAAAGAAAAAAGAAAAAAATGGGATGGATTGAACCATGTGTTTATTTGCTATAAGCATCATTTCCAAAGCCAAGAAGCCCATCATGACCTATATGTACATTATTTTGTGCAGTCATACGTCCACTGCATCCACTGTGTAATATTTCCCCACTTCATAGCTGTCATCAGAGTTTAGCTTTACATTAGCAGCTCTGTCCTGCTCTTTATTGGATTTGGGGAAGTTTACATGTCAGCAAGCTGAGCCATAGCTCAGGCAGTCACATTAGCCAAACACATCAGTTAGTTGTCATCCTAAAAGCCTTTGCTACTGCACTTTTAAACATGTAAATATACTGCTATATGTAAATATGAACAAGTATGTAGGCTAAGCAGTCCGTCAGGTTTGTGTCAGAATTGAATTAAAAGTTGGATCTTTTCCTTATCATACTTAAAGTAGGAATACCTTGATCTACACTACAATACAAGAGCAATGCTGTTTCCATGTGGTCTGCATGGATCATCACCTGGTGAGGATGCTGACGTTTTGCCCAGGACATGTCGCTTCGATCGCAGTCTTTTAGCATGGTATCATGCAGGCCGTCATGAACTGCATATTTAAGACCCTGGAGTCAGCTGGAGTCTTTGCTTTTAACCAACTCATGGAGCAAACATTAGCTTAATTAGCCACCTAGCTCATGTGGTAAATTTGTCAGTATTATCATTGTAAACTGCGTTATGACATGTACACTCTACACATGAGAATATGCAACATATATAGAACGTCTCCTAGATGTTGTAATGTCTGCACGTACATTATTTTCTCTGTATGTGTGTACAGTGCACATTTTACCTCCAGCACCGCTGCCAGCACATTTCCCTTTCGGTGCTCTTTTGCCTCCGGCGTGTTCTTTTGTCAGGAGCTGTCATTTCATTCAGGTGTTTGCTTGTATGCTGTGTTGGTTTTCCATTCCTTTTTTTTTACTTGACGCTGATTGTTTTTGTTTTGAGTGCATGGTTCACATCCTCGTGAGTGATTCTCCCGCTCTCCTGCTGCTGCTCCCATTCTTAAAAAACACCTACATATGATCTACTTTCCTATGCAGCTGTTTTGTTTTTGTTTTTCTCATTTTTTGCAGAATTCTTGTATTTGTCATTTTAGGGAGGGATTCTACTGATTCTTGTTGCAGGGATGAAACCTGTGACATTTTCATGATTGCAGGTCACTCTGTCAGCGGTCTAATGAGTTCTTTCACTCTGCCACTAGTGTCCTTTACCTGATGGCAGGTGACTTGTTTGACATTTCCCATTGTGTCACCACTACAAAAACAGTTCCCCCCTCCCTCTCTCCCCCTCCACCCCGAACACTGAACCTGACATCTGTATTGAGCAGTATTTCTCCTTCGCTGTGGTCCCCAGTCGGCCTTATCAGAAGCCTCCTTGCTGCACGCTGCATAGCAACAAGCCGTCATGTGACCATGGCTCCCTCCTCTCCCATTCCCTCCAGGGTTGTAGACTCCAACTAAATTTCCTCTGGTTTACAAAGTGGTCCAGTGTTTTCATGCTGTTGTAAAACTTTACTGTCTTATAGTAAAGGAAAAGGGGACTGATGTACTCTTCAGGTGTGGATTTTCACCATGGAATTAAAATGGCTGAATATTTGATTTTCTTTGTTTTTGCCTCTCCTTCTCCTCTTTCACTCTGTCTCTGAATCGCCCCTTTCATCTTTTCCACCGACACATCTGTAATTTATTCATCTGCTATTATTTCTATCTTCTGTGCTATTTCTCATTCATTCACTGCTCTCCTCGTGTTGTGGAGCTGAACACACCAGTCTTCCTCAACTCCTCATCAGCACTTCTTTCCTCCCTCGCTGCCTCCGCCTCGCTCTTGCTTCTCTTTGAAGTGCACTTGCTTTTAGTCTTACTTTCGCTTCCTTATCCGTCTCTATCTTTGCTCCTCAGATCTGCTCCAGTGTGACTGTGTATCACGTACATCTGTGTGGTTTCGTATGAATGGGGCGTTTGGTTTGATCAATATTAATGGTCCCCCTGCTGTTAAGTAGAGGGAGGAGTGTGAACATGCAGAGGATGAAGGCTCCTGTTTGTCTGGCTTTGTTAGCGCCGTGCTTTTCCCCTCTGTGTCATCTGCTCAAGCTTACAGTGAACAATATTCCCCCACGTGCTCTGTTCATTCTGTCGTGTTTGTGCAGCATGAATATACTTACGTGTGTGTGCGCAGTGCTGAAAAAAACTGGGTCATGTTTACCTTGGGCCTGTGTGGGTGACGAGCGCCGCTGTGAGCGCTTTCAACCTGCATCTCTAATTATTGTTCTTCTCAAGTTTCATTCTGATGAATTTGCAGTCGCCCCGAAACATTTGCTTTCATATCATGATTTAACCAGCGAGCACCCTTATCTCTCTGCACACCTCCTTCCTCATCCTCACCACCTCGAGCCCTCTCTCCAGCCCTCGGCAGCAGCCAGTAGAATCCAGATTTCTTCAGTGCAGTGGAGTGCGTCTCCCCCACCGCCCCCACCCCTCTCTTGATCTTGAATGACCATCAAGCAAGAAATGGGCTCCAGGCATTGATCTGAAATTTGGACCTTTCCATCAGCAGCTGTTTGCTTGCTGCGTGTGTAAAGCAAATGCACGGCAGTTAACGCCTGCGTGTTTTGCGCCTAACACCGAATACTGATGCCGTTTTATGCACAAGCTGTGCTGGGGAACGCCAAGGCCAAGTGCTGTGTTTTTTGGTTTGTTTACAGCCAGCCTCAATTGATTTCCTGCAGCACCGACAATCCATTAACCAAGAACAGTCCTGCTGCTCCGTTTGACTTTATTTCCCTTCACTCTGAAGATGCAGTTCCTTTTGTAATGAAAGCCAGTGAAGGTATGTTGACCCATACATAACACAGACATGTACTCACTGAGATGATGGCTGTTCTGGAATCAGCTGTAAGGCAGCGTCTGTGATTGCAGCACAGAGAAAAAGGTTTGTAAGTGATGGAACAGTGTCAGGATATAATTGATCCGGCTGAGAGAGCATGAAATGGCACAATAGCAGTTTTCAGATCTGTACATTAAATCCAGCCTATTGGCATATGTGATCAATACACATAAGGTTAGTTATAGATCAGATCAATCAGGACGTCCCCTGTGCAGCTGAAATAATGAAAAAGGCTTTTGTGACCTTATTGTAATACTTTAGGTGGAGGAATGAATTTCCTTTATTGGATGGCTCCATGAGTGGTGTTAGCAGATTGGCAGGAGGGCAACTGAAAAGGCTGGTGGTATTATTCCTACAGCCAATCAGCTGTCAGGTCTCTTGGTTTCATTTTCTGTGGTCAGCGAAAAGACAAAGCAGTAGGACTGTTATAAATACATTATTTGCATATGAACAGATACCAACACACACACACACACACACACACACACACACACACACACACACACACTGCTAACTCACCCTTTACAGTGATGGAAGGATCGCCAACATCCACGTTTACAAAAAAAAAAGAAAAAAAAAGAAGAAGATGAAACAGCTTTGTCAGTATAAACAGTGATCCTGGTGGTGATGTCAGTACAGTGTGAACAGGAAGTGCTACAAGCCAAAGCAGCATGACTTTTCATGATGCAGATTTGGCAAAATGGAAACAAATAGGCTGAAGCCAAAAAGGCATCGTGCAGCAGATGCTATCACATTCACTATTCGGACATTCAGCAGGGTTCATCCTCGACAACTTTTTATCAGCTTTCCCCAGATTTGTCAGCTCAGCGCAGGATGAAGCTTGACTGATGTTTTTTTTCTGGAGTTAGCCATGATCTGATTTTAGATCATGGTCTGGAACCTCGCACCACTTGTCAGTGGAGGGGAACTGATAAAGTGAAGTTAGGGACCGTCTTTAAAGCGCACACACAAGAAAGCTTTTCAGATCATTGTCAGAAGCTTTTTTATTTTTAAGTTATGCCCTGTGTTTTTGTAACTAGCTATCATTTTTTAAAACAAATGTATCATTTCAACTTTGTCAGCAGTTATCTATTTTGTATGTATATGTACATATTGCTCTATACAAATGAGGAATATAAAAGCCATTAGAAAACAATCTAACAGAAAATTAAGTGTTGGCCACCAGAAGGTCACACTTCTGTGACATCAGCACATGTAGATATTCCCTTTGTGCTACACTCCTACAGTGCAGGTATGAAAATTTATGATTTCTTAGATCTCCTGGTCGACAGCTTGTCAAACTGGCCCAGTGCCGTCCAGCAAGAAACGATGGCAGGTGTTAACACACTTTTGCCACAAACAGCGCAAGTCCATGTACATCCACGGGGATCGCGTGGGATTGAAGACGAGTGATCTGCACAAGTGAAACTGCAGTCTGCCTTGTTGAGTTGAAATTCTCCTAACTGACTTGACCTTGACTTTTTATTGTGTAATATTAGTCAGTAGAATAATGACGATAAATGATTCACATCCAGATGTGAAGTAGAACACACTGCAGTGTTTGATTTATTGCTATGAAACAGTCTCCCTCTCCACCCCTCACATGGTGTCTGCCTCTGTGCATCTACAGCTCACATCTCTATATTGCAAGTGTCAATGAAGGTGTGTGTGTGTGCGTGTGTGTGTGTGTGTGTCCTGCTCACATGTGAACCCATGTGACTGGCGCTGAAAGTGGAGAGAGGGGAGGCCAACTGCTCGCTTCATCTGACGGTGAAGATGAGATGCTGTTTGCATTTTGTGTGGCCTCTCCTCTTTGTTTGCACTTGTCTTTATTTGCATTTATTTATGCCCCTCACTGCCTTGGGAACCGAAGCACATTGCGTCACACGTGTTTCAAAAAGCCTCCGAATTGAATTCCAGTGTGAGTATTCTAACCAAACTAAGGGGGCTTGAATACAAAACGCTTGCTCAGTTTGCTGCCTAATGGTGTGTGAGTTAGACACAATAGTATTATGTGTGTGAAGTCCACAGGCAGATTTGAGGTGACTCAGTGTGGTAATGGCTGCTATTCAACACCCAAAGCATAATGAACTGAGGTTAAAAGATGAGAAGTGGATGTTTCTGCGTTTTTTTATTCTGGGTACACCGTCCATTTTTACACCCATCTTCTCTTTTCTCCCTCTCTCATCGCTCCATTCTCTCTAAGTTTGCACCTCTCTCGTCTCCTCTCTCCCCTCATTTCTTATCTTGGCTGAGAGGAGGCAGACAGGGATGGATGACTGAGGAAATTGGATTCTCCTTATCGCTGTTGTGCTCCTGCAGTGATCCATGCATTTGCTCGTCTGCTTCTTCTGCACCTGTACATGCAGCCACAGCATGCACATATTCCCGCACAGCAACAAGCGCAGTATACAAGCACTGCTGCAGTGACTAGTGTCTACATGTAACTCTCTCTTTTTCTTTCTAGTTGTCGTACAAGCAACAGGAAAAGTCTCATCCTGACCACCACGTCTCCCACGCTGCCTCGTCCACACTCCCCTCTCCCCCTCCCTGGACACCTTGGTACGTATAGTAAGAAAACAGCTAGCCTGGCTCTGCCCAGTGGAAATAAAATCTGCCTGTTAGCACTTCCTGTGTCTGGTGAAGAAATAGACCAGGACATAACTCCCCTTGAAATGCCAAATTGTCATTTTGCACTTCAGATTTGTGTGCTGTTTCCACACCTCTGGTCTTTATGCTAAGCTAAGGCAATTGGCTGCCTACCATAGCATCATTTTTAGCTCACAGACATGAGTGTGGTGTCAATCTTCTCGTTGAACTTTCAGCAACAGAGTAAATTAGCACATTTCCCAAAATGTCAGACTGTTCCCTCAGCAGTTAACTGAATACTGTTGAATATAAAACATGTAGATAGATTTACTTCTTTCTTTAGTGTGTTGATCTAAAGCATTCAGCGCGCTCAATGTGACCGTTGACCTGATGCCACATATTCTTCTCTGACCCCCCCCCCCCAAACCTGTGGAGACTGACAGACGAAGGGGTTGTGTAGATTGTACGTGGTCTTTTCTTGGGCTGCTCCCTTAAATGGCTTGATTCAGTCATCTGTGAAAAAGCCCCCAATCAAACTTTTCAGGCCATTAATCCAAACACCCACATTTACTGTCCACAGAACAAGGCCAGACAAATAAAAAGCTTAGGCTACAAAGCATTCATCAGTCTAAAAATCAATGATAGGCCTTTATGATTTGGAACGAATCTGAATCAATTTCAAACCATTTTACCCCCCCCACACCCTACACAACGATAATAAATAGTCACATTGTTGTGTTGAACCACGTAATCAGACAAGCTTGAGTCGCTTTAGTGCCGTAAGAAGGTTTCACGTGTGCTTTGTTTTGCTGTGGTCGTTTGGTCACAGGATGAAAGGACCTGATTATTCTTCTCTCTCCACCTTCGTGTCTCCCTCTCCCGTGTCTCATCCTCCGTGCATGTCTTGTTGTCCCAGCAGGAAGCAGCCCTCTGGACAGCCCTCGAAACTTCTCTCCCAGCAACCCGGCGCACTTCTCGTTTGCCTCCTCCAGAAGGTCACTGCTTTATGTCACCACACATACACTGAGTGTGATTACGCATGTTTGTTCTCACTTGTTGAGAGGCGCAGAAAGTGAGAGGGGAGACAGACAGACATCAGACAGAAGCCAAGCCAGCGTGAGACAAAGGCAAAGAGAGGAGAGCGAAAAATGAGCGTCAGCGAACAGCAAGGTGTGGATCTGTTGGTGTGCGAGGTCTCGTGCAGCCTGGGGAGCAGGGAGCCTCCCGCTGCACTCGCAGGTTCTCGCAGCGTAACAGGCTGACTCATGTATGACAGGGCCAAGCCATTACGTTCACAGTGCCTCTGTGTTTATTCACGCTGCTCTAATGACACTATGTGTGTGGACGGGTGGCCATGAATGCGTGCATCTGTTCATGTGAATGTGTTTTTACATCCAAGTTTATAGTAGCAGGTTTCTTGGTTGCTTGATATATTACAAAGATGCCTATAAGCTTCTGGTCTGGGGCTGTTTTTAGTGGTTTAAACTGGGCCCCCTTAATTCCAATTGAGCAAAATTTTAATGCAACAGTAGGCAGTGATGTTTCATGACATGACATGACAGTGCCTTTGTGCTCAAAGCCAGGTCCCTAAAAGAAGAGGATTACTGATGCTCTTGTGGCTTCTCTTTTTATACCATATTCAAGGAGGCCAAAGTGACTGCAGCAGTGTGCGAGTCTAAAGTCATGGTCAGGCCGTAGTATGGATGCAGTAACAAGGGCGAGACTTTGCTGTCATGCATTCTGCAGGCAGAAATGTACATGAAAAAGGCCAGTTGACTGATTTACCTCCGTCTCTCCTCATCGGGGGGAGTGGAGGCTCTGGGAGCTTGGTGCTCCTGCAAATCCTCTGTCCTCATTTATCAAATCCATCTGCCCGCCTGTCACTGTGCGATCGAGGCATACAGAAGCACAATGAATGAGTCCTCTGCGCCCTCCTCTCTGAAGAAGGCCTCTGGGACAGTCTACATGACTAATAAGTCATTGGTCTGCTGAATGACATTTTTTTTAGTGCAGCTGAAATTGAGATGTGTCCACAGAGTATGTGAAAATAGCATGTCAGGGGGTTGTTTTATAGTCAAATTTGTTATTTCACAGGTAGCAAAAAAACCCCACAGGTTTTTCACATCAGCTATTTTTCTTAAAGCTCTGGAATATGAAACAGCTAAATTAATATGACCTGGATTTTATGACAAAATGGACTTCTCAGTGACATTTGTTTATCTGCAGAGCGGACGGACGACGATGGTCTTTAGCATCTTTGCCTTCTTCTGGATATGGCACCAATACTCCCAGCTCAACGGTAAATAACGTCAATCCCTTCCAATCTCATAAATCAGTGATTCCCAACCAAGGGGATAGGTAGCTCCACCAACAACTATGCTCAACAGCTGAGCCAGTTAGCCTAAAGAAATTGTTGAAATTGTAAGCTTCTTCCTCTCCATGACCCCATTCACACCTGGTATTAAAATGCAATCTGTATCCGAACATGTTATTAGACCAGGAAAATTGCATCTTAATGCAAGGAGTAAATGCATCGTGATCATAATGTGATTGGATTTGCCTGACCTGATTTGGAGGTAGCCTGGCTCCCACTGTGTTCAGACCATAGGAAGGTACAAACACAATCCATACAGTGTTCTGGTGTCTGTACACAACATAGCATTGATACAGATATTTGTTTTAGCATTAACCAATTAGTTTCTTTTATTTTTTATTATATAGAATAATGGTTTTTGTTCAATTTTAGACAGCAAACAGGCGAGACGGCTGAAAGAGACAGCCCTCTAATTACTGATGAGAATGACAGCGTCACAGGTGGAAATTAATGATAAACAGTTAACTGTATGTGCCACATGTTGTGCTCGTCTGTGCAGACAAGACATAATTTATCCAGTTGCAGAATAGCCTACATGCTGGAACTGCAACATGTTGGAACTATGAGAAAGTTATTGTAACAGTATCCAGTAATGTTAAATTACGTCCATTTTATAACCCATTGATGAGGACATGTTTGGAACGTGACTGGTGGTGTTGATGAACACTTCAACTCACCTGACTGTGGAGGCACCTCAGGTTTGGAACATAATTGGCCCATATTTAATCTCTGGAGCCTGCATCCTTTGACAGATTCACACCATGCCAACATTTCACACGAGCGTGCCTCATTATCAATTTTCAAATCTCTCTCTCTCACACACACACACACACACACACACACGCACACACTAGATTTAAACTTTATCCAGCTCCAGCATGTTGGTCCTTCTCTTTTCTTACCTCGTGTGCTTCGGTGTGTGTCTTGTTGCGTAACAGCAACGTCAGAGACTTGGTTCCTGCTCTCCATCTGGCTATGGATGGAGGGTTAGATGGATGGAGAGAGGAGAACAGAAGGGCAAAGTAATGAGAGCCATGCCAGTGGGATGAGAGGGCCATGAGAAATGTGGTGCAGAGAGGAGAAGCTGGCATGAGATGAAGCACATTCTGTTCCACAGTAACTTTATCTCAGGCTAAATTTAGCCATGTGCTATCATTAGAAACACAAAGATATTTCATTGAAATCAATTCTCTGACTTTAATGAATCAGACTGAGCTGTGGTGCACAGGCTTCCTTCAGCTCCCCCCCTCTGACCAGTCTGCTGCTCGGCCCCCTGCTCCATGTAAAGGGATCATCTGAAACACTGTACACAAAAAATGATGATGGTTAGAGAAATGGGTGCAAAAACAGTTGGTTAACTTTAACTTACATGAATCAGACAAAGAGAAATTGAGTTTCCAAGCTTGTTCCATCCAGCCTGACTGTTTTCAATTAGTCTGTCACCAGTGATTGATCAGTGATCGATGTTTGGGTGAGCAAAGCAAGTAGAGGCTTTGATTCGTTCATTGCTTTGATGAGGGCTAAGGAAGAGGTAAAGTGAGGTTAGTCTGTGAGACAGATTCATGGGTCAGACCTGAGGCTTATTGGACAACTTCATTAACATTTCAGCTCTCAGTTTGTCATTGGAGGTGTCCACAAGGACTGACAGCTCACCTGCTAATAATGTAATAATTAATCTATTAGTTATCCCACGGTTAGAGTCGGATAAATAAAGGTGGCAGTTGCTGGACATCATATGCTTGAGTTTTGTCCATTTGCTGTCAGGAATCTTCTGCCACTTTTTAATATTCAATCTTTGATCCTTCCTTATCTGCCAACTTCTCCCTTTGCCTCCCCTCCTCTCCCTCATCCTCCCAATCCTCCCCCCTCCCCTGTCTCCTTCCTCTTCCTCCTCCACCCTTTGCGCTTGTTTCCCCTCCTGTTCCTCTTCCTCCAGTCCTCCAGCTCCTCTCAGGAGCGACTGCACCAGCTGCCCTTCCAGCCCACCATGGATGAGCTCCACTTCTTATCCAAGCACTTTGGCAGCACCGAGAGCATCACAGATGATGACGGGGGCCGCTGCTCTCCCCACATGCGCCCACGCTCCCGCAGTCTCAGGTCAGCAGCAGCAGCACCCGTGAGATTAAACAGCGGCTTCAGCTGCCCAAGAGCACTATCCTCTTTTTAAAAGGACGCTTTCAAAGCAGATTTACAAGGGTTACCCCTGGTTGATCTCATTATTGCTTTTATGTAACCTCCTGATTTTTTCCGTTTTAAAGCTAATGTGTCTGAAGTACACTGCAAAAAGTGAAATCTGAGTGAGATGAAATATCTTAAATCAAGCCTGTTTTGTGTCTGATGAGATTCTTACCAGGCAGTTTTTATGGGAGAGCAATTCACTTGTTTCAAGATTTTTTTTTTTGTCATTGATTAATTAGAATTATAAAGCTGTTTGTAGAAGTCAGAATTTCTTTGCATCTATAGATAAATGTGCATGTTTTTAGTGTGGCTGAACTGTGGGTTCTTTTAGACTAGATGTTTTAAGTGAATGTGAGTGAAATCTTTCTTTTCGGTTGGCAGATAATTTTGCTTATTTTAATTCATATCTCTCCAGTTTATTGCACTTTTTTCTCGTTTTTCAGAGCCGAGTTTTTGCATCTAGAGTTAAAATGAACCAGTAAATACAGAAAGTTAGTGCTGTGTAAACAATATAGAAATCCCCATTTTAAATTCCTACATATATTCAAACAAATAAAAAGCTCAATTTGTCATCTTGTTGTATCCTATGTTGGCTGATGTTAGCTAATGTTAGCCACTTTAAGCTCGAGGGTGTACCAAACCGAGAAGGCTGTAGAAAAACTGAACTGAGTAAGAGTGTGTTCTACCTCTCATGACTTCAAGTATCAGTTTTAATGAGGGAGAATTTGTTATTTTTACTTACATAGTCTGACTTTAATGGTGATATACAGAAAGCACTATCTTTCTCTGTTTATGGGATCATTTTAACTGCTAACTGAATCTTTATCTCTTTATTAGACTGAACACTGTATATAACCGACTTCGTTTTGGGTGGGAAAGCCAAATCTTTTTGACTGTATTCCATGTTTTTCTGTCTCACCACTGCAGCCCAGGACGTTCCTCCTCCTGCTACGATAATGAGATAGTCATGATGAACCATGTGTACAGAGAGCGCTTTCCAAAGGTGAGACGCACACATACAAAGCTGCTTCACGATAAAGATAATATTCCATGAAAATACAACAGGGAGAAAATCCTTAAGCCTGCAGAGCATTAAACCAATCGTTCAAGCTACAATAACTATTTAATCCTATCAAGTCAGAACTCAAACATCTGGGAAATAAAAAGGGATATAATTTATGATTGAACTTGTTCAGAGATTTCTAAATGAAAGTTTGATATCACACATATAAACACAGTAAAAAAGCAGAGCCATGGGCGCTGCTTATCCATAGCAAACAAGATTATGTGACACTGCGAAGACGTGATAAGTTCGCCCTGTCAGAGAGAATATTAAGTTTATTCGCTGCACTTCTAAATACTGCCACAGTTATGAACAGTTAAATAAAAGACATTTGCCTTTTTTTTTCTCCTTTTCACTCTCTTGGCGGGTTGGTATCAAAAGGAAATGGGCTGAAAGCTTCCACTGTGATAAAAATCGAGCCTTAGGAAATTGGGCATTATAGTTTGGAGTTCATCCAAGGTAAAGCTCTTTGGGCTTGTTCTCATACGAGTCAAATGGAAAAAACCACATTGTACTGAAGTCAGTGCAGCAGCAGAGCCACACTGTCGGAGCCCACAAATGAAATGGCTTTGTGAACTTTCTGTCACACACCTCTGGGTCTTCTAAAGAAATTCAGTCTTTTTCTCAACTTAATCTCTGTTGCTTCCTCTTCCGCTCTCCATTCTCACACATTTGTCGCTCCTGCTCTCTCACTCTCCCCACCTTTTGTTCTCCTCCAGGCCACGGCGCAGATGGAGGGGAGGCTGGCCGAGTTCATCCAGGCTTTCTCTCCTGAAAATGTTCTTCCGCTGGCCGATGGAGTCCTCAGCTTCATTCACCACCAGATAGCCGAGCTGTCCCGAGACTGCCTGGCCAAAGCCCGCGAGGGCCTCATCACTTCTGTCTACTTCTTTGAGCTGCAGGAGAACCTGGAGAAGCTTCTTCAAGATGTGAGTTAGAAAAGATATGATGCAAACAAAACCCAGGCAAGAGCAATGAAGGCCTCTGACTGCCCCTAGTAAGCACTAATAACTGGGTATCGAACCTCAGTACCTTTTTGTTACTGACAAAAATGTATTTATATATATGTTTATATTTCTCAGAGTAACATATAAAAAAATTAAAATAAATTTAAAGCTTCAAACCTTTCCTTAAAGCTGCACTAATTAATATTTTTATATTAACAATGGTTAAAATAACTATGGGTAATTTAAAAGTGGTTGCTTATATTGAACCCACAGAAATTCTCTGCAACTCAGCACTTCCTCTCTAGCATCTCTTAACTTAACTTCATCGTTTTAATTCATTTTCACTGCTCTCATGAACAATATTTCCAGCAGAAGCAGGTTTTGATGAAAAACAAAGCTCTAAAAACCAATTTTATGCCACCTGCAGAGCATCAAGCAGCAGACATACACAATTAGCAACTAGCTAGGAAACATAGCATAGCATGCAGCAGCTAAAGAGCCCTCGGGAGTTGTTGGAGCCCATGAATTCTGATGTCTCTTTGTGTCTGCCAGATGTGTGAATAGACAACTGTTTGCGAGCTACTTTGTTCGCAAGGCAACCAAAACAGATGCAGAAACAAATGACATCTATCCTCTTCATGATTGGGATGATGTGTTGTCATGAAGGCTTTTGATGGATAGATTCAACTCAAGTCTGATTTCATTCAAACTCTGGATGCCGTCGGTGAGAGACACGATTGAAACGGCTGCGGTAAATGGAGGCTAATTGTGCTTGAGACTTGTCAGAGCAGATAACAGGTATCGGGGAGTTCCATCACCAATCCCATTTTGGCATCTTGATTAGATCGCTGTGATTACTCTGGCTTTGGTTTGATTGTATCTGCTGTGTTTTTCGTGATCAGATACTGTCATATCTCACAGCTTTTTGAACACTTCTTCTGCCTTTGTCACTGCTCTGTCTCTCTTTTCACTGCCTGCTGTGCTGCGTCTCTATTTTAGTGTTGTATTGGGGATTTCAGTGTGTCATCTGGCTTTTAGAAATGTTCAAATGTTAATCTCTCTTTCTACCTCCGTGTCTGTCTGCATGTGTGTCTGCGTCAGGCCTTTGAGCGTTCAGAGAGCTCTGAAGTAGCCTTCGTCACGGAGTTGGCTAAGAAGCTTCTCATCATCATCTCCCGACCTGCCAGGCTTCTGGAGTGTCTGGTAAGATAACACACACTCTTTTCAGTCATTATCAAAATCTCACTGCGATGTTCGCCTTCCTCTTCCTCTTCACAGCTCATGTCCCTCTCGTGACTTAAGACAAATAGACTTTCTTTAAATAAACATGAGCACAGACACTCATTTGTTAGTCCATTATAAGCATTTAAGCACTTTGATGTATTACACAGCAGGGGCAGAAAATCAAAAACACGCAGGCACTGAAGTAAAGGTCCAGTCTGTCTGGATTGCAAAGACATTTGCATTTAGATTAAAATTTGCCCTGCCACAGTACGACTAATACCAGGCAGCGACCCCCCGCTGCTGGGCCGCCTTCCAGTCTGACTCAGACAGACCGTGACCGTGGTGTCATTTAAAGTTGGAGGATGCCTGCATGTGTGTTTGCGTGTGTGTCGTCTAGCTGGTTGTTTTTCGGGGTATATGTGTCATAACAGTCTTGTGTCCCTCTCGATGAGTCATACCACGCTGACGTTGGTTTTTTGATTCTGAGCGACGGCTGAAACAGTGACGTGGAGAATTGATTCATCGATGCAATTCCACCCTTGTTTTCTGCATATCGCTGCATTTGGATCAGAGAGTGTGTGATCCATTACACCTTTTTGGCATCATTAGCAGCATCAGCAGCCAGGAGGTGCAGTAGCGGTGCAATGGATGAAACCCTCCTCGGCATTACAAGTGCAATTCTTTGGTGGAGGACGTGGGCTTGGGCACTCTTCCGTTGAATTTGCGGCTGGTTTCTGAGCAAACGATGGGACTTTTTGAGCACAGAGAATTTTTGCGAGCACATGAATTATATTTTACAGAGAAGTGATTAGGACACAAAAATACTTACTGTTACTAGTCAGCAGAATGGGGACAAAACAGCAAGATGAGCAAAACAACAAGAACAATCAAATATTTTCTACTCCAACTCTCCAGCTGGCTGAAATTGTGGCACAATGTAGCACTCTGTCAGCAAGCGTGTAGGCAAACTGAAGTCCCCGTGAAGTGGGAGGTGGAGCGTCTTTATTTTCCGCACTGGGACATATTTTCAAGTGAAAAGAAGCATGTGAGTGTGGTTTAGTTAAAATCAGATTTAAATCCTTCAGGTTTAGTAGATTTACTGAATACAGTGTTATACGGAGCTGTACAGGACCGTTCACCTGCACACCCAAGTCTAAATGAATAAATGAGACCTCAAGCATTCTTTGGCAATGTAAACCAAATTTTAGCAACAAATTCAAACACACACCTCCTCTTTTGACACGCTCTGCAATCTGCCAAGACTACAGCCTACAAACTGAATGAATGAAACATTTTACAGGAGGACAAAAGAAGGGATTTTGCTATGAAAATACTGAAAAATGATTTATTTGAAACATTTATGTGAACAGATAACTCAGGGACACACGTTCTTTTATTTCTCTGTGTTGAAAGCCAGCACACAAAAGAAGTACATTATTATCTTGTCTTTTTTTTGGTGAAGTTCAATTATTCTTTGTGTTATTGTGTTACTGTTGTCTTATTCTTTGTGTTAATTTCTCTACAACACAAAACTTGTGCGTGTGCAAGAAATCATTTTCTGTGCTTAATGTGTCCTGTCACATGTTCACAACTGAAGCACAAATATACCCTCATACCTTCAGGCAGGTAAGTGCCCTGCACGAGCTGTCCTGAGGAAGCTGCTGCATTTATACCATTTGCTGCTGGTCTGGTTAAACACAACATTAACCTTGTAAAGGATAGCTTAAATGGGACATTAGTCCTTAAACAGTATTCACAATGTACCCAAGTCTCTCCTCAGGCTGGACAGCACAGACTGCAGTGATGGTGTCTTCCAGAAACTAATTCTGGAGCTGCTCCAGAGGCAGTGAATCATGATACGACTGCTTAAAGCAGCCACAGTGACTTTACTTGGATATGGAAACCTTTTCTGATTCACATTCAGAACAACTTACCTGGAATCAATTTGTCAAACAAAGCTTTGATCATTCCACAGAGTCTGATTTCATGTCATTCCATGTTCGTGGACCAGCTCCAGATCTTTCCACCTGACGACACCGTGTTCAAGTCTCACTGCTCTGCTTTCCAGGAGTTTAATCCCGAGGAGTTCTACCATCTGCTGGAGGCAGCAGAGGATCACGCCAAGGAGGGTCACTTGATGAAGACAGACATTCCTCGTTACATCATCAGCCAGCTGGGGCTGACCAGAGACCCTATCGAAGGTGAGGGAGAGAGACAGAGGCTTTGTGCAGTATACAGATTATGAGAAAATTAATAAACTGACAGCTGATTTAAACTGACATGTTTTTGTCATCAGAGATGGTAAACCTCGACAGTTACGACAGCGAGGGGCCGCTTACACCTGAAACAGATGACTCGACTGAGGTGAGATCAGAGATAATCGTCAGTGCATCCACTCCCCTCCTGCTCAGTCCATCCCTACATTCATCCAACCTTTTCTTCCTTTTATTTACTTTTAAGGCCTTACCCAAGAAGGTCCTTGTTGCTCTCACAGAAAATGTCTGCTTCATCTGCTAATGACTTGGCACACATGCTTTTATCTATCTAATTTAGCTAATTTATGCTGAAGTACAAAAAAAAAAAAACAGGATACCCCCCCTCCTTGTATCTCAGGGCCATGCCTCTAGCGTTAGGCACGTCTCCAACTGCCAAAATTAAGCAACGCAGACAAAAAAATCAAATAAATTAGGTGAGAGGGAGAAGGGTAGGTATAGTCCAGAAGTGAAGAGGCCTTACAGATATCTGTACACATGATTTCAATGTGCATCACCAAAGTGACAGTGGCCAAAGAAGGGATTTTGTTGACACTTGTTAGGAGACAATATTAGGACTTTTTAATGTAGACCTAGCTGTTATAAGCAGTCATGTTGGGTTGCTGATTTCTCACTTTGGTGATCTTTGATCCACAGGGTAAGATCAGAGCAATGAAGCCACCAGGAGAAGCAGACTTCCAGACCATCAAGCTGATCAGCAATGGAGCGTACGGGTGAGTAGAGCATTAGGACTTCCTGTTTACTCTGCTGATGAGGATGTGTCGACATGGAAGTGATTCATTTTTGCCTCTGTAAATCAGACATGGGCTCGCATGTTTTTCTACAAGCAACACAGAGGCCATGAAGTAAAAAAATAACGTGGGCATTCTGTATGTGTGTGTCTGCGTTTGCACCAGCGCTGTGTACCTGGTGCGTCATCTGGAGACACGCCAGCGATTTGCAATGAAGAAGATCAATAAACAAAACCTGATCCTGAGGAACCAGATCCAGCAGGCCTTTGTGGAAAGAGACATCCTCACCTTCGCAGAGAATCCCTTTGTCGTCTCCATGTTCTGTTCTTTCGAAACCCGTCGACACCTCTGCATGGTCATGGAGTATGTAGAAGGTAAGAATATGTGTGCGTGTGTGTGGGTGCGTGTAGGTTGCGCTAGGGGAGATGTGCTGACTGATGGGAAAAAATCTGTTTGTTGGGAAGATACTCTGCCCAGGTCTACACCTCCAGTTATTCTTTGTGAAGTTATATTCTTTGTCACGACATTAGCTTTTCAACTTTCGTGCATTTAGCTTTGATTTTGAGTTAGTATAAGTAAACAAGACAATTGGTCCACTCTACATAGTAATTCTAAGCAGGTTTGAGTATGTAGAGTGTTCTCACTGGAAAAATGACGGTATGAGTTCTAACCTTGTTTTTTAAGTGTGCTGTCGATGGACAATATCCTTCAACACTGCAAACAAAGGAAATGGAGGAGCTGCTCACAGCTGAAAAAATATCGAATAATTTGTGGGTGGTGGTGGTGAAACAGCTCCAGAAAGATCAAAAAATAAGGATTCAGTTTTAAGACAGACATGTTGGTGCTGGCATCCCAAAGTCACAGTTTGATTCACCTCTAGTTCAAGGAGCTAGTCTATTACTAGCCACTGAGAGGTCTTACCCCAGTGTGATCTGGTTGACAGGTATGGTGTTTATCATGATCGTTATCTTTATTTAGTGTGTTAGCATGCAAACGTGCTAATTAGCACTAAACACAAAGAACAGCTGAGGCTGATGAGATGTCATAAGTTTTACAGGTTTTTAGTCATAAACCGACTGAACAAATGGACATCTTGACCCGATGATGATGGCGCTAGATGGAAAGTTATTAAGTTATTACAATTCATCCTGAGGGGAACAGGAACATCTGAAGCAAACTGAACGACAATCCATTTAAAGCCATGATGCTAGCATGGCTAAAAATCTAATAGAAGTGCTTTATAAGCTTAAGCCCGCACCTTAGGTAAATGCTTTTCTTAGGCTGGTAATTTATTTTATATTTGCAGAGTAGTTGGTCAGATACGGGAATAAACTTCTCTGGATCCACAGTGAAAGTGCATATTCTTAATTACATTATGCAGAATGACTCAAAGCACATTCATCATAGTCTTTTTGATTGCACAATTGCATTCTGTTGTACATGTTAGTCATCGTTCTAAATGGAAACTAAAATGGTCTTGGACAAGAGGTACCAGGAGACATTCATGGTAATTGCTAATGTCAGCAGCAGGACTAATCAAATAATGAATTCCGCTGTCAGGTGGAGACTGTGCCACTCTGCTGAAGAACATCGGGGCTCTGCCGGTGGAAATGGCACGCATGTACTTTGCAGAGACCGTTCTAGCCCTGGAGTACTTACACAACTATGGCATTGTGCACCGTGACCTCAAGCCTGACAAGTAAGACGGAGTTAGTTTTGCAAATTGTGCCAGTACATTGCTGACCCTTGTTGTTTCATTGTTTGAAGAACATAAATAATGCTTATAGAGCATGACCTTAACTTTGCTGTTTCTCCTCTCAGCCTGCTGATTACCTCAATGGGCCACATCAAGCTCACAGACTTTGGCCTCTCTAAGATGGGTCTGATGAGTCTGACCACCAACTTGTATGAAGGACACATAGAGAAGGATACCCGGGAGTTCTTGGATAAACAGGTATGACAAAGCCAAAAAATGAGAGCAGATCCATTTGAAGTAACTCTGACAAAGAGTCTAAGCCAAGATTTATACAGATAATTTAATGAAGTCATTTTGATTTACCTGCACTTTGAATTAAATGTACTACAAATGATGAATACATTTAAATGAATTCAAATTATTAGAATAATCATGAATGAAACGTAACCTTAAATCATGTCTTTTTGGCTGTGCTGCAGTGCAGACTGTTCAGCTACACCATGATCCAAGTAAAGTTTAAATATGAAACGTTCTTTGATGTCCTCATTTCTATGCAAAGATATTCCTTGTCATTGTGCGGCAGGCATATCTGAAGCATGAGAATATGAGACCAGTAACAGTTGGCACAACAATAGGCCAGTATTCTGCCCGTTATTACAATCATTTCTCTTTTAGTTAAGGTTTATTCTTCTCAAGCCTTTCATGCAGTACTCGTGCTTTGAATCTAAGCCTCATTATTTCTTGTGTATGCATTCTGGCAGCCAGAAATCTGTTAGCATTCAGTGCATGCCCATGTGCACATGAAAACCCTCAACAGGGCTTTCATCTTGTCTTGGCATCTCTGAAGTGATCTACTTAGCTAGGCAGAAACAGGCATGCTCCATACACATGTGCCTCCCACTCAGGGTCAGCTGTCTCCTACCTGGCAATGATATACTGTGCATATAGTTTTAAAAAAGGTAGGAAAAAAAAAACACTATGACTGGCTGGTGTAGAATAACTCTGTAGGGTCTTAATTCAGAAGCAACAACCAATAAATTAAAATTATGCAAACTGAAATAAAGGCAGTTATTGGAGTGATACCATCTAACAAACCACTGAAGAAATGTTGCTGTTTTTTCCTTTAGGTGTGTGGAACTCCAGAGTACATTGCACCAGAGGTTATTCTTCGTCAAGGTTATGGCAAGCCAGTGGACTGGTGGGCTATGGGCATCATCCTGTATGAGTTCCTCGTGGGCTGCGTGCCTTTCTTTGGAGACACTCCTGAGGAGCTGTTCGGACAGGTCATTACCGGTGAGTATTTTTAGATGGATGCATTGTACACAGTATACATTGCAGATAATCAAATCGTCAGGGGCATGCTCATGGTTTTCGGTGTTTGTCTTCCTCGCCTCCTCGACAACCATATGTTTCCTCATGTCCTCATCCCTGGCAGATGACATTGTGTGGCCAGAAGGGGATGAGGCTCTCCCTGTTGATGCCCAGCACCTGATCTCCTCCCTTCTGCAGACAAATCCACTGGTTAGACTGGGCACAGGTCAGTCACCTCCAACTGTAGCTGGTCACAATCACTCTTCGCTTTTATTTTTGGTCCTTGTTTTATTTCTTTTGGCTTAGACTCTTTAAGGTCAACCATTTATCCATTGCTCTTAGCTATTCAACCTTTATCCATTGACTAACTGGGTCAATTTATCAAACTGTTTCAACCATTTATCCATTACTTTTATGTATTTGAATGATTTATCTGTTACTTTGACCTATTTGAACTACTTATCCATCATTTTCACAACTATTTCAACCATTTATTCTTCACTTAAAGCTAACTGTTCAGTTAACTGTTTAGTTCAGAAGTACCCCCTGGGGTGCATTCACCCCATGTTGGGAATCGTTGACCTAGAACAATAACTGCTCGTTCTGCTTGTGGGCTCACAGATTCAGTTTACCCAAATAAGTCATCTTCTGTGTGGCTCAAAGTGCCTCAGCCTGCTTTAGGGCTGCAGTTATTACCTGTCTGCCTTTGTCTACCCCTTCTACCCCCCCCCCCCCCTTCTTTTGCCCTCTAGGTGGTGCTTTCGAAGTGAAGCAGCACTCATTCTTCACTGAGGTGAACTGGAACAGCCTGCTGAGACAGAAGGCAGAGTTCATTCCTCACCTGGAGTCTGAGGAGGACACCAGTTATTTTGACAGTAAGCCTGCTTCTGGGGGTTCCAGGCATGGACCACAAGTCCCTGTGAGCTTAGGAAAATCTGATTCATCCAAACAGCTCAGGGTCATCTGAATCATTACCATCTTTGCCACAACACCCTCATTAAGTCTCCCATGTTACCATGATAAATACTGTAAATGTAGAAAGACCTTCATTAGTGGAAAGTATATTTTAGTCTGTAATGTGTTTATTCAAGTTTGCAGGTTTTTGTGAAGATTAACCTCTAAGTACACAGTTTTGCCTCATATGGAACAATGTTGGCAGCTAATAATATGTGTCAGTGTGGTAAGTGAGATCAGTAGGAAGGAGCACAGAGAGAAAAGTAAGGCTGTATGTGAAAGGTAAACTGTAACCCCCCGTAAAGCCATGATGTCTGGTTACCTTTCCTCAGCTCGATCTGAGCGCTACCATCATGTGCAGGCATACGATGAGGACGATACCAACGACGATGAGCCTGTGGAGATACACCGCTTCTCATCCTGCTCCCCTCGCTTCAGCAAGGTCACATCAAAACTTGCCTCCTACTTCTCTTTTATCCCCATAGCGCATGTTTGAAGCATTGGTCATCCGTCCACATAGCAGTCGTTGCCCAAAATATGTTGACTGTTTCGTTGTGTGGACCTGCAGGTGTATAGCAGTATGGAGCATCTCTCCCAGCTGGAGCATAAACCCCCTGGCGTGACTCTACGGGAGCACAAGGTCCCCAGGGAGGATCGAGTGGCCAAGAGAGAAAGCCTGGGTAGCCTCACCCTCAGGGACAAGAGCTGGAGGACTGGATCGCCTGAGATGTCAGTGCAATCCACACATTATAGTGCAGAAGCAGTTCTTAGATGTTTCTTGTCCAAAGAAGTGCCTGTCTAGATAATATCAGCAACTGCCTTGTTTTTACAGGAAGCGCCTGTCCTGCTCTGAGTCCTCCTTTATGGAGAGCGACTCCAGCCCACCGTCCGGGGCCCGAAGACGTTTCTCCGCCCTCATGGATACACATCGCCTGGCCTCCCCTCTGGAGGTTGACTCTGAGCTGCCTGTCCCTACCAGGCAGCCTCCAGTGAAGGCCAGGGGGACTTCCCTGGAAGGAGCCATGGGTGCCGTCACCTCTCAAGGCGATCTGAGACCATTCCTTAAAGACAGCAATGGCCTCACAGCTGGAGGTAAGAAAGGATGAGGCACCATGACATCGCTTGTGACCCTAAACCTGTATGTGATCACAAGTAATTACAAGAGCATTTATTTACTGTTGGATTTCGTGTTACCACCATGTCACAGACAAACATTTGAGACCGGCTGATACATCGTTGCCTCTACCAGGCAGTGCTACTGTCCTGGGCCTTCCAGACCCACAGGGGCCCCGTGGGGCCACCACTGACCTTGTGCTGCGGAGGGTCCGCCACCAGCAGCTCTCAGCTGAAGGAGAGAAACGTAACTCACGACCAGGAACCAAAGTTATCAAGTCTGCTTCTGCTACTGCCTTGTCTGTTATAATTCCTGCAGGTAAACATGCTGCGTCATCAATGTCATCAGCAAATTAGCTGCACACACGTATTTTGAAAAAGATCCTGTAATATGAGCATAATTCCATTCCTCTCTCCTCAGTGGAGCAACATGGTGCCTCCCCTCTGGCGAGCCCCATGTCTCCTCGCTCCCTCTCCTCCAACCCCTCCTCTCGAGACTCTTCTCCCAGCAGGGACTACTCCCCCATGGTCAACATCCCTCATTCTCCAATCACCATCCATCGCTCTGGGAAGAAGTATGGCTTCACTCTCCGAGCCATTAGAGTCTACATGGGGGACAGTGATGTCTACAGCGTACATCACATGGTCTGGGTGAGTGAGCAGAGCGAACAGTAAACAGAGTTCTTGAAGGCTCTAATTAGCAAGTCAAGACAATAAAGGAAATATGTTTACTACAACTACAACTACTACTACTAATAACAATAATACATTTCTTTGCATTGAACACAGCAAGATGTAGTCTCTTATTTGCAGTATCTCTTGGGTGGAAAAATGCAATCTTATTGACATAGTTATCATACGTACTACATTTTAAATCATTGTCTGATGATACCTGAGATGGCCTCCGATTCATTTTTGTCTTTGTCCATTAAGTAATTTAAATTATTGGGGTCATCAGGTACTAAGGATATCTACAGTTGTCTGTCATCTGTATAACTATGAATATTTCACAGCGCTGTCAAAGATTTTGGTTAAGTGGAAGCATGTATAAAGACAAAATGCGTTGACCAAGTATGAAACCCTGTGGAACACCGTGTGAAATATACTGGGTATCTGAATCATGCTCACCAACCATTCCAGAATATGTTTCAACCTATCAGCACAGTGTCATCTATGGTGTTATGTGGAGCACTCAGATGTTTCTGACAGGGTTATTAGTATGTTCATTTTTGTCCTGTCACCCCCCACTAGAGCTTTAAGCTGATAAACTTTTCTGCTTAAATGCCTACATTTGGTTTCATTAAGTCCTTTGCTCTAATCACAGCATGTGGAGGATGGAGGTCCCGCCCAGGAGGCCGGACTTAGTGCTGGTGACCTTATCACTCATGTAAACGGGGAGTCAGTCCATGGTCTGGTCCATACAGAGGTGGTGGAGCTCATCCTGAAAGTGAGGACTACCAACCCACTTGCAACTTATATTAACATTTTAAGGTTCTTATAAGATGGTTCAGTTCAAATTTGCTTCGACAATCCTGTGATTCATAGAAATATATATCTGTATGTGTGTGTAATATGCAGAGTGGACACAAGGTGACAGTTACGACTACTCCGTTTGAGAACACCTCTATAAAAGTGGGTCCTGCCCGCAAGTCCAGCTATAAATCCAAGATGGCACGGCGCAGCAAGAGGACAGGAGCCAAGGAGGGACAAGAGTGCGTTACTGCAAAATAGATGGATTTCATTACAAGCATACATAATCTTTAATGATTTACATCCTTTCATTCTCCTCGTCATATAATATTATTATATTTTATCTTTTCAGTAAGAAGCGCAGCTCCCTGTTCAGGAAAATCACCAAGCAGTCCAACCTGCTCCACACCAGCCGGAGCCTCTCCTCTTTAAATCGCTCTCTTTCATCTGGAGACAGTCTCCCAGGCTCCCCCACTCACAGCCTGTCCGCCCGCTCGCCCACTCAGAGCTACCGCTCCACTCTTGAATCCCCTTACCTGGGTTAGTATGGAAGGCTGGGAACATGTGTGTCTGTTCTTTTGCCTGGTCTGACTTTCTGCAAGGCCTGAAAACAATCACTTAATAAGAATAATATACAGATTTATTGTATGAAATGAATATATCAAAAACACAGTGTACTGACACACCCTTGAATACTCTGCTACATCAACACAAGTTGAGAATTTAACCCACTGGAGAAAAACAGATTTTCAGGAGATGTTTCTCTTTAATGGTGCTTATGTCCTTTATCTTGCATAATACCATTTTCTCTCTTCTGTATGTTTAAAGATTTTTTCTTCTCCACTCCTCAGGCACCTCCTCCCAGAGCAGCTCTCCAGCATCCAGTACCCCCAACTCCCCAGCAGCCTCTCATCACATGAGGCCCAGCTCCCTGCATGGCCTGTCTCCTAAACTTCACCGCCAGTACCGCTCCGCACGCTGCAAATCTGCCGGCAACATCCCTTTGTCCCCACTGGCTCACACCCCCTCCCCAACCACCTCCTCTCCTCCACCTCTCTCTGGTCACACAGTAGGGAGCTCCAACACCACCCAGATGTTTCCTGCCAAGCTGCACTCCTCGCCACCTGTTGCCCGCCCCCGTCCCAAAAGTGCAGAGCCGCCTAGGTCTCCTCTGTTGCAGCGGGTGCAATCAGCAGAAAAGCTAGGGGCACCAATGCTGCCTTCTTCTTCTTCATCATCATCATCGCCGTCTCCTCTGACAGGTGGGGTGTCATTACGCAAGCATAGCCTGGAAGTGGCACATGGGGACTACAGGAGAGAGTCTTTCCACTGTGAGCACAGCCTACAAAGTCTGCTTGAGATGGAAGGAGAGAATGGACCTGCTCCCCCGTCTCCTTCATCCTCTTCATCCCCCTCTCCTCCAATGGGAGGGGAGATTGGAGGCCTGAAGCCTGTTAGGAGAATGGGAAGGCAGGAGTCACCGCTCAGCCGGGACACACTGGTCACAGCAAGAGAGAAAGATACCCAAACCACAGCGTCTGAGCTCACTGGGTCGCAAACTGAGAGCATAGCTAGTAAAGCTGAGTCCAAGACCAATGTTGTTGATGCAAGTAAAACCTTATCCAGTGCTGAGGTCCTAAAGAAAAGCATAAGCGTAGCTGAAGTGGAGACCAAGTCAAGTCCAGTACTGGCGTCATCCATAACAGAGTCCAGTCCTGCACCAGGGTACAAACCTCAAATTGTAAGCAGCTCAAGTTCTGAGGCATCAGTCTCCAAGAGTCAATTCAGTGAGAAAATCTCAACACCTAGCACATCAAAGGGCCTCCAACAGCAAGACAGCAAGCAGCAGAGTGCACAGACAGACAGCAGACCTGCAACTAAAGCTCAGGAGAAGACTGAGGAGAAGATGAAAAGCACTGCCGGTACAGACAAATCTAACATGCAAAAGGTATCATCTGCAGAGCAGTCGAGGCCACGGAAAGGCACAGAGACAGGAGAGAAAGGAAGCATCACTGGCAGTGTTAAAGGAACTGAGACGACCAAAGTCAAAGGCCCTGCACCCCCAGTCCCCACCCAGGTTCAAAGCCACGCCGCAACTCATGCGCCAGCTGCCGCCAGATCCAAACTGGAGAAGATATCAAGCAGTTACCGCGGTGCCAAGGAGGAGAGGGCCCACCTGGAGGTCCTGGAAGAGAATCCAATGTCACCCTCCTCCAATGCAGCGTCACCCTCCTCGAGCAAGTCTCGCCCTATGTCTCCAGGGGACAAAGCAAGCTTTGTCACCCAGCTCACAAGTGTGGCCAAAACAGTGCTTGCGCCTATGAAAGGGGGATTGCAAGAGGGGACCAAGGCAAAAGACACCTACAAGTCAAGTGAGGAGAAGCGAGGAAACACAGCAGGAAAACCAGAGGCTTCATCTGGGGGCGGCCGTCGGGGGGCGCAGACAGCGACCTCAGCAAGCCCCGGCACCGTCCAGTCTGATAAAGGAAACAGTCGCTCCAAGCACCATTCGTGATAAGAGGGCTTGAGAAAGAGTCAGACTTCTCCCATGTAATGCCTTTTACTGTAGCATCACACTGACATATCATGAATTAACATGACTTTGAATGGAGGGGAGATGTGAATGCCTGAAGACATAACACCAAATAGATGACATGTGACATGTAGACACATAAGATGTGAACAAAGATGCATCAGCCATGTTGGAAAATGTGTGCTCATGGTATCATAATGTAAGCCCGTCTATGTGCTGTGTGGTCATCACAATGTGTTGTATATAGGAAAAAAAATTGCATCTGTCTTAATGCATGTCTGACATTGTACATGGCAAATGAGAGAATATTTAAAAAGAAGATGAAAAATATAAAGCAGACCTTAAAGCGGTGAACACTGTGAACAACTTTTCAGCTGACTACAACAGGTAAACTAAAACAAGCAGGATTCTGTTATAAGTGGGCATTACTCAGATCAGCTCCAGTGCCATCTTTTAATTCAGTTGAAGTATAGAATATCACGCAAACTGCATTTCCTTAAAGTTGCTAAAGAGTTCCGGCTTGTATCATATAGTGATGAACCTAACAAACATCCTGGAAATTGGACCAAGATACCAAAATGCTGGCAATGGCCATAGAGGGTGAATTAGCTGGTTTGCTTAAGAGCTGTTTAAGGGCTGAATTTCAGTGGAATTGAAAGAGGTAGATCAGATGAACTTGCACAGGGACACTATGCAATGTGCTAATAACGCCACCTTTTTTGGTGTCCCCAGTTACTGAGTTTACATTGTGCTCCAGACAAGAAGAGAAGACAGAGAAAAGCGTTGCAATAAGCCGAGCAAACACACTTTGTTTTAAACGTCATCTCCATCGATCGTAGTGAAATGTGCAATGATATGTTTTAGGCTATTGAGTAAATATACTAGTGTGTTCAAAGTGTGGTGAAGAACAAAGTGCGTAAAGAACCATAATGAAAGTAACACTTAGAGGAGAGTAGCTTAGGAATGCTCTTTCACTCATTCTTTTCTATTTATGCAGATGTATGGTATTGTGTAATTTTACGTGTGAAGGAAAGTGCCAGTCTTTTTATTTAGTGATAACGTGATTTTCTTTTGTTTACACTTAAATATATAATGATATGCAATCCAACAGTGCCCAGTTCCATAAAACTGAGCACCCTTGTCAGTGACACAGTAGTTGACTATACACAAAGCCAGGAGTAGATATGTTGAGAGCATCTTCGTGTGAGGTCTTGTTTCTTGTGTATTCCATAAAAATGATCTTGATAGTTTTGGGACTCCAGGCTCAGACCTGTCTCAGACTGCCACCTTGTGGACGACATCACATGGCACCAAAGGTCCTGCCGTACGACAACAGGAAGGTGTACATTTTTCCAGGGGATCTTTTCATTTCATACATTATCATTCTGATGCATCATTCTTTTGTCAGTGAACACATTTAGATCAAATTCAGATAAGTTTTGCAGTCTGAGCTCAGAAAGTCTTTATTTATCCATTAGGATGTAGTGGTCATCTGACATTTACCCAATGTTCGGACATGAAACAGTTGTGTTTTTGTGCGTGATGTGAGAAAAGTGCACTTTATTTTGTGTCAAATATTTTTTTTATTTACTTGTCTTGTGTATTTATTTTATTATTTTTCCATTTGTCTTATTTATTAAACTTTTTTTTTAATTTATTCAAACCTTTTTACGTGTCATCAGTTAGTGAATTTCAGCTTTACTACTGCAATTAGTTGTTTCTAAATTTTCACATTTAGACTGAAAATCTACCAAATCTGTGTGGCTACCCCATTGTGTGCAGTTTTGATGCTGTCAGTCCATAAATCTGAAGTTGTAATATTGCTGTCCTGCCCATCCAAGTGTTTGACTTTTTTACAACAATCTCGACTGCTGTTGTCCATTACATTGCTACGTATCTATTAGCCACCGTTGTGAAAAACCAATGCAAAAAAGCCTATAGTGCAGAAATGTAATAAAATGCAGAGAAACTCTCGTTCTGTCTGACTTTCTTCATAATAAACATCATGGGTGTAACACTGTCGTCCAAGACAGTCGGGGGGTCGCTCTCATTGGTTCTCAGTTGACCAATCACAGCAGTGCCCATACGTAACCAGTGTAAACAGGAAGTGAGTACAAATAAATTTCTTCTGCACTCTTCGTGCGTCGTGTCCCCGGTACCAACGAACCGAAACAGAAGGGCTCCTTCAGTGAAATTCATTCAATAACTCGCTCTCATTAAGGAGACACAATGACGATTCCCGACTGAAGGTAGAAAATGAATGTCATGCATTGATAACTTCAGAAACCCTCCGAGTTTGGCTGCGAGTGGACGGGCTCTGAAGTTGGATGCCCACAAGTTAGTGGCTGAACACGAGAAATGGAGGATTTGCTCGAAGCATTTATACACTTAGCTTGAATTATATTTAATTCGCAGTTTCCCCATATTTGTAATCGTAAAATGCACAAATGTATATTCCCGTTCGTCGTCACTGTTCGCGTAATTGTAGTAGTAGTAATGTATAAGTTTTTGTATTAGTAAGTTAGCCATTGCTTGTGATGTACATTACATGGCATATAGATGTAGTCTAAATGTGTTGTGTATTTTCAAAATAATGTACAGCCCGGCATGTTAGTTATTAATCAGTTAATTAGTCTTGTAGACTTCCAAAGAGGCAAATGGCCACCATTTTGTCTGATGTTCAGTCGCGATGCTAGTGCCTGTTTTGGCACGAGGCAGAAACTCCCAGGGGCCCCTCCAGCCACCATTCAACACTATTCTAAATGATCATGACACCAAGGAAATATGTTCAAAATCTTTGAATGTTTATATAGATAGATAGATAGATAGATAGATAGATAAAAATGTAAATAGATAAAATTTTACTACGTGAGGTAAATGTAGAAGTCTGTGAAGTTACAAAAGAGCAACATAAGTTAAATAAGTGATCACATACATGACTGTTATGGATTTTCTCATATTATTCCTCATGTAGGTTTTTGAGTTATGGGTTAGTTATGACATGGAAAAGGAATCAAGCACTGTACTCCATTACAGCTTTAAGGTGCTTGTACTTAACCTGAGTATTTCCATTTTATACTACTTTATGCTTGTACTCCACTACATTTCAAATATAAATTGTGTACTTTTTTCCCACTGCATCTGTTCAACAGCTACAGCCACAAGTCACTCTTGAGATTAAGAGTTTATATAAAAAGCGCATGATAAGCTCATGAAACTCAATGCATTTTTAAAGATATGCCAGTGGTTCACAACCCTTTTGGACTGTTACTAAATGCATTGTTTAGTTGGAATTTGTTTAAATGCCTTTGAGTTGTCAGCAGAGATTTCTCCTTTAAACCTGTTGGATCATCCATTCAAATAACTATTTGAGGCCCAAAGAGGTAAAATGGTAAAATATGTCACTAAAAAAACGAAAACGAATACAGATTTTTGTAGATGAACTTAATCGTCTTGTAATCCTTCAAATTGTCCTTGCTGACTGCTGCATGTTTCGGTCGCCTTGTGTCTACCGGTGTGCCGTGTTAGATGGAGCAGGCTGAATGTGGGGGAGAACGGACTAGCAGCACCTCTCCTGCTGCAGCTAAACTGACATATCTGAAATTCCTTGAGTCACAGGGTGCAGTCACATGGTTTCCCTCTTTACTTACTGTCACAGAGAATCATTCACTTTGCTGTAGCTAAGATTAACTCATCAGCTCCAGGCTCAGAACCTGTTTGTTTCATTACAACGTGCTGTGATTTACTGTACATGGGGCTCTTGCGTCATGTGTGTATAATGTTGTATTATGTCTCTATGTCTTTGCAGGCTGCTATGGAGATAGGGAGAAATTCTTCGCACTCAGTCTTGGGCATCTCCAGGTATGAATCGCAGCACCTCCCCGACATGCTCTGAGGCCCAGTCCCCTGCAGATGGCCTAATGGATGACTGGCTGTTCCTGTCCTCTGAATCTGCTGCGCCTCAGCACTTGGACATGAGCAGGGACGACCAGGAGCCAGAGGACAGAGGCAGACTCAAATCCAAGTTGGTCTCAGCATGGAACAGCGTCAAATATGGTTTGTTTTGCATTTGTTACTCTGTAATAAGAGCAAATGTGATTCTTTTGTTTTGTGACGTGAAACTCTCTTTTCGGCTTGATGTTGCAGGCTTTCCCATGAAGCAGAAATCCAAATTCAGCAAGAACTCTCCGGTGATCATGATGGGACAATCCTACGATCTCAAGGATCAAGGTGTGGTCTTGAGCAGTGGGTCCTCAAACCTCCTGAAATGATCTCTGTCATGTGACCATCGGGCGTTTTAAGCCAAGCTCTGTAACTGTTTCAGGGGAGAGAGAGCGTTTCCGTTGTGCCTTTGTGTCTCTCCTGTGGTTGACGTACAGACGGGGTTTCCCTCTGCTGCCAGGCAGCTCCTTGACCACCGACAGCGGCTGGGGTTGTATTCTACGCACGGGCCAAATGCTGCTGGCACAAGGCCTGCTCCTGCACCTGATGCCTCCAGGTGACAACACACACAGGCTCACTGCAACTGGATCAGTCAGTAGACACATCAATAAAATACTTTCACAGAAACGCTCAAATCTCACAGGAGTGACTAATTCTGGTACCCGAATACAAGTAGGTTTCAAAATACATGCAAAGTATAAATATCAGTAACATTTTTAGATTTTATTTGAGTCAGCAAGCAGAATTTAGGAGAGTTAATTTTAGGTATCTTGTGTCTCATATTAGTTCCATTGTATAATACTACATTATCTTTACATCATTTTGAGGTTGGACTTGGTCTGTGAACCACCATGCGGTCAGAGATGACATGGACCTGCCAGTGATCAGTGTCGTAGACAGTGCAGAGCGTGGGCTGAATTTAAAGGCAGGGCCCGGCATGAGGGGAAGAAAACTGAGCCTGGATTCCCGCCTGCACAGACCCATGGAGGCTTCTCACAGACGGGTGGTTTCATGGTTTGCGGACCATCCTACTGCTCCTTTTGGGATACACAAGCTGGTGGAGCTGGGCAAAAGCTCAGGGAAGAAGGCTGGGGATTGGTACGGACCGTCCATTGCAGCACATATCCTCCGGTGAGACCTGAAAGTCCAGTTATCCTGACCAGCTTTTATCAAGCCGTAACATCCTGCAGTGAATTTCTTTTTTTTTTTTTTTTTTTTTTTTTTTTTTTCCAGGAAAGCTGTGGCTGCATCGGCGGACCTTCCCAATCTAGTTGTGTATGTTGCACAAGATTGCACCAGTGAGTGATTTCTTTCATCAGTGTGTTTGCTCGCTCCTTTGAAGGAAAAGGCAAATGCAGCTGTTTTCCCACAGGCTGTACAAACAGAGAAATGGAGCAGGACTTCTTTAGACATTCCTCTGTGTTAATGACGAGAGCGGGCCACGTAAATCACCTGTCAGAACTTATTTCTTTTTTCCTTTTGCTGTGTTACAGTTACATGATGCTATAGCATAATACAGTTTGTGTCTGTCGATCAGAGGGAGTGCAAAACATACATAGAAAGTATTGCGAGGTAACACGTAGCTTAATGTAATGGAACGCAAAGTATTTCAGAGAAAAAGAAATGAACGTCAGAGGAGTTGTTGGACAATGTGGACATGCTCGCTCTCTCTGTGTGTTCAGTCTACTTAGAGGACGTGAAGAGGTTGTGTGAGCGGCCTCCCCCTCAGTCCTGGAGGTCTGTCATCATCCTGGTTCCTGTGCGACTTGGAGGACAAGAACTCAATCCCTCCTACATCACTTGTGTCAAAGTAACAATATTTCATGTATTCACTCAGAAATTGGCGCAGAAATAAAAGCAGCTGCATGAAACAGCAACCTCAAAGATGGTTTTGCCCGAGTGTGAAAACAGAGAAATGCCTGCTCTGAAGCAAAGCAAAAGTAAGTCTTGTAGGTACAAAGATCAACTCATTCATCATTCCTCTCCACAGAAACTCCTGACATTACAGTACTGCATTGGAATCATTGGAGGCAAACCAAAGCACTCTTTGTTCTTCGTCGGCTTCCAGGGTACGTGCAGTGCAGTGTACATCATAATTATAGTACTCCGCTGTTTGATGTCAGTCCTTTCACTTATTTTGTCTTCCTCTGGCCCTGCTGCGCAACAGATGACCATCTGCTGTACTTGGACCCTCACTACTGTCAGCCCACAGTGGATACAGCAAAGGAGAACTTTCCCTTGGAGGTATGAGGAAGCAGCATTTCTCTTATCGTTTTCACTCTCTTGTTTTGTTTCCTCCTGCGACAGCTGTGCTCAGTCATGTAAAGCAGAGATTCACAGCCTTTTTTCAGATGGACCCTCACAGCCCCGTCGGATGAACTCGCGTACCCCATCAGCACCCCCAGCCACGTTCCACATGTGTTCATTTGAACTGGCTTTAAATTGGATGTTATTTAAGACTATTAATTATATGAAAGTGGATATTAGGGTGTGCCTTTCATTCAGCTGAACTGTCAGTGTTTTGTTGACTTCACAACCATTTATTGATTGTTTTTTGTTTTTTTTTAGCCATTTCAATCATTAATCCGCTTCAGCTGTATTTTTTTTTATTTACAGCTAGTTTGATTTTATCCACTTTCTTTGCTGACTAGTTCAACCATTTATCCATTACTTTCACTCCTATAAACTGACTAGAGTACAAATGTTGAATTGATAACATCCACATCAGACCTTATTAAAGTATTTTCTCTAAATCTAATGCAACTTTTTTTTGTTTGTTTTTCATTTGCCTCCTCTCCACACCGCTCGCAGTCGTTTCACTGTAAATATCCAAGGAAATTGGCCATCTCTCGTATGGACCCCAGCTGCACCATAGGGTTCTATGCTAAAGGCCAAAAGGACTTTGAGTCACTGTGCACAGTTGTTTATGAGGTATGTGTCTGGGTTATTTGAGTCTCAGTTGGCTCGTCAGTGTGCTGTGTAGCTTTTGGATAGTATGATAAGATTTTGTGTCGTACCGCTGTGAATTTGTCTGGCATGCAGAAAAGCGGTAAGAAGCTGATGTCATTTAAGAAAATGCCATAACATCTAGAGCTTTTTTTTCTGTCTCTTTCTCCCGTAGGCTCTCTCCACATCTGCAGAGACGTACCCCATATTTATATTTGCAGAGGGAAAAAGTCAGGAGGAAGAGCAGGGCGGCCATCCACCCACAAGCAATATCACCTATATCCAGAGGAATAGTGAACTGAGAAGAGTCGACACGAGCAACAGCATGGACGAGTTTGTTCTGTTATGAACAGCAGATCGAGTCTGCCCTGAGGGGCGTGCGGTGATCAGTGATCACACATAAATGTGACAGTTATACTGTGTGGCAACTACTGAGCGTAAGAACAACGTCTGCACTAACTTGAAGGTACTCCGTGAAGGTTGTGTAGAATGAAGTAGCCAGTATCATTAACGACACTACGGTACTTTTATTGCTGTTTTGTGCTCATTTGTATTTTTATTTATTGTTTTTAGACGAGAGCATTTAAAGTAGTGTCATTCAATTGACGGATGTTTTCCATTTTTGCCATCTCAGTCCGTTTTATCCATGAAATCCACAAGGTCTTGTTCTGTTTGCTTAATCTATTCAACAGAATAAAAATAGAATACTATTATTACTCTAATAAATTTAGATTTAAGGCGAGTGTTACTGTAGGATACACAGTCTCTCACTGTTTCATGTCATGTGACAGGATGTGCTGCCTTTGACTGGATTAGTGAATTACATTCTTGTAAACATGTGACTCGCACATGAGAAACTCAGAGAAAACTGGAGAAGAACTACTGGAGAAGAAGTCATATGCTGTGGGAACAGGACAAAATATACTGAAAATATTGTTATGAGCTCGATTATTTTTGCTGTCTCTTATCTCAATAAAAACATGAACAAGACAGGGAAGTAACATCACTGTTAATTCTGTACACCGTCGTGAAAACACATTTAATGCGGTGACGTTCATATCCGCCTGAGGATGAATTATTACCACTGTGGTGATTGTCTGACTTTTCATCTTGTGCCTTCATCTGGTCTAAATTTCAGTTTAGCCATACTTTGGCTTACGACCAAATACCTACAATGACATTCGCCTCAACTATATATTATTTTGTACGAAGTAGCATGCATGCTATCAGTTTGCCTGTCCCCCTTCCTGCCCACAAATTTCATTCTGTGGAGGCTCTCAGTAGGACCACCTCTCAGTCCAGCCTCTCCAGCCCATACAGCTCTGCCTGCTCCCAAGGCACCTGAGCAAGGTCCAGCTCCAGGTCCGAATCCTGGCTTTGGTTATGTCGTCAAGCAGAGCGACATCCTGAGACAAGGGGGTGTTGAGGCCAAGTAGGAAAATTCCTCAGGCTCCAGGTTCAGCAGGAGCACCAGGGACTCGGTAAAATGCTCTGTGATCACAACCAGCTGGAAGGTCTCCTCCAGCAGAGTCGGGTCAGCCGGCCAGAGAGAGCTCCACTGCAGGCTGCTGAGACCTAAATCAAAGCTCATGGAGTTTTTTCCAAGGCCATTACGAGGCTCCTTGGGGTCCCAGAATGACTCCAGGAAAACAGACAATGCTGTGTTTACTGTCTTTTTGGTTCAGGTGAAAGCAGGAAAAGTGGAAATGTAATAAGAGAAAAGAGACATCTGATACACTTTGACGATCACAATCACATCAAGATAATGAAAAGCAGAACCATCATCCAGATTCCCAATGTGCACAGCAAAGCACAGTCACACTGACAGACTGACCCTGGACGTTTGAATACAGAGATTTAAAAATGGGCTCCGTAATAGTTCAGACACTAATGATGGTGGAGACGTTTGAAGATTTTTGAGGTGTGCGCTGTTGTCAATAATTATAGATGACTAAAAAACATTCAGTCCTACCATTAAGATGAATAATTAGTGTGATCTTACTTTTTTGTGTGTAAATGTGATTAATATAACAGTGTATGACCCACTTTCAAGTCCATCAAAAGCAACAACCTCTTTGTTGTAGATGATAAAAAGTAAATGATCTCAGGTTTGTTTAGAGCACTGCTCTTAAGAATTGAATTGGGCTGAAGTTAATTATTTGTTTAACTGACAGAAAATTAATCAGTAACATTTCTTACTTGATCAAGTCATATTTAAAGGACATGAGAAGTGATATAACCGGGTGTAGACCTGCTGTCTGGACTAAACAAGCGTCCAAGTCCAAATCCCAAAGTGTTTATCGTATTAATACATAATTAAAATACCTATTAGTTGCAGCCCTGGTATTGAATAATTTGTGCGTTTGAAGCACACATGCTGGCCATAATGACACACGGAAAACTGTCTGGTACCGTGCGTCTGTCTCTCTCCACGAACAGGCCCGGCGCTCGGCCTGGTTAAGTTTGAATCTCTGCACGTAGGAGAGTGTTTGAGTATTTTCACACAGAAATAACGGCGCAGTTTAGTGCTCATTCTTGCTGTCTCTCCCACAATAACTCGCTCTCCCCTCCCCCACGCCGGCTTCTCGCTCTTTCATCCCCCACTGTAACGCAGCCTTCACTGGGCATGCGGGCTGAGTGAGGCGGCGGAGGGGGGCGCTGCAGAGCCGCACAGGCCGGTCCCTGCGATACAATCTGCCGAGAGAGGGGGGTGAAGGAAAAAAACCAACTGGGTAGGTCGGTCTTTGTTTCTGGCTAGGAGGAAAACCAAGAGACGCTGCCACCGGTGAGGATTCAAACATCACCTTTCACCACTTGTGTAAGTTAACTGTAATTTTGTTGTTCCATCGAGGGAGTTTTGTCTGTGTTTTCCGCTGCTGTGAGCGTCTCCGTGTGCTTTTATATGGTCTTTTTTGTTGAGCAAAAAGACGAGACCGACATTACAGTAGCGCTGCTGTGGCGCGACAGTGTGCAATGAATGAAAATTGTTTTTGGAAATGTACTTAGAGCGGAGCACCCAGCCAAGGGTACGGGAGGCGCGTTGGATCAATCAGCTCCGGCGATGAGGGATGCTCTAACCTTTCACAGGACGCCGCATCTGGACAAACATCTCGAAAAACACCACATTTTTTGTGCCTAATTGGCCTGGGAGAGCGTGGCCGGCTAGGCTAACACAACTAGCTCGCTAGCATGCTAGGCACCGTCAGCAACCAGCTTATGTTTTTGTGTTTGGCTTTTACCTAGCAGGCTAGTCTGAGTCGGACTTTTTCTTTTTAGCTTTGCCGTCGGTTTAGTTGGGTCCAGTGAATACGAGTAAAGTCGTGTATCATTATGTAAAACAAGCGATTAAAACGACGGGTTTAAAGGCGGCTAGCGGACGTAACGTTAATGTGACGTTAACTATTAAATCCGGCTAGGCCTGGCTAATGCTAGCTAAGCTACCAATGCTAATAATAGTTAACCTAACTGTTAGTTCCTGTAAAAGTAAGCATTAGAACGACTGGAGTAGCACAAAGTTTTTGCTTCGAACTGCTGACTTCTCTCACTTTTAAGAGATGCTTCCGTATCAGCACGTATTGTATGTTTTTGGATAGAGCCTCGTCTATATGTTTCTTTAATCATAGTTTTGACCCATGAAGCGACAGTTTAAATTACCTCCTCTGTGTGTATGAAGCTCACATTTTGCAGATAGTTATATGCCTCACTTGTTGCTTACAAATCAGAGGTGTGATGTGAGTGGTGTGAATTACATTGTTCCATTTAGCAGCTGACCATCTGTCACATTTTGAACCAACAAGTGTTCAGGATTGGACGTATGTGAGAGGACATTTCACCCCCACAGCAGCGTAAAAACTTTAATTATTTGTGATCAGTTGTGGTTTGGAGGTTTCAGTTCGAGGTCACCCAACAAGCAGAGAGGTATTTTGTGTGTGGTTTGCACTTTGCAAAAGCACCAAACAATACATTTGAAAAACATAACAACAGCAGCACATTGCAAAAATAATAACTCAACATGTGCAGCGATCTACAGAGGTTATTGAGAGCTGCTGTCTAAATATACTGCCAGCTGTTTTAGCTGTCGCATGCACACTTTGTGGGAGATTGTTATTAACGCTGTAAATGTGGGCTGAAGCAGACAACAGTTTTCCTCTGTTTTAATATGGTGCATTGAGCTTGTTAATTTGTGGTTAGCTCAGGCTGATATCTCCATGCCTCAGCAGATCGCATCAATCATGGGTGAATTTGTGCTTCAGGGAGGATGAAAAAGGATGACCTGTCCCTTTGTGAATATGCGGAGGCTTGCACAAGTATTCATCAGGTGTATTACACTGTTTTCTGAAGTATTGTTTCAAAATTATTTACGAACAAAATCTGAAGAGTTGAGTGCATATGTATTCACCCCATTGCTGTGAAACCCCTAAGATCAAGCACAACCAGTTGCATTCAGAAGTCACAGAGCTAGAGTCCACCTGGATGCAATTTAATCTCAGTGTAAATACCTCTGTTACATGAAGGCCTCAGAGTTTGCTGAAAAAAAAAAAAAGACATTTCCAAACGAATGGCACCATGAAGACCAAGGAGATCATCAAACAGGAATGAGGTTGTCGAGAAGTTCAAAGCAGAGCTACATTATTAAAAAAAATCCTGCAAGAAGGTATCAGATGATACTAAAATTGTACTTTTTGGATCTGGTGCATAATGCTGTGCATGGTGGAAACCCAACCCAATACATCACCTCACCCTGAGCGCATCATCCCCACAGTGAATCATGGTGGTGGCAGCAGTATGCTGCAGGGGTGCTTTTCAGCAGCAGGTACTGGGAAAGTGGCCAACACTGAGGGCAAGATGGATGGAGCCAAATACAGGGCAATTTTTGAAGAACACCTGTTTCAGTCTGCAAGAGGCCTAAAGTTGGGGTGGAGGTTCACCTTACAGCCAGAGCTACACTGGAATTGTTGAAGGCAAATAATGTCAATGTCTCAGACTGGCACAGTCGAAACCTGGACCTCAAGCTGATTGAGAATCTGTTTCAAGACTTGAAAATTGCTGTTCAAAGATGGTATCCATCCAGTTGTACTGAACTTGAGCTAGAGCCAGTTTGTCAAGAAGAATATGGAAAGCTGGTAGAAACATACCCCACAAGACTTGCCACTGTGTTTGCAGCAAAAAGTGGTTCTACCAAGTATTGACTTTGGGCGTGAATACTTGTGCATAAGAAGCATGTACGTTCCTCTTGACAGTGCAATACACAGGCTGTCATATTACAGTGTTACACCTAATGTTTGTCAAACTGATCAAAAATGATTATATGATACACAGAGAACATGGATCAATCAATCAGTAATTCAGAGTTCAAAGTGTTTGCGAGTACTAGCAGCGGGAAACGGCAACAGTGAACGTTATAGCAAACGCTGGAGAAGTGAGAGAAGATGTCCTGAGACAGCCCACAGCCAGTAAAAATAACAAACGCTCTTACCCAATGCACTGCTTTGATGATCAGCTGTTGTCAGTTGTACAGGATTTTGTAGTCCTCTCTGTGTGCTGGATATTTGATTTGTTTGTCAGAAAGTGAGGAATGTATGAAAATGAAATTTGTTTTCAAAGTCATCGTTAGAACTGTCATGGTTTTATGAGGGAAGTGGGAAAAAGTACATCCCCAATTGCAGGAGCACAGACCTCTGGTAGATGATTTATGATAATGAGTATGATTTAGGCAACTGATTGAGTGAGAAGAAATAATGGTACCAGTCTCTTTGTGAGCAAATCTGTGGCACTGTAGTTTCTGGGATGCCTGACAACAGTAAGGTATCATCTGCATATAGCTGTAAGTTGTGTTTTTTGGTTTTTTTTTTGCCCTGAAGCTGTGCTTTTAATGTTGTTGTAGCCCCTAATGGCTAATGCGAGAGGTTTTAGAGCCAGGGCAAATATCAGAGAAGAGAGGGGGCCGCCCCGTTTGATCCTGTGGAGTTCAAAAGGGGCAGAAATGTTCCCATACAAATATGCATGTTCATCTGTCACAGATGGTTTCTGATCATTGCCTTAATGATGTCATCTCTCTTCACAGGGGTACTTGCTGCTTCCACACATTCCCAGCTTCCCCTGAGAGATGTCCACCCCTGACCCCCCAATGGGAGGGACACCTCGGCCCGGACCCTCCCCGGGCCCAGGGCCGTCTCCAGGAGGTATGATGGGGCCCAGCCCAGGCCCCTCTCCAGGCTCAGCCCACAGCATGATGGGGCCCAGCCCAGGACCTCCTGGATCAGGACACCCCCACCCTCCACAGGGACCCTCAGGATATCCCCAGGACAACATGCACCAGATGCATAAAGTACTAGACCTATTTTTTTAAATTCCGTTGTTTAACCTGCTTTCATTAACATATTTTCCTCTTAGGTTGAAAATTAGGTTAATGGTTTCATCTTTTGAGCTAACATTTTGCGATCACAGTGCCACCTGTCTCTGCTCTTGGGTTGGTTAACTGTTATTGACAGTCTTAATCTAAATATTACCTTTTAGAGTTGACATCTTTTAGCAGAAGAGCTAACAAACTAAGATTACTCTATACCAATATATATACTATGTAGCTTTGGAGCAGTTGTTAAATACAAGTTCCAACCTCACATCAGTATTACAGATTATTCTCTGTTTTTTAATCAGCCCATGGAAGCCATGCATGAGAAAGGAATGCCCGATGACCCCCGCTATAGCCAGATGAAGGGCATGGGTATGAGACCAGGGGGCCACAGTGGGATGGGACCCCCTCCAAGCCCAATGGACCAACATTCCCAAGGTAATGCATCACACAGCATTATGTTTTATTTCGCCTCTGCTGTAAGTTCTAGAGATGTGAAACACTGAGTAAATACATTCTCATGTTAATATCATTGTGCAGTCTGAAGATTGTCAGAGTGAATCCTCAGATAACTTGAGTTGTGTACTTAGTCAACACACAGTGGGTGAAAACAGGTTAAAATTAATTTTTCTTTCTTTTGTTTGTCCCTGGAAATACTCCACAACGGAAGAACAGATAACTGAGTCACAGATATACTGTGCTGCCTGGGTGTGTGTCTGTGTGTGTGTGTATGAACCCATCCAGCCGGTTTCTCTTCTTGTGTTGCTGCTGGTTTGGCAGCATGGGTAGACAACAGTAGGCAGGACAGCGGTAGGGGCGGGGTTGAGGGGCTTCCCCTTTCAGACAGCAACAAAGGCAGCTGCATCTACAAAACCACACAGTCAGTAAGCAAACATGGATAGGAAGAGAGAGACAGATATAGGAGCAGTACAATGACATGACGGCAGTGTCTATGATATGGAGGTGGTTGTGTGTTGAAGTGAAGTGAAGAGTGTTTTGTTCAGTCTTCTTGGTCAGTATTTGGACTTGTAGCCTGCATTTTACTAAGCTTTTAGTCAGTATTTTATCTGTCATTATGGTCAAATACAGATTAGTTGTTGGAAAACGTTATTATTTATTTTTTGGCATACCCATCACTTATCTGCTCTGTGTCCCCTAGGTTACCCCTCTCCATTAGGAGGCTCAGAGCACGCACCTAGCCCTGTCCCAGCCAATGGGCCTCCCTCTGGCCCTATGATGCCCGGAGGTCCCTCTGGCCCTGGGGCTGGCCCTATGGAGGGCAGTGGAGACCCAAACCAGGGAATGGGTCAGCCTAACCGTGGGGGTCCCCAGGGTCCAGGCGGACCCGGTGGTGCAGGAGGTGGACCAGTTGGTGCAGGTGGACCCACTCCTTTCAACCAGAACCAGTTGCACCAACTCAGGGCTCAGATTATGGCCTACAAGATGCTGGCACGCAGTCAGCCCTTACCAGAGCACCTGCAGATGGCAGTACAAGGGAAGAGGCCCATGCCAGGGATGCAGCAACAGCCAATGCCCAACATGCCACCAACTACAGGACCTGGAGCTGGGCCTGGGGCTGGTCCGGGACCAGCTCAGGCCAACTACAACAGACCACATGGTGAGTGTAATTTGTGCATCTTAAGAAAAATGTACCCACATTTGTAAGCTAAGGTCAAAACAAAGACATATTTGATTGCTCAGCAGAGACACCTTGTGGCTGAATTTATTTTATTTATTTATTTATTTTGAGCTGTCCCTTTATTTTCTAATTACCAGAAAAATCTAACCATTCTCATTGTTTCAGGCATGGTAGGTCCAAATATGGCACCCCCTGGGCCTGCAGGAGTTCCTCCAGGTATGCAAGGACAACCTACCAATGGACCCCCTAAATCATGGCCTGAAGGTAAACTGAGTCTTGAGGCTCGCCTCAGTCAGCACTGTGTATGCTGTATGTGCACACGCAGCAACACTGACCTGATTCCTCTCTTCTAGGACCAATGGTGAATGCAGCTGCGCCATCCAACCCTCCTCAGAAGCTGATTCCACCACAACCCACTGGTAGACCCTCTCCAGCTCCTCCCTCTGTGCCCCCTGCTGCCTCCCCAGTAATGCCCCCTCAGACGCAGTCCCCAGGACACCCGGCCCAACCCACTCCCATGTTACTTCACCAAAAGCAGAATCGCATAACCCCCATCCAAAAACCTCGTGGGCTGGACCCAGTGGAGATCCTCCAGGAGAGAGAGTACAGGTGAGACGGGGCAGGGAATAATATGGAAACACACAGTGATCAGTGTTGAATTGTATACTATAGTACCAAACTACCATAGACACAAACAATAATACATTTCAAAGTTAGTTAATGGCACCATGATCCTTCATAATCATTCAGTACTATAAGTATTTCAACACATGGATGGAAACTAAGAAAGTAGTTCAACTAGATAGATGCAGGCACACACAGTATATAAACTGAAGAGAAACTGACCAAAGACAGAGCCTGGCAGAGTTCCTGTTTTACTCTTGAAGAGAAATCTCATTTTTATGCATGAGCTTCATTTGGTTACAAAGATGAGACTTAAATTACATTTTGAAAGTTTCTAAATGAGAATGCCATGATTTAGCAATCCAATTCTGAGTTTTTTAAATTGTGGATGGTCAGCCTGAAGGGGAGAAAAATAGCGGTCATCACTAATATATTTGTTTAAATGTGTATTCTTCAGGCTACAGGCTCGTATTGCTCATCGTATCCAGGAGCTGGAGAACCTGCCTGGCTCTCTAGCTGGTGACCTGCGCACCAAGGCCACCATCGAGCTCAAGGCCCTGAGGCTGCTTAACTTCCAGAGACAGGTAACCATGAAGTTACCGACAGTTCAAAGAGCAGACAACTGTGGCACATATTTACCTTCTGCTCATTTAATCACTCTCCAGTGTTACTGCTCTGTCACTGTTTTCCACAGTGGAATAGATATGGTTTTTAATACGTTGTGTATTTTGTACCCACAGCTGCGTCAGGAGGTGGTGGTTTGCATGCGCCGTGACACAGCTTTGGAAACTGCCCTCAACGCTAAGGCCTACAAGCGCAGCAAGCGTCAATCTCTGCGCGAGGCCCGCATCACAGAGAAGCTTGAAAAACAGCAGAAGATTGAACAGGAGCGCAAACGTCGGCAGAAACACCAGGTACTGAAAAAACTTGTGCAGGTGGGAGTAAAGCGGCGTGGTTTATGGTAAAGGGATTCATTTAGCAGTTCAGCATACATTGGTTAGTCCCAGAGACACTACAGACCTGCTCAAGACAGCAGAAATAAGCAGGAACATTGTTTAACACAGCAACCAGAAGGTTAAAGAAAATATAAAAAGAGCTTCATTGCTGTTCACCTTGTTTCCAGAATGTAATAACAGTTGTGGCTTTGTGTGTCCTGTCGATAGGAATACCTCAACAGCATCCTGCAGCACGCCAAGGACTTTAAGGAGTACCACCGCTCCATCACAGCCAAGATCCAGAAGGCCACCAAAGCTGTCGCCACCTATCATGCCAACACTGAGCGCGAGCAGAAGAAAGAGAACGAGCGCATTGAAAAGGAGAGAATGCGGAGGCTGATGGTGAGAGTCAGATCTATTCAGGAGACACTTAAATGAAATTTAAGTCTGTATTTGCCATTGTGTGTCAGAAAGACATGGAAGACATGTTGTCTTAGTCCAACACAAGCATGTAACTTCTCTGTGAATCTGGTCCCAGGCTGAAGATGAAGAAGGCTACCGTAAACTCATCGACCAAAAGAAAGACAAGCGTCTGGCCTACCTGCTGCAGCAGACGGACGAGTACGTGGCCAACCTCACTGAGCTGGTGCGCGCCCACAAAGCCGTACAAGCTCTCAAAGAGAAGAAAAAGAAGAAGAAAAAGAAGGTAAATGTCTGTAACAAGTGTTTCTGATGTTTTTCTTTGGTACTAAATTGCATTTTTACACATGCTTTTAATTTGTTTTTGTTTTTTGTTTTTTTATCTTTTCAGAAGCCAGAGCCTGTGGATGGTGGTGCTGCTGGTCTGGGACCTGATGGAGAGGTGAGTTTAAAAGAGGATCATGTCTGTTTGAATAGGACGCCATTATTAATCTTAATGTGCAGTTTATTCATATGCCAAACATCTTCTTGACAGTATTAACGTTTTCCTCCTTTCCCCTCTTCTCCCAGCCTTTAGATGAGACCAGTCAAATGAGTGACCTTCCTGTGAAGGTCATCCACGTGGACAGTGGAAAGATCCTGACTGGGGTTGAGGCTCCTAAGGCTGGTCAGCTGGAGGCCTGGCTTGAAATGAACCCAGGGTCAGTGTCATGTCTGCCAATCAATAACTTTCACACTGTTGAATTTGTGCAGATCTTCTGGAATAAAGGGTAAAAGTTACAGCGCATAGACTGTATTTCCATGTTTTTAACCTTGGCCAAAACATTTTGTTCCTTTGCAGATATGAAGTAGCACCGCGTTCAGACAGTGAGGACAGCGGTTCAGAAGACGAGGAGGAGGAGGAGGAGGTACAGAACATAGTCATCCTTTCATCAAAGCATGATGGTCGCATGGTAAACGTGAACAGTTTTCTGACCTCTCTGTTTCTCTTTGTCAGGACGAAGATGATGAGCATCCTCAGCACTCTTCAGCTCAATCAGAGGAGAAGAAGAAGATCCCTGACCCTGACAGTGAAGACGTATCTGAGGTGGATGTCCGGCACATCATCGAGTAAGATTTTGTCTTTCTTTTCAATGACTGAGTGTATGACAACTCTAAAAATTACCACTTGTGATGAGGTTACACAGAGATACTTCAGAGCCCTCGCGGTGTCACCTTCTTTTTGTATCATAGTTGTTTTCATTTGCTGCTCTTCACTTGCCCAAAAAAGTCTCACTGTATTCTGTACCCCTCCGTCCCCACTCCACCCCTCCACCTTCCACCAGACATGCCAAGCAGGATGTAGACGATGAGTACGGCAACGCGAGTTTCAACCGAGGCCTGCAGTCGTACTACGCTGTGGCTCATGCTGTCACTGAGAAAGTGGATAAACAGTCCTCGCTGCTGGTCAACGGGCAGCTCAAGCAATACCAGGTATACAAGCAAAACGTGCTGTGAAAGCTTCGTTTATGAGGGAATCCGTTCCTTGAGAGGTTTTACGAGTGTGTAGTTTAATGAGTTGAGTGCAGCGATGCTAACCTTGACTGTTTCTGCTCAGATCAAAGGTTTGGAGTGGCTGGTGTCGCTTTACAACAACAACTTGAACGGCATCCTGGCTGATGAGATGGGTCTAGGAAAAACAATCCAGACCATCGCCCTCATCACTTACCTCATGGAGTACAAGCGCCTCAACGGGCCCTTCCTCATCATCGTACCTCTCTCGTAAGCGCCAGCACGCTTTCCTCGCCTCCTTGAGGGTTTATCTGTGACAGAGTCCTTTAACATAAAGCTGCATGAGTTGTGTTTTAATGTTTCTATGTTGAGCTGAGTAGAAACTTTTCTGTTGTGTCTTTTGTTACCAGAACTCTATCAAACTGGGTGTATGAGTTTGATAAGTGGGCGCCATCTGTTGTGAAAGTCTCCTACAAGGTCAGTGGCACCTACTTGGATATTCAGTCACTTTTTCTCATCATAGAAAGGGTTTAAAACCCAAAGTCAACCATGCATTCAGGGATTTGGCTGATTTTTTTTTTTTTTTTTTTTACATGCGTTGTTGAACTTTTCAGGGTTCTCCAGCTGCTCGTCGCGCATTCGTTCCCATCTTGCGCAGTGGAAAGTTCAACGTGCTGCTCACCACGTACGAGTACATTATTAAAGATAAGCAAGTGCTGGCAAAGGTAAGGAAGAATCTTCTGCTTAGGTTTCAGGTTCCATACAAGATGAATTCGTTCAGGCATCCATTCCTCAGTCTTTTGTTCCTCTTTATAACTTATGTATTTCTTCCCAAAGCTTCGCTGGAAGTACATGATTGTGGACGAAGGCCATCGTATGAAGAACCACCACTGTAAGCTGACCCAGGTCTTGAACACGCACTACTTGGCCCCGCGGCGTCTGCTGCTCACAGGCACTCCGCTGCAGAACAAGCTGCCTGAGCTCTGGGCTCTGCTCAACTTCCTCCTGCCCACCATTTTCAAGAGCTGCAGTACATTCGAGCAGTGGTTCAACGCCCCCTTTGCCATGACTGGAGAGAAGGTGAGTTCAGGTCTGGTTGGGGTTATTGTACATGTTGTGGAGGTGAGGTCATGAAAATTAGAAATACTCTCACATACCAGTATTTTTAAACAGCCCACATGACATGAGTTGCACAAAAAATGTTTTTTAATGAATGAACATACCCCTCTCAACCCCTCTTCTCTTCCTCAAGGTTGACCTGAACGAAGAGGAGACCATCCTGATCATTCGACGTTTACACAAGGTGCTCAGGCCCTTCTTGCTGCGCCGACTCAAGAAAGAAGTCGAGGCCCAGCTGCCTGAGAAGGTCAGCTTGCATTCAAATACACATTAATGGCTTTCATTGAGGCCAAATGTCCTCCTTTGTGATTTCATTCCTGCAGTATTTCTCCTTAACACAAATATGTGGATGTTTATCAAATAATTGCAATGATTTGGTGGCTTTCTCAAGTTTTCCCCTTATTGTTGCCTTTTGTAGGTGGAGTATGTGATAAAGTGCGACATGTCAGCCCTACAGAGGGTTTTGTACAGACACATGCAGGCCAAGGGAGTTTTGCTCACAGATGGGTCCGAGAAAGATAAGAAGGTAAGGCCATTAAAGTAATGTCTGTAAATTTCGTTGGTATACAGTGTGGGACAGTTAGTTATTTCAAAGCTCAGAGATCATTGGAAAATTAAAGCTGTATTTTCCAATTTTGTTTTTTTCTATTCTACACTTTCCAGGGTAAAGGTGGCACGAAGACCCTGATGAACACTATCATGCAACTGAGAAAGATCTGTAACCACCCCTACATGTTCCAGCACATCGAGGTAACAAACAGAAGCTCCACCTTAAACAGTCTGTCATTAAATATCTTTCATCCAAGTGGACCAGAAGACGAGAACCTGATGAAGAACGCAGATAGAATCGAATGTGACCTTCTTTTCTTCTTGTTTTCCAGGAGTCTTTCTCTGAGCATCTTGGTTATTCTGGTGGAATCGTGAGCGGGTACGTAAAGGTTGAAACCGTGTGTGTTTTGTAGTAGACGTGTGTTCTGGGAGGATGTGGACATGTGGTGCATACTGACTCATTCTTCCTCATATTCCTCTGTCTTGCGCGTCCAGCCCTGACCTGTACCGCTCCTCTGGGAAGTTTGAGCTGCTGGATCGTATCTTGCCCAAGCTGAGGGCCACCAACCACAAAGTGCTGCTCTTCTGTCAAATGACCTCACTCATGACCATCATGGAGGACTACTTTGCCTACCGTAACTTCAAGTACCTGCGTCTGGATGGTGAGACACCTCTGAGCAAGGCAAACATTAGACATTTGCCACCAACCCAGACTCTTGGAGCATGCGCTCACACTCTCTTGTAAATCAACGCCTAATGGCCATTCTTTTAAATATCTTTGGTATTTTTAGGGGTCTTGTACTGTCACCTCATCATATGGATTAATCTTTCCCCCTCCCACAGGAACGACCAAGGCAGAGGACCGTGGCATGCTGCTGAAGACTTTCAATGACCCAGCCTCTGAGTACTTTGTGTTCCTGCTCAGCACCAGGGCCGGAGGTCTGGGCCTCAACCTGCAGTCTGCTGACACAGTCATCATCTTTGACAGTGACTGGAACCCACATCAGGTACTCAAATGCAGATATATTTTGGCATTAACACAGGCCTCAGTCATGGCAGTGAATGCTAGTAATTAATAACTATAAATATTGTGTTAAAGTAACAAGTTCTGTAGTTACCACACACAGTCACCGCACCTGAACTCATCGTATGTGTGTACTCCTGCAGGACTTGCAGGCCCAGGACAGAGCCCATCGTATTGGTCAGCAGAACGAGGTGCGCGTGCTCCGCCTCTGCACCGTCAACAGCGTGGAGGAAAAGATCCTGGCGGCGGCCAAGTACAAACTGAACGTGGACCAGAAGGTCATCCAGGCCGGCATGTTCGACCAGAAGTCTTCAGGCTATGAGCGCCGGGCCTTCTTACAGGCCATTCTGGAACACGAGGAACAGGACGAGGTCGGGGCTCGAGGAGGCTGCCGCACTAGGGGGGCGTGGGTGGGTGTGATCTGAACCTGTAGCCACATCGCCCACCCACCCACATCCGCCTGTGCGCTGCTCCACCTCTTCATTCTCTCCCTTTTTTTTTTTTCTTCTCTTCTGTCTCTTCCTTATTCCCTCTTTTCTCAGGATTTGTGAGCTTTCATCAATCCAGACTCTCCTTTTCTCCCTCTTATGTATTTCTGCTTCTACACATACCTTTGATGGTTAATATGATACTTTATCTTTCATGCTTAATGTAAATGCTTTTCCTTTTTAAGACCTTTTTTTCCCTCTTTCTGCTGTTCTTGCAAATATCTTTCTCCTTTGCTTTTTAACATTCAAATGCAGTTCCAGAGATAGCTCAAGCAGATGAATATGCTAAGCTTCAGTCATGTTTTACAGACATAATACATATATTTGCAATGTCAGCATAAGGTAAATGGTAATATACATTGCATTACTTTTCTCCCTTTTGTGTAAGTGAGTCATTAGTTCAGAGACTTGGCTCTGAGGTGCCACATGAATCTGTCCTTAGTCTCTTGTCACTAACTGTGTCTCATTTGTCTGCAGGAGGAAGACGAAGTGCCCGATGATGAGACAGTCAATCAGATGATTGCCAGGAGTGAAGAGGAGTTTGAACAGTTCATGGTTAGTCCCAGTTCTAAATCTGTTATTAGCTGCTTTGTAATTTCATAACTTGACTCCACTTAAACTCCTGCTGCATTCCTTTTTTAACTCCAGCGCATGGATCTAGACCGGCGCCGCGAGGAGGCCCGCAACCCGAAGAGGAAACCTCGTCTGATGGAGGAGGACGACATGCCCAGCTGGATTTTGAAAGACGACGCTGAGGTTGAGAGGCTAACTTGTGAAGAGGAGGAGGAGAAGATGTTTGGCAGAGGATCCCGCCAACGTAAGGAGGTGGACTACAGTGACTCGCTCACTGAGAAACAGTGGCTCAAGGTGAGTTGTTGTCATGTTTAGTTTGTTACTTTGCATCTTAGGAGGCAGAAGTGAATCAATGTGAAATGAGTTTCGATCTGATTCAGCTCAATGATCATTTCTCCTCGCTGCAGGCCATAGAAGAGGGAAACCTGGAGGACATCGAAGAGGAAGTGCGTCACAAGAAGACGACCAGAAAGCGCAAGAGAGACCGTGACCATGACGGCGGCCCGGCCACGCCAAGCTCCAGCAGTGGGCGAGGGCGGGAGAAGGACGAGGAGGTGAAGAAGGCGAAGAAGCGGGGCCGCCCACCGGCTGAGAAGCTCTCACCCAACCCGCTTTCCCTCACGAAGAAGATGAAGAAGATCGTTGATGCTGTCATCAAATACAAGGATGGGTGAGAACATTACTGAGTCTAGCACTGCAGCTTTGACCATGCTGAGAGAGAACCTTGGCTTCCAGATGAACTGGATTATATCTAAGACAGCGATTATTATCTTAAGAAGCAAGTAGTAGCTTCCTCATTGGCTCACAGTGACGCATACTAAGATCACAGCCTCCTTGTCTCAACAGTAATGGCCGACAGCTGAGTGAAGTCTTCATCCAGCTGCCATCTCGCAAGGAGCTGCCTGAATACTATGAGCTCATCCGCAAACCAGTGGACTTTAGAAAGATCAAGGTGAGGATAAAATGCCTAGCTGCACAGAAAAGTTTCTTAGTGCTTTTTCATGTGGTCATTTACTGACTGCTGCCTCCCTTTGGTCCCTCTTTCCATCAGGAGAGGATCCGGAGCCATAAGTACCGCAGCCTGAACGACCTGGAGAAGGATGTGATGCTGCTGTGTCAAAACGCCCAGACATTCAACCTGGAGGGGTCTCTGGTGAGTTAAGCCACAAGCAAACGTGCTCTTGGTCAAAATAAGGAAATGGTGGAAGCCCAGGAGAGCTGTTAACATGCTCTCTGTCTGTGAACCGTTCAGATCTATGAGGACTCCATCGTGCTGCAGTCTGTCTTCACCAGCGTGAGACAGAAGATTGAGAAGGAGGACGAGAGCGAAGGAGAGGACAGTGAGGAGGAGGAAGAGGAGCCAGACGAAGGCTCAGAGTCTGAATGTGAGTATCAGAAATGCTTTACACGGAACACAGAAGCTTTGACATGATCAGATGAGGGAGGCAATTTAAACTCATGTCTTTTGCTTCTCGTCAGCTCGCTCAGTGAAGGTGAAGATTAAGCTGAGCCGGAAGGAAAAGGGGGAGCGAGGAGGGAAAGGACAGCGACGGAGAGGCCGCGGTGCCCGGGCTAAGCCTGTGGTGAGCGACGATGACAGTGAGGAGGAACAGGAAGAGGTGAGACGAGCAAGATCGTACTGAGAGTCTTCAAAGCCAGTCTTGTGTCCTCGCTGTTGGACTTATTGGAGACTGAATTGAACCAAATTCAGTCTGCAGAGTTCAGCCTTTGGAAGCATCTTTCACACATAGTTCTTGGTAGTTTATTGGGTATACCTTTCAGGCACCATTTTTGATTTTCACTTTTCACACATGCAGCTACATTCAGGAATATTACTGTTAAACGCGTCTTTGCACATGTGATGGCAATGATAAAACTACAGGCTGTCCAGCAGATGGCAGTAAAGAACAGGAAGAAGAAGGGGCAAGGCCAGTTGTATGTGAGCGTGGCAGAAGATCATTATTATTTTTAAGAACATGGCGAGGAACTGTTTTTGTAATGTATTTAATATTCAAAAAGTTTGTGAGACAAGTTGTGTTTTTTCATGAAGTAACTGCAAACAAGACGTGAATTTAAATTCATCATCAGCGGAGCCTTGTGATTGGTTCCACGTGAAAGCATCTGAACATAGCTGTTTACATTCTTGTAAAAAGTTACACAGCAGTGCAGTAAACTGTCTCCCTCTCTGGTTTGGACTGTTGGTGGCATAACTGGAATTTTTGAATGTTTTGTGCCATTTATTGACAAGAGGGTTTGTCTGTTTCAGGAGCGTTCGGCCAGTGGCAGTGAGGAGGACTGAAGTGAACCACTTGTGATTGGACCAACGGCCCACTGAGCCCCTCGACTGGACTTTATATATTTTACTTAGATACAGCAGGGAGACAGTGGGGGAAAGGACTAGTTTTACCTAGACGAGCTGACTTTTAGTGAGACAATTGTATTCTCATTAAAGTATACCATTAATTAAAAACCAATGAAAAAAAACTAAAATATGAAAGATATGAACCATCCACTTCCATATTTAAACCATTTTCCCCAGTATGAATAGTAGTGTGTCTCTTTGCCTTTTTTGTTTTCTCCTGTAAATGGAAAATGGAGAGTCTGACTTATCGACTGATCGTGGGCCATAAAGACAGCTGTTTTTTTTAAGTGGTATGAATTTTGTCGTCTTTTACTTCGAGACAAAGCGTTAACACGTGAACCAGGAGTCACTGTTCCCTGAAGTCCCCTTTTGAATGCATGTCGTGCGTGTCTGTGGAAATGCACCTGGATGTGTCTTCACTATTATCTCTGTGTTTAATTTAAGACTACAAGCGGGAGCACGGTACATCCCACCCTGCAGCCTGCTCCCTCTCAGGTTGTGTATGTAATGGGGGAGGGAGGGATAGGACCATTTTCTCGTGTCGGTGTCACTGGATTCCAAAAAGTACAATAAAGGCATCTCATGATTAATCTGTAGGCTTCACTTTTTTTTTTTGTCCAGAATGCACCGGGACAAGGTTATCAACTGCACTAACTGTATCTGTCCACTAGGTGGCCTTCTGAGAACAGGTAGCAGCGCACGAGGGGCTTGTTTACACCCTCTACCTTCATGTTCTCACTGTCATTGTGATGTTTCATGAACACAGTTTTCAGGGAAGTCACAGCCATGTATCACTTTTATTCCTGGTGTCTGTCAGATGAACAGTATCCCTTCATCAAACCCACCAGTCCTGTTATTTTAAACTGTGTGTTCTTTAATTCTATACTATTATCTGTGGATAAAATTGTATATTGTGTGTTAAATCATGCAATTGAACTTTAAATGTTTTGCTGCTTGTCACTGAAACCAGACTTTTCAACTATTTATCTATGACTTGCAGCCATTTCACAGTTCAACATATACTTTAAGACCAATTTTTCAAATGTTTGTCCATGGCTTTTACCTATTTGACCAGTTTAACTGTTTCAATGGCTACATGTTCAGATAGCTCTGATTTCTCAGTCACAACATACTGTGTAGTTTTCAGATGCAGCTGACTCAATATGTGGATTATCAAATACACTCTTTTTTTGCCAAATAAGTTGAGCTACTCTAAATTTTTTCCATGTGCTCTGTGGCAACTGCATGAGCAGCCCGCGGGTTCCTCCTGGATCATCTGATCTTAGTTTTCCAACGCCGTCCTCACTCCTCTGGGGTTACTCCCCTGACACACATACACATCCTCCTTTCCCGCACGTGATTTTGCTAGTACCTATAGAGGCACATGCTCCAACACCTGAACAAACATGAGGGGTTATATCTGCCATGAATCTGCTGTGTGGGTGATTTCTCATGCCTTGACTGAGACACCTCAGCACGATTCTCCCAGCAGACTCGTTTTCCTTTGTGAATGTGTGTTTGTACAGTTGTGTCTGTCCTTATTTCAGGAGTCATTTGCTGTTTCCTTTCGAAATATTCTCCAGATCTTTTTGTAACCACCTAATCACCTAGGATTAAAGCAGAGCCTTTAGTGTCAGAGGTCTGACTGAAACTAACAAGGACAGGAGACCTCTCAACAGCTTCCCTTGTCCCCGCACCCTTTTATTGTCTCTTCCTCTTTCAACACAGCGTCAGCCTTATCTTCTTTTTCAGGGTCAAATGTGACTTCGTGCAAGAAACAGGTCATTTACTGAGCAGCACTCCCTATCCATGCAGCCGCTCCCTACCCACGAGCCACAATGACAGCAGGGCGATCCACAAATGTATCCCTGTGCTGGCAGGGGACATTTTCAGGGGATGATGGATAGCCGAGCACATGCATGAAGTCTGGAATATTTAATGTATACCTTAAGCCAGAGAGCCTTCTTTGCCTCTGATTGGACTGTAGAAACAAAGCTGTGCCACTCTCACCCTTCCTGCTCTTCTGGAGCAGAAGCCAGAAACGTGATTAACTACATCTGGAAGAACCTGATGTGAACTTCAAGGGAGGGCACAGACAGAAAATCCGTTAGAGCCAACACACTGTTTGTTTTGTGTGTGTGTGTGTGTGTGTGTGTGTGTGTGTGTGTGTGTGTGTGTGGGGTGGGGAGGGGGGGGGGGGCGGGGGGGGGGGGGGTGTATACTGGAAGTACCAGAAAGTGTTGCCAGTGGCTGAGGTGAGAAAGTTGAGATTGTGCTTAATGAAAGGCCATCAGTTGTGGCACTCTCTGTTCACTCTGTGAACCTCACCTTCACTCTTGTTTCTATTCATGCTTTCTCTGTCAGGGCACGCAGGAATTTCTGCCTCCCCACCTATTGTTTCAATCAGAAAGGAGTGAAACAGAAAGAAGAGGATGGGGGATGTGTGTGTGCATGTTTTGGGATATGGGCTCGCAGCATTCAGCTGACTTCTCATTGGGAAGTGAGAGGTTAACTCCGGCACCGTTTAGAAAACCTTCCATGTTTCATAGTCGGTCACCCAAAGGACCCAGTTTTAGCAGAGGCCTGAAAATTCCATGTCACTTCTTATTAAATGGACCCCGATGTGCAGTAGAGTGGGGGTGAGAGGTGGGTGGGCTCACTCTCTGGAAAAGGCCAACATGGGACGGAAACAGTGCCTTGTACAGTACGTGGCACTGGATCCGTAGAGTTCCTAAAGTAGCTGCTTCAACTAAGTACAGTTGCACAAATACTGTACTTAAGTGCAATATTAAGGTACCTCTACTTTATTTGATTGTTTCTATTTTATGATCCTTTAAACTTTACTACATTTCAGAGCGATTATTTGTATCATTTACTTAAGTAAAAGTAGCGATCCCACATTATACAGATACTCCTCTACCAGTCAAATCTGAATCTTTACTTAAGTAACCAGATGTATTTACAATAAAATGTACTTAAAGTATCAAAGCAAAAGTAGTCATCATGCAGAATGCTCCCTACCCCTGACGGTATTGCTGACTCATTAACATGTAAGCAGTACTTTGGTGCTTTTACTTGACTAAAGAATCAGTGTCACTGTATCTGTATCGCATACACTTTGTTTTTCTTCCATCGTGCTGCTCTCTCTTAAAGTGGACACCACACACACATTGTATCGCTGGCAGCAGTGTGACAGCCTTGGCCTTGATCCTTGAATTCCATTTGCTTCTGTGAGGCAGATCTTCAGCCCTGAGGTGAAGACACAGCTAACCAGACTCTGTACTTAACTGCGTGGGTGACGTTTTGTTTTCACTGTGATGGTTTCCTCATGTGCTCACTTCAGCTATGACTGAGCCTGTGTCTTATGTGTCTTTGAAATGTCACTAGTTTTTATGTTAATCCGTGGAGTTATGCTGAGAGTCACACATGATAAAATGGACTCAGTCAGGGGGGTTGATAGTAACAGGGTCAGTGTATTGTGACCAGCTTATGTGCTTTAGCTTCTTGTTCTTTAAGCCACTGACAGTGTTCCAGTGCTCCTTCCATGTACATTCAAAGGAAACATCTGGATAATTGAACTATTCAATTAAAAATGTATATTCCTGAAATATATGGCGCTCTCTCTGCATGGTTCAAGGTTGTATTTTCAAGTTTTATCTTTAGATGTGCTTTATCTCTGCACCTCCTCTGATGTAAATCAGCAACGTTTGAGACTTTGAACCTGAAATAACGTGCCGCTCGTTATTTATGAGTGGTGACCTACCTCAGTTCAGGAAGTAGAGATATGAAGATGAAAGCTATGCTGATGACTTTATGGGCTATTTTTAAGATTGTATCAGGAAGTTGTACTCGCTGGTCAGTGAGCCTGTTGTATCAGTATTTTGGTCAGTTAACTTTGTACTCCATATATCTTTTGTATTTTACTTGATTAAAGTAATGACATTAATTAAATTGCATGTACACTGCATTGCCAAAAGTATTCACTCACCCAACCAAATAACTGAAATCAGGTGTTCCAATCACTTCCATGGCCACAGGTGTTTAAAATCAAGCACCAAGGCATGCAGACTGTTTCTACAAACATTTGTGAAAGAATGGGTCGCTCTCAGGAGCTCAGTGAATCCCCCTGTGGTACTAGGATGCCACCCATGCCACAAGTCCAGTCGTGAAATTTTCTCGCTCCTAAATATTCAACAGTCAACTGTCAGTGGTATTATAACAAAGTGGAAGCGATTGTGAATGACAGCAATTCAACCATGAAGTGGTAGGCCACGTAAAATGACGGAGAGGGGTCAGCGGATGCTGAGGTGCATAGTGCGCAGAGGTCGCCAACTTTCTGCAGTCAATCGCTACAGACCTCCAAACTTCATGTGGCCTTCAGATTAGCTCAAGAACTTTGCGTAGAGAGCTTCATGGAATGAGTTTCCATGGCCGAGCAGCTGCATCCAAGCCATACATCACCAAGGGCAATGCAAAGCGTCGGATGCAGTGGTGTAAAACACGCCGCCACTGGACTCTAGAGCAGTGGAGACGCGTTCTCTGGAGTGATGAATCGTGCTTCACCATCTGGCGATCTGATGGATGAGTCTCAGTTCGGTGGTTGCCAGGAGAATGGTACTTGTCTGACTGCATTGTGCCGAGTGTAAAGTTTGGTGGAGGGGGGATTACGGTGGGGTTGTTTTTCAGGAGCTGGGCTTGGCCCCTTAGTTCCAATAAAAGGAACTCTGAATGCTTCAGGATACCAAGAGATTTTGGACAACTCCATGCTCCCAAGTTTGTGGGAACAGTTTGGGGATGGTCCCTTCCTGTTCCAACATGACTGTGCACCAGTGCACAAAGCAAGGTCCATAAAGACATGGATGAGAGAGTTTGGTGTGGATGAACTTGACTGGCCTCACCTCAACCTGATAGAACACCTTTGGGATGAATTAGAGCTGAGAGTCAGGGCTTCTCACCCAACATCAGTGTGTGACCTCACAAATATGCCACTGGAAGAATGGCCAAAAATTCCTGTTGACACACTCCTAAACCTTGTGGAAAGCCTTCCCAGAAGAGTTGAAGCTGTTATAGCTGCAAAGGGTGAACAAACGTCCTATGGATTAAGAATGGGATGTCACTTAAGTTCATATGCGAGTCAAGGCAGGTGAGCCAATACTTTTGGCAGTAGACAGTGATAAACTTGCATTAAGTAAATCAGCCACCTCCTGTCCTCACAGAGACACCGGACTTGTTATAACACCAGCACTGCTTGTGTAATTTAAATATTGAACATCTGATAAAGTAGGTCAGCTGCCAGTTTTATATGCTGTCACAGGCCACATCTGGGGACAAATGTTGGACTTCAAACCAGCTGACTGTGGACATCCTATATTAGAGAAGAAATCTGTTGTAATGTTCTTGGGGGAAATGGTACAGTTTCTGGGAGAAAAAAAAAAAAAAGAGAGAAAGAAGTCATAATATTTGGGAGAAAAGTTGGAATTTTGTGGGGAGAAAAGCCAAACAATTGCTAGGGGAAAAAAAAAAAAAAATCATATGGTTTCTAGAATAAAAGGGAGAACGAGGATACATCAAGAACCAGTACTGTATATTTTGACTGGATTGGGTAGATGGGGTTAAATATATTCGTCCATGCAGGATGTAGTGACAAATGACCTGTGAAATTTAACGACTTTTTTTTCTCATACATTTTAAACTTTGTTTTCCCCCTTAACCTCGGCCACTAATGCTGCCTTGACCGTTTCAGATCCCTGCCTCGGTCCCTGTTGACCATGCCTTGCCTCAGGGTTACTTTACCTCAAGAACATGAAACTTGACAAATGCATCCAAATACCATCTCTACCATCTCTCTGAAAGGGTTAAACTCATAGTAAAATCCATCTCCACGGAGCTCCGCCTCCCAATTGTTGAGGCCGTTTGCCTCAGAAATCACACCACTCCAGATCCCGCCTTCCCCCCTCCAGGGCCCCTCTGGGTCCCACCCACCCCTGGACCACATTGAAATGGGTCTGATGTTGTTGTCAAACATTACAGTGTGCAGAGCATCCCTCATCAGACCCTCCAGCGACCCATCACTGCACAGAGCCTTTGCTGAAGTCGGTGCAGAGTCAGTCAGCAGTCATATCACTGTCAGTGTCCCCAACAGTCCCATCAGAGACCTTAACGCGCCGCAGGGTTGATGCGTCTCACAGCGCGGCTCACAAACATGGGACGGCCGCCTTACGCGTTATTGTTGCTTCTCATCTGCTGCCTTGATCAGACAAGTAAGTTCACTTTGATTGAGTTCAATTTCAAATGTAATGATCTCTGTTTTTAACGTGCCATCAGTGCTGTGCTTCAGCTTGAATGTAATGTGATAGAAATATGTATACATATTAATAATACTAGGCTATAAAAAATCACTCTGGAGTAGTATTCGGTCCGTGTGGGTTTAAATTGCCCACTCCTCTGACAGCACCGGATGCAAGGTGATGGGGGGAGGGCGCAATTATTCACAGAATGTAGGTCAAATCTCTCCCATCTTTTTCACTGTGAACATTTCACGTCGACTCCTCCTCATGTCTTTGCATCATTTCACAGTTCAAATCCACTATTAAGTAGTTATCATGCATGTTTTTTTTTTATGGTTGCAGCTTCCACTTGTGCGTTTTATCTTTGTTATCCTTGCCGGCTTTTGAGTGAAGCTGCATGTTTTGTGCGCCTCATTCAGCGGCGCTCAGCTCGCAGAAGCTCGAGCAGCCAATCAGGCTTGAGCAGTGTGAATGCTGTGTGTGTAAAGGTGGAAAGCGGGGTTTCTGAAAAGCCGGTTTTTTAAAGCTGTTTCATTCATAATGTGGGAATTGGCGCCACTTGTATTTAAATCACTGCAGAAAAATCTGTCAGGAGAGCATTTGAATGGATTTGGGCTCCACCGGTAGTGCACACAGTTTTCTTCCTACATGATGCAATGTCTAGCCTGTTTGCAGGAGGCTCTCTGCTCCCATCACCTGAAACACCCTATGTTATGGAAATGAATGGAAACCCTCCAGCTCATCGTCCAATACAAACAGACACATTGTTTTGCATTCCCTAAGTTTTGGTTGTACACTCAGCCTGACGAGAAGTCACTGTCAGACCTGTTCCCAGTCTGTCGGTTCTGGGAAATGGTGTGAGCTGAAACATGTTGGAACTGGCTCACCAGTCACAGACGCATTGTCTTGAGATGTGTCTGTCCCCCATGTTGTGAAACAGTTGCTTCTCCCCCAAGTTCACACGGAGAAACTCCGCCTTGAGGAGAAATTCATCATCTCAAAGTGATCACTATTATTATTATTTTTTTAATGCCGTGTTAATCTCAACTTTCTGACCAGAAAGCGACACCTGATTGTAGGCGTTATTCCAAATATTTAAAAGAGTAGGCGCGGTCTTTCTGCTCACCTCATGGCAAATCAATAAAACACACCAGACGTCACAGACTGGGCAACAAACATGTGCACATATGTTATTTCCCCAGCAATGATTTGCACTTGGTCAATAATGCTGCCATTTTGTCCAGTTTGTCCATCAAGGTCTGAACTTTAAGCCCATTAAGCAAATACATAGCCAGCGCGAACTTGGTTTGGGTAATGTGTCATGACTTTCAGGGAATGAGAACAGATCAAACGAAAGCTTCCACCTTTCATTATCACAGGTTGCTCTCCTCCTTCTCTCTCACACACTCATGGAAAAGCAAAGTTTAAAATCTACCTTAAATGATTGGAGCGCTTCATACTGCACTGCCCAAATATCTTTCACATTACCCACAAGGATATCCCTGTGATAAGACCAGGTGTGTCAACATGAAGCTGATCTTTATGGCAATGGCAACAATGCACCTTTCACTTGGAGTCGTAAAGAAATGATTAGCCGAACAGTGAGTAGTAGATTTACTTCACAGTCATAACACAGAAGTTGTAGATCATTAGGAGTCGCATCAAATACTGCTTAAGTGGCCAAAACCTTTCCCTGACCTGCAGAAGCTTGAAGAAGTCAAAGCTCTCATTGTTTAACCATGAAAGCATCGAGCAGGACCAATGGCACCAGATGTTTGACTTTACTCAGAAGCTATTATGATTTACAACATTGCTTTGAATTTAGTCACACATAATTTATGATGTGTCTTTTCCCTGTCCGCCTTAATAGAGCACCAATGTGAATAGCCCACTTACACATAAATATTTAACCAGACATTTTTGTAAAAAAGTAAATCTTGCATTTACTCTGTCAGGCTGTGAAGATGCTAAATGCTTAGTTGCTAGCTGCTGGTAGTGTGTGCCCCCCCTGCCCCTTTCAGAAACAGGTGGCCATCTAGGGTTTTGGAGCCCCCGGGGTCAGAGGGAGGAATGGCCTCAAGTACCTTTTCATAAAGTGCTGCCTCTCTGATGTACAGTCTAATTGGTGGTTCCGGTTCAGTGGCTTCATTGGGTCCATTAAAGATGGGGGTTGGTAGGTCGACTGTCTTCAGCATATGAACTGTTGCCAGCGGGGGATCATAAACACTGCAAAACGAGGTTCCTATCGTGAGTCTGAATGTACATATCAGCAGCTCCCTGATAAAGCCTGACCACAGCATGCAGGTCTGCTTACATACATCCCTGTTTGACTGGTGGCCTCTGCCTATTTAAACAACCAACACGTTCACGTGTGTGTTTGTTCATGTGCGCGGCATGTCGGGGGTTGTTAGGGTTATGGTTATGGTGGTAGGGTAAGCGTTATGACTGTGAGTAATGACCTCACAGCCCCTTTCTCCTCTGGCAGCATCAGTTGCTCACTATAGGACATAGCCCCTCCCATACTGTAATGAAACCCACCTGGGGAGGAGCACGTGAACTAAAACCAACTTTCTCTACATCGCCTGTGATTTGAGACATGAACCAATGTTATATCTGCTCTGAAATGAAATAGTTCAACTGTTGGTTGGATGGATTGTTCAGTGTGATTTTCATTTGCAGCCATGTCTGTGTTTATGGGGAGTCTTCCTGCATTGGCCCTTGATAGATGATAATTAAAACAATGGCCCTTTTAGCTGAACTGTGTGTTTACATCTGTCTGTCATAGATGCATTGACAACATGTGGAAGCAGGCAGTTCCAGTGTGGGAATGGGAAATGCATCACAGTCAGATGGGTGTGTGATGGCACAGACGACTGCGGCGACGGCACAGATGAACTTCCTGGTACCTGCAGTGAGTATCATGTGTCGCTCAGCCTGAGAATGGACTTGCTATTGCTCTGCATACGTACCTATCACGCAGTCTGAGGATGATGTGCACTCAGCTACTCTTTTTTTTGTGTGTATTTCACTTCCAGTGGCCAGAACGTGTAGACCGACAGAGTTCAGCTGCAGGGACCGCCTTCACCAGTGTGTACCGAGCACCTGGCGCTGTGATGGAAAAAATGACTGTGAGAATGGAGCTGATGAAGAGAGTTGTGGTAAGGACAGGCTGCATCTCTCTTACCTTTCCTCATTATTGTGTGATTTATCTTATTTTATTGCCTCCCTATTTATTGTCTCCAAAGTGTTCCTGGTCTTTCATTCCTCTGATCCCTGCTGTGTCTCCTCTTTCTTAGCACCAAAGCAGTGCACAAACACTGAGTTTCGCTGTACGAACGGCCAATGCGTGTCGTCCTCCTTCGTGTGCGATGACGAGGCAGACTGTGATGACGGCAGTGACGAGGCCTCGTGCCCGCCCATCACCTGCACCTCTGCGTCCTTCCAGTGCAACAACACCGTGTGTGTTCCACGCCTGTGGGCCTGCGATGGTGACGCCGACTGCCCCGACGGCTCAGATGAGTGGCCCCAGACCTGTGGCACACAGAGACCTGCCACTGCTTTCGCTCATCAGTGCTCATCCCTGGAGTTTCGCTGTGGCAGTGGAGAGTGCATCCACGGCAGCTGGAAGTGTGACGGAGGAGCTGACTGCCTGGATCGATCAGATGAAGCTGACTGTGGTAAGTGTTTTTGGGAAAAATTTCCTTTTTTCTTGTTTTCAAATCAACATCTGTCGAACTCATTCCAAATGTCTGCATGTTGCATCCCTCTAGCACATCTCACCTGCCGCCCTGATGAGTTTGAGTGCGGTGATGGCACTTGCATCCATGGCAGTCGCCAGTGCAACAACCAGTACGACTGCAGGGACATGAGTGATGAAATTGGCTGTGTCAATGGTATGAATCTCTTGCCCTACCCTTCCTGTCCTGGTCGCTAGCAGCCAAATGGACTGCAAAATCTCAATCATTTATTTTCATGTCTCATGCACAGCAACCCACTGTGACGGCCCGAGCAGGTTTAAGTGCCGCAGTGGGGAATGTATTAGCATGGAGAAGGTGTGTGACAGGCGGCGTGATTGCAGGGATTGGTCAGATGAGCCTCTTAGGGAATGTGGTGAGTACAGAGGCCTCTCATTCATAACTGTCTGCTTAATTACTATGTCTTTGTATTTAATGAGGGTGTCTGCAGCTTGAGAACGCTATTATTACTCTTCCCACTGCAGGCTCCAATGAGTGCCTGTACAACAACGGCGGCTGCTCTCATATTTGCAATGACCTGAAGATCGGCTACGAGTGCCTGTGTCCTGCTGGATATAGCCTGGTTGACAACAAACACTGTGAAGGTAACAGTCTCCCACACATTTTGTGCTTTTTTATGTTCTCAGGTTTTCATGCAAATGTGAACTTTAGTCAGATTAACAAATGATGCCAAGAAATCTGTTTACTCTGACGCAAACTTCAGATTTCGCAAATGTCACTGACTGTGCTGTCAGATAAAGAGCAAGCTCGTAATTCTCGAGGACACAATGACTCAACATTCCTCCTGTTTCATTACACTGTTGTGTGTAGTTCGTTTATTTATTTTTTCTTCTTTTTCCTTCTTTGTGTCAGATATCGATGAGTGTGCCAACCCAGACACCTGCAGCCAGATCTGCATCAACCAGATAGGCAGTTACAAATGCCAGTGTGAGGAGGGTTACCAAGTTGACCCGGCGACCAAAGCCTGCAAGGCCATCGGTAAATATCACCATTTTGAGTTCTTTCCAGAGTGTTTGTTGCATAATTATGTAACAGCCTGATGTTCAGCGTAGGGTTTCCAGGGTGAGGAAATTTTCACTCACCGGTAAATAAACTCACGATGACGCTCAATATCTGCAGAGTGCTTACTTTGATTCCCGGTCGAGCTTTCGCCGCAGGCCCCATTCCTGCAACCTGACTCTTGTGGTGCCCTTGAAGGCGTGTGTAGATTGGAGGTGTTACGTCAAGATGCTGCTGCCTCCACCAGACAAAATTTACAGATTGCAGATCATCAATGTCATCAGGTTCCCTGTTAGCATTGAGTGTAAGCTGTACGGAGCAGACAGTTTTCAGTTTGTAACTGATAATGGCTTTTAATCCAATAAAAGAACAGTGGGGCGGTGGGCATGTAACGTGTAATTGGTGTATGCCCAAACACCATGTAACACCAATAACACCAACTACCACAGCAAGCATAGTTGAAAGATGATGAATAGTCTTCTCAAGTGTTATTTGTCCTGTTATGTTTATGAAGATAGTAAATTTAGCTCCCTCCTATGCTCCTAGTGTGGATTAGTCTGGATAAGGCTGAATTGTTGCTATGCTGCATAATTTGTCAACAATTTATGGACATATTTGTGGAAACGGTGTTCACGGCACCGGTTGACTGACATTTTAAGGCTGGCGTTGCTACAAGATGAGTTATTACCTTCCATTGTAACTGGAGCACATCCATGTTTGCAGTGTTTGCTATCAGCTGTCAGCAATTTAAGACTCACAGGCATTTCCCAGAAGTTGTGTTCTTCTGTTCCCACATCATACAAAAGAGCTGTCTCTTTCATGGGTCCATCTGTGGTTACAGCAAATGACCAGGCTGTCAAAACTCACAGCGTAATTGACAGAGCGCTCAAATCCCAGAGCAGTTAACAGTAAAAAACAATGGCTAACAACATCAGCCACCCCAGATGGTTTGCTGCCTGTGTGGCTGTTGAAGTCGGATTAAAATGAAAACACAAGCATATGTATGTTGATTTCTTAGAAAAAAAATTCAGTTCAATCTTAAACAAACATGTCCACTCCGATTTTGTAGGTACAATAGCCTACCTTTTCTTCACCAACCGTCACGAAGTCAGAAAGATGACTTTGGACAAAAGTGAGTACACCAGAGTAATCCCCCGTCTAAAGAACGTCGTGGCTCTCGACATGAACATGGCCACCAAAGAGATGTACTGGTCAGACATCTCCCAAAAGAAGATCTACAGGTGAGCAGGAGTGAAATCAGAGTGAACGTAGTGTCTCTGTTCCCTTTGCTCCCGCTTGACGCCAGCTCTTCACTTCCAATACAGAGCTCAGATGGACTCGGCTGAAGACTCCACTCATCACAGCACAGTCATAGGTAGCGACATCGATGCTCCTGAAGGCATCGCTTTTGACTGGATCCATGGTAACCTGTACTGGACTGACAGCATTCGCAGCACCATCTCCGTGGTAACTGCTGATGGAAGCCGCCGCAAAACTCTTTTCCACCAAGACTTATCTAAACCCCGTGCTATTGTGGTCGACCCCCACAGCAAGTAAGTACTAGTACTAATAAAAGCCTAAATCCTTCCTAGACTCTTGTTTTTGTGTACAATAAAAAAGGAATTCCTGATTTCAGTATTTTAGTTAATAAAATTTTATTTACAACGTATCTTTTCCCTCCCAGCTTCATTTACTGGACTGACTGGGGGTATCCTGCTAAGATTGAGAAGGGGGGTCTTAACGGAGGAGACCGCAACGCTCTGGTCACTGACAACATTGTGTGGCCTAATGGGATTACACTTGGTAAACTCTAGCATTCACATCTCTCTGGTTTCAAGTTGTTTTTTTCCTATGAATGCCAGGGGTCACTCTGGTCTGACCTGCTGATCCCTCCTGTCTCCTTCCTCCCCAGACCTGTTGAACCAGCGGCTCTACTGGGTGGACTCTAAGCTGCACACCCTCTCCAGTATAGACGTGCAGGGCGGTGGTCGACGCACCCTCATCATTGACGAACACAAGCTGGCTCACCCACTGGGGCTCACTGTGTTTGAGGTAGATGTTTACACTGATAAACTCTGTTACACATAAACCCAGAGCCTGTCCAATACAACCTGCCAAAGACTCCACCACACGTGCTCAGAAGTATTCTCCTCTGCTGCTGCTACTGTCTTAAACCACTTAAATGTTCAAGCTTGGTTGTTTTTTGTGCTTCCAGGAAAGAGTATTCTGGACGGACGTCAGTAACAATGCCATCCTCAGTGCAAACAGGCTGACGGGTGGCGACATTACACCTTTGGCGGAGCACCTGTCATCACCAGAAGACATTATTCTCTACCATAACCTCAAACAGCCTGCTGGTACGATACACCACTTTCACACTGTTAATAATTCTGAAACGTTGGTAAAGGTTGGATTTATTTATGCAATTGTTACATCAAAACAACCTAGGGTTTTTGGTTTGCTTATCAGATCAGTGTAGAACTTTCATTAAATACTGACTATTGGCCAAACATTGTCATTCACTGCCAGTTCCTCCCAGACTTCAGCTACAAAAGAACAATCTGTAACACCAAAAAAGTTTTTGGTACTATGCTTTCACTGGTATTTTTCATTCAACTGAACAAAAAAAACAAAAAAACAAAAAACCATCAATATCAGAAATGTCCCTAGTATTGCAAATTTTGGCCCCTCTAATCCAGAGTTCCCAGCCCCTGGGCCTTGGAACATGTGCTACTGGGGGACAATGTTGTTCAGCAAAAAATAGTAATGGTAATGGTGATACCACTCTCACGTCTGTATGGTAAATATGCAGCTAGCTAGAGCCAGCACCTGGTTAGCTTAGCTAAGCCAAAAGACTGGAACCAGAGGGAAACTAGCTGTTTCCACTAATTAGTGAGCTTCAGAGGTGCTGGTAGGTGGATTGTGTCACCACAGGACTGAGCCAGGCTAGCAGTTTCCAGTCTCTGTGACAGCCTCAGCTAACTAGCTAAGCTTATTAGCTTACATTTAGCGTATTGACATGAGAGTGACTTCAATCTTTTTATCTAACTCTCAGAAGTGAATGAACTCTTGTTTTAGTAAGGTAATGATGATAATGCTTCAAAGTATCACTTCATGTGAAGCAGTGAAACTAAATTAAACTTTCATCCTCTTTTCCATTGCAGGGAGAGATTGGTGCCAGATATCTGGCTGTGAATTCTTGTGCCTGGCAGCTCCTCAAGTGGGCAGGCATCCCCCCAAATATACCTGTGTCTGTCCGGATAACATGATGCTCGCCAGGGATATGAGGACATGCGTGCCTGGTATGTAAATCATCAAAGAGCAAATATAACGTATAATAGTGTTAAAAAAATGATACTGATTTCAACATTTCATTAGCTCAAGCAGTCCTGTTTCTGACTTTCACTCCTCCTCTGTTTTTGTGCTTCACCAGCTGTGCCAACACCTGCAGGTCCTGTGCAGCCTCAAGTTCCAGCTAACCCTAACCCACCTCATCAGCCACCAGTGCCAGATCACAACACACCTAAACCCCAAGTCCACACCACCCCTGAACCCCAGGTCCACACCACACCTAAACCCCAGGTCCACACCACACCTAAACCCCAGGTCCACACCACACCTAAACCCCAGGTCCACACCACTGCAGTGCCCACCATAATCACCAGCGCTGTAGCCAAGCCAGTGCCAGGCACCACCAAGTTTCCTATGAGGACCACCACACCTGATCCAAGGAAACAGTCACCCCGGACGGTCAAGCCTAAAATTCCCCAGACCGCCACAGACACTTCAGTCACCTCTCCAGGCAAGTTGAAGTACCATTTTACAACATGTGTTGGACAAATATTAACCAAACATGAAGTCTGGGAAAAGGACCATGTGACTCTGGTAGTTTCTTCTAAGAAACAGTTTCCTGGTTGCCAGTTGACTCTCTGGTTTTAGATGTCTGAGTTGAGGACCTTTAAGGCACCAGTAAAGAAGCAATTGCAAAACAGTTGTGACAGTAATCTTAATATTTAAAACATTTCTTGAAGACTTAAGTGTGTTATCACACTGCACTGGCCTGATCTATCATCTATAGTCAGTCTAAAGTTGGTAAGGTGAGCATGGTATGCGGTGCAGTCATGTGAGTGCACTGCTGTCTGCTCTGACATACATTGGGCATAGTACAGATCAGCTTCATGTATCATTAACTTCTGGTCTTGTGTTTGCCTTTGCTTCAGATTTCCGCCATGGATTTGCTGCAGCTATACCCACCACTACCTCCCCCACCCCAATAGCTCTGTATATTGTGTTACCTCTGGGTGAGTTGCTTTGTCAGCTTCTGCACCAAAAATCCAAATGATTTGAAATAACAGCATCGACCATCATGTCTCATCTCCCTCTGCGTCCCTCTCACTGTGCCTTCCCCATGTAGCGATCGTTTGTCTGGTGGCTGCTGGTGGCATGCTGCTATGGCGGAACTACAGGCTGAAGAACACCAACACCATCCACTTTGACAACCCTGTCTATCAGAAAACCACTGAGGACCAAGTGCACATATGGAGGAGCCACAGCCCTGACGGTTACTCCTACCCAAAAGTGAGTCAAAGAAGAGTCACTTCAACTGACCTATTTCAGTTTTACTGTTGTAATCAGCAGATACAGGCTGCAGTATACGTTATTCTGACATCCTTTTTATTTGCTGTCCCATCAGAAACAAGTTGTGAGCTTGGATGAAGAGGCAGACAATCCAGCCTTCATAGAAAACTGAGAAACATCGCGCAGACTGGAAAGAAGAGCCTCGATGATAAGCTACCTTGGACGTCCTTTTGTATTTTTACCTCACACAGCACAAAGAAACCAGAATCAGACAAGCTTGAACCACTATATCCTCACAGACGGAGAAGCGCTCTAAGAGGAAAAACCAGGGTGAAACATTTTTTCAGGTAGCAAGTTTTGTATATATATATATTTTTTCCCATCAAGGTAACAGTTGACCAAATCACACCAAATCATCACCTCATGGACTCCATTGTTTTTCCTGTCATACTAACTGTGATGCTGATGACTGGAGAACTGTGTCATTGCTGCACGTGAAGCCTCATCAAGTCTTATAATATCATAATGTTTTTCAAGCAGCAGTTTAAGTGAGGTCATTTGATGCAACTCATAATTGTGAATTTCCTCAAACTTGTGCAAGGTAGAATTGACAAATGAGTTTTGTAAATATCACTGTTTATTATTTCTTTAAATTGTACTCCTGTTCAGAGAGCGTTATCAAATTTGACTCTTATATCAAACTCTTATACAACATATCCATATGGTGAGTCTACAGCCAGCAGCACGTTAGCTCAGTTAGCCAAAAGACTGGAAGCAGGGCAACCCAGCTAGCCTAGTTCTGTCTAAAGGTAGCTAGCATTGTCTTACCTCAGTCCTCTCATGGAAGTCTCAGCCAATGAGGCAAATAAGCCCATATCACCAAAATGACAAACTATTTCTCTTTGTTCAAGAACCTGACTCTTATCCCAAGACAAAAACTAGAGCGGATTTAAAAGTTGAGCATACAGTAGGTGAATGTAATACTAGTAACAATTCTGCATGTTCTAGATTAACCAATGTGACCTCAGTAAGTCTCATAATGATATGTGTGTGTGTGTGTGTGTGTGTGTGTGTGTGTGTGTGTGTGTGTGTGTTATGTTGAGTTTTACACCAGCTATTGCCTCGGTAGTGATGTGGAAACATCATCCAAAGGGACCTAAAGAAGCTGCTGTAGTTAACCTCAAAGAAAACACGTTGCACGCTGTGTCCGTGCCTTGATTTACACTGCACTCTGTGGTAGTCTTCAGATTTCACGTATCGCCACATGTTCACAACACGGCGTTCCTCAGCAGCTGTTGTTACTGAGCTTCTCCTTACAGTTTCTCAGCTCCTGATTTGTGATCGGCTGTCTTTGCGTTGCGGAGCCATCTTTAAATTTTCCTTCCCCGTGCGCCTCTTGGGGGGGACCACTGCATTCCTCAAAGACCAAAAAGCTTTGATGCAAACATGTGTGACCAATGGGGCCGTGTCTAACGCTCTGTACCACGACACGTGCATATTTACATACATCCTCCCTTTAGGGCCGGCGCTTAGACTTGCCTACAGTTCTTATTGGCTGTTTGAGCTCATTTACTTGTATTGCTGAAAAATGTGTGCCTTTTTAACGACATATTTTGTTCACATGTTCGTGTTGGTGCTATTGAACTCATTGTGTCGGCCTGTTTACAGTGAATTGTTTGAGGGATGTGGCAGTGTTACATGCAGGTGAGGTTACACCTAACAAAGACGTTGTTGTGATGTGGGTTCATGACTGTTGAGAGGCTTTTAGGAAAAAGACGTGAAGCTGTGCATAAAGTTATTTACATCCACAACTAACAGTGCAGATTCAGCCTGTACATATAATGTTCATAAATGTAAATATCTGTTCTTGACTGTTTCTTGGTAATAATGTCAGTGTTTTAGACTTTGTTGTAAACTTTACACATTTGCTGTACATAAATAAATGCTTCTATTTATTATAGAATCACTGATGTCTGTGTTCAGTTTCTGAAGACTCTGAATTTGCATTGATGCAACTTGTTCACATTCATTTCAGACTTGATAGAGTTGATTTAGTTTGAAACTAAATGCTCTTTTGTTGAGCTCTTTCTCCATTTCTCCTTTTAATTGACAGCTGAAAAATGCTGACTTTAAAAATTGTATATTCATTAACTTCAGCTATTTCAACTCTTAATCTCACAAATCAGTTAACAATGTCAGTTTGTAACACAAATACATGGACTTGTACTTATTTTAAATCAAAATTGCTATATTTTTGTTGAGAGGGTTGAGTTTCATTGAGTTTCTTTGTTGAGCTACAATCTCTCCAGATACATAAAACTGCAGGAGCAGCCTCTGGGGTACAAGCCGCCCTGGCTCGGAATCATGAACTTGAGTTTTCTATTCATCTTAATTCAGCAGTACAATGTAAGAATGTAAGTAAAGGGGGAAATTCTACACGAGACGGACATTTTGTTTCAAAAATAAACTATATTATTGGCACATTTTTTCATGCAAAGCCATGTCTTGCTTTCCTTCTCCATGTTGTTATCGTGCATGTCTGAAAGTCTGGCTACAGTATGTGACAGATGGACGGTTTTGAAAAATGTACAGCAGGCTATTCCACTGTTTTCATCCAACAGCTGTGGTATGCAGACATGGCAGAAAACGTGCAGTGAGGGTTTTTTCTCTCAGTTTTTCAGGGGGCTGGCTGTGCTTTTGTAGCTCTTCTGTGGAAAACGAGACCCTTTTCCTAGAATGTCAGGCCATCACAGCGAAAGGCAAAACCAGAGAGTTTCTTAGAAATTCTTCAACACTGTGGGGTCACAGATAGGAAAAGTTACAGTGTGAGTGTGTGAGAGTCTCTCCATATAAAAGATGGAATAAAGCATGCATGAGAGCTGGAAAGCCTTAACAAATATCCCCCATTATTTGGTAATACAATTATGTTTATGTTTTCTTTACATGTTGATCAGTGTACAGTTCTGATGGATTGATGGACACAAATTGTCAGATGTTCTTTTTATAAGCCAACAGTATAGCATATTGAGCTGAGGGCTTCCCATGACCCCACGCACAGCTTGTTGGACATATCAAACATATTGTCATATGTTTATTCATCTTTTCCTTTCCATAGAAAACTAGAACTTTGACACACACTTTGAGAGGTTTGATGAGTTTTAAGGTGTCATCCTTTAAGATCAGGTAAAATAGAGATACACTGACAATGTGGCCATAGCTTAATTTAACAATGTTTAAACAACGTCATTGAAATCCATGTTTCATGGTAGCTTTAAGAGTAAGACACAACACCAGATGTCAGAGAAGAGAAGCAAGACAAAGATCTTTGTGACCCTGCAGATCTGTGGTCAAACCCACCAACAGGCACATCATGTGCAAAGCTCAAGGCTGAGGTGAAGCGGAAGTGTTGAAGGGAAGCAAAAGGCAGGGAAAAGATGCAGCAACACATCTATAGACATGAGGGTAAACACACAGATAAGAAAACAGGCAGTTCACTTTCGGATCTCCCTCTGATCGTTAATACAGCTGTATCCACGGCATCAGCAGTCACTCTGAATCTTTGTCACTGAGACTCTCAATCCTTGTGTTTGTTTGCACAGACTGTGGAAAATATCTGCTTTTCAAAGACTAGTTTCATCTGACTCTCTCACCATCATTAATCATTAATGTGACCACAAAGGTCATGTACGACAGGCTACGTCCACAGATGAATGGAATAAGTCCTGTTTGTCCGTTTGAAAGAAAGCCTAAACATCCAGTTTACTAAAGACAGCTCATTTTGATCACAACACATTTGAAGTTATTTGCTTTTACACTGGTATGACTCAACTTCATTCATACACATTATACAATTAATGCTAATTAATGTTTAAATTTTGGCGTAGTATCAACATGGCAAACCCATATTGTACAATCACATCATTTCTGAGCAGGGTCCCATAAAAGACATCCCATGTTTAAGACATGTGATCTCCCAAAGTGTGAGGAAAAACAACAGTACAGCACACGTGATCCTCCATAAACAGACCGACCAGTTGGATGCACAGTCCCTGGACCATCACTGACCTTTGCTCAGGCTGTGAGAGAGACCCGACTCATTTGAGGGGCACACACTACCCACCAGAAAACAGCCTGACCAGTCACACTACTGACAGTTTGATCGAAGTTGTTCACAGAGGATAAGACATTTTTAGATGTTATAGTTTATATTCTGAGAAATTACAGGATGATACCATATTCTCTTACCCGCTTTTAATGTTTGGGTCAATTTATTCCTTTATTTGATGGGAAATGAAAGAGGAGAGGTGGATAATGTGAAGCAAATTTAGATAAATAAATACACAAGACACAAATTTGAATATTGTCCAAATTTCTCAAAACTCAGATTATTTAACTTAAGTTAAATAGTTTAACTTAAGCCTAACATGCAAAACATTAAGACAAGTTTGAGAGGATCATAGCAGATTATAGCATGCACCGATATCCTGGACATATTTCTTAAAATGAAGATTTGGATCCATAATTACACACACACACACACACACACACACACACACACACACACACACACACACAAATTGGCTTACTCACAAAAACATGATAGATCAAGACATAGCAACACAGCACTTGTTAGGTTTACAGCTGTTAGCTCAGCTGTTTTTGCATGTGTGCATACAACAGTGTCATCAGCATACATTTGCAGTTCTTGCAAGATCACTCATACACAAAAAAAACATCACTGATCCTTGAGTTACACCCCTTCTTCACTTCATGTTACTGCATCATTAGCTTAAAAACACTGCATCCTATTAGATAATTATAAACAAAATAAATACAGCACCAACTAATCCTCCTTTATCAAACCTAGTTTTTATTGGCTCTATTAGGCGCAAGGTTTGCTGGAATAATTTGCTCAGGACTCATGATGGGTTGTCAGTTGTTCAATGACTTCATCTGCAACTTCTGAAATGTAATATGAATTAAACATATATATTATGTTACTGATGGGGCGGCACGGTGGCGCAGCAGGTAGTGCGCGTGCCTCACAGCAAGAAGGTTGCTGGTTCGAACCCTGGGTCGGGCAGGGCCTTTCTGTGTGAAGTTTGCATGTTCTTCCCTGGCACTCCGGCTTCCTCCTCCCACAGAGGAAGGTTAATTGGTCTCTAAATTGTCCGTAGGTGTGAGTGTGTGAGTTGTCTGTCTGTGTGTGTATGTAGCCCTGCGATCGGCTGGCGACCATTGCTAGCTGGGATAGGCTCCAGCCCCCCGCAACCCCGAAATGGGATGCGTGGGTAAAGAAGATGAATGAATGAATGAATGTTACTGATGTGGCATATTTTCTAATTCCAGCCTCTTAAATCTAGATATGTTCTGGTTTCTTTACTCCTCTATGACAGTAAACTGAGTGTCTTTGTGATGTGACAAAACAAGACATTGCAGGACGTCATCTCAGGCTTTGTGAAACACTCATTGACATTCTTCACCATTTCTAGACATTTTATAGGCTAAACAACTAATTGATTAATCAAGAAAATGATCTAAAGATTAATCGACAGTGAAAATAATCGTTAGTCGCAACCCTACATGCACTGCAACATTCTGTGATTCGTCTTTGAGCTGATACAAAGAAAACTAAAGATAATTCATGGTTTTCTTAAGATTGAAAAACATAGACTTGTAATCTGCATATCTCGACTGTCAATAGTTGAAATGTTGAAGGGCCTACAGAATGAAAGTATCTTGGCATCTGTCTTGATGACAAATTTATATCTAAATAGCACATGAGGAACCTTGAGGGACATTCTTGATGTCTGTGGTCTATATTGACGTCACGTCAGTCAAGGTTTAATCTGGAAGCTCTTCCTACACATGTTGTTCACCCCAACCCGTTCCAATGGGACATGACGTCGTACTGTTTAGTCTCAGCCGTCATACAGCCTCGACCCCTCAGCTCTTCCCACATGGAGTAAACATCCTCTCCCGTAGTCCAGAGAGGGCAAAGCGTTCTGTCCGATAAGTGATTCCACAATCAGGCTCACTTTGCCAATCAGTAATATGATTTTCCCTGAGGGATATGTGGTGTACACACTTACTGTAAGTGACTGACTGATAAACACTGACAGATATTTTTACTGTCTCTATGTCAATGTTCCACTGATGTTTGCTAATTTTCACATGGAGTAGAAATGAATAACTTGATCCGTCATAACAACTTGGTGTTTATAGTGGGATGGTCACAAACACCTTAACAGACAGTGTTTCTATATTTTAAGAACCCATTGCTTTTTTACTGTTTTTAAGATTAAGAGGATTAAGAAGTTAATTCCACTTAATTCTAAAAGGTGGAAAAGAAATTCAGCAAGCAAAAGTTTTGGGAATGTTTGTGAATAAATAGTTAAATAAATAATTTGTGACTTATTCTTGAGATTTGCTTCTGTCTGTCACAGTAGAAAATACCTCCAAGACTGAAGTGAAACATTAGTGAAACTGAAAATAAAATCACGTTTTGATTAGTGAACATTTGTGTTAGCGCGCCCTCTATCGCTCAATAAATGTAATCCCTGACCTGTGCACCGGAAACCACGTGGTTCAGCTTTTCACACGCGCATGTAGCTGCTGGAATGACTTCCTTTCACGAGCGTGTACATTTAACCCCATCTTAAAACTATTTTATCTACTTCATTAAAACCATGTCAGACAAGTCGGAATTAAAAATCAATTCCCGGTTTGCGCAGAAATATGAGAAATACCGACAGAAAGAAGAACTGCAGAGACGTAAGTGTGTCACTCTTAGCTAACGATGCTAAACCATCATGCTAACAACCCAACGTGGGAGAGTGTACTGGCTTTGAGTCGTTTCCTACGACGCTGACCTGTTTTTGGGATTAATGTGTGTGTGCTGTGTGTCGTTGTGCAGTGAAGGACCGATACGGAGACCGAGCTGATGAGAGCGGCTCTGAGTCGTCTGAGTCCAGCTCTGATGACAGTGAAGCGGTTAGCATCGTCCCTCTGTCAACACATAGCAGTGGCTCAGTAACGTGCCGGAGTGTTTCATGGGTTGTCTTACTTTTATTCACCCCCCCAGGAATTGGACCCGCAAGTTGAAAGAGACTTTTACAGAACGCTGTCACTGCTGAAGAAGAAAGACCCGAAGATCTACCAGAACGATGCAATGTTCTACTCAGAAGGTGGTTGAAGTGCTGTCATGTGTGCTGCTTTCACAGCCTGTCAGACATCTTCATTTTTTACACATAAGTGATGGAAATCTGTTGTTTTCAGGCGCATCCACCAGTGATGAGAAGAAGCCTTCGACCTCAAAGACGGAAGTAAAGCCCATGTATCTCAAGGACTATGAGCGTAAAGTCATTCTGGAAAGAGAAGGGTGAGTGAGACACTGATGTGCCATCATTTACTGTCCACTATGTGTCTGAACCACAATTATCATCACGGTGGCTCATCAAGTGTCCTAACCTGCCAAATTGATGCATTTTTGGTTCTACCAGGAGTCCTAACGGGACTTTACCCCTATTTTTGCTGATAATGTTGGAAGGCTGTCGTTGTTAGAAAATACGAGTATAGGACGTTCAGTCAGAGACACAGTGAGCTTATTAAAAAACATCATTCTGGCAAGCAATAAATGTATATGAAAATGTAATTTTTTTTGATGCAAAAGAAAAAGCACATGCTCTCTGAGCTAAAACAGAAGACCCCAGCAACCATACAGCTACAGGGTCCTGAAGCTTTGAAACTGATGTTTGGGTCTGTCACGACCAGTAATTTAAAGGACCAGTGTGTAAGATTTTGCAGGCTCTATCGGCAGAAATAGAATATAACATTCATAAATATGTTTTCATTTGTGTGTAATCACCTGAAATCACAAATTGTTGCATGTTCTTTATCTTAGAATGACTATTTTATATCTACAGAAGGTGTGGGTCCTCTTCTACAGAGTCTGCCATGTTTACATTTCATTATGTGACACCAGCTATTTCTTCACTTTGGAAACATATTTTTTTGCATACCTCGATAGTTTTATCACTTACACTATTTACCCATGATAGTGGGTATTTTTGATATTCTTGATGAATGCAGGCTCTGACTTTTTTTTTCTATTTTACAGCAAATATGAAGATGATGATGACAGTGATGATGAGGAGGTTGCCAAGAGAATTGAGGTAGACTGATTTACCAGATAATTTTGTTCCCTTTGGAAAATGGATATACTCAATAGTGACAGATATTTTATTCATTATTATTGTTTTTTTTGTTTTGTTTTTTTCAAAGAGAGCTGCATCTCCGAGCTACATTCAGGAGCAGAAGGAGCTGAAGGAAAGGTAAGACTCAAACCGTCTGTACGTGTCTGACAGTATAACTCGCAGATTGTTTATGGAAACTAAAATCTCTCTTCAGCTTCCGTAAGTTCATCCAGGACAGCGATGATGATGACGAAGACGACGATGACAACAACAAGGGCAGTGAGGGAGATGGATCCCAGCTGCTGACCAGGAGGATCAAAACACAGGAAGAGAAGGTCAGAAACTGTTACCAGTTACTTCCTAAATAGAAATAAGAAACGTATGACAGCATTACAGATGAGGATACACTGTGTCTGTATCCGTTTGTAGGATAAAGAAGAGGCAGACTATGTGGAGTGGCTGAAAGGCCAGACTGAGCTCGATGGTCCGGAGGAGGTGAAGGACATGGTGAGTGTGAAATGCACAGGAGAGAGAGTGAGAAAGCATGTCGGGGAAATTATTTCAGAGGCTTGGGTTTGACTTGCTGAGTAATGAGAGTGGTCTGTGTTGAGACAGAAATACTTAAGGGACTACTGGAATGACCCGGAGTTGGACGAGAAGGAACGTTTCCTGAGAGACTATGTGCTCAACAAGGGCTACCGAGATGAGGACGATGATGATGAACGGTATGTTGCTTCCTGTGCGGACGTTAGCTTCGTTTTCCTCATAAAGCATTCATACACAGCCTAATTATACAACATGTACAATAAACACTCCATCCACGCATTAAGGATCCCAACCTACGATGAGGTGGTCCAGGACGATGTGGAGGACTCTGAAGAGGAAGGGGAGACTTTCTTGGAGCTGCAGGACAACTTTGAGAGACGTTACAACTTCCGCTTTGAAGAGCCCGACGCTCAGCAGGTCAAGACGTACCCCCGCAGCATCGCCACGTCCGTGCGCTCCAAAGACGACCGCAGGAAACGCAAACGGGAGGAAGTGAAAGAAAGGAAGACGAAGGTGCCTGTCATGTGACACGCTCTGCCTGCTCCTCTGCATTAAATCCTAATATGCCTTCATTCGTTTGCTAATATAACCAAACCTTTCTCTTTCTCTGCTTTTCCTTCGCTCCCTTTCCCAAAAACTATTTCAGGAGAAAGAGCAGAAGCGCGAGCAGCTGAAGCAGCTGAAGAACTTGAAGCGAAACGAGATCATGGAGAAGCTGAAGAGGCTTCAGGAGCTGACTGGCAACGAGCAGCTCGCCTTCAGTGAGACTGACCTGGAGGGAGAATTCGATCCACAGCAACACGATCAACTCATGCAGGTGGGTGGCTACACACACACACACACACACACACACACACACACACACACATACACACTCTGTTGCTGAACTGGTATTTGTATGCTCGCTTAATTGACCAATAGCGTAACTCCTACCCTAAACAGTGATTGTCCAGTCACAGCTCAGCAGTTGTAGAATCCATTCAAACCTCCTCTAAACATGGCTGGGATCTCATTTGTTTGATGTGGTGTTTGGTCCTGCGTCAGTTTGAAAAGTCATAACTGAAGACGGGTGATTCAACACAATGGTCTGCGCTCGCCTCCAAACCCACACAGGTGCACTCTGTTTGGCTAATTAGACTTCAGGTGTGCTGTCGACCAATTGAGATTCTTTAATTAAACCAGTCAACGCACATGTTGGCTGATAAAGACGCTGCAGCTGCTCTTTGCAGAAAGAGTGCGCTCAGTGTTTCCTTTTCCACTTACATTTAAACTCATCGTCAGCGACGTTTGTTGTTTCTTCCTGTTTGCAGAAATTCTTTGGAGATGAATACTACGGAGAAGAAGAGCAGGAGAAGCCTCAGTTCGACGGTGATGATGGTGAAGTCGAGGGTAAGCTTGTGTTTTTGTCATGTTACCTGATGCAGCGGTGTTGACACTTGCATGTTTTACTTAAATGTAGTAGTAATTCAGTCACCTTAAGTCTGCTGTGCTGCAGATGGCAACAGTTTGAGGATGTAAACTCTGGCTTGTGTGTGTGCTCATCAGAGCACTGGAACTGGGACACATGGACAGGAGAGGAACAAGAGGACTACGGTGAAGAGGAGCATGATGGAGAGGAGTGTGACGCTGCTGGGTTTCACTGCGATGATGAAGGCTTCATTGTGAGTCGACTGATTTCTACTGAAAGCTTTATTTTATCCTCTCAGCTGGTCAGAGATCAGCTGCACAAAGAGAAACTCGCTCACCAAAGCGTCAACCTGTTCAAATAGATGGATGCAGACTACGACCCCAGCCAGCAGACCGCCTCCAAGAAGAAGAAGAAAAAGGAGAGGAAGAAGATGCAGAAGACAGATATGCCACAGATGGGCAAAAAGAGAAAAAAGTCTCACTTCGCAGAGGCCATCACCAGAAACAAACCTGTGTTTGATCCCCGTAAGTGTCAGTCAGCCTCCTAACTTTCTCCAGCAGGTGCTGAGGTGTGTAGTTGTTTAAGGAAGTTTGTTGTTGGTGTTCCAGAGGAGAAAAGCTTCGAGCAGTACTTGGATGAGTACTACAAGCTGGACTATGAGGACATCATAGACGACCTCCCATGCAGGTTCCGCTACAGGCAGGTCCTGGCCAACGACTTCGGCCTCAGCACTGACGAGGTGAGAGCAGCAGCGCCTCACCAGCTCCAAATAACTGACCGTTCACTAAGACCATATTTACCATGCAAGTACCATCCAAACAGCTGCATGTCTCAGTTTGTGATCCATGCAGAAGACATGGAAATGAAGACTTCGTGTTCTTGTATTGCTGTGTACAGCATGTTAATCATAGCATTATAGTTAGTTAGCTAGTTCTTATTTGTATTTTCAAACTGTATGTTTTCCCCCAAATCAGTAAACAGCAGGACAGAGCTACTGATGTTAGCCTAAACTTAAAATGTGCCAGCTGTGAACAGGGCTTGTTAACATCTGTAACTCTGCTGTATGCTGCTGTATGAAATGACTATGGCCCTCAAAGTGATGCTACTTAGCTAACGTTTGCAGCTATGCTAGGCAGTCAAACACTGTTTGATCTGAGAAGAAACCACCATCCAAAGTCTTTGTTTCTAACATCTCTCTCTGACTGCAGCCTCATACACAGCACTTCAACATGTGCAGAAATCCAAAGCTTCACCTGCCGTGCCTCCTTAAGGTTGCTCTGCTGTGATTAGACTCTGTTTGGGGAAAGGTTTTAGCGAACGGTCAGTTGTAATCTGGTCTAAACAAACTGAGAACAATGATATGATGCAGGCTGATGGGATGTTTGTTGATGATGCTGCAGTGATGAGTGTTGAGGTGACTGATCTGGTATTGCTTTTCCTCCGGGGAGAGCTCTGACCAGGGAATGATCTCAATTTAATCTTCTCTCTGAGCAGACCACACACTGATTTGGTCGAGCAGCAGCAAACATCAGACATTTAAAGCAGACAAACTCTAGAAAGTCTGCCCCGGTGTGAAGAAAATGGACCAAAGACGTTACATAAAGACACGAGTTGTTGAAGTTTCTGGTTCTTCCCTCAGATTTTAAATGCTGATGATAAGGAGCTGAACCACTGGTGCTCTCTGAAGAAGACCTGCATGTTCAGGTACTGCCTCTGTCCTTCATGGTCAAGTGTTACATGTGCTCTCTTGTCTCACCTCATTTGTGACTGTTTTCTTTTGCCCTCTCAGGTCTGATAAGGAAGAGATGAGTGATTTGAAGAACTATAAAATCAAGGCCCAGAATGAAAAGAAGAAGAAAGAAATCCTGAGCTCTGTATACTCTGTGTGAGTATGACACATGAATCAGCTGGATGTCTGGTAATACATCCACTGTTATTGTAGAAATGTGTAACAATATTTATCTGGACTTAATCTACAGGGAGGATAAAGAGGGGCAAGAGGCTAAGACCAAGGTGGGGAAGAAGCGACGAGATCGCCTGAAGAACGCAGAGAATGAAGGCAGAGAAGAGCCCGGTGCCGTTGCCTCCATCGTGGACTCCACAGAAGAGACACTCGCCCAAGCTCTCAGAGAGGCAGCAGAGGAGGCAGCAGGAGAGGAGGAAGAGATTCTGATACCCCGGAAAAAGATGAAACAGGAAGAGGAGCCTCAGACACTGGTTACTGCTGAGGAAGCACAAGATAAGCCTGAGGTGAAGAACAGGACTGAGAGGCCCAAATGGTCCAAGAGGAAGCACAAGCATTCAGGTGGACGGCTCGCGTCAGGAACCTCTGGGGTCAAAATAGGTGGCCGGGAGTTCAGTAGACAGAGACTGAAAGCTTATGGTCTGAACCCCAAGAGACTGTTCTTCAGACAGCTCGGCAGACAGAAACGAAAAGCACAGGAGAAGAAAGAGAAGCAGAAAAACAAGGAGTGATAAGAGTTGTTTTTTTTTTTTAAAGAATAAATGGAAATGAACTTTTTCATTGTTTTCTGGCTTCACATTGACGTTTTCATTAATTAAAAAAACTGAAAGAAACATTTAAATGATGGCTCCAATTTTTTCTTCTAATTTAACTTTGTACTTAAAAATGAGTATAAAATTAGACTGAGGTTGATTAGAGATTTGAACCTGTTTCACTTCCTACATGCATATTGTGTTAAGATTTCACAAAACCTTTAATAAACATGCAGTTAAAACTGGATCCCTGTGCATTTTTAGACATGTCATTTCTTCAAAGTTTGATAACTTGTGTGTCTGGGTTTTCACAAAACTTAAAAAATGGTGTAGTCCAGTTATTCATTTGTATGCTAACCCGGTGCTTCATAAACTTGGATTGGTGGTATATTCAACTTCGCACTAAATTTAAAGGAAAAGTAATATATTGTCAATATTATGTCAGTGTACCAGAGTGGAGGGTCAACAAAATCGAGAGCTTGTAGATGAAAATTATAGGACACAGGAGACGATGAGAAAAAGCAGAGCTGCTCGGAGTTCGTTCCCGAGAGAACAGGGACACGCTGTATATTCACTCCTGTACTGTAGGTGGCGGTATGCACGTGAGAGGTTGCTCGAAATCCGCCAAGGACCAAAGAAGAAGAGGAAGAAGAGGCGCGCGCCTGGTCTGAATTTGAATCCCGGAAAAGAGCTGAACGGTACGATGTTTTCTGCTTCACTTTTACCAAAAATTAGCTTCTTTCTTCGATAAACACTGAACCTGCTTGTTAGATACAGAGCCGACAGTTCGGGTTGTAATTTGTGTTGTGTGTGAGAATCATTTTATCGTAGTTTAGCCACGTAACTAACGTTTACACTGGACGTCCTGGAAAGCTGTCGTTGTAAACAAAACACAGGAGGGTTTATTCACTTTAGCCGCTGTGTCACATTCAGCAGGAGGGTCAGTATTGAACATTAGTTCACTCAAGTAAATACTGAAGTAAGCTAAGAGTTTCTCGACTGCTTTTTCGTGGTAACGTAATCTTACGTATTTCAGATTTTTCCAATACTTCCAAACGGAAATAACTTTTTGGTCAACTTTATGTAAAAGCTAAAGATACATTTTCTTTTTTGTGTTTTTTGAAACTAAATATTAATATGCATTGTTTCAGTTTAAATATGAATATTTCTTCTGAGTTCAAGTCATCTGAATATCTCTTCCACCACTGGAGAAGCAGACCCTCTAATCTAAGCTGAATCTCCTCTGTTGTCTCTTTCTAGTTGCAAGCACCATCACAATGGTTCAAGGTCATAAATTTCAAGACCTGGAGGAGACGGGGGCGGCGTTGGTGGCCTACATCAACAGCAGCCAACCTGAGAAACTGATGGAGGTGAAAAGCGATAATCTGGCCATTTTTGATCAACACGTTGAGACAAAGAAGTTTGTGACCCAGATATTAAAAGGCAAGTAATCAGACATTTAATGATGTATTGTTTCTCAGCTGGCATTAAACTTTCCAAATGACCGTTTTAGACTTGGACCCACACCCTGTAATCTTTATCTTCAGTGTCCCCTCTCTCTCTTACTACTGTGTCGCCTCTCATCCCCAGGTGTGGCTGAGATTGAGGAGAGTGCAAGCCAGAGGCTGCTGGACCTGGAGGAGGAGAAGAAGCACAGGGAGCACGAGCTGGAGAGCCTGGAGGAACAGCTGAGGCAGTGCACGGCCAAGAGCCAGATCACTGACTCAGAGTTACAGTATCTTTTATGTGTGTGCGTTTGCCGTGGAAAATGCAGTGAAAGGAGTCCTGTCTTGCTTTATGTTGCATTTTCTGTGTTGGCATCCTTAATCCTCCTCCAGGTTTCTGCAGGGAGAGCTGGAGCGTCTGAGAAACAGCGAACACGAGCTTCAGACTCTTCAGAACGAGGTGGATGAAGACACCACCGAGGTCATCCCTTCAGCAGTGTGAGTCTCAGATATTAATGTCATGAAAGGGTCTTTTGTCCAAGGACTTATCCCTCTAATGTACTTCTAATGTGTTGGTGCATGTGAATGTGTGGCTGTAGCTTTGTATGGGTATGTGTATGTTTAACGTATGTACTTTGGCGTCTTTAAGGAAATCTGTGTGTGTCAGAGAGGTTCGGCCCGGGAGAGCTTTTGTCTGTATGTGTGAGTGTATCTGTTGTTTTGCTTCGTGTGCTGTGTTTTATGTATATTTCTGTTATGGACCCACTTGAAAACGAGGTGGTTCATGTCAAGCGGTTTATCCTTCTGATGAATGTATTTATTTGGAGTGGTTGGGAAAGAAACAGAACAAACAAAGCAGAAATTACAAACAGCACCGAGCACAGGATTTAAAACACTTCTGCTCCTCCACTGACAGACGTCGACTGGCAAAACAAACAGGCAGCTAACACATAAAGCACCAAACTTTGCTTTAGTCTGTTTGACTCCACGCACTGCTTTCATGTGACTGCGGTTACATTTGGGAGTTTTAAGTAGTTTGATGTATTTTCTGATTTTGGTTTTTAATCTTCTGTCAACAGATATGTGGCTCAGGTGTACTATCTGATAACCAGGATCAAGTGGGAATATGACACACAACCCAGCATCTTAAAAGGAGGTACGGTTTTCTCTGGTGTTTTGTGCGTCCTGTCAGTGCGTGTGTGTCTGTTAATGTAGCTTCACACAGTCTTCTCCTCCCGCAGTGCACTATGGGGCAGACCTGGCCACGCCCATCAACATCGACACATCTCTGCGATCTCGGAGCGACGTGAGCGACCAGCTGTGGGACTTTGTCAGCAGTGAATGGTAGCTGAAGGACGCTGGTGTTGTCGGAGATGTTGTGTACATTATTTGTGTTTTGTGAGTTTGTTTTCTTTGGTTTTATGCACCATTTCTATTGTTTTAAAAATTAAATATGTCACACCTTTTAACCTGCTAGTTATTCTCTTAATTGTATTTCAGCCACATGGATTCATCAGAGCAGTATGTGGAGTTAGATGAAGCTAAGAGGGGTTTTGGCCACTAGATGTCACTGCAGAATTGTTTTGTTATGTTTTGCGAATGCCCCCTTGGAAAGATTGAAGCGGCGCAGGGAGATTCAGCTCCTGTGTGTGTTTGGGTTACAAAATGACTGCAAAATCCATCTGCTGAGGAAGATGCTGCTGAAAGCTTCAGAAGAGGCCTGTAGGTGCGTTAGTCAGACTAGTTTACCACAGTTTAGGCCAGACGTTCCCAACATTTAAGTGTGAGGGTACATCTGACAGAACCCTCACAGTCCTGTCACATGAGCTCAACTACTCCTTCATCAACACCACCATGTTGCAAATATGAAGACTTTTTCATTTATTTTAGCAGCCAACGTCAACTGTAACCATGCAGTTAGCAAACGGTTTCATCTCATTATTACTTTAACAGTTTCAACCGTTCATCCTTGCTTTTAGCGATATTTTAGTCATTTGTTACTTTCAGACAGCTTCAGTTTATCTTACAAATTACAGTTTCATCTAACTAGTCTGCACTGTCAGATGCAGCATGTGGTGACAACTGACTCACGTTGATGCACAGTTTATCGTCTATTCAAAATTTACTCAAGGTTATAATATGTACTATTTCCCCATTAAAATGTCTAAAAATGATTACTTCTATGTTATATACTGTGTGTACTTACATTATCCCAAATATTTAAGATAACAGCGTCTTTCATTTGGTCACCTATCAACAGCGTCATATCCCCCTTCAGTTGCTGTAACTTCGGAGAAAACAGGAAACACTAATGCTGCACTACAATAGATACTAACACACACGGTATTCTTTAGTATACCATAAAAAGAGTCAGTGTGTACTAATACATATTATGTTACATGCAGTCAAAATACCAGGAATTTCCCGTGATCCCACACCACTTCATAGCACCATCAAACTCACTGACTGTATTTTTTGAAAAGTAATATGGTGATAGAATAGATGCTGAAATCTAAACTTGCATCCAGGCTGCATTGATGGTGCCTTACCTAGTGTTTCTAGGTGCAGTGCCTAGTGCAGGGTCTGTGTGCTGTGTTATTAACCCATCTGCTCTACTGGGAACTGACACTTTCCTCTTCTTTAAAAAGGGCTTCATGCCACGTTTGTGTACCACTGCAGCGAGTGGTTAAAGAGTGGGCAGGGTGACATATGGCTGTTGGGGAGGCAGATGCTCAAATACCATAACTTGGCAGAACCATGCACCATGCATGTGGTTTCCTTACGGTAAACAGAGCAACTAACAGCTAGCAATAGCTTATTTCTGCAACTTCAGCAATACCACAGGCGCATATCATATCAAGTGGTTAACAAGTGGTTAGCATGGAGGTAGAGTGGTGTAAGTTAAGACTGAGCCTCCATCTATGTCTTTATTTTTCCTTTCATTTGTTATCTCGCTGAAGTCTCAAATGTTCGTACTCAACATTGTAAAGTAGCAGCCAACTAATTATCACTTCACTAGATTCGCTGTAAATGCGTAGCTTGCTGTCAACTAATGTACTTTCAATACGAAACATCAACTAACTTCCAATACGGTGTGTTTTGGTGTAACTTAAGATGGGCCTTAGTAAGTTTTGGTGTTATATTTGATTAAATGCATCACGCTTCACTACAACCTCACAAGCTATCATGGTGTTTAGACCTCTGTGGCACAGGGTCAGCGAACTTTTGGAACTCCACCCGGACACACATTGCTGCAGGGACATCTGTTTCTGTTTTTCTTGTCACTCAGTGTTTATTTCCCTACAGCATTTATGTTAATAACCCTTTTCTTCTTGGCAAAAGGAAACAAAAGTCCATATTTAATATTAAAGAAATAGATTTCCAATAGCTCATAGTGTCAGTATTTGTGGAGCTTTTCATGTCAGCAACCAATTATTTAATGAGCATTGTTTGGATTTTGGTTGGATGTATTATATATTACCTCAAATATAACTTTAATGTGTGTAATGACAATGATGAGTGCTATGCATGTAGTCCAGTAAGAAACGGAAAGGATGTGGATCAGAGATGAAACTTCCAGACATGAACTGTTGGAAACTTTCCTGAGAAAGAAAACTTAATGAGGCGACTCCCTGGAGTGAAGAATAAACAAAGCTCCATGTAAACATCATTCACATATGTTTTATTCAGTGCACATATAAAACTGGCATCATAACTTAAGTGAATTTTTTTTTTTTTTACAATACAAAATGCAGCTTTGATGAAATCAGAAAAGGTTATAGATATTTACAAAGTACACTAAAAAATCAGTAAATAGATTTTTTTTTCTACATTTATGTACAATATTACCATTGGCAACATGTTCACTTCTATGTCACTATGACCACAATGTAATTCCCCATCACTTTGAAGCCCACACACTCCACTTATGTGGGCTGTGTGGGACAAGATTATATCTGCACTATTTCACAAGAAAAATAGACTCATATCATTTCATGGTCCAATAAGGTCTCTCCTTTGAACTCTTTGTCCACAAGCTTTAACATATCGCGGCTATATTCTAGTCCGTTAAACCAAGAAGGCGTCAACAAACCTCCACTGTCAGCTTTATTGCTTTTAGTCATTCATCATGTGTCGCTACATATGTCGAGGGGACCTCCAAAGCTGCAAACCGCTCGGCACAGCCCTCCATATGACGTGTTCAGTGCGTCTCCAGGCCGCTGAGCCTCTGATCTCGGCCAAGGGGACCTCTACCCAGCGTAAGTGCTGACCAAAACTCACATGGCAGAAATTACATGGGTTTGGCAGCAGGGTTTGGGTGTGGATGCTCTGTGTTTGTAACCACATATCATTATATGGTGCACAGGGAGAGGAGATAAGGATAAATCTTATGCTTGGGTCCTGCTCAGATGTGCAGCATAATTGTGAAATGTCTTGTACACAATCATTTTATGTGCAAAGGCTGATAAAAAAAAAAAAAAAAAAAAAATGAAATGACATGTTTTTTTTTCCACAGGGAATATCTGGCAAATACTGGCCTTGTTTTCAGAGTCTAAGAGACAAATGTAATGTGCTTTTCACAAGAAGCTGCCAGCTTCTGTTAATGCATTGACATTTCCTGTTTTTCGTATTTGACCTGTTATAGGAAATATGCACATGAAGCTGAAAAAGTCAATGTGTCTCTCCCAATTTGGACACTTAACACATACACCGAGCTTATTCTGCTCCATGAAGATTAATGCCAGAAGTGTGGCGAAGTGCAACGCAAAACTTCAGCTCCTGACGTACATGCTCGCTTGATGTGAGCGCGCATGCAACTCAGATTAGAGAGAAGCAGCCTGGTTGTAACACTAGTTGTCCATGTCTTACGTGAATGCTTGCTCTCAGTGTTAAATGAGCCACCATGTCATGTTTTGGACATCCTGGGGTAAATGGCTTTGATAGTAGAGGGTGTTAAGTTACCGGAGGATACTGTTGTCTCCAGTCCTTCCAGTCTGTGAGAGGCTGCATCAGTCTTACTGGTGCTGCACTCCAGGAAGGGCATCCCAATCTTCTTCACCTGTCCGTCTTTTGTTAAGAGGCAGTGCTGGCAGAGGAGCCTGAGGATGGCCCTCCTCATGTCCTTGCTGGTCAGGGTGTAGATGATGGGGTTCAGGAGAGAGTTGAATATGGCGATGCCCAGGAAATAGTCTGCCTTCAGGAGCACCTCGCAGCTTTTGGCTGGACAGCAGAAGTCCAGCAGGAGGAGGATGAAGAGGGGCAGCCAACACGCGATGAAGACTCCCAAGACTATGGTGACGGTCTTCAGCAGGGCCATGTACTTCTGGGACTTGCGGTAGAGGCCTTTGCGCTGCGGAACTGAAGCAAGGCGCTGGGTGTTGGACTTGACGATGCGGAAGATGCGGACATAGAGCACCACAATGGACATGAGGATGGCGCTGAAGACAGTGATGCAGAAGAGGATGTAGCTCTTGGCATAGAGTGGGAGGACTGTGGAGCACTGGTCCAGCTGTCCCATGCAGTTCCAGCCCAGGACGGGCAGGATGCCCAACAGCACAGACAGCACCCAGCTCGCTCCAATCAGAGCAAACATCCGCCCCTGTTTGTCCCCCTGGTACGGCTTCATCCTCACCATGGTAACGTGGCGCTCTATGGCGATGGCCAGCAGGCTGATGACCGAGGCGGCCAGCATGATGAACACGCCGCCCTCCCTCAGGAACCACAGCACCGGGGTCATGTTTAACGTGTTGGCACCAGACATGATGATGTTCACCATGTAGGTGAAGCCTGCGAGCAGGTCAGACAGAGTCAGGTTGCCTAATAAATAGTACATGGGCAGATGGAACTTCTTGTTCTTCCAGATAGCCAGAAGCACCACAGCGTTTTCTACCACTATAAGCAGGCAGACCAGCAGGAACGCGATGGCCTCTGGTTTGAGTCCTTCCTTGTACTTGTTCTCCTTCAGCTTGCCTGTGAAGTTGTAGTGCTCTATGATGACTGCATTGCTCTGGTACTCATCAAACATCCGCAGCAGGTTTCCTGTGGAGGGGGACATGGGCATGGCTGACGGGGCTACAGCAGCATGGGCAGCGTGGAAAGCCTCGGTAGCCATTTTTATGTTTCCAAAGGAAGACGCTTCTGCTTTTTTTTTTCCTCTTTACTTCACTTTTTCTGATTAGCAAATTAGATCCACAGAGATGGTGTCACACAGTCCACACAGTTTCTGTCTTTGCTGATGAAATGGCAGAAGCAGTCAGCTGTTGTACACAGGAGGAAAAAGTGCTCCTTTTGATGCTATCAGACAGGATTTCCTGTGGTTTGAAAATTTTTCCTCCAAAAAATCTTTTTCTTTCAATGCCAGGGCTGCGCACTAGGAGGCGATGAGAGCCAGCCTGCATGAAAACAAGAGGGAGAGAAAGTTAGAATTGATGTGGGAAAATAAACACCATAATTAACGACAGGAGATGGGCTGTTAAATTAATTTTGAAAGCCTCTACAATATCCAGAATGTACGGCAATGATTACACACAATAGCGATCATATCTGCATGATTCATGAGGGGGGAAGCCTCCAGCACGGAACACGCAGTCATAACCTCCAGGACAAAACAAGGGTTTGAGCTTCAGTGGGATTCAAATGAGAAAAAGCCTTTCAAAGTTTTCACTGAACTTTTTTTTTTTTTCTCTCTCTCTCTGAATCCACTGACCTCAGTGTGAGTGTTTTCCTGCCAGTCAAGACTTAATCCCACATTTGGGACAAGTGGAACACAACAAGTAGAAACTAACAGGCATCTTATGTGTCATTTGTGCGTAAATACGCGCGTATTTACGCATCCAAATTTAACTCGCACAGACAATTAAACTGAGCTTACTGATTTATCATTTCTTTGCATTGATTTCCAGTTGTAATTGGCATATATAGAGTAAAAAAAACACAGCTAGGTTTATACACATTATGACATCCAAACTATCCATTTCACAGCTGTTGCGAGTTAAAGTCACTATAAACCCATCACCGAGCAGCACAGGCGCATCTCACTCCTCCCAAAGCATCTTACCGGACCGATGTGGCAAAAAAGTAAACGTTTCCACGCACCTGTAAAATCGTGTAAATATCCAGAGAAACTTCAGCAGAGGTGATCCCACGGCCGCAGCAGAGGAGGACCCGGACTCGGTCTGTAGCGGCTCCACAGCGACATGTGAGTGTGATGTGGGAATGGAGCAGGGCAGGACTCAACACGCAGTGGGTTGGTCTATAATGTTTTTGCCCTTCAGCGATTTTCTTCCTTCCTTCTCTGACCCCTTCAGTCTTTTTTTTTTTTTTTTTTTTTTTTCTGATTCGCCCTCAGGAGGAATCAGAGCTCGATGACAGATTTTGTGTTTGTGTTTGTGTCACTACAACAGAAGAAGTAGAAGGAGGAAAGTGAAATTTTCACCTTATCAGTTTGCCCTGAGGTGCAGCTCAGCTCCTGTAAAATGTTGCCATTTGTATTCTCCCTCCTGTCAATAAGCATGTGAAGTTTAATTATGGTTGTGGATCACTACAGCTCTATGCTGCTCTTCTGGTTTGTCAGATTATGTGGAAATCTCTCCTTCTCTCTCCCTCTCCCACAGTTAATAAAAGACAAACCTCACACTCAGAAGTCAACTCCGAACTGAAAACCACAAGTTAATTTGTCAGTGGAAAAATAGTAATTTGTGAGACTGGTGCAGCTGGTTCTGTTTTGCTGTTCAGAAACCCCAGATTTCAGAAAATAACTTATTCAGATCGGCTTCATCTGTAATTATCTTTCAGCTCACACATCAAAAATCACAGTTTTGGCAGGCGTGCCATTTGGAGGTCTTTTTTCCCCTTTAAGATCCCCACCAGACATGTTTTAAGACAGGAAAATACTCTGCTTTGAATGATCATTTGTGTACAAAAAGCTTAATTACCTCATCGGATATTCTTGAAATGACCTCCCCCTCCTCTTTCATTGAGATCCAGAATCTATGAACAGCCCAGTGTTTTTTATGTCAAAACTTTAGCAGCTGGACACAGACGGCTCCTCCTTCACTGTCCATTCTCAGCATGTGGAGGCTTCAAGTTTTCACATCATCAAATAAGTTTTACGCTGAACCGCAGCCTCAGATTTGAGTTGAGCACTGAGAAACTTTCCCTTGTTAACTGTCTTCCTCCTAAACTGCTTTGTAGTGTGAAAGTGCTGAAGAAATTAAGATTACTCGTGTTTTTCCTGGCTGGGATTAAATTAGTTTTTATCACCCTTTATATCTTATTACAGTCCCAACAGCAAACACAGCTGGAGAGATCCAGATCACAGCAGAAGCCATCCCACCAAATCCAGTATATCTTTACCTGCCAGCTTTAGATCACGAGCACATTTTGAAATGACTTGTTGATTAATTGATTAGTCATTTAGTGGAGAGTTGTTGTTTTTTTTTGTTTTTTTTTTTTTTCATTTCATTCATTTTTTGAAGGAAAACTGCCAAACATGTTCTGGCTTCAGAGCTTTCAGATGGGAGGACTTGCTGCTGAGCTCTAGCCAAGTCTTCATCTGAATGTGGTGTGAAATTTGAAATGAATTTACAGAAAATCAGCAAAAGAAAATGCAAATGAATTTACATCTCTCTCTTTTCACACATACACGCTCACATAAACTGAAAATGCCCATAAAAACAGATGGATGCAGACTCACTTTCTGTTTCAAATAATTCTGAACTGAACTGGTTGTTAGTTGGACAAAACAAGACTTTTAAAGATGTCACCTTGGGCTCAGGGAAGTTTTTTTTGCTATTTCTGCCTTAACTATCGATTAAATAAGAGAAAATAATCTGACATGACTTGATAATAAAAACAGCTGTTGCTCTCTAGTGTTTCCACCATCATATCTGAAAGGAAAAACGACACCATCTCCCTTTTACTCCGTTTTATTTATATATCATTTGCTCAGTGGCTCAGAGGCACTACAACAATGAAAGCAGTTGAAAACGACCTTGCGTCAAACCAACGATGTGACATTGCTGGACACGGGCAGAACGACAGGAAGTTACGTAAGGCGAGGGTGGGTGAGAGAAGGCTGGACGGGCCTTCTCTAAACAGGAAGCTGCCTCATTGTGCCTAGAAAGGAGAGGGATATCCTTGAGAAAAACACAGATGAAGTCAGTGGTAGGAACTGACACACGGGTAGGCGGGGGGGGGGGGGGGGGGGGGGGCACTGTGAGTACAGAGTGATGTGCAACCAACAATTAGAGCACATAAGCAAGAACTTACTCATTTCCCCAGACATCATTAATGGAAGATTGGGAGTGTTTACAGCAGACACACGTCATTTTAAACATTACAGACTGCTCGTGCCTGGTGGCCTTAACTTTTCTATAAATAGTTATTTTCTTTCTCCCCACATCAACAGGATTGTTCTTATTTTAGCCTCAGCGGCTCCTTTCGGCACACCTGCTTGTCTGGGATCAGGTTTTTGTCCCTTTAAAGTGATTTCCAGTTGGTGTCTTCTGCTGTCGGTGCTGCCTGGCTCGTCTCGTTCTGCGCTTCCTTCGCTCCCTGAGGCCCACCCAAGTGATAACCAGGTTGAAGTGTCAGCCAAGTGGCAGTTAACCCCCCGCAGTGACACTGTGACAAGCTCTCAGTGTGCCGCCTCTGGTTAGTTAACACACAAAGACACGACAACAGGACCCTCTGCTCTGTCTTTTTTTTTCTCCCCACAGTGGGGATCTGCTCCGTCACTGCGTCCCTCAGGCCACAGGCAAACCTATAGAACAGACAGACCGGCCCGGACCCACCCAGTCGTCTCACCGCCTGGAGGTGGAGGGGGCTTTCTGTATTCAGTACGTTCTCCTGGCTCTGGGTGATTTTTCCTGTGACGTTAATGCGCCTGCAGAAAGGAAGTCAGTCAGTCCTGCTTTTGTCATGATAGTCGGCTTTTGATTTGCTGCTGCTTGTGTTGTCTCCTTTAGTCGCTGCTCGTCTGGCTGCTGTTTGTCGGTGACTAATGAGATATTTGAGCCTAAAGCCTAAAGTGACCAGCTTTTTTCTGACAGGTCAGCCCATGTTTAAGTTGCATTTATTCAAGGCCATTTGGGTTCAGTTCACACAACGAAAACACTTTTTTTTAAAAAACCCTGCATCACCTGCAGAAACCTGTTGCATTTCTCCGCTTTGGGGTGTTACTGGGGGCCCATATGATGCAAATCACACCTCAAATGAGATTCTCACCTCTTACTAACAGTAGAAAATGCTGGGCCCCCTGGTTTAATGCTATTTCACAAGTGCAATCTAAATTATTCACACCTTTGTATTTCAAACAATCAGTTGTTGCTCCTTTTCTGAACTTTTGAATGTCAAGTCAAGGTGTGCTTTGAGGCACATACTTTACCAGCTGCTTGGCTGCTCGCTACTTTCCTCTTTCACAAGCAACATCTTGAACATAAAGATTGTGGTGTTAAAGGAATAGTTTGACATTTTGGCAAATGTGGTTATTTCTTGGATATATCTAGTTGTATTTAATATGAAGCTGCATCCAGAAGCTCGTAGTTCAACATAAAGAGTGGAAACAGATGGTCTGCCTCTATTCAAACAAACAAAATCAGATGAGCAGCACTTCTAACGCTCACTAATAATCATGTTGTATCTATGCATTTGTTGAATCCTTCTAAGCACTGAAGTGTAAAAGTAGCTTTTCTCTGTTATATTTCTGCTATATTTCTTGTCCTGGTCCAGGAAGTCAGTGCTCTCAGAGAAGAAATAATCCAGCACGTAATCCCCCATACAATGTTGAATTGTCATTTTCACACTTGGTATTTTTGGTACATATTAAACAAATGAAATATGACATGTGTTTATTAGAGGTGTTAGAGTTTTAGACAGAGCCAGGCTAGTTGTTTCCATTATTTGTGCTAAGCTAAGATAACTGGCTGTTAGCTGTAGCTGTATATATTTACTGTATAGACATGAAAGTCTTCACATCAAACTCTCTGCAAGAAAATGTGTTTTCCAGTGGTGTTCCTTAATGATCTTTAGGCTCTGGAGTGTAAAGTCAAGGTGTGCTCTCAGTCAGATGCCTCATATGCTGGCCTAATCCTTTTTTCAGCAGGAAAGTCTTGCAGAGGGAACATTTAGAATGAGGTGTTACACATAAATGAGTAGTCACAGAAGGGCGCAGTCATTTGAATTTGGAAAGTGTTAGTCTTTCTTAACAGTGAAGGTTAACTTGGGGTCATGATGTGTTTTGCGCCTGCTTTTTGTGTTTTTGTGTCGGGGAGAGAGAGAGAATCCACACTAAGATGAGAAAAAACACCACAACAGAGCCCATTTCAAAAAAGAGAAAGACAGAGGAAACTGCAGTGTCCAGCACTGTAGCGGCTGCCAGAGATTTATGGGAATCCTAGAAATAGCCCGCCTTTGTCAAAGTCCAGCTTCTCTGCCACACTGTTTCATGTGCAGCTGTGCTGGGCAGCGACCTCGCTTTGAGCTCCTAATAAGGGGAAATGGGAAGAGCATATGTAAATGTTGGATATGTTTCTTTTCCATTGCCTCCGTGCTGTGTATTTCTGTCAGGCGGGCTAATGTACCTGACCCTCTATAGTCTCCAGTCTCCAGCGGCTCTGTTTGCATGCTTGTTGTCCCTTCTTTTCTTATCCAACAGGACTCAATTCCTCACAGTCAAAGCATTTGAATTCAGATCAGATAGCATCTGCAGCCTTCAACTCAAACCCAAGCGACGGTTTGCTCGACCATTTCTCCTGCCTCTAATTTAATTGTGTTGTCTCTATCATGCAAACAGATGCAAATCTTAAAAAAAGGGGCCTCCAACTGTTGTAAAAAGCGACATTTACATACAGCATGCTTTATGTAGTGGCTCTGTGGAACGTGTAAATTCTTTCACCCGAGCTGACCCTCAAATAGCATTTTGCTTTTGGTGGAGACCTTGTGTTTTTACAAGGAAAACACACTTGAAGTTTTTCATTTTGTCTTGAAGCCAGACAGTCTTTATAGAAAGCCTCCGCACAGTAAAATGCACTGATGTATTTCCCTGATATAAACAACGTAGTTTTTTAAAAAATCTCCCCCCAAGTACATATTTCTTGCAGGAGTCAAGGGGCTTTGTTGAAGTGGCTACAGTCAGTGGGGATTTTCTGGTACAAATAAACACAGGAAGAGGCTGCCATTCAGGATCATTTTGATTAGACATAGACTGAGCATATGTGAGTGTCAGTGGAGTCTATACGCAAACACAAACATCCTCATTTCCTTCATAAACCTTTCACCAGTTCTCACTCTCAAGCTGGCAAGTTGCTCTGTTGGAGCTCAGGCTCCAGCCATGCAGTTTCAATACTGCAGATAAATGATTGTTTAGTCATTTTCTGCATATTCATGACTGTCTCAGCTCACTTCCAGCTGTGTTTATGAAAATCTGCCATGGCATCAATGAGACTGAATCCCACCAGTTTTGAAGAGCTGCGGGTTGACCACCAAGTTTTGTTGGCCTGCAACGAGAGGAAATCAACTTTGTGTTTATAATTAAAGGGAGATAGTTCAGTCAGCATTGTTGACACCAAGCGTTCTACCTCATTAGTCAAAAAGCCACCGGTTCTTCTCTTTGAATTTCACTTAATTGCTTTTGTCACATTCACTTGCATGACATGTTGACATGTCTTTGCATTGGGTTTGTTTACGCTGACTTTTTTAAGGCCCTCAGGATTAGTTCAACAATTTGGAAAATATGACACAGTCGATACCATTCACATATCTGTTTGTTAGAGGAATAATTCAATATTTTTGGAAATTTGTTCCGTGCCAAGAGTTAGATGAGAAGATTGATACCACTCTCAATCTGACCACTAAATATGAAGCTTTAGCTAGCAACCAGTTAGCGTAGCTGATAGCACAAAGACTTGAAACAGAGAAACAGTTAGCCAGGCTCTGTCCAAAAGTAACCAAACCACCTGCCAGCACCTTTAAAACTCACTAATTGACAAGTTACATTATGTTTTTTTTCTGTTTTTTTTTTTTTTTACCTTTAACCAGAGCCAGCTGTTTCTTCCTGTTTCCAGTCTCTATGCTAAGCTAAAATAAGCTAATCTGCTGGCTGCAGCTTCATGTTTGGTGTACAAGTATGACGGTGGTATCAATCTTGTCACCTAACTCCCTGCCAGAGAGCAAATAAGCATATTTCCCAAAATGTAAAACAATTAAACAATAACAATATCCTTGAATCAATAAACTGAAAAACCAAAATTTAAAGAAATATCTAGTGTATCTCAGTGCGTCACTGATGTCAGCTGTTGTCCTCTTTTCTTTTAGAAACCACAAAGGCTTTGTTTCACCTCATGTTTGGTTCAGTTTTTCAGATGTTTTCTTCTCTGTCTCCACATTCCCTCATTTTAACATTTAACCTTCCACCCTTTAGCCTCTCCCTGTCCTGATAAACCCCACGAAGGCACCAGGTCAGCCATGATAAAGAGGCATTCTTTCCTAGCAGGGTTTCACCATGAGAGTAAAATTAAAGTGAAAATTATTTAAAAACTTTTTACATTTTGGTGATGTTCATGTTTTAACTTGACATTCTTCTCTGTCGATTTCAAAGCCAAACTAGGTAAAGTGAAAAAGGCATCACGGTCAATCCTGATTTCTGGTTGGCTGACATTTGAGAGGTTTCCACAGTGACAATATCCTCCACAGAGGATAGTCATTTTCAATTCATTGGCTGCCATGCAGTGGTCACTGACAGGCTAACTCATACTTCCATATGTATGTACTTTTTTCCACATTAGCTGTTCGGGGGGTGGGATGTGAATGGGCAGTTTTCATGAAAGCTTGTTTTGTTCATACAGCAGCGGTTTGGGATGAGTTCATCTTGGAGGGCAGAATGGAAGAAAGAGCAGAGGAGCTTTCCCACATCGGGGAAAGGGGAGACGAGGGTGGGGGTGGGCAGGGAGGGATGTGTGACGGACTGCATGGTGGGGGTGAGTCATGAGAATTAGTAACCGGCCTCTGTGAGATTTATTCAAACTTCTTCAATTGCTGACATGCCAGCAGCCCCAGCACTCATTGTTGGAGGTCAGCTTCTCGGAAGAGCTCCGTTCACTTTCACACAGAGGGAGCGTGGGCATTCAGCGCGGGGGAATAAAGTCATAAACAGATCCTTTTGTGTGATGACGATGTTGGGGAAATTCAACATTCCTCTCTGAGACTGGACTGTGATCTCTGGGTTTCAGGTACCTCATGATATAAGTGAAGAAAAACGTGATTCATCATGCTGAAAATGTCCTGGACTTCTCTGCAGTGAGTTGTGTTGTTCATTAAAACACCAAGACCGCAGCAGCTGGGTTTTATGTGCTGCTTTTCCATGGAAAAACATAATGAATTACTTCCACCAGGGTGTTAGTCAGTGAATGGAAGCCTGCATAGTTGTATATAAAGGAAGGCAGCAGCAAACAGGTAGAGGCAGATTAGTAATACAATAGCCAGTCTAATATATATTCAGGAAACATCACCGATATCACCCTGACAGAAGGATTATAAATGAGTCTATCACTGCCATAGCAAATGAGGTAAAAGTGATTTTAGGGTTCTTAGCGAGGTGGTTAAAAATACCTTCTTACAACACTCCATTGTCTCAGTTCAATAGCTGTACCTTTCAGCATACACTCCCACTGGCACACATTTCTATTCACCAAACAATTGTATAAGCATTTCACCTCCAATGAAAATAAGGTTGTAAATTTTACAGGCCAGACTCGAGAGGCCGACTTCCTATCAGGAAGGCTTTTCCGTGAAAAATGCAGCGAAACGCAAGAAGGCTGATAAGGTGAAAAGGCACGGCCATATTGGGTAGATTACACTTAATCACACTCTTAGTCTGTCGGGTTGTGACCCCTTAAAGACATGCTTTTTAAATTTGCAACCCCTGCACGCTGCTTTTGCCTTATTCAGCCTGCTGTAGCACAAGAAAATGTCATAAAAGATATTGTTCATAAAGATTAAATGAACCCATAGAAAGAAGTGACTGTTCGCTAAAACTCCTCCCTGAATTGCGATTGTCTAATCATAACTAACAAAGAAGGCATGACAGGTCCGTCAATCTTCTGTTAAAAAAGCTTTGCATTGAAAAGAGTTACGTTAAAAGAGTCCTATTCAACATTAGAATGACAAAACTTTATAACATTTTCCTTGTCATGCTTATGTTTCAACCACCCAGAGCTAACGTTAGCTTAATTAGCTAGCTAATCGATTAAATCTGATAGCGACAATTGTAATTTCAGTGAGTAAATTGATGCCTGCTGGCTCGAAAAGAACATACTTTTCTTTGCTTTGTTTAGTACTTTGAGTTTTGATGTGTAAATCTGCCACTGTTATCACTGTAAACTACATTATGTGCAGTGAACACACAGTTGACAGGCGTAGATGAACTGAGGCCGGTGGGGATCAGTAAATGGATCTTATTTCCCTGCATGATGGTGAAATCAGTTCCTGTGGGTTTATAATACATTTTGGGATTACTCAGAGCTCTACACCATAAACACAGATACTGCAAGCTACTACTGACAACTTTAATATTCTCGGTGAGTGCGTTGTATTGTATCTGTGTTCTTGGCGCCATTTGCCTAATGCTGCGGTGCAAGCCATTTATTATACATGATGGGAGTATTATGAGCCTCTTCACACATCTATTCAATGACAGTGCAGGCAGATAAACATTTTTATTGTGACATGATAATCCTTCAGCGCAATAAAGCAAATGTGGAAAATTGTTTTTTTTTTTTGACTTGCTGAACATCAAAACAACCTCCCAACGCGACGCTCTGGAGTGTAAAAAGAGTGAAAAACTGTACTGGTATGAGTTCATACAGACACCGTGAAGTTCGACTGTCTGCCCTCGTCCGTGTCTCTCTGCTTACAGCAGAGGCACATTTTGTCAAGTAAATATAATGTGTACATTGTTCCATAGTGGTTCCAAAAAAAGCAGAGCAGAAACCCTTCATTACGAGCATGCTCTGTGAGTGTGGTGTGGGCCCATGCAGGGGAAACCAGCAGGCTGTTTGGCTCACCCAGACCATCACAGAGGCCAGACTGGGTATGTTTCACTGATCCTGTACTTAACTGAAACCAAAAGTATTGTTAGTCCCCTCTCTGGTTTCATATGTGCCTGTCATAGAAAAGAAGAGAAAGCGAGGGAATACAGGCCCACTGGGAGGCACTTTGGATGGATTTAAAAACTCTATGTGCTTCAACGCCTCACTTTGAAGCGTATGAAGTGTGTTTCATCAGTCTAATCACTGTAATAAGGAAAAGATAAGCAGGATTATTTTTTTTTTTAAATTACTAGGTTGTGCTTTTTCTCTGGTTGCAGGGTTTTGGATCAAGGCTTGTTTTTAGCATTGTGTGTTTTGGTGCACCGACTCTCGTCTTCCTATGTCATTTCCTGCGGCTGGAGCAAGAAATGCGTGTGAAAGCATTATCTCAATACAATAACCTGGTGCACATAACCAGCAGAACAGGTCATTAGTCTTTGGCACTTGTAGCGTTGATAAAGTCATCGCCACAGGAAGTGAATTGCTCAACATTTTGTAGGCTCTTGTGTTTTTATTGGCTGACACATGTCCAACCTCTGGAACCTATTAAAACGAGCCTAGCCTGGCGCACACTCACACTTACACACATAATCATAAAGTGTGCATGCTCACACGATCAAACATGCTGTGTACACGTACTGAAACACACCATGTGTCACAAGGTTTACATCTGTACTCCGAATGCTGATCTGCACCCAACTAAAATCATACACCCACACACTTACATCTTGACACACACACACACACACACACACACTGTTGATCTCACGGCCAGCGCCTACCAATTTGTACAAAAAGGAAATATCCCTTACGCTCACGGTGTATGTGACTCAGATGGAGGCTGTGTGAACTGTGCAGACTTGACACAAAGTGAAACACAGTGGTGAAAGAAATACTCAGGTCAAAGTACCAATACAACAATATAAAAAAAATCCCTCTCAAGTAAAACTACAAAAGTATTTGCAGCAAAATGTACTCAGAGTATCGTAAGTAAAAGCAGTGGCTGTGCAGTAAAACGCACCCTGTGACTGATGTATTATTATACATGACATTATTAGAGTGACACTTCAGATGGATTAGTGTGTACGCAGTATGTTACTGCTGTCGCTGGTCAAAATGCTACCAGTTTTTACTACTTCATATGCAGTTAGGTATGTTAGTCCTGTGGTTACCAAGCAGGGGGTCCGAATGGTTGGTTCTGCCGCACAAATTTCACTAATTGAGGTGTTTAACTAATTTCAACTTTTCACTATTTTAAATGCTGCCGTGACCAGACCTTCACCCGATAAACTGACTAAAACTTAACAAAATAGTCGCTCAGAGTAGTTTCAGTATTTCCTTCTTAATTGTAACAGAAAACCCCTCTGGTATCGAATGTACTTTTTGAATGATTTGTGAGTGCACCTCGTCATCGCACTGTCTCTCATGACTGCTGGCCTTTCACTGTCTGATGATATGTCATTTCAAGTAGGTATGAAACAGACATGGGACTCTGGTTGCTGCATGTTCTGTGACTCTAGGCTGTATAACAGTGACGGGGCCCAGCACATGGTGATCAGCGGACCCCAGCACCCCGTCGTCTGGAGTACTGCCTGTATTACCGTTGGCTGTAAAGGTATGCGAGGTATTCCACTGTAAAACCTTACCAGGAGACAAGGGGTATATTCTTTCCAGCCTTTCCAGACGCTTGGGGCTGAGTAACCGTAGCCTTCCATGAGAGCCCTTGCAGCTACGCACCCGCACCTCTCTGTTCCCAGAGAGCCGAAACTCTCCAAAACCTGCCTCATCTGGATGCTTTCAGAGAGAGGAGTCACAGCTCCAAGCAATCATATAGTGTTACATCTTTTTGTTGATATTCCTTGGAAAATTATGTCTTTCTGAATAGCCTCATCCTACTATGCTGTTTATTGTGATGAGCAGTCTCAAGTGAACAGAGAGCTGTGTCATTGCTGGAAAAGGTCATTTATTTGAACACATGGTTGCTGTTATTATCATGATTAGCCTTTGAGATTGCACGTTCTTTAGTCTGATCTCCTTTGGAAACAGCTCCAGTGTCCTCGTCTTGTTTCAATTCAAGCCAATTATCTCCCAATCCCTTTCCCACTGTCCTCGCTGTGAGTCACATGTTTATGCATGATTCTCTCACCAGTTCTAGGCAGATGCTGCCCTTAATCACCATAAACAGATCATTGCCGTGTTCAAGTCGAGTGAGGTTTGTAGATCAGATGGAAAGGGTTTTGTTTAAATGCAAGGTTTTACTGGAAATCTTGTGAGGGAGATGATTGAGCAGAGCGGGAAGGATGCGGAGCTGGGTTTTCGTTCTGTTTGGATACCAGCGGTTTTAATGAGATGATCCTGCCTCCAGCCAGCTTAGTCAGTCAGAGTCCCCGCTGCCATGTGTGTGTTGGTAGGATTTAAGTACTCTGGTCAGCAACAGAAAGTGTCTGGACTCCACATGTAGCTTCTGCAGGAGAAAACTATCTCGTTCTGTCGAGGCATGAAATCGTGTCTTCGAAGCATGCAGGTCATCGGTCACGATTGTCTCAAGACTGTTTACCACACGCACATTTTGTTCTCCAGTGAGCCCTTCCTCTCCGTGCAGCTCCATAAATATTTGACCCACTTACTTTGCATGCTCGTAGGACTATATATCCGAGTGACATCACTTGGTATCTGTGGGAGGAAACGAGCAGCTTGGTAATTAATGTTGTACAATGTGGTTTGTCAGTGGAGTCATTAAATCCATAAATCAGCTGTGAGTGAGTGACTGAAGATGCTGTAGGTAAGAGAGTGTTTAAAGGACCTTCACTGCCTTCTTTGTGGAGGTCTGGTCAGTCTTCAGTATATCTATAGAATCTGAGATCTTACTTGCTTTGTTGCTGAGAGAGACAGTCAATGAGACTGATACAGCTGTTGTTGTTGTGATAAATATGAAGATATAGCTGGCTACTTTAGCTTAGCTTAAACACTGGCTCTGTCCAAAGGTAACACAATCTACCTACCAGGATGTCTGAAACTCTCGAATTAACATGTATTTCATTTGTGTAATACCTACAAAAAAAAAGGTGTAAAATCAACAAATTGTGGTTTCGCTGACTATTTCCTGAAGTTTAATTGTCACAGTGAGGCTGCAGTCACCAGAGGAGAGTCCGGGAAGTGACTGGTCATGCACACTAACCTCCTGTAAAACCACAGTTTGCTGGTTTTGCAGAGCTACCTGTTGCCCTGTTTCTTGTCTTTGTGCTAAGCTGAACTAACTATGTGCAAAATCAGTCAGTGATGCTGAACTATGACACAAGTTTGAAGGCAACCACTTAGATATAGGCAACGATTAAACAGGCCCCAGACCAGTGAAGGAACTCCCAAACGCAGATGATATAGATGAATGATTGTGCAACTGTGTGGTCTATTTTTAGCTTCTGATTGTTTATAGACACTTATCTTATTTTTACCCATGTCGGGGAGGCATTTCTGTGGATAGCAATGGTTGGTCCACCACCTAATAACTATTAAATGGATGGCCATGAAATTTCGTGCGGACATTCATGGTCCTCAAAGGACGCATTTTAATGACTTTGGTGATCCCCTGACGTTTTCATGTAACCACGAGCTTCACATTTGTGGTTTGGACTGAAATTGCTCAACAAATATTGAATGCATTGCCATGAAATTTGATACACTGTCCTCAGGCTTCGGGCAAGCTAGCCATGCTGCTGGCGGTCCCGTTTTGTTGTGTCTGTAATGCTGCATATGTTCTCAGTCTCACATTTTTACATTCTAAATGTTTGCCAGCAAATTAAAAACAAAACTAAACAACCCAGATGGAGACTGTGCTGGTGAGGTTAAAGTACATCTTCAGCCTGTATTTCAGGCAGCCACTTCTTGTTTGTTTGTTGGATGATTATGGATCATGTGAGGTGGGTGAATGACATCTCACAACATTACTTACTGGTTTTTCTTTTTTCAGACAGTTTAGATTTAAAAGAAAAAAAGCCTAATTTGAGATTTGCAATGTAATTTAACGTCTCTGACTTCCTGTTGTGGGCGAAACATGAATATGTGGATGCAGAAATGGGGCACTTTGTAAGAACATTTAAATGCCTCAGCAGGAGAAAAACTCACCCTTCCTTTTCGGCTATAGAAAGCCATAAACTACGAGGGATGCTGTGAGGAAGCAGTGAACCTTCTGGTCTCAGACCTGCAAAACGTCTTGTGAGGTTTGCAAGTTGTGACGTAGGTATTTCCTCTGTGGCAGAGAGAGTCTGAGGGTGGTTTTGCACTTCTCCTCTCTGTGTATTTCTGTAAATGGAAGGAAACACCAAAAACACACTTACATACCACATGGTTGGCAAAGGGTTTTCAGAAAAAAGTGTCTCCTTCTTGCGATACAACATTTTATCACTCTCACACATTTTAAATCCATTTCACCTCAATGTGAAAATACAAAAAGACACAGAAACACCACATGTTATTCAATATGCTGATTCTTTCTTTCATTCCCTGCTTTTAGACTTCACTACTAATTGTTAATAAATGAACTTCTCATTTCCTCTTTTATAGTTAAATAAATCCCACAGTGGGGAACTTTGCAGTGTTACAGCAGCAAAGGGGGTAGTGTGATACTAAGAAGCATCAGTAAAAGAAGAGGATATGATAGATTAATCAATACAATAAGTAAAACAAGGCAATGAATGAGTTCATGCTATTACACATGGGAAATGCTGATATTACACAGTTCAGTATAAACATGAGTCAGTTTTGGTGTGTATGGTCTTGTGAGAGCTGGAAGGAGCTGCCCAGTGCTGTCAGTGTCCTGCATGAGGTGAGACATGTTCTCCACCAGGGATGATAACTTACCATCATCCATCTTTCTCCCACCACCTCCACCGGGTCAAGAGGGTGTCCCAGAACAGTACTGGCCTTCTTAACCAATCTGTTACATCTCTTCCTGTCAGCAGTGCTGCTGCCCCAGCAGACCACTCCATGGAAGATGGCTGGTGCCACCACAGTCATTAAACGCCCTCAGGAGCGCCCCCTGCACTCCAAAAGACCTCAGTCTCCTCAACAGATACAGTCTGATCTGGCTTTTCTTATATAGTGCGTTTTTCATCCAATCCACAAATGCCTGGGTCAGTTCTCTGTACTCCCTGTTGTCCCCATCTGTGATGAGGCTCACTATTGCAGTCAGGGAACCTTTGCAGGTGGCAGTCAGCTGATGTATGTATGGAGTCTGCAGTGCAGAGGGTGAAGAGGAGGGGAGTCAGGACGGTTCCCTGTTGGGCCCCTGTGCGGCAGATAATCATGTCAGGCTCTCGGTCCTGTATCCTCACATACTGTAGCTGGTTGTTGTAGTAGTCCATGATCGATGCTGTGGGGTGGTGGTCCACCCTTGTGTGCTCCAACTTGTCCCACAGACGCTTAAAATGTTTGCACAGAAGAAATCAAAGAGCATGATTCTCACAGTGCTCACAGGATCTATGTAGGAGGTAGATGATAGTGACACATATTCCTTCACCATCAGGCATGATTGGTTGGCACTACAAGTGAAACACACACCCACAAACACACATGCTCATGCTTTTCAGTCCCAGACAGACTCATTAATTGCCACTGAGTCACAAACTGGTGTCACTGAGCACAGACAATAGCACAGAGACAAATATTGGAGTGAAATGTCAAATGGCAGGCACACCTGTGACATGAAAAGGCTGAGAGCAATGTGAACCAGGCCACTGACAGAAAACAAAAGGAGGATTTGTTTTTTTTTTTTTCAACTTCGAACTTGTCTTTGTGCCAGTAAAAAAAAAGGGAGAGCATTTCAATAAAGGCTGAAATATTCACACTGTGCAGCAGCTGTGGCTGGCAGAACTACACTGTGCAGTTCAGGCCAACAGTGTGAACATAACACTTCTGATCATAGCAATGCTCTGCTTTACCCTAAACCACAGATCTCTGTCAGCATGTGTCAGTCTTGCATGTAGGACTCCTGGTCATTCAAAGAGGTCAAAGCATCCTTGTAGCACGAAACTATGTTTTTACTTTCTGGCCACCGCAGAGTGAACAAAGACCAGGTAGAAAGACACAAGTCATCAGAATCACTCATGCAGAGACAAAAGTGGGCAGAGTTCTTAGCAGATGAGTCAGTCTGACTGAACAGATCAAGCAAACATTTTTAAGCCAACATCTGCAGCAATACATTTGCACAGAACAAATGCTTTATTTAATGCATTAGCTCCATAGCTTTAAAGTTAATATCATGGCTTGAAACAGGAAAAGCAAGTTAGTGACATTGTAGTTCATTCTCTATCCTTCCCCGATACCCTGTAAAATACATGTGTGTTACTCCAGTGTATATGCTGTTTGAAAGAAGTGATATAAGTGCTTTTTGGGAGCTGTAGAGACCACTGGCTCAATAATAATAATTCAACTTGACAGATTTTTTTTTGGGTGGAGCAGGTGTTTGCTTTTGCACACCACAAAATGCATTTACATCACACTTAAGTCTGTACTTGTGTTCTCACTCGTGCTCTCACTTGTGTTCTCACTTGTGCATACAAAAATGTGTGAATGCCTTTTGCCTGCAGCCACAAAGGACAAGAAAAAAAAGAAGAAGCACAAGACGAATTTCCAGATAATGCCGTTTACATTCTGCGTTTACCGGTAAAAGTTTTGAAAGGTTGAATGTGAGTAAAGGAATATGTAGGTTGTTTTAATTCCACTGTAAAAGCCTACACTGCCGCTTTTACCGATAATGTGTTTTGAGATGTGGGTAGTGATTCAGAGGTCTGGAACCAGAAACCAAGTTCAATCCAGCACATTTTTCGTTTACTGCCTCTATTTGTTACTCAATTGTGAATGTTAGCTCAGACAAACCCATGTGAACAATGAACTGTGAGAAACTAAAAAACAACCACCTTTCTCTCAGGATTCCTGTAGATCTGGTGTTAGATAAGTCCGTATCAGCAGGCTGAGAGACCAGAATGTGAGGATACATATCTTTCCTGACTTGTGAATCTTACTGTGTCGGGGTCACCAAACACTCAGCTTTATCGAGTAAGTTTCCTGTTATTTCTCCCATTTGATGTGTTTCCTCTTTGCCCATCATGTTTCAGATTTTCCCATGAAAACCTGTTTCCTGCATGTTCGTAATTGTCTCCAAAACAGTGACTCCATCCATGATATTGCTTCGCATCAATCTTCATAAAGTATCTGAAAAAGGTATTACATTTCACATGTAGTAAAATAACCCAAACAAGGCTTTTTAATGTGTTGCATGTGTGTGAAAGATAACAAAGTTTTCACAGGCATTAAGAGAATTGTCATGATTTGACAAATGTTATGATTTTTTTCATATAGTAAACATGCATAAAGATAAAAGCAGAGAGAACTAAGCAGACATACACCTCACAAAAGGTCAGAGTGAAAAGAAGAAGACGAGAGCAAACGGGTAATGAAAAAGAAGCTAAGACGAGCTAACATGGCTAACAGTTAGCCGACTAATTACTTTTTTTATTGCATCTGTAATTAATCTATAATCTGTCAAGTGTTATTTTCATTTGACAGGCCAAATCACCAAACACCTCAGTCATTCCAGCCTTCATCCATCTCAAACACAACACTCTGTTCTTTCTTTCTTCTCCTCTGTCCCCCCCCAAGGACTGGCCCATTGTGGTCCAACTGGTCTCACAGTAAGCAATGACAGAAAATGAAGGATTTATTAACTTTTTTATCCATTGCACAACTTGGCATTCAATAAACTTAGAAGACGTCCAGAAGTTCACATTGTTTGAACCTTTTTTACGTGACATCTCCCCTCTCTGACTGAACTTTTTCTTCATTTCCTAACAAACCCTGTGGAAGACATTCTCTGTCACAGCGAGAGTCTTCATGTCTGTTTTCATTGTGTGGGAGAATTCCAGTGCTGAGGCTCCGTGTGAGGTTTTCCTGGCCCTGCATGGCTGCCTCCTGAGGAACAGACATGTTAATAACATCGCTGCCTTCGCCATGCTCCACTCTGAGATGGGTGTGACTGGTTCTTTTTGTTTTGTTTTGTTTTGTTTTTTCCCATGACTTCACTGTTTTCAGTCATTTTTGGACTGTTTTGATGAGCTGTCCACATCTGGACAACAAGTTTCATGTCTGCAGGAAATGTAGTCGTACTCCAAGACTATATAAAGCATGTGGATGATTAATGGATATCTGAATGTATTGTTTACTTTTCAAGGTTTTACTACACAGGCATGCAACTAAATGTAGAATCGGCTGCACAGCACTGCGGAGGCATGTTGTGTGATTTACAGGGCAACTACTGTGAGCTGCAAGTAATTTCCTTGTTAATGCAAATGTTATTCTTGTAGCTGCATCCTCTCAGCTGCTGTGGTTTGCACCAGTCTATTGCAGCTCAAGACCCTTGTGCACACTTGTTTGCTATGCTGTGAGTATCTTTTGCATGTCTTTCAACCACCACGTCCTTTAAGTTGTCTTTGTTCCCCATTTTACACATTTAACTTTTGCCAACAAGGCCAAATGTTTTCTTTCCTGTTCTATCGACTGGTATGTGGCAAAAGTAGCAGACGGTAATGATTGGCTAACCACATGAGGGTTCTCACTTTGCGAAAAATTACAGTAAAGTGGCGGACCTTAGAATTACCCACCCTGCACAACACAACTCAAAAATAACCATTCTTTGCGAAGCGACCAGTTTTAACCTCCTCCACCCACGCCTCCTGCCTCCTTTAACCTCTCTGCTGTCTGGCCTTGGCCAAGGAGTTCCACTAATGACCAAAAATGCTGCTCGGCTTGGGGTTTTGAACGTCCTCCACTGGGATCCTTACAAGTACAGATGAAAGATGAGAAGGAAAATGAAAGGAAGTGGTAACACTTCTTGCACTGCATTTTCACAGGAAGTCATTATTTACTAGCTTTGCTCTGTCTGTGAAGGGCTGGAATGGCGTGGGCGTCTCTTGACCTGTTAGATTTTAGTGCTGATACATCTGATCCCAAAAATCCCCTCATGCCATTTCTTTCTGTTTCACTCTGTGTGTGTGTGTGTGTGTGTGTGTGTGTGTGTGTGTGTGTGTCATGTCCTTTTCACTGGAATACGTAACTGTTTTACCCTGCTTTCAGACATCAGACACAGTGGAGAGCAAACACCAGCAATCAGAAGTTAAACTTCTAAATCCCCTTAAACAATGTTAAAATTCCCATCTCTGCTCAGTGTTTGTTGTTTTGCTCACGCTCACTCGAATTGCAATTAACACTGCATTGTTACAACAAGTGATACCACTGACGTGCCCTGTGTGTCTAGACAGATAGATACAGCTATCTAAATGACTGCCTGATTCCTTGTAGAGCAGAGAGTGGGATTCCTGAGCCCATTGTTTGGAGGACAGTCCAAGACCTTGATGTGGGCTCTGGGAGCAGATAAAATGCCTGCAGAAGGATGTGTGTTTGCTCATTATTGAAAGCAGTTCAGGAAACACATGGCCTCAGCGACCACTGACGAGCCCTCTTCATTTCCTCTGATTTCACAGGAAAGGTGAAGGTACATACCGTAAACGGGCCACTATCGCTGCAGATCTGTGAGGGATTGTCTGATTAAATCATGCTTGTGGCAGCAATGCACAGAACTAGAAATTCCTTGATCCATAGAGTCTGGGTGTACATGTGGAAGCCACGCAGCCACTGAGTGTAAACTGTGGCCTGAGGTCAACCGGGAGCAAGGAGAGTCCTTAAAAACTTCATAAACAGTCAGTGTGCCAGTTTAGTTTCAGTTTATGTTGAAACAACAAATGACAGGGAAACTGCCTTTGATTGTTCGTTCACGTGATGAAGTCCAGCTTACAAGTCACGTTTGAAACAGTAGGGCTTGATCCTCGTCATCACAAAGAGAGAGGTTATTATTTCAGTGAGGCGCAAAGAACATGGGCTCAACAAAAGAGGAAACCATTTATTCCTTCACCTCCAGCTCTTTACCGTTTTTGTCGCTGCTCATTGTTTCAGCCCCTTTAAGGTCAATGTGGCCGACAACCACTAGTCCAGAGAGAAATATCTCAACAGCCATTGGCTGGATTGCCGTGACGTTCACAGTCCCCAGAGGATGAATCCTAATGACATTTGTCATCCTCTGACTTTTCCTCTAGTGCCGTCATCGGGTCAAAATTTGAGTTGATCCTCTTATATTCTGTTTTATAACCAAATACCTGCAAAGCTGATGACATCCTATGCACTGTACTGTGGCTAATTAGCAAATGTTAGCATGCTAAGACACAAAATTAAGATGGTGAAGATGGTAAACATGATACCAGCTATACATCAGCATGTCATTCTGAGCATGTTAGCGTGCTGAAATTAGCATTTGTCTGTCTCATGGGCAGATGTAGATGCACTCATGCATAGCATCACCTTATCAGCCAATCATTAGACAGATATGCCTGTTTTCAGCAGAAGAAAGTGACCTCCACACTTCACAAATGGAATGAAACCGAAAGGCTGGAAGGACTGTGGCAACAATATCCAGAAAATGGGAATGAAAAAAAGATTGGCTGCCCTTGTACCCATTACCCTCCGCCACACACATACACTCAGCGAGTCCCTTATCACAACTTGTCATCAAACACTCATATCCTCACATTGTCCCAGAGGAAAGCCGACCTCCCAGCTGTAGATATAAACTCGATCCAACCCTCGTTTTTCCCTCCTCCCTCCAAGAAAAAAGGCCATGGGGTGACGGAGGAGAACTGCACTCTGAGGCAAAATCATTTCTCCCCCTGTTACAAGTGGACGTCAAGATCCTCCCAGCAGTCTAACAAGAGCCCTCCTCAGCCAGTCCTCCACTCTTTTCCTCAGATTTGGGATGCAGCTGTGGCCTTGTGTGACATCTAGGGGTTAATGAAAGGGTTGTGGGGTCAGGGGAAGGCACAGACGGGGGTGTTTGGATAGGCGCAGGTCCAGGTCTGGAGAAAACCCTCTTCAGCACCATGGAGTCTCTTTTCTGTCTTTCACTATCTGTTTACCTTCACTAGGTCTGTCTTTCTGTTGTGCTGCCAGTCTCTCTAACTGCTTCTCTTTTGCTCTTTTACTAGACAATATAAAAGCATGTCCCTGTTCACCTCTGGAGTCTGAGGGATCCATCATCACTGCTCTTATTGACGGTGGTTATTAACAGCTCATGCAAGCTCGGGCCAAAAATCATCACTCACCACACATGTTCATGACAAAAAATCTTTTTTTCCCATTATCTAAAGAGATCAAGTTAAATGTCAGAGGGCTAAGAATGAAATGTATTAGTTTACTACACACCTTCTCATTGCTGCAGTCACTCACATCTCTGATGTTTGAGTCTAATAGGAAGCGTGTGTGTGTGCGTGTGTGTGTGTGTGTGTGTGTGTGTGTGTGTGTGTGTGTGTGTGTGTGTGTGTGCGTGCGTGTGTGTGTGTGTCTCTTGACAACATAATTTGTCCACTTTCTAAAATCTTAAATGATCCCTTCAATTTTCCTGAAGGTAAATGTTCAAATAAGTCTACTATTTTTATCTTTCTCTCTTCATGAGAACATTTACTTTTCCTATTTAAAGATATGCTAACACACTGATACACACACCGTGCCTTCCAAACCCTGCAGAGGCCTGTGACGAGCTGTGAGCATGAGGACAGGAGCGTCACATCACACAGGCATCTTTAGCTGGAACCTGTTAACGCATAAACAGTACATGACGTATCTGCCACAGATGTGCCACTGTTACCGTGGAAACCCCCCCATTAATGACACAGTTTGCTGATTTTCTGATATGATGACATCATAAGGACTGTAGTTCTGAGAAGCTGCTATTTTGGAGGTGCATACCGTGACATGTATGCAAATGTAAGAAGTGGTATGCCACCAAAATATGAATTAAAAAATGCCTTTTTATTTTGTGCATTAATGAGATAATGGGCAGGTTTATTGGTTATATACAAGAATCTCAAACATCTATCTATAATAAATAAATAAATAAAAATAAAAATATCTATCTATAAAAACAGGCTGTTAAGACAATTGTGCCAAACCTTTTTGTTTTCAACCCCAGCTGCCCAGATGAACTCAAATACCCCCTCATCAATGCTACCAGTCATGTTCAAAATGTGTTTATTTGAACTGACTTCAGACTTGGGGTTAATTTACACTATTAACAATATTAAAGTGGATGTTGTTACAGTATTTTGGCCACACAGTTAAACTGTCAGAGTTTAGTTGGGTTGGTTATTTATACTGCAGCTACTATGACAGTGACAGAAGCTGGATTTCACTTAGACTTAGACTGCTTCTTTATTGATCCCAATTCGGGAAATTATTTTGTTGCAGTAGCGATTGAACATACAGGCACACACAGGATGTATATGCAATTATTTAGAAAAAGTAACAAAAAATATAAACAGGAATAAAAATAAAATATCACTAAGTAAAACTAATTATATAGTTATACAATATGTATTATAATGTATAATACATATTATATAATATTGTAATAATATAATAAAAAATACAATATAACTAAGTATATAAACAGTATTTACAGCAAAAAACAGCAAAACAGCCAAACATTTGTGCAGTTTCACATGATTTCAGATGACTTCTTTGCTCACTAACTAGTTTTCAAACTCTCTCCATCACAAAACATGGTGTTCAGGTATTAGAATTGACTGTGTGTCTATATTTTTAATTAAATTGTGATTTCTATTTTTTTTTTTTTTTTTTTTCAAAATTAGCTGAGCAGCTCAGCAACCAATGTGTAGAAGTACCCCTAAGTAAAAGTACCTCTAGTTGGGAATCACTTTGATAGGATACCCAGATCACTAGAGCTGACAGGTATTTCAGATTCTCCAATTTACTGTAACCTGTTGTCTGCCTTTCTTACAGGAGATGCTAAACAGAGCATGTGATTCCCGATAAGATAAGTCAACCAACTACAAACAAGTCATGTGTCTCCTCGGGTGCAGGGCTGCTGCCTCCTCACTATCACGTCCTCTGCCTTATGTCATCATTAATCACAAGTCGTATAACATGACAGGAGAAACTTCTCTCACACTCTGGTTTGGTAAATGTGGGGATTACATTCTTAAATAAACTGTACTTGATTAATGCTCTGTCAGAGTGTCAGAGATTACAGGGGCCTTCGTCTGTGGGGAAACAATGAGATATCAGCATGCAGAGAACAAGAAACAGAACACTGGTCTCGATGCCGTCTGAGCATGAAGTCTGTGCTCTTGCTGGCTCTCTGCAGTGATGTAACGCTTCACCTCTTTTGCGTGTTTAGATTCCCATCATCTCGGCTATGATGTTAACAGGCCCCTCATTTCCTCCTTAAAAACACCCATAAATGCCTCCAGCTCAACCCGACAAACTGCGTTAGCCGCTGTCGTCTGGAGGATGTTAATAAAGCACACTGTGGGAAGCTGTGCACCAAAACCTCAGCATCGTGACATTAGACATCCAGAGCTAACTGATCACTGACAGCCAAGAGGTGACAGGGAGGGCAGCAGCGATCCGGTGTCCCTGTCAATGCTGCTACTGTAGTAGCGCCCTGACCTGCCTCGTGAAACTGAGAGTAGTTTTAACTGGAATTACTACACGCAATAACATTAATAATGGCTTCAAGCCCCCTTGTATTTCGAGCTTGCTTGCAGAAACTGTCTGGCACGAGCAGCAAGAAGTGAGGTTTGACCCAGATTACTGTTTCAGCTTTAGTCACGTATCAGCTTTCAGCCGCAATTCTCATAGTCAGAAGATAGACAGCGTGCCATCCTGCACTGTGGTTTGTGTGTGAGGGTGGCAAGACTGACGCCAAACATTGTTTTTCCTCTTCTAAATGTGTTACATCTCCTTTTAAGTATCTGTCGTTACTTTCTCTTTGTGCGCATGGGCACCTGCTGTCTGCATGCTATGTGTGTGGTGTATGTGTGTGTGTGTGTATGTGTGTGTTTGTGTGAGAAAGCGAAAAACCAGCCTAGTTAAGAAGTCTGTGATGTGTCAGAAATGCTGAAATGCAGCCTTCCTTCTTTGAAACTATAAAATATCACTCTTCCAAAACAATTGTGTTATGTCATCCTAATTTCCCTCGTTAGCTCGTTCACTGCCTTTCCCAGACGGCCAAGTGGGAGGAGTGTGTTTGAAAGTGTTTCGAGTGGTGTTTCTGGAGAGTATTTTAGTGTTTCCTATGATGTTTAACAGTTGTGTGGAGCAGTGGGAGTGTGGGAAATACTGTGGCAGGAATGTCTGAACTGACCGTGGGCTGTGAGCTTGAATGAACGCTGGATGTGACAAGAGCTGATTTGGTTTTCACTCATTTTCACAAGTGGGGAAAATGTTTTCCATAAAGGCATTTTTAAATTATTTGAATTGGAAAAACATCACAAATCTTCATCTCTGCTAAATGATGCCGTCCTCATGTATCCTCATATTTACATCATGGACTCAGGACGAAGTCAATATGATGACTGGGTGTCTGCTTCTTTCTGGGAACTGTACCAACACAAATCAGTATCATAGAAAAACTGCAGAATCTGTTGGTAGTTCACTGTGGGTTCATGACCATGAGTGAGCCCTTTCACATTACAGACAGTCAGTCTTTAAATAACCAAACAGATTTGCGAGGTATTCTTTAACTGGGGTGTTTATATAGCTTTAGAGGGCCTCACTTCATGTCCTGTGGTGATGCTATCATGCCTAAAGGTGAAACCCCCTGCGTTTACTATGGTAATGCCCTCTGACTGCAGGAGGTGAATCAGTCCCACTGTGCTAACTAGAAACCTTGCAACCCTGATCTGATGTTTAAATGGAGAGAATCACTGCTTCAATGTGCACATTTTGAATGCTTGATCATGTATATTTTATCATGCATGGTGATAAATACTGTGACAGTCAGTCCTCAACACTGGAGAGATTTGTTCATGGTTGATGTCTTTAATTGTGATGAAAGCTATCGGATAATTAAGGCACGTAACATTAAAATCTGGAACACTGACAAATGGTCAGCTGCTGTGGATTAATGTTTATCTTCCAACCTAAATTATCGTGTAGAGCACAGGCAGAAATGTCCTGATCAGCATTGTTAGTTGTGCAACACGTGTTGTTTTGTTCTTCTAAAGCCATTCTGGTGAGCTGCCAATCCTGAATCCACAGTTTCTAGTCCCCACCTACCGGGAGAGTCTGAATGCTGTCTTAAAATCAGTAAGACTCTGAGACTTTGGTAGTCTGAACCGTTTGTTCTGCTGGAAGCATCAGACCGCCAAGTGCAGACAGCAGGACTGCGGAGTCGTTTGCCAGTCATTGTGCTGCTGTTGAGCACAGTCCCTCTACTGTCCACTATTGTTTTAACTCTCTTTAATGCTTAATGAACCCAAACCTCAAACTTTCAGCACAGCAGACTCCACTGTGAGCATCTGTACGGCAATTTTATTATGGGTTTTTTTTTTTTTTTTTGGTTCCTTCTTCCATCAGATAGTTCCCAGACTTCACAGGGCGCTCTGGCTAAACAAGGCCTTGGGCTGTTTGTTTTACGGTGGTGCCTTCCTTTCAGGGTCTCTGAATGCCGGGGGTGGGAACCAGGGAGAGAGAGACAGCGGGATAAACAGCCAAAGGAATAGAGGAAAAGACGGTGAAAAAAAAAAAAAAGTGGGGGTAAGAGGAAGAGGGGATGTCAAAGAAAGCTATGACTTATTACTTGTGTCACCGCTTGGCCCTTCTGTATCTCTTTAATTCATCAGCTGTGGTTAAAGGGAGGTGAGTCCAAAGCCTTAAAAGTTTGCCTCGACCCTGCCGCGGTGTCGCCGGTTCACCACTTGTGATTACTTCCAGGAGTGCCGATGGAGGACAGTGATGAGCGCACGCTACACGACCGTGTCACAGTGAGGACAGGAGAGTGGAGGACTCACCCTGGAGGCCTTCAGCACAGCTTTAAGGGACATGTGGAGTTCTGCTGGGGGCTGCGGAGGCCTGAGGGGGCCTGTGGACTCAGCCCCTCCTCTGCGGACACTTAAGAGGGCTTGTGTGAAGGGGGCGCCTCCCTCTCCCGTGGTTGTGCGTGGGAGGGAGGTCACGGACCCACCCTCCCTATTGAGGGCACGGGCTGACGAGGGGAAAATAACAGGGTAAACTGGCCCGAGGGGAGCACTGCAGGGCCACCCTCTAATCACAGTCACCTCACGCACATATGGATGTCTACTGTACGTGCTCATACAGTGAAATGCACAGCAGCTCCGCATCATATACATTACACCCGGAAAACATATGTGTGCATAGCAAAGATACAGAAATAATCTTTGAATGGCATGTTGAGCAAAATGCCAGAGTGAACAGCACAGAGCGGAAAAAATACAAAAAGGTCAGGAGGCTACATTGACTAATGCTCATCAGGCAGGCTGCCATGTTAGCCGTTAGCTCACCAGCTGCAGTAGTTTGCCAGCTAGCCCTGCTGGTATTCACAATGTCACCAAACCTCTGGAACCAAATATTTGATGCAATGATGTACTGCTGTGCCACTTTTTGGTGTGACCAGGCCTTACTACGGGATACATGTACACACACACATACACACACACACACACACACACACACACATTCCTGCAAACCTCACTGGCTGACTTTGTAACAACACTTTAACAACACGTCCCTCAAAACTGAGGCAAGACAGAGCACGGACCTTTGAATACACCACTGGGATTGAAACATCACTTCCACGTCAATGAACTGTGGTCAGAGAAAATACTTTGCATTGAAATAGGTGATATACAACCACTCCGACTTCAAACAGGCTTGGTTTATTTGAACTTGTGGTCTGTTTTACTTCCCTTTCACATGACTCTCCTCATAAAGTCAGTGGCTTAAAAAGATGGTGGAAAAAAAGACATTGTGGCTTTTCTCAAAGCTCGAGTTGCACAAAAGAAAGAATTCAGTGAAAAAGATGTAGATGTCATATAGCTGGGGCAGCGTGTGAGGGATTTTGGTATCGTGTGATTGAGGCTTTGCTGCCAAGCACAGAGGGGGTAGGCGGCTAAAGGCACAGATTTACTTTGGTTGTGTGTGGCTGCGTGTGTTTGGTGTGTTTGAAAGAGTGTGTATTTTGAAGACAGATGAAACAGAGTTGGTTTTGTTTGAACAGCATAGCTTGGATTGATTTGTGACTTGCTCCACTCACAGCTGAGAGCTGCTGGGCTCCATTTAGTTCCGTGACCACTTGAACAGGCCGGACAGCTTCACACATTGTGTGCATCACCATCTCCTTTAAGATGATTTATTTCAGCTCAGGTCCTGTCTGACACAGTTATTGTCAACATTTGGTCCAGCTTCCTTTTTTCTTAGGGCTCAAACTTCCAAAGACATCATCATGAGGTCAGTGGTAAAACGGCTTCAGTGTTTATGTGCTGGTAGTGCCGTTTAAGCCCAACATGATCAGATCAGAACAGAGTGAGGTCCAGGCTGTCTGCAGGAATTCCTCTCTGATCCATGGGGCAGATTTATGGGTACCAAGGGTGCAGGAGGACAATCGCTCCACTCAATGTCTTCATTGTGCTGGGACCACGTGTGCTGTGGTGCTGGGTGAAGGAGGTATATGGAGCGATACTTAATCTCCTTTAGAAAGAGATTAAAAGGGCAAACTAGACACATAAATTTAGAGAGCACATAACAGAAAAACATAATAAAAAAAACCTTCACACGTCAGAATGAATAGTGAATGAAGATTTTTACAACTGAGTACTAAATAGTTTTAAGGCAACATTTCTTTATTTCTTTATCTTTTTATTGTACCTTGTACACAAGTATTGAACAGCAGTGCAGCAAATAGCAGCTTTGTGAAATTTGTTAGCATTTTTTATTGACACCTTGTCAGAAAAGTGCAGGGCTTTGCTGTCAAGTTAGCAATAATAAACTGTTTTGCATGGTTCTTATGTGAATGTACACATGTAAAGCTCCTCTGTGGATGTTGCTTGTCCCTCATTACATTTCACTAAGTCTCTCACAAATTCTTCCTAAATGTCAAGTGTGAAACTGTCAAAGAAAGCCAAAAGCAATAAAGAGCTCATCCTTAAAAAAACAGAAATCTGTTTAACTGCCAGATGATTTCACAGCTTGAAAGTCAAAGACACAATAGATAAGCCTTCTTCAATTTTCATTCCTCTTTTTCTTGGCTCGACAGTCACTTGGACCGGCAACAGTTTTGTTTGGACACCGGAGCCTTTGGGAAATGCACTCTTCATAATTGGCATATCTTTGGTCATTTTCACCGCCAAGTGCACTATTTTTCTCACACAGATATGACAGGCATTTCATCTGTGAGGCCTACAGTCAATAAGCTTGTCATAAATCGTTCTCGCTCTAGCTGGAGACAGTTGGAAATGTTCCTGCGGTATCCCGTAAACAATGTTAAGTCATTATGCCAACGTGCAGGGCTTGTCAGAACCTGTGTGCCCTTTGTTACAGTAACATATTACCACCGCGGTGTCTGTTGACTGATGGGTGGATACGCCTACTGGTTTGAGACTTTTCTGGCCAAGTTTATTGGCCTTAAAATTCTCAGGAGTCCAGCAGTTACAGCTGCCAACTGCATGTGTGTGTGTTTATGTGTGGCTACGTGTGTGAATACACGCTTACATTCAGGTTTGCATAGGGGGCCGAGTGGGCAGGTGACCTGGATTTCCCATCATAGGACACTCATCCCCAGGAAGGAGAAAGGGAAGCTGCTGTGGGTCAGTAAGCAGAGATACCCATCACTGATCATCAGCAGCATGACACGCTGCAACCACTCCAAACATTTGTGATTTGTTGGCCCACGCTCTGCTCTGGCCACCTGTGGTGAAAGTTCACAAGCTATTTTCAGAGTACGGTTTTCCTCTGTCAGAGGTAATGTCCCCGAAGTCACATGCTCAGATTAAAAAACAAAGGCATTTAGAGTCAGATGGTGAAGTTGAGGAAAAGTCTCTAACCTGAGTGTCATGTCAGCATAACTGACCATTCACTAAACCCCTCACCCGAGCAGCAATTGTCCACTCATAGTTTAGCAACCGTAGCTACCCACAGAGGGGCCATAAACATGAGCAAAAATGTAAGAAAGTAAGCAGTAAATGTTAGCATGTCTGGCTAACTAGCCTTACCTCAAAGACCAGAGGCATTTCACAACATTATTTCATGGGGTGTTATTAAATGACTATGAAAAGCTTGACAAAGCGACTGTAACTGTGAGTGTTACACGAGCAGTCATTTGCTCCTGCTGTTACACGTCTAAACCAAAGGGACTTGAAGCATTTGATTGTCAATCAGAGTGAGGAAATGTGTTTCCCCTCGGTGAGAGCACTGTACACGTACTAACATTAGTCTTTCAGCAAGATGCCATTAGGCTCAACCTCAGATCTGGAGCAATGTTGGCCTGTCTGCATGACTTACATCTTACATTGTCCATGTAATGTGCACCTCCTGCCACAGACGATACTTTAGTGCAATACTGTACATGTGGGTTTGTATAAATTCACCAGAGAGCAGAATGAAAAACTGGGGCCAACTGTCATCCGTCATCGGGCACCGCCTGCGCATTTCCAGAGCAAATAATCTCCCTCCAACAAAAATACGTGCTCAAGACATTAATTGTGAAAAACCAGTAGTGTGGGCACAACTTAAACCACACAGGAAACAAACAGAAACTGTTCTGACTTTAAATCCAGCCATGTTCCACCTGTGTTTCGCTGGCTGTGCCGCTGCTCTCCGAGGGTGTCGGGGAGGTCACAGGGTGGCAGCACGCTTTGGGACAGGGGGCCTCCACAACATGTGGAGGCTGAAAGACAGACCAGGTGGGTTTCCTGATGGCTTGCCAGGAGAGGAATGCATCTGTCAGCGTTGAACTTGTCTGGTGGGAATCACCCCTGGAATGTGTTCGCGTCACAGCTGACGGTGCCTGCATCAGTTGGCAGAGCGGGACTGGTGTGTGTTTGTGTGTGCGTGTGCAAGTACACATATCCTGCAGCACAAACCTGTAGCATGCACTGTACATCAGTCAGGACGTCTGCACAATGTGTGGAAAGTGTGATTAAATTGGTTAACTTAAAACACAGCAAAAGACTCCATGATTATTTGAAGGATTATAAACGAACATGTTTATTTGTCAAATAAAAAAGACTGAAATAAGTGGGTGGTGCTTCTTTACACCTCCACTGACACAAGTGTGCACATGTGTTTCTCTGTCAGAGGGGTGTTGATGGATTATGAAGGGGTCCATGTTGGGTTTACAGCAGGCTCTCAGTGTAGCGGTCTGACCTCTAAATACACACCAGAGCACCCAGGGGCAGTGACCTGAGGCTGTACTGGGACCAGTTGCTGCGTGGGCCCTCTCTACTCACGAGAGGGCAGAGGGGTCACAGCATGTGACCAACCACTTGCTTCAGATGTCAGCGAATAATTTACTGTGCACCTTTCATGTCTCAGCTCTGGCAAATGTTACACCTCCCTATCATGAGGCTTAGTGTGTGTGAATAAGCTCAATATGTGAATTAAAGGAATAAAAATCGCATAATTAGAATGAAGCAAATGTGCACTCAGAGCTCTAATTTGATCGCACGAGTGGGTTTTTCTGTCTTTCTCGCAGCTGTTTGGAAAAGTGTGCACAATGTGTAAGTTGAGTAAGTTTGGCAGCCCACAGTTTCAGTCTAAGCAAACCATGTTACAGTTCTGTGTTTGAAGGATTACCAAAGCCAGGTGGTCCATTTCCACTGACCTCTGAGATTTATTACATCCATGCTTTGTAAAGCCTCATGAAAGTGTGGCTGCGGCCCGGTTGGGTGTGTTTATGCACTGGATTCTGGAGTATCGTCACGCAGACCATCACCACCATCTGCCTGCTTCCACCGCAGAGATCTTGTGTTTTTCTTCCATTTCTCAGGAGATGCTGGTCTAAACAAACACAGTGATGCATTTTTCCATGAAATGCCTCTGTGTCCCTTTTGGACAAGCTGTGACACGCTGTCAAAGCAAGGCCAGTCAAGATGATGACAGTGGAAGATTAGCATCCCATCTGATGCTGCATGAGGCAGAAAACAGGAAGTCAAAAGGGGTTTGAACAGAACTCAAATGTGTCATACATACATCTGCACCGCTGCAGCCACTCTAAAATTATGTCATCTTATCGCTCTGCATCGACCGCTAGTGCCTGTAAAGCCCGTCTCCAACTCTTGTAACTTGTCATTACACCCTGTGGTTTAATAGCTTGCTGTCTTCTATACACAGTCACTCCAGCCAGCGCCCTAACCCCTGACAATCAGTCAACATGGTATGATCCGAGCTTTAAAACACAACATCTGCATTCCTTCCATCCTCAGACCCCATCTGACAGCAGCTCGGGGCCGAACACGACACTGCAGGCAAACCGCTGCTGTCACTCCCAATAGAAAATAATGTTGGAAATTTCTGCCGTGCGTTCCACAAGCATTTGGCAGAGTGTCGTAGCTTTCAGTGTCAAGGCATGCAGAAAAATGCTCACTGAGGTCAGCGGAGCACTGATGCATTCTGACACTCTGGCCAAAGTGCAGTGTGTTACTGTGTCTTACATGGTGTTCAGGTCTCTTGTTTGTAGGATTATGTCTGTGTGAAACTCCTCACTCCCAAACTGGACCTTGAGTGTATCCAGGCAAACAAGTGTGTGTGCACTTAACAATTGAATCAGCCCAGTTTCAAAAGCTTAGAAATGGATGGAATTAATACTTTCTTTGGAAGCCAGAAAGTCTTCATTATTGGTGTAAGAGCTCCCTCTATTGGAAAGGTCAGGTACTATTTGATTTTTTATTTTGTATTTTTTTTCTAAATTAGTAAAACCCCAGAGGTTGGAGAGAATTTGGTTAAGCTCCAAGCAATCAATATTGACTTTCATCACAATTAGAAATTATATCACAGCTGCATTAACAGAATAATAGAACTGTGTGATTAAACTCCAGCTGTTGGTTTTCTGTGCCCTCACACAGAGGCTGTTTCTCCTTCTCCTCCATGCTGGCTGTCTCCTTCAGTATGTTATCTTAAGAGGAAATATCAGTATGTTATTCAGCATATTGACACATTCGTGATTTGTACTGTGGATGAAGTGTTATTTGATCTTGGCTGGTGTTTTTCTGTTGTGTGTTGCCAGTCTCGTGAGGTCCGCTCTGCAGGCCAGAACTGTAAAGTTACAGAGACTGAACACAAACAAACCACAAAGTATTAGTTACATGAGATAAATACTGGTTTACAGTTTCCTCATAAAACTGTTTAATTCACTTTAATGAAATAATCTGAATCATTGCCTCAACGTAAAAGAGACACAGTAGGTTTGTTAGCTTCAACCCACAAATGCTCAAGTCATATGATTCACACTAACTGTAATTTGTTCAGCTGAGGTGTAAGACGCCCTCGTCCAGGTGGTTTGTTTGGTAGATTTTGACTTGACATAGCAGGAAAAACACTGGTGTCACTAATAGCATGAATGATGGTTCTGTTCCATTTCTGTATCCAAGTAAGTAAGTATTTAATGCCTGTGTTTTTCCTGGTGTGAGAAGTTCAAATGTCTGCCGGGAAAAAAAAGTTGACAGCAACACTAGGGTCTTTTTCTGTGTGAGACAGTAAATGTGTTCTTTTGACAGAAAGGTTTATGTTGTTTTTCATGTGTTTTCATGTTGTTATGTTAAACTCTGACCACTTATAGAGTCAACGAATAACATGCAATCCAGTTAATTTAGCTGGGAAATGTTAGCGTGCATCCCAGCATGCACTGTGCTGAATGTATAATAATGTGCTGTGTCTTTCTGGCAGCTTATAGTTCTGAGCTGAACTAAGGTCTTTTACTGTTAAACTCCCCAATCCAGCCTTGAATTCCACCTAAACTTTAAAAAACTTTATAACATTATCACTTTGATATTCTGTGTTACTTCCCTGCAGCTTCCACGTGATGCTCACACTGAGTGCAACGCTAAAATCCAAGCTGCCATGTCTCCTATTTCATCAAACACAAATCTCTCCCAACATTTGAAATAAAGCTCGGTGGGTTTGAACAGTGGCCACATAACACAAGTTTGCAATGACAGATTAACGTGGAGTCTGACCCTGTCAGTTCCCAGTTTAAAACAGCTCGCTCAAACAAAAGTAGGTTAATGCAGCAGCTCTGCAATAAATCCCTCCATGAATACTAGAGTGTTCAGCTTTTGTAGAGGCCGTTTTAGAGAGGTGTTGATTATTTCTGAGTCTGTGAGTGTGTTTCTGTATTTTTTTTATACTTTATCTTCTCTTACAGAGTTACATGTGATGCACTACATCTGCCTTTAGAGGCGATTCACCTTTGCACCACCAGATGGCGCCACGCGGTCAGAGCGACGCTGCTCTGTGATCGATAGGACTAGACATTCAGATCTGTCATCGATCATAAATGGCTCCACACAACACAGTGACTGCTGAGGGACGGGCAGACAGAACACAGCGAGACACAGAGAACAGGTTCCATCACTTTTAGGTAGTGGATCAGTTGGTCAGCCCATAAATATTGTGTTAATGACCAGTTCAGCTCATGAAATTTACACACATCCTCCCCTCACTCTCTGCGTGTGTGTGTGTGCGTGTGTTTCAGATGAGTGCTTGGCTCAGCACCTCTCCGTTGTCTGACTCCGTTTCATGCAGTCATGATTCATGATACCTTAAATTACACGTTATATTATTGTCCACTGCACTGCCAAGATTTTAAGGGAATCAAGATGAGAGAGGGGGGCAACATGTGAAAACAACATCAGCCCTTTGAAGCCGTTTCAGCCTCTCCCAATGAGAAACACGCTCGGGGTTTTATCACTCTGTGAATCATGAGAACGGCCTCAAGTTTTTTTTTTTTTTTTTTGTCTCAGATAAGAAAACATTTCAACTGAAGTAGCCCGTCACAGCTTCATCTAACCCCTTCTCCTGACCCGCACGGATGCACGATCGTTTATCCAGACTGATCCAGCAAGATCCCGCAGGCCTGTTTAGTTCCTGCCAAATGATGTTATTACACCGAGTCCTTGGTGGCTGCTCACTCTCCCACTTCTTCATCTGCGATACAAAACAAATAAGATCTCCACAATGGCCGTTTTTGTTAGATAGCAGAGCTGTTATTGTTAAAATGTGCGCGTAATGTGTCTTCTATGTTTTTAAAAAAAAGCCTTAGTGATTTGAACGTTTCCATCTCTCGCCTTTTTCTAAAAAGAAAACTCAAGACTGAGCCTCATATTTAACGCGGCGAAGCTTTTATGATGGGGGGTTCTTACAAAATTACCCTAAATAAAAAGCTGGAGGTCGTATGTGTAAATCTAACATCAGGAAGCGTTCAATACCAGCAGCCTGGTATCAGCTCTGAAAACGTCTTGTCCATCATCGTCCCCGGGGCCGCTTGTCCCCTGAAGTGACTCCAACACGTGGCTTTCCGAGCTCTGCTGTCAGATGCTGTTGGAGATGTATAGTCTTTGTGCCATACCTTCAGCTTTTGTAGTGATTTGACGCTCCTGCTCTCGCCTTATTGAAACCACACAACGCGCGCGGGCCTGTTTCCAATCTGAGGACATGCGTGATGAATTTGGGAAATCATCTGCAGCTTTGCTGGTACCGTATAGCCCACCCAGCCCGGACCCGGTCCCCCTGTGCCCCGAGGTATCAATACGATTAGAGGCAGGAAATGTGGGAATCCCCAACAAAGGGCTCCATCATTAAACACAAACAACCAGAGGCCTCTTAACAATACCGAAAGCGCCCTCCTCTCCTGACTTCTCTTTTATGTCTGAGCGAGTGAAAATCTATTACTTTCATCCCAATATTACCATTCTGCTTCCAGTTGCCCATTATTAAAGAAGATAATCTGACGGGGTTCTGGCGGACTTTGATAGGTTTGCGCGCAAATGGAGAACAGAGAGTGTTGGGTTTCTGACGCAGAAATCTCAGGTTCTACAGACAGCACATCAAATATTATTTCTTCTCTGTTTCACACATGGTGATATTTATCAATATTTCTCTCAGGCAAAGGAAAGCCCTAGCTTCTGCGAGTTTCGAGAGGAGGCACACAGCCCTATCAGTTGATTCAAAGGAGCCCCCATGCAGGCAACAAATTATTATTTTCGCAGCAGCACGAAATCAGTCATTCCAGTTTTATCCTCTGTTGTACGTCTGAAAACATGTAATTGTGCGTCAAGTGTGTGCGTAAAGAGCGGCTGCAGAAGCCTCCGAGGGGGATTAAGGTTTAAGACCCTGCCTCACGTAGAGAAGTGTTTGGGGGATTTTCCCCCTCACTCTTTAAACTCAGGATGGTGATCTGATGTGCCCAAAGTGTCTTCGGAAATTTAAATATGTAGCTATTTATGGCCCTTTTATTACCACTTTCCAGCACCGCTGCACGTTTAGAGGAGAGGCTTTTCTTTGTTGCTTTACACAGTTTCCCCTCCTACGTTTTTGGGTCGATATCAAATGGGAAAAAAAAGGACTTTCTGCAAAATGTCTTTTTACACGTTTTTCTCGCGTCTTCATTTAAAATACACCTGCCTTTCAGAGCTGAAAACATTAAAAAGGAATTATTTTGGGGAATTAATGATGACTTATAGTTCAGGAGCGGCGAGCAAAAAGTGAAATAACGTTTCTTTTTTTATTATTTTTTTTACGTACGCCGAGAAACCAGCTCTAACTTTATTTTGTCTTCATTATCTTCATATGTATTATCAAAATTTGACATTTTTGACTCAACTCTGAAATGATTTTTATTTTTTTTATTTTTTCTTTAAAAAAAAAAATGTGAATTCGTCTCTTTAAAAAAAATGTATTTTTCTGATTTCCTGCTCCTGAGGATGTTTTCACTGAATGGAGCTCTAATGTCAGAGTCGGCTTGGCACTGATGCGCTGATGATGAGAGTCGCGCTGGGAGGCTGGTACAGGCCTTCTTGGTACCCTTTGCGTCGTTTTCATTGGTCAGGATCCTCTTCCTCGTGCCTCAGAGTGACATCACATCCACCCGACCCACAGGAAAGCAGCGGAGATTACAGATGATGCTGGACATCTCAGAGGACGCACACGCTTTTACGCTTTACGCACAATCGCTCGCTGACCGCTCTTTTGCGCTTCCAGAGACCAAAATAAAGGACATCAGAGCCGATGCGTTGCGGTTTGGAGAGTCTGCCTCTTGAAAAGTTGGAGGAGGACTGTGCTCGGATTTCCACGTTTTTGTGCATGGAGATGAGCCGTGCGTAAAGGTCTGTTCATCGCGTTTCAGAGAAGAGCTGTCACTCTCCCACCTGTTGGCAGGTGGTGTTGGCTTTACCTGCGGACATCTACTATGACATTGGGTTTGGAAATCATGGAGGATATTGTTATCGACGTAGTAGGGGAAGGACTCAAAGACAGCGGAGAGGAGCAGCTCTTACCTTTGGACGAGTCGCGGAGCGAGCAGGACCGCAGCACCGAGACTTCCAGCAGCCAGAGCAAAGATCGGGACACCTACAGTCCTGCTAAAACCAAAGGTCCCACGTCGGTGAAGCCTCCGTACTCTTACATCGCTCTGATAACGATGGCCATACTGCAGAGCCCAAAGAAACGGCTCACCCTCAGCGAGATCTGTGACTTTATCAGCCACCGCTTCGCTTATTACCGGGAGAAATTCCCCGCCTGGCAGAACTCTATCAGACACAATCTGTCGCTTAATGACTGCTTTGTAAAGATGCCCAGAGAGCCCGGAAACCCCGGGAAGGGCAACTACTGGACGCTGGATCCCAACTCCTCGGACATGTTCGAGAACGGGAGTTTCCTGCGGCGGAGGAAGCGTTTCAAGCGGCAGCATTTTCGCTTCGACCCGCTCAAGGAGCAGCACCTGGAGCCCAGCGGACTGCACGGCTTCCCGCACGGCGCCTACGGGCTCGGCGCGGCGGCCCTGCAGCTGCCCAGCCTGGAGCTTTACCCCTACCTCCATCACCACGGGCACTCACCGTGCGGCCCCGCCGCCATCCCACCTGTCAGCAGCATCCTGCCGGCTCTCTCCAGCTTCTTCTCCCGCGGCGCGCTCACGGCCAAGGCTTTCCTCCAGTCTCAGCCCGGCATCGACGCCTTCTCCCCGGCACAATGCACGACTTACTCCTCTCCTCTGACCTCCAGCGTCGCCTACGCGTCCCCTGCGCTCTTCCACCCCGCGGCGTCTCCGCACTTCCTCAGTTTACATCAGGAGTATCAGAAATTACAGACTCAGCGTGGCACCGTGGACCTGGCCAAACACATCAACACTGCTAACAACGAATAATCAGCAAAGCGGACTTTGAGCTCGTGTTTTCTCAGGTAACAGAGACGTTTCAAGCAGAGGCTCATAGTTTCTCCAGCGGTGGAAATGTGACCAATCTGATCTAAAAGAATGTTGTAAATATGTTAGAAATCTCCCTGTTTTCATCTTAATGACGACAAAAAAATCCTTTACCAGACGACTTTTTTTTTATTTTTTATTTTTTATTTTTACCCTGAGCGAGGCCTTTCTTCTTTTGTTTAAATATTTAAATGACGAGTTTCCCTTTTTTTTTTTTTTTTTTGGAAAGAAATAAAAGTGAATATTTAAACTTTGCGTTCAGTTGTATTTTGTACAGATTCATACAGCCGTTTATTTAGAAAACACGGGACTTTACGCTTACAGCCATAGAAACTGTTTTTATATGTCAAGTCTTAACTTGTTTTTAATTCAAATTTCTGGATTTGTGCACTGGCTCATCATTATACCCTAATTCTTAATAATGACAAAGAAAAAATGTTATTTAAATGTTAAGAAGTGTTGTTTCACAAACAAACCAAAGAAACTGAATTAAAAACAACGAGGAGGAAAAACCAGACAAATGAAATGAGCTCCCAGTGTCGCTCCTGCATCAAATAATCGATTAATGAAATAAAAACAAATATAACACTCGTTGAAAAATGAAAATTGAAATTAAATAACACTGCAAAAAAAGTAAACTAAAAATATTTCATGGTCGAAAAATGACGGAGAAAGCAACATGATGCACCACGTGAGATAAATTCAAGGTCAAAGTCAGTCACACTTCGATTAATGCACAGGCCTATCAGGTATGTGTGCGCGCATGCGTGCGTGCGTGCGTGCGTGTGTGTGTGTGTCATTTATGTGTTCTTGGATATTCCTGGAAATATACGTGCCTGTAATCGCTTTATTTCGCAGGACCACACACACACACACTATTGTCCGTCAGTTCCCGCGAGAAAATCTGTACAACACATTTTCATGTCAAATAAGTTCTCATCTGTTCAATCATAAAGCCGCTTTCTACCCGCTCACCTCCCAAACGCTCCCATAAAAGAGCCTTTTTAAGTATTTCACTTATTATTTTTTATTATTATTACTGAGGAACTTTAGTAGAAAGTGTGTTGGTTCTAATTTTAGATTATAGGGCATATTAAAAAAAATCCCATTTAAGCAATAATTCTGAGTTTTAAAGAGGTGACATCCTCATTTAAATAATATATAACTAGCTGAAAGAGGTTTTTAATATTGTCATTAATTTCATAGATTCCTTTTTATTAAATAAATAAGAGTTGAGTTCAAGGATAATGAAAAAGGCTGTTTGTAGCTTCGAAACTGTCAGCACTGGCTGGAAGTAATGGTACCAGTCAGTTTCACTGTAGAACTGGTTCTTATTTTCTCCTTTTCCCAGTTACAGGCTGCTGTACAAATGTTCTGGTGAATCAGTCTCAGCGTGATTCAATCAAACCATAATCTATAACCTAAACCTGAAACAAATGATCTTTTTTTTTTTCTTTAACCAGACATATCTGACCTGGACACACACGCTTCATAAATCAATAAATATATATGTGATTATTAAATCTATCTCCAAAACTTTCCACCTAGTTCTACACGCTGCTAATTCAAATTATCAGATTTATTTTTGCTTTCTTTTTCATTTGTGTCCACGCAGCGCTGCTTTACAGCCAGAGTGACAGCAGTAAAATAATTCTAGGTTTCGGAGCATGGAAGTATTTATTTAATTCTATTCTGAGTCTGCTTTAGATGGATTACCGTGCTGAAGCTCTTGGACGGGGCTGATGGATCACACCACACACTCAGTCCTTTAGCAGACTTTGGCACCCAAGTGAGGAGCTGAAACAAATAAAAAGATTGTTACCTGATGGTGAGCTGTGAAGATGCCCACTCCTGAGAGAAGCGCACACGCTCTCATTGATTCCCCCTTTGCTCCATTCACAAAGTTTTACAGACGCGTCCATTTTTAGATATTTAATTCAATCTGTTTTGAGGTTATGTTTTCTTTTTTTTTTCTTCTCATAACCAAACGTCTAATATTTGCACTGCTATTCTTAAACAGTGCGGCAAGAGCTGCGGTTAAACTGATCCAACATAAGATTCGTATCATACACCGCAGCACTTCTGCTATTAGAACTTATCTGATTGGAAAGCCAAATACACAGCTGAACACAGATATTCTGTTCTCTCAGATTCAGTGCTTTGCTCGTAGTGATGCAGATTGTCCAACTACATGTAACGATGCAGTGTAGAGAGGTTGCATTTCATGAAAAGTGGCACTAACAGATTGCCTTGTGTGTGCCTGCGTGTGATCCAGCAGCCATCATGCACCCTGTCTGCCATCACACACATAAACAGGATGTTTCGCCTCAGTGCAGTTTGATGTGGTCGAACATCAGGCTCAGGTATGAGTTAAACACTGTTAATAATCCTTAAAAGGCACCAGAAGAGGAAATCTTTGTCATTATAATGAGCCTGTTCTGCTGCTGAGGAGCCAAGAGAAGAGAAGCTGAAGCAGACAAACACTGTCGCAGCGACTGATTTGCAGGCCGGAGAGGGGGAGTCAGGGTCCTTTTTTATTTTGAGGGGGTGGGGGGTGGTGGAGAGAAGCTGGTGCACCTGATAAAATAAGCAAGTCAGACACCCCAGGCTGATGTGTGTGTGTGTGTGTGTGTAGCTGTGCACATCAGTTTTCCATCCTGAAGGAGGTAAAAGTTGCCAGTACACTGCTTCAAGTCTTTTTACTCTCCTTTTTCCTTTGTGCGTCATTGAGTGTGACACGGCTTATTAAATCCTCACTTGTATTACGAGTAAAAGCTTCTTTTCGAGTGATTAGCAGCAAGACTTTCCTGTTTTCATCCATACTTTTTTTCCATCTTTTGTGTGTCGCCTCCAAGTTCACTTGGACTCTGACACAAGGGGATTGTGTTTTAAATTGAATGTGTCACCACAGAGAACTTTACTCAGTGTCATATTAAGGTGATTCTTCACAAGTGGACATGATGAATGGACATTTATGTGACAACCTGTCAATGGTGCGTGCCATGTTACACCACTGCAGTGTTTCTGCTCAGTTCCACGTGGATTATCAGCTCTGAGTTATCACAAGTCAGAACTTCCCTCTGATGTGGGGGTCGTGTCTGTGGGAAAAGCAAGTCGATTCAGTCTGAACTCCATTCATGCCTAACAGCGCCGCTGTACCATGCTTTCATTCCCCACTCACAAACGCCAAGCCAAACAGGCAAGATAAACTCATTCGTCGAGCACCCCGCCTGGCTGCCTTCGCTCCTTCTGCTTCCACAGCAGAGACCCGAAAGCAGGGAGAGACTGGTGCATTCTGGGAGAACTCCTGCAAGTTCAGTCAGGACTGGAAAAACAATGTGTCTGTGTTGCTGCAGCGAGTTTGAAATGCATAATTTGGAATAAATTCACTTAAAATATTTTTCCTGTCTTATAGTCTGCTGTGTTTTTTATATGAGTTTTGAGGCTGCCTGAAAATCTCTGGGTCAATATCGCACCAATGCAATATTGCTGAGTATTACTGTGCAGTGTAACCTATGACTTTACCCAGTGCACATGTGTAGAAAACCCAAAACAACAGTTGACCCAGTGTTGACATTATTATTATTATTATGTTGTGTTCATGTGGATCAAAATAAGCCTGGTCTTGGGTGCATTTTTCTGCAGGTTCCTGTTATTTTTATATCACTGTTGGATCATTTACACAAACAAAATGACAAACAATATGGCTGCAAACTATAATCTAACTCTTTTTAAATTTACTCGTCACTGTTGCCTCCTGATTGTTGATAATATCTGCATCCTTTGCAGCTTTGAAAGTCTTAATTTTGTACAAAACTACCAATACATTTGTGACAGTTATAAGACAAATCTAGACTCGACAGTAATATGACAACAACAAAAAAAAAAAACTCAGAAAAACCCAGGGGTGCTGTGTAAAGTTTACCCTGCATTGTTGTGAGCCCGTGAGCGTCTTGTGCAGCGACAGAATCCGAGCTGGGTGAACGTAAAGGCGAAGGTGTTGTGGTTTTTCAGTTATCATTAGTAAATCTCGCACCTTTCTGCTGAGGCAGATCACAGCTGAGGTTTTCTCTCCTCTCACTTTAATGGCTGACTTCCACAGGCCTCACTCGCTCCTTGGCGTTTGCTTTTCCTGGCAGGGCCAATCCCCGCTGCCCTGCTTCAGGGAGTTATTCAATTATAAATCTTCCACCCTCGCCCCCCCTCGCCCCCTTTTCCCTCTCTCACCGGTCTATGTGTTACCCTGCCAAGTCCAGTAAAACACGCTGCTCCGCTGGTGCACCCCTCTCCAGTCTCGTGCCCAAGAATTTATTATGCTCAGGGTGGTGAAGCGGAGTGCGGTGTGTTTTTGGAAAAGGGACCCCCCCTCAAGCCTCAGTGCCAACAGATGACAGTGACATATAGCAGGAAAGCCACCCAGAAGGAGAATGATCTCACACCTCAGCCACGCGCTCAGAGGGAGTGGGAGAAAATAGAGAGAGAGAGAGATCTGCAGCTGGGGGCAGAGGGGACAATAAAATCAAGATGAAAAGAGGCAAGGATGGAGAAATGAAAAGGTGGAAAGAAACAAAAACAAACACCAGCAACTGAAAGCAAGGAAATGATCTGAGGATGCTGCAAGAGAAGCGAACCAAAAATATGTCTGTGACTTCTTTAAATACTTTAGGTTACTTGAACTTGAACATTGTGTTCTAATAATTTCCAAATAAACCAAACTATGTTAAACCTCTTAGATATTCTATTCTTACCCTCAGACCGTGGCTTTGTTTCTGCCAGCCAAGTTCTGGAGGAAATGCACTGCTCCATTAGGCATCTTGAGAAAATCCGCAGTTGCATTCAGGATTTTATGGAAGATAGATCCTCCTCTTCGAAAAGCCTGTGAAGCAGCCAATCAGTACTTGACTGGGTGGCACTTGGTCTTGACCCCCCTCCCTCCTCCCCCCCGTTGTTGCTCTTTATTTTCAATCTTCCTTGTGCCCTACTGCTCCCCAGCTGGCGACCTCATGCCCTCACCCTGCCCATTGCACTTGGCATTTGGGTTTTTGTGCGCCACCACGTGCAGGTAGAAGGCCTCCAACCACCAAGAGAAATGCTCGCCCTTAACAGGCCTGAGATCAAAGGCAGCGGGAGTGTGATGTCACCCACGGCAGCCCCAAAAACCACTTATTGCACTAAATGAGAGCCATTAGCCATACAAACAAAGACTTAAAACTCTCTGTCATTTAATCAAAAGGAGAGCAGGAAGCACAATTAACATCTGGGCCAAGATGTGTCAGAGAGGGGTCAGGCTATAACCGTGCAGGCTCTTATTACAGTCACACAGTCTGGGGCCTGGCGGTCGGTGTACGGCCTAATGAGAGTCAGTAACCCCAACCTGGCTGTGGCCCGCCCGCACCGACTGATCTCTGAGGAAGACAAAGTGGTCTGCCTTCCACACCAGGCATCGCCATGAAGAGCAGGGGACGTTTGAAAACTAGCCAGGTCATAGCTGGAAAACTCCCTTTCTGCCTCCCCACTCTCTCTCTCTCTCTCTCCATTCGCTCTCTACCTCCCTCTCTCTCTGTCTGCTCTTCGTCTCTCCACCTCTCTCCCCCATTACATTTGGGTTTTCTCCCCTCAATAACGTCTGCAGTGGCATATTACAACTTGGAAATGGATTTTAAAAGGGAGCAGAGAAGGGTGCCAGAATGGGAAAAACATGGATTGGCTCAATGGAAGCAGATTAAGAGGGCATGCCAAACCTCACGCTTTGTAAGAAACAAGTAAAAGACCCTTTTTACATTAATGCCCCGAGTTAAGGACCAACCGCATAGTGGGGGGAAATCAAAAATCCCACCCTCTTTGAAAGATAGAATGGATATTTCAGCCGGTGAATTGTCACCTCATACGAATCCTTTTCCCCTTCGGTGTCACCAGAGTGAATAACGCTGTCAGTGTCAGGGGACAGGCCTGCCTTTTTATCATTGCTGCAGGTCTCTGTGTGCTCAGGGAACTGTAAAGCCAATTCATAGGCCTGCAAACATCCTGTAACAGCAACATAAATCCACTAATTCAAGCCTTTGTGTTTGGTAATGGATGTTGTGCCATACTATGTAGATGTGATATGATAGGATTGATTGCTCTGAAGATCTCTGAGGCTGCTTTCTAGCACCGCCCTGCCACCCAAACTGTCGGCCAACGAGCCGTTCATCCCATGTTGCCTCTGTTGGTGGTCCCTGGTGTAAGCTATATTTTCCCCTCACTTCTCTCTCTCTCTCTCTTTTTTTATAGCTAACACAAAATTGTTCCTAATTCGCTGCTGCTAGAGGGGGGTAATTTGCGGCTTTTGGCTGAGTGTCGCAAGCCCCAAATTTGAAAAAGCTGCTGAGTTGAAGGCGTTCTGTGAAAGGCGGTAGGAGCAACAGTGGGGAGAGGAGAGGGAGAGCGAGGGAGAGAAAGAGAAAGGGCTTAATTTCAAGCAGTTGAAAAGGAGGAACAGCAAAAACATGATAAGCCTCAAAAGGCAGAAGACAGCAATGCAATAATAACTGTTGGGTAATGTAAGTCATAGCCACCAATAATTATTTTAATGGAATTATGGTGATAATGTCTCCTCTTCTAGTCCAAGTTAATATGATTTCTGTTTATCTTATGCAGACATTCATGGTCTTATCAGACCATCTTGGCAAAAATAGGTCATATTTCTTGTGTTGTAGGATGTCTTGTTGCCTCAAATTCTCTGAGGTAAACCTCTCTCCAGCTGTCTGTCTGTTGCTGAAAAAACAAACAAAAGAAAAAAAAAAACAGCTAAATGTTCCGAAAGGCCATTTAATGACAACCAGGGAGATGGTTTAGTGATTATTTCTCAGGTAGGACTCAAGTCAAAGGCAGCGAAGGAGAGTCAGTGGCCACAGCTCAAACTGGCTTATTAAAGGAGGGCCTCAAAGTTCTGTGCTTGTTATGCAGATGATACAGTTTTAAGTAACGGTGGATCTTGTCTCCACGGTGCACTTTTTAAGCTGCAGTCCACCTTTAATGTAATACCGTCTCAGCTCTATCAAGTCACACTTCGGCTGAATGCAGATTGATGTTGTTTTCTAACACTAGGAGAAAGCCTGAGGACATCGTGCACATTGTGACAGCTCAGGGGACAAGAGCGGAGTTTTTTACCTTTTACAAATGTATTTGTCTTGATGAATGTCTTTCTTTTATTTGACAGTTTGGAAAATACACTTATTCACTTATTTAGCCAGATTTAGGTGAGAGGACTGATGCCACTCTTGCCTGTATGCTAAATATGAAGCTATCGCCAGCAACTGGCTAATTCAGCTTAGCATGAAGACTGAAAACAAAGGGAAACAGCTAGCGAGGACATCCTTTTCAAACTTCTAATTTTTAACAAATTAAATAAACAATTCGTAATAGGTAATTTAGTGAGCTACATAGGCGCTAGTAGGTGGAGTCTTGCTTAATGATCCCCTTCTTTCCAGTCATTATGCTAAGCTAGCTGTAGCAGAAAAATGTTCAAAAAGCTAAAAGTAGTGAAAATGGTTGAAGTAGGTAAAAGTAATGAATAAACGGCTGACATGTCTAGTTTCTGTCACTCTGAGTGGTAAAAGTACAAATTTGTCCAAACTGTCGAAAACATTGACAGTTCGGTTGTATGAAAAAAATATTGTAACAATATCCACTTTTTAAATAACATCCATGAATATATTTGGAGCATGACGGGTGGTGTGGATGGAAGGTGACATGAGTTCAGTGTCAGATTAACTCAAATACCTCTGTGCTTTGGGGGGAAATCTGAAACAAAAGCTTGGCGCATGCTGAAATGGAGGTTACAGAAAATAAAAATTAAATAATGGTGTCACTGAATCCGATTCGCTGTCTACATGATGCTGTGAAGATGAGCAAACAGGAAGTAACTGATGGAATATTTGCAGCGAGGAGGCTGGGTTTGCCGATAGCTTTGTGCAGCAGTGTCTGGATCTCTCTTTACACCCAGAGCTCCATGATCCCAGAGCGAAGAGGGGCTGAGAGATCCTCCGTGGCCCCGTTGACACAAGGGCCCTGAGAGGTGCTCATTCATTTTGATTAACAGGGCCTTCCTCACTCTCATCCCATCCTTGGTGGTTCACTCTCTCCTCGGGGGAAAAGCCCACATGGATGTTTTTCTTTTTTTTTATCCCACATGGTTTTTCGCTTCCACAACAGCACGTCATTACCCGAGTGTTTAAACACTTAAGAACAGTTTAAAAGGAGGGAGAGGAGGTGGTGGTAGAGACGACGGAGGAGGAGTGAAAAAACACTCACGAGCAATGAACAGTTCTACATTAACTCTGCATCACTCAAGGGAGCTGTAAAGGCTGCCCCGTAAGCGAAATGAAGTCAATAAATAAATGTGGCTGTTGTCAGATGTCTGGAACAGCTTGAGAGGGTTTCAGCAATGGGGCAGCCCACCATGTTGAAATGAAGGGTGATAAGTTTGGGCGGCCCCGCAGAATTAGACGCTACAACTTGCTGAGTGCCATTGACTAATGAGGGCGGGTTTGCTGCATGATAAATTCAAAAACGAGGGTAACGTTTGATCTGCACCAAACCACAGTTTGTTGAGAGTCACAATGCCTGCTCAGCTCCGGGTGGAGGGAACACCATTATAACACAGAGGAGGTTTATTATCTTATGCAGATCCCACATGAGCTGCCTCTGATAAAGACACTACTCCCCCAGAGGCCCGCTCTCACAGCAGTCAATCAAAGCCGAAGTGACAACAAACAACAGAAAGAGACAGGAGCTGTCAATGGACCGAGCGCGCCTGCTTCATTTCATGACTTCATTGGATTAAAATACTTCCCATTGCTGAGATGAACTGCAGCTCCTCCTCTGCAGGTTGGCCCTAAAGGAACACCAGCAGAAAGTGTAACACATGAGGGAAAGCAGTAGCAGCTGGATGAGTGTTTTTCCACGTTAGAGCAATTGATCAGTGAGAGTCCGGAGAGTCCGAGAGAGGAGGGGGTGGGCCGGGGGAACACGGTTCAGAGGAAGCTGCAGGTGTGGGGAAGAGAAAACACAATCACATCTCAAGTCAAACAAATGCGCCTCCGCTGATGGAGATGGATAGAGGGTCAGCATTCCAGTCCACGCTGGAGATCCGCAGGTCCTCTCTCTCAGTGCGTCTGCTGCTGCTGCTGCTGCTGCTGGGCCAAACATCTGGACGGAGACAGAGACAGACAGAGAGAGAGAGAAAGGAAATAGCAAGGGGCAGTGAGGGAGAGTGTGTTTTCTAGAGAGGCAGAAGGATGGACACGAGAATGAAAAAGGACGGACGGAGGGAGGTCAGGAGGAGAGGTGAAAGATGTTAAACGAACGGCCGTGTATATCTTTGGGACTCCCGTGGAGGAGGGAGCCCACATCAGTGAGCTTGTGTCGGTGGGGGAAAGTTCACACCCTCCTTGTGTCTGCTCTCCATTTCTCTTCATCTTCATTTGCTTCACCTCTTTCAAACATTTTTCCAAAATCTGCAAGGCAGCTAAAGGCGGGGCTGCAGTCTAATCCTGCGGCTAACCCTTTAACCTCCTCTGTCAGCCTCCCCACTCCTGCCATCCTTCAGGGAGCAGAGGCCTTAAACTAACTCCTCAAAACATTCTCGCTTGTTTTTTTTCTGCCTCCTTCTTTGTGTTTTCCTCAGGAGTCCTATAAAAGCCTGCTCTGCTCTTGTTTTCTCTACAAGTCGAGGGATGAGCTAGAGCTCATAAAGAGAAAACTCAGAGGGCACACTGAGGTCTTGGGCTCTGTAAAACGCCATGGCTGCAGCTCCGGTGGTGGTAGCAGCAGCGGTGGAGAGGAATATAGAGTTATACACACACACACACACACACACACTACACCTTGGGAGTATTTGATCCCTGTGAACACTGCACGGCCTGGGGAGGACACGCTCTGTAAATTTCCCTCCCGTGTGCTGTGTTCTCTGTAACAGCAGCCTGAGCTTGTAAAAAGAAAAAAGAAAAACCACACACATGACAGGTGCCAAAGTCAGGAATGTGAAAAAAGTGAATGATGAAATATCGGTATGGCGCTTGTTGCTTCCCAACCTCCTCATGTTTATTGGTTTTTTTTATGGCATGTGCGCTTTTGTGAGAGAATGAGTGTTTGAGTGTGTGCATATTAGCATTTCTACAAGCATTCTTGCATTGCTGGAGAGGTTATTCAGATCTTTTCATCTAAGTTCCCATGAAATCAAAGTAGATGTTTAAGTTTTTACCACATACTATGTGCACTGATCGTCACCTACACACCAGTATCTGGCCTAACAATAATTTAAAAAAGGTCTTTTTGTAGGTATTCTTATTGGTGTGTTAAGAGTTTGTCATTTCCTGGAAAATGCATAAAAAATGCTGATGACTCATCCTGCACTAATTTTGAGTCCAATTAAATGCTTTCTCAACTTTTTATGATGCTGCTGGAGTGTTTTTGGGGGCCAGACCTCACTCATTACTGTACAAAAACGCAACTTTATCAATTTATTCACTGATTTGGGTGAAAGTGGATCATATTTTATAGAAACATATTTTCAGGTTTTCCCTCTGATGTCCTCCTGCTGCCTCAACTCTCTGTGATTTACAGGGTTTCCTGATAGTTAGACAGATTTATTTGTTGCTAAAGGAACTGCTAATGGCTGCTAACTGCAGCTGCCATTAACTAGTTAGCTCTGTTAGCCGTGCAGCTAGCAGTCCAATTAGCCGACTCAGCCCCCGGGGTGCCAGAAACCCACTTTGGTGCTGTACTTCCTGTAGTCAGACTGGCCTCCATCAGTTCGGGCTCACTGGGAGCTCCAAGTCCAGGCAGAGTCAGAGTCGATATTGGTGCAATACTTTTAAGGTATAGCTGCACTGTCAGTATTGAGGTTGGTTTGTCTGCCTACAAACTCGTGGCAGATGGACATTTCAACTATTTATCCATTATCTTTACTGTTAGGTTACATTTTTAGCTTTTTTTACAGTTGCTTTTAGTTAGCAATTATAACCATTTATCCAGTTCTTTTAGCTATTTCAGCAAATTATCCAATACTATTAGCTACCTAACTGGCTATTTTCAAACTTTTCTGCTAGTTTGTTAATTGCTTTCATGCACTCGCAATTACAACATGTGGTGTTCTGCTTTCATCGTAATTTCTATTTTTTCAAATTAGTTGAGTCACTCCATAATCTTCCTTCGTGCCCCATGTCAACTTATTTTATGTTCTGTATGTTCAATCTGAATAATCTGAAAAGTAAATAGTCACTGAAGCTGTCAAATACATTTTATAGAGTAAAAAGTAATGTAGTGGAGTAGAGGTTTAAAGTAGCATGAAATGGAAATACTTAGTACCAGTACCTCAAGTCTGTATTCAAGTAAATATTTGACTAGATATTAGTTACATTCCACCCTGCATACATGCATGCAGTGTGTGTGTGTGTGTGTGTGTGTGTGTGTGTGTGAGAGAGAGAGAGAGAGAGAGAGAGAGAGAGAGAGAGAGAGAGAGAGAGAGAGAGAGAGAAAGTGTGTGTGTGTGTGTGTGTGTGTGTGTGTGTGTGTGTGTGTGTGTGTGTGTGTTTGTGTGTGTGCGTGTGCACGCATGTGTGTGTGTTTTTTTTACTGCTGATGGCACAGTGGAGGATTTATTTGAACAGATGTGAACTCTCAGTGCCAGGGTGACCTCAGGTCCTACTTGGCTACACTGCAGCTGATCTCTCCGCCCTGGAAAAATAACACTCAGTTTAACAGAGTGACCTGTGGAAGAAAAAGCTCGCAAACACACTGGTTAATAAGTCGAGGAATAAGGCTACATTTCCTCTCACTGAGTAATTGAATCTCAGTGTAACCTTATCAGTGCATGCCTTGCTGCAATGTGGAGCGCATGTGTCAGGTTATGTCCTTGTCTTCTGTGAAATATCTCAGTTACAGTAACCAGACTGTACAGTAAAACCAGAAGTTATATTCCTTTCAGAGTCAGATATGTGAGAATGGATTTATACTCTCATTGACTGAAATGGAGGGTTTTATACCAAATGCACTGCACATTAACAGCACCCAGCATGAGTTAGGGGAGTGCAGAGGTTGCCGACATGAGCCATAAAGGAGGTGAATTTATGTGTCGGAGCGATATAGGCGGGAGGTCAGACGCAGAATGAAGTGTGGAGGGTCGACAAGGATGAAGACACAGCAATGTTTGGAGAGAGGACAGGAGAGAGTGATGCTAATTTATACCCCGCTAATTGGAAACAGCAGAGTCCTGCACCTGAACCGCATTCTCGGCCCTGTGGCCAGCGCCGGGCCCAGGGCGACGTGGGAGGGTGATGAGGGCCGGGGGATGGAGAGATGGGATGGAGGTTAGGGTCAGTGTCAATGGCAGCCTTGTTGTTTCTGTCTCTGCAGACGGGACAGAGTTTGGTGTGTGTGGATGTATGAATGTAAGGTCTCTGGTCTACATGTGCGTGTCTGAGCAGAATTAGTGTGTATGTTAGAGATTTTCTGGGGGTCATGTTGTTGTGACAGTCTCACGCACACACACACCAGAGTGAGGACCACCCTGCCTCAACAGAGAGAGAGAGAGGGGGAAAAAAATCAGCTTAATGTGGCATGGTTTCAATCTGACACGATCTAACATACGACATGGCTGGACTTCAGCAGTCTTAGCTTCCTAGTTAAATAAATATGACAGCCTCCTCAGATAATTATGGTGCTGTGACCATGTTGAGTCATAGCATCCGTTAATTATTAGACAGGCCGTGTGAATACGTGGATTCATTTTTCAAATCCCCACTGCTTGTGAGTTTCTGATGTCTGTAATATTTCAGTGAGTGATGGCGTATTCAGATGTTGGCTGTGACTTGGGTCTGGCATCGTGCTAAAAATGAAGTAATCTTTTAGAATTTAGATTGAAAAAACATTGACGTTGCTTGATGTGCCTCATATCTGCAGGATCTGTTTGCACTGCTAAACCATGTCTTAGAATTTGGACACATTTAGCCGAGTGGTTCCCAACAAGGCCTGCTTTTACCACAGCGGGTTCTTGGAAAGATTCTTGTAGAGTTTCTTAACTATCTGAACAAACCAGAAATGATGTGAAAGAAGAAAAGCCATCTACTGAACCGCCACACCTGAACACTAAACGATATAATTGCAAGCATGTGAAAGGTTAGTGAGCAAGCAGTCTTAACGCTTAGCGACAAGTAATGGATCAATGGTCAAAACAGCTGGTTAAAAGTAACAGATTAACAGGAAACAGGTAACTAAAAATAATGGATTAATGGGTAAAACATGGAGAAATGATGAAAATAATTTTTTAAAAATGGGTAAATGGTTGAAACAACTAAAAGTAAAGGATAAACTGCTGAAATGGATAGTTGAACATAGTCCAGTACATTGAAAGCTAAAAGGAATCTGCATGGTTGAAACAGTTAAAGTAACGGAATCATATTGAGTGAATACAATGTTAAATAACATCCAGTTTAAAATCAATTCAAATAAGCATATTTGGAACATGACTGGTGGTGCTGATGGAGGGGTTCTTGAGTTCATCCAAAGGGGCTGTGAGGGTACACAACCCAAAAAAAAAGGTTAACCTCTGATTTAGGCCCTTTTCTTCCGATACTGCTATGTGTGTGCTATCGATAAAGAAAGCCATCAAGTGCAGTGCCAAGAGACGGGCTGTCAGCATTCAGCCAAAGTCAGCCTTCCCATAATGTGCAGGATACATAGAGACGGATAAATAGCCTAGATATGTACCCAAAAGCCAAATTCCTCAAAAAACAAAAGAGTGGACTTGGACATATGGGGAGCATATTGGTGGCAGAGTTCTGATCACACAAGTTTCCTCTGAGGAGAAGAGAATACAACACAATTTAGATGTGGTGTGGGCTGTTTTGTTTCCCTTTAAAGGCGTGTCAGTTGTCTGCCCTGCTTGAGGATATTGGAAAGAAAAAACTTCTTTCTACTTCATCACTCCTAGTGATTGACATCTCGATAGTCTGCACACATGAATAAGTGTGTGGAAGCACGTTATAGCAGCAAACACGCACACAAAATCCTACACATTCTTCTACTGTAGCGGTTTGCAGACAGACATTTTGTCCTATGATATTGCTTTTTTTCCACCTAGTATCTATTCTGAGGACCAAGCTCCAAGCGCACATCAAAGCCACCACAATCTGTCTGTTTCTCTCACGATTTGTCTCTCACACACTCCTTCTCTCCCTCTGGGCCACGCCTGTGCACAAACCATGCACAAACTAAAACACATTTGTGTAAGAGCATGTTAAGGGAGGGATTCAACATATTCTTTGATCACTGTTCATCTGAAGGCAAATCCGCTCCTTTGCTCGTGATTCCTTTTTTGATATAGAAGTCCTTGATTTTAACGTACTTAGCATATTTATTTTTTCTGAGATGAGATGCTTGTAAAAACATGAAACACTTCTTGACGCTACCTCATCATTTCCACATTGATTCCACTGCCCTCTCTGGGACAAAGTAAAGCCACTGCAGCTGCACATCTTCATCTTATTTCTCCTCCATCCTGCCTTGTCATGTTTACTTGATGTTTCCCTCTCTCCTCTCTTCTGCAGGATGCATGGTTTCAAAGGGACCACAGAACAAATCAGAGGCCCATCCCTGTGCACCAATGGCCTGTCTCTCATTTCAGATGGAGATTGAAGGGCAAGTCTACCCCTGGGGCGTCAGTGGGGGATCAGGGGGCCTCAGTAGCACCCGCCGCCCCGGGGCCTCTGTGTTTCCACTGTGTGGGAGCTGGACTGTGACACACACCAAACATTGAGTCCACCGCAAGTGCCTCTGCCCCGCGATCTGCTGTCTGGTGCACGCAGTCTGCAGCCCGCGTCCCTTGTTAGCTCAAGGTCGTGTGTGAGTGGAGTGTGTGTTTTGGGTTTGGCATCGTTTGAAAAGATATGACAATAACGGGCCCTTGAGCGGGAGTTATTATGTGTTTGGCTGAGAGCGGGAGCTCATGTTGCTGCGATGGAAGTTGGATGCTTGCCAGTGTTGTTTTGAGGTGCTTTGGGTTTGTTAGTCATAGCTTACTGTAAAGTGTCTCCTAAGACACTCCTATTTAGAGATTGTTTTGTGCGCACCGACTCTGAAGTGGTGTCACGGGTCAGCTCCTCCGGCTTTGCTGGCATAGGATGTGTGGGGCTCGTGGATCTGTGAAAACAACAGGCAACAGAAGATCAATTCCAGGTTGACGGCGCACACTGCATCTGTGCGAGACGTGGCTCCAATCTTCCTGCTTGTCTGTCTCCAGCTCTGGTCTTTCTAGGCCTCCATTAAGCTCCCTCAGCTTTCATATGACACAGAGATACCCATCAGAAGCTGCATGACAGCATATGGACCTGAGTGACATTTGATGTATGTGGCAGGAGTGAGTGCAGCTCCTCTTTGTGTCTCACATTCATGTGGTGAGGGCAGGATTAAGACTTGATCCAATAGAGCAGGAGTAGAGAGGAACGAGCTCGGGTCAGATCTGCCTTGAATTAAGTCGGTGTTGCAGCAGGAATAATACAATCACCTCCCCCAAAAGCCTGTAATAGTACTGCAGGGTAAAGTATGTGTGCATGTGTGTGTTTGTTTGTGTGTGTGTTCTGAGCTTGGCCTGCACCGAGCCTGCGACCAAACCACAGGCTGGTGTCCTTTACAGAGAAGAGGGGTCTCTGCTGACGGTTCAAACAAAGCCCACGGCCCCAGCTTCAAAAGGCTCCCAATCATCGCACCCACTTACAGCAAACGGCGCATGTCACTTAATGTGGACCACACTATTCATCAATTATGGTGAGCTCAGGGGCTATCCAACACCCGCACCACAGCTCCACAAGTAGTGAGTTGTCTTCTGTTCTGACTGAAGCCCCCCCCCCATAGTCCTCAAAGCCCATCTGTTGCAGGAAGTGTGGTGTGAGACCGCTAACTCCTCGGAGCTGTCACACAAACAGAACTCTGGCTTTGCCTCTTCTTTCATGCCGTGTTATCTCGCCACAACTCCCCAAAACTCCTCATCCTTCTGCAGCAAATTTGGCTCCCTGCTGCGTGCTCTAAGCTTCATAATAGCTCACTTCTCCCCCGTCCTAATGTAATTGCCATCCTTGTCCATCCGCACCCCTCCTCTCATCCCATACACTTGCTTTGAAAGCCACAGTGGGCTAATACAAATGCCTGTTAGACACACACGAGTCCACGACCTTACCCTCCTACTCACTGTTTATCCGTCCCCTGGCAAGTGAACTGAGTCAAACTGGAACTCATTTATTGCCATCTGATTTTGACATTTCGCCATGGGGTATTAGTTAAGCCCAAATGTCTTTCTGGTATCCAAGTGACAGAACGTATGTTAAGGTTGTAAGAGTTAAAATAAATGACACAAATGTGGCGACCATATTTAGAATTCCCTTTAAACAGACAGATGACGGCAGGGCATGCAAACCTGAACCAGATCACACAACATGATCTGACACTCATTCTGCTCTTCCTCCTTCTTCTTCCTCTTGGCTCCAGCCTCTGTCCATGAGAGAACTTGGTCTGTCACATCTGGACAGGGTTCAGGTCAGGCCGGCCCGGCGTGAGGGGATGAAAGGTGACTCTCCTGCTGGCCGGCTCACTCGGCGCACCTCCACTTGAGTCTTGTCTCTTTTATCCCCAAAAGCGATTCAGCTGCTGGCACGTGTGTGGCTGGTTTGGTGTGTGCGAGTGTGTGTGTGTCCATCAGAGCCCTAACCTCAGCAGCTGTCTGTGATTTTGTACTCATGTTATCTAGGGGATTCTTTCCTGTTTTTCCTGTTTTTCCTTTTTTTAAATTTTTTTTTTCCTGTCTGTCCTGGCACCTTGTTCTGTGTGGTGGAGACATTCTGGTCACACTGTGTATGTGAGCTGCTTTATTTCAGCTTCAATAAGTGAATTTCCACACCAAATGAAGGCAACGCAGATAGTATACAGATGCCTTGACTTTTTTTTTTTACTAGAAAAAACACATTCAAACCTGTTTTTTTTTTCTAAGAATAAATAAGGATATTTTTGAGTAAGTTAATCCATACATGCACGCTATTTTTGCCTTTTCATTTTTGCTGTTATGAGGAGATACTGTGCATTAGTGATTTCCAACCAGTGGAGTTTGTACTCCAGGGGTTACTTCAACAATTTCCACAGGGTATGTAGAAAGAGTGTGGAGCACCTCAAATAATTTGAAAGAAAAAATGGAATTATGATTTGACTGAGAACTAGTTAGCAGGTGAAGTTTGCTTGAAGCAGTGCATAAATGTTTTAACCCGTTAGCTAAACCTAATAGATAAAGGGTTGAAATTATTACCAAAAAGTAGCCTGATGGGCAACATCTAGTTTCTGGCACTCGCTGCATACAAATGCAAACTTGACAGCTTAACTGTACGAAGCTAATTTATATAGTGAACAGTGTAAAGTAACATCAGTTCAAATGAACACATGTGGAACAAGACCGGTGGTGTTGACGAAGGGGTGCTCGAGTTCGTCTGACAGGGCCGGGGTGTACGACTAAAAAATAAATTAATCATATTTTTTAAATGTTGCATCTCATATTCTGGCTCTCCAAGTGTTTAAACTATTCTCTACAAATTACTGAGCCACATTTGGCCAATTTCTAAATGACTTTCAGTATCATAATTACATTGAATACATACATAAATTAATACAATTAAACATACTTTCATTCAATGTTTTGTTTTCTATGACATTTCTATTACAGACATCCATGTTAGACACACACACACACACACACACACACGCTCACACACACACAGACATACACAAACACACAGTCGGATGGGGCAAGCATTGCTTCATAAACAATTGCAGCCACACACGCTCACGCTAGGAAGGAACATGAAAACAGCACTAATGGGAAAAAGATGAGAGGGCTCACAGTGAGCACACCCAGAGAGACGAGGAGAGAGCCGGCTGTTGGACACCGCTGTCTCAGCCCTGCTGGCACACACTGACAGCCTGCGATCACGCTTTGTTAACAAAGTCCACTTGAACTGCTCGGTTGAATATTATTCATTTGATCGACGGCATCAGTGCATTAGTTTAATTTCTCTCAGTGGATCCCATTGTTTTATTTTATCTGTTATTTATTTGTTACATTTTCTAACTCTTGCTGTATTTCTGACTTCACACACTGCTGCTGTCTTTTCACCAACATTTTAGTTTTTCTAAATAAAGCTCATTTAAAAAACTTAGCAATTATTCAAAATTAGGTAACTGAAATATACTTATTTTAAATCTAATTTTAAAAACTAAAACTACAGTAAAGTGGACCATATAATTTTCCCTATGAAAAAAAAATGTTTCTGTTCTTTTGGAGTTTTTAACTGTTTGGATTTTATCATGTTGAGGTTTTATGTATTTTGAATAATTCTCTGTCAGCTGATATTTCTCTCTGAGTTCATCACAGAAACTCTGCAGTTTTAAATCCAATGCATTATGTCTAGATTAATTTAACTCACTGAATTAGTTTGAGTGTTTAAAACTTGAATACTGAACATTCAGGTCAGTGAAATAGCTTCAAAACTAATGCCGTTATTATCACGTTTGGAGCATTTAATCATAAAGTGTGATGTCCTTGTAAAGCAGCAGCGAGAGGAAACGGCCCTGTGCTGTTAAGGAAAAAGTGTGTCATCTTGTTTATTTTCCTTTGGTTTGCTGTCTTTTCCAGCCCATAGGGCGCGATGATAACAAAAAATACTGCGGCGTCCACGTCTCCCAGTGGACTGCCCTTCCAATCCAACGAGGGACCACAAGGCCCTTACAACAACATTTTTGCTGTGAGGGAGAGGAGCCTGTGTGTTAATGATGGCTCACTGGTGATTCCCTCACATGTTTGTTCAGATTTTGGCTTTGCTTATACATACAGGCACAAATCAACTCTGCAGTCCTTCTTTTTTCTCCTCTCTGTCCTGACAATGTCTCATCATCCAGACCTGATATTGGCCCCCGCGGTCGACACTCTGACGCAGAACTGGCCTTGATTCGTGCTATTTTTGATCTCTGATACTGTTGTGTCCCATATCTTCCTGAAGAAACAAATTCCCCTCCAAAAAATTCTCATTAATTTTCCTCCATAATGCCAACTCTATTATTGCTCTCTCTGTCTTATCCGTGATGTGTCTCCACTAAGACTGAATAATATTTGGACAGGTGTTCTTTCATATACATTTACTTCAAGGGGTCCAGCGTGCTGTTTCATTGCCGTTTCATCAAGAGAAAAAAAAGCAGCATATCCTGGCTGCTGGATTCTTAAGCCCGTACTGTATACTGTAGTCTATACTGTGTGTAATCCCTAACAATAAAAAACTGTTTAGCACCAATTTTCCTTTACTTTTAAAACCTTCTTTTTTCCTGTTTCAGGCAACTGTGGAGGCCACATCTGGAAGACAGATGTAGTCCCAAAGCTGATTCTCTGCCTTCAACTCTCGCTCATTCTCCTCTCCCTCGCATTCACTGCTTCTCACTCACTCTCTCTTTCTCGTGTCTTTCCCTCCCTCCCCTCTCTTTTTGGGAAACATGAGAGCTGGGCTAATTCTCTCTCTCTCTCTCTCTCTCTCTCTCTCTTTCTCAGTCTCCCTCCCACCCCGGCTGGACCACCCACATTCGGAAACGCCTAGCTGTTCCTGAGGCAGAGCCGCCGGCAGTTTAGAGAGACACAGGGAGAGCAACAAGAGAGAGAGATGTAAGGATGGGCTATGACTGACGGTTTTAGCAGAGTATCAATTACATCAATGTCAAAGCCATAACCTGCCATTGTGTAAGGAGGAGAGAGTCTGGGAGAGACAGCTGCTTTAGTGCTCTGCCGAGTTTAAGCAGCACGAATCCTGGGCTGCTTCTTACGCCACAGCTCGCTTTTTCCACTCATTCTACAACATACTGTGTTTGATGCCGCTTCCAAAAAAAGCACCTTAGACAAGACAAAACCAAAATGCCCCTATGCGTAAAGCTGGCCTAGATGTTGGACATCCTTCAGTCAGAAATTCTCCAAAGTTTGATCACACAAACATAAAAGATGTTTGCAGATTCAGAGAGCTTAGAGAAATAACGGAGAAATGTACCTCAAACAGCAGCTTTTATTTGCTTGGTAAGCAGTCAATAAGTGTCTCTCAGTTCACCTCAAGTGGTTCAGCTTCGCCAATACAAAGTCAATGTCTCCACCATGTGGGTGTTTCTTAGTATTACCACAAAACTTTTTTGAGAAAAAAAGTTTTTGCACTACTACTTTATTAAAAGAAAAGACTAAAGCTGATACTGATACTTATATGTATTATTTCTTTTCAGATCACTAATACTTCACTCATATGGACAGCTTTTGTGTTGCCAGGGTGTGAAGAATCTATTTGACTGGTGTCCTACATTGATTTTTAGTTTTTAGTTAAAGCTGCACTACTCAACATTTTTGTGTTAACAATGGATAAAATCACTATTTGCATGCGAAAGAGCTCACAATATCAGCTGACTCTGCAGATCCTCTCAGTTCTAGGGAGCTCTTTTAGTATTTTACAGCTGATTGTTTTGTTCTAGTTTTATTTCCTTCCCACAGCTTTATGTTTCCTGGGTCATTCTGATACAGTTAGCAACTAACTGGTGAACATAGTGGAGCATTTAGGAGCTGAAGAGCCAAATATTTCCCTCAGAAGTTGGTGGATACCAAAAAACAGAGCTAAAATGAGAGTTAATACTGGACTCGTTATGTTGATCAGGTGACCAGAAACATGTCTTCAAATGAATGCTAATGTTGCTACATATCTGCTGAGTTGTCATATCAGCATAAAAGGCAGAAATATGTCAGGTTTGTGGTCACACATTTTACTTACGCTGAAAGAAAACTGATTAAAAAAAATCAGATACTGCAGGTTTTTATTGGCAGACTTAATTGAGTGCTGTAGAGGAAACATCAAGAGGAATAATTACCTAAAAAGACAACAGCCAAGGAGATTTTTCAAACCTGGCAACCCACTGTTCTTATCAAAGGGTTAATACTGATCTGTGGAGCATGACTGATTAATCATTAATAAAGCCATTAGATAATACAGTATGCTTTATTCAAGTGGTGCCCATTCTGAAATAAAAAACAGGTCCTGGTGCTCAGTGATCAAGCATAAATACTATTTTGACTGCTGTGCTAGCTGGTAAGCTAGTAGCTCAGTGATTAACTGGTGTGCTGAACACAGTGAATGACTGTAAGGTGCATAATACATTAGTGCAGGATTATCTCTCACTTAGTTTTCTGTGTTTTTCTTCTCTTCACCTCAGTAGCCACTGATCCCACAGTGGCCCCCATCATACCTCCAAACGGTCCTCCCACAAACAGACCGACCAGCGCTCCCAGCAGGGCCTCCCTTCTCACAACAGTGGGCAGCCACGTCATCCAGCCTGTCAGCTTCTCCCACAAGCTCCAGAGAAAAGAGGGAGCAGGGGAGGAGGGTGAGATGCTGGCAGAGGGGAAAATACTATCTACATCCACATTCAAGTCATCCACGCTCCTCTCTGCCTCTTCCCGGACTGCTTCCATTTCCTCCTCTGTCACATTTTCCTCTGGGGGTGAGTCTGGGGGAGACAGCTGGCCGTTGAGCTCCTTTCCTCTCCTTTGTCTCACTATCTCTTCCTGCCTCTCCCTCACTCTCTCCTCAGCCTCCTGGTACAGAGGGCAGCTGAAGTGCTGCATCCCGCTCTCTGCCACAGCCTGCTCAACCTTCTCCAGCAGCTCCTCCACAGCTTTCCTCTCCCCTTGTTCTCCACTGCGGGTTTCCAGGGTGTGGTAGCGGTGGCCACATCTTTCCACCAGCTCCTGGAGGTCCTTGCGCCATGTGACGAGGTATTCCTCCAGCGGCTCGTCCTCATCCAGCTCCTCCGTGTGGGTGAAAAGTATGATGGTGTTTGTGCTGACTGCAGAGGAGCCAAACAGCTCCTTCAGGACATCCAGTGCCTTGGCTTCTCCTTCAGCTGGCTGGTTCACAGGGACACACAGCAGGAAGGCATGTGGTCCAGGGCTGGATAAGGCTATAAAGGAGGATATGTGTCTTTTCCTTTCCTCTGGGTCGCAGTCTGACCCAAACCAGGCTGGACTCGAGACTACCACCACCTACACAGACGTGGTAGAAGCATAAAATCAAGGTGTTTTTATATTTGTTTTTGAAGTACATTGCTACAAATTTAGATGTTAATGTAATGAAATACAACATAGGGCAAGTAGGACTTGGATAGATTATATTCAAGGTAAATTAAATGAGAAGTAGTATATAAGTTTGGAAGGAGGGAATTTCTAGAAAGCAGGACAGTAAATACACGTGTATGCAGGTATGTGGTGCATGTGTATGTATATATACACTATGTAATATGTTCGTATCTGTGTGTATGCATGTTTGTAGGTATGTATGTGCATATATATGTAGGAATTGTATTATCAAAACATCCACAGCGTTACCACCAGCTTGTTGCTTATAAATTTGATTACACATGTGAGCGCTATAGGAGTCATTGCACAAGAGATATTCAAATCTAGCAAATGTCATCATGCGTCAATGACAATAATAATCAGTCTCCAAACGTAGTTTTATAATGCTTTGCTGTTCTACTTGAATTCTTGTGTAAACTCTGGTACACGCCCTCGTTATCTTTCAAACACTTCCCTTTGCCTCACTGGCCTCATACTCTAGACATTTAACTTCAATTAAACTTTTAAAGAGATATTTCCTCCCACGAATCATTGCAGTCAGATCTTTTCCATGTGTTTCATCCCTACCTGTCTGCCTGCAGCTTCTCCTCTGTGTTTGCTGCACTCCTGGATGACGGCATCATCTGCGCCCTGCTGGGGGTCTTGCAGGCCCAGGATGGTGCAGACTGCTGACCTCGGTCTTGCCCCCGTCTGGCCCAGCACCACCAGCCTGAGCTCTGCTCAGCAGGAGACACACAGGAGGGAAAACACAAACACAGCTGTGGCTTTTCTGATATACTTGCTTATGTGTAAAACAGTGTGTACTAGGTATACTGTGTATATGTTGTCCAGGGAGTACACAAGTTGATCAGAGTAAGAAAAACTTGAGTTCTTGAATGCTCCTTCTCATGTAACGCTGACAGGCTATCTGTGTGTGCTGATAGCGATCAGCTGATCAATGCTGTCCTGTCACTGTGGCGGCAGCGCCCTATGCAGCTGTCGTCCCTTCTCAAACCGCTCAAATACAGAAAGCACGCAAAGGAGAGCCACGCCTGCCGACTTCTCTCCCACATGTATCGCAAACTTAGCTCTTCAACTGCATGTAAAAGTAATTCTCCAGCCTACCTGATTGTGAAGCAGATGCTGACATTTCTGCTGCTTTCGCTGCCGCGTCGAATCAGGGATGGACGCACTTCCTTGTTCCTGCAGGCTGACTCAGTCCTGCCTCTGAGAGCGCACTCGACTTGCCTGACTTCAGCAGAGGTGAATACAGCTCCATCTGTTGTGGTGGCTGCTGCAGCGCTTCTCAACACGAGGCCCGCGGACCGCCCGGGGTCTGCGGTAAAATGACTGAACGGATTTGGTTTCAGCTCACTGGGCCTGACTCATTGAGACTTTATGGTGTGTTTTGACGCAGCGACATACAGTCGAGCATCTAAACCCAGTGGTGAAGGAAATATTCACTGCAGCTAATAATTATTTTCATTATGCATTCATGTCTTTGGGTTTGTGAAAATTCAGGTTTTAATAAGAAACACTGTTACGATTACCCTGAGTGACAGCTGAGCCACACATGAAGTGTCCTCACGTGAAAAATGACTTCAACCATTATCAAAATAGTTGCAAATTATATTTTCTGTCAGTCAATGAACTGATTTAATGACTGGTCCTTTCAGCTGCACTTGTACATACTGTTGGATAGATTCATTTAGAACAAAACACTCTGTGGAACTTGCCACTGCTTTATGAGCAAAATGCTAATGCCCACATGCTAACGTAGACACAATGACAATGCTAACATGCTGATGGTACGCAGGTATGTTTGCTATATTCACCACCTTCATTTAGTGTGTTAGCATGCTAACATTTGATAACTGGCGTCACACAGAGTACAGCTAAGGCTGATGGGAAAGAGGACCACCAATCATTAGGATTCATCCTCTGGCCACCACGAACATCTGTAGAACACTTCATGTTGATCCATCCAGAGGGTTGTTGAAGCACTTCAGGCCAGAGGCACGCTGCCATCAAGGCTAATAAAAGAGCAGAAGCTGAATCTGGGAACGGATCTTATTTTAATGCTGCCAGTTTGTTAAATGTTTGACAGAGGTTTGCATGAACAGCTCCTGATTACAACAAGGCTGCACTTACAGGTGTTTTCCATGACTGGAAACTCTACAGCACAGTCTAAATCTAAGTGCTGTCTGCACAGCAAAATATCAAACGTATAAAACAGCAAGGCATGACAGCACTTTTTACATGGTAAAAGAAAAGCTAAGCAGATGTCAAATATATTACATTATGGTGATGGTGACATAAAGACAACCACTTCAATGTTCCTGTACATTTCAGTAAAAAAAAACACATAATTTGACTTGTAATAGAACAGTCTGCAGTCTCATACACTACAGTCAAACCCACTTCACAGCGAACCAAATGCACACACACATTCAGTGGAGCACATACATCATTCATACAACAGCACTGTAACAGTAAAACTAAGCTGACATGCCAAGAAAGATTAACGTGTCCAGTAAAACGTTTAATTTAAAAATATAACGATTAGAAAATTAAGAGAACAGGATTTTTAAAAAAATACTTTAAAAACATGTTGACACTAGAAATATCCGAGTTTTCAGATGCCATCGGTGGCTTAAATTACAGTCCGAGTGTCACTTCCTGTAAAGGACACTCCGGTCAAACATGTTGATCATCCTTCACTCACAGCCCAGGCATGATGTAGGCAATGTTGTCCAACGTGTTTGACTGACAGGAAAAGAGACAGAGCTTTGTTAGAAATCTGCAGCACAGATGCACACAAACACTGTCACGTGTGTAACACCTGAATGCATACAATAATTATACATTTAGAAAAGCTAATACTGTACCAGGACGTTTCGAGGACATCCGTTTAACTGTGGTATCTGTGCTGTGAGACAGGTCAGCGGTCCCAGCGCACACAAGATGGAGTCCAGAAGTACAGACAGACTGCCGGACACCGCCACCATCCCCTATCACACGGAAACATCGGTCACATGACTCTCCACTTTGTTGCATGGAGGTTTCAGGTTGAATCCACAGCATAAAAACAAACAAAAAAAAAAAACAACAAACCTGCAAATACAGTGCGTGCACGGGTGCGTGTGGAAGCTTACCTCTGTTTCCTGTAGCCGATGCCCGATCAAGGACAGGGACTCTCCCAGTAGCTGCAGGTGAGCTGCGGCATCAATGGGATCCACATCTGGGACTCGTGCTGGGGACAGGGACACAGTGCCAGGCGCTCTGTTCGGAGACACCATCCCTGTTCCCGTTCCTACAACTGTCATGACCAAACACAATTGAAAGACAAGAGTAATGAGGACTGAGAGCGAGAGGACAAAGACATGAGAAATGGTAAATCTTTCTCAGTCAACCGGAAAGTGTGCAGTTTCAGTCAAAGGTACCTTTGCTTTTGCTCTCACTGGTGCTCTTGTGTTTGACTGTAGTGGCCTCAGCTTTGTTCTGTTTGTGCTGCAGATATTGAGCTTTCTGCCTCCAAACCTGCAGGAGAACAAACATAAAACACAGGATGTTTAGTGAACTTGCGCAGCTGCATGCACAAACACAGACATTCAAAAGCTTTTTGAGTATTAATTAGAAATAAGGGAAAAGAACTCACTAATTTGTCTTTCTCTGGCATTGCTTTCCACACCTCCGCCAACTTTTTGCTTAGTTCACCAAACACTGCAGATTAGACATACAACCATATTGTTTAAATTTCTATTTTAGTGATATCTGAAAGGACTATATGCCAATCAGTGTCATTATACCGTATGTCACTGTACTACCCACCTAGTCCTGGCTGTTCTGCATTTATGTTGACTCTGTACTCCTTACAAAAGACCTGATACGCCGATGTGTTCTTCTTCTTGGGCTGAGAGAGGACAAACAAATTAACCAATTATTTTTCATATTAGTGAAAACTGTGCATTTCCTCACACACAAAGATTTCTGGCATTCAAAGCTCTTTTTCCAGTTTGACTGTTGCAAGAAATACGGCTGAACAGTATTGTACCTTATCTTTTTCCTTCTCATGCTTTTCTCTGTCTTTCTCCTCTTTCTTTTTCTTCTTCTCTGTCACCCCATCACTGCCTTGGTGGTGGTGTGGAGGGACGGGCGTGCCCATAGCATACATTGGGCCAACAGCACTGTGGGTGACAGTGGGATGGGAGTGGCTGTGGCTCCTCGATGAGTCTGATGAGGGTGTCATAAAAAGATAAAGCAACGGTGATGAAGTGCTGTGCTGACACAGTCAGATAATGGTTCAGTCTAAAGTATAGATTTGATCGGTGTGATAGCCGCCATCTTTAAAACTGCTAACCTGAATGCTGCCACAACAGACGAAAGACTTCAATGAAACTTTCAGTGCCATCTTTTACAACTACGAGGCTCAACACTACTCAGCTGTAGGGACAACTACAGGATACATGCTGTATATTTAAAGAATATTAAACTCACCCCCAAATCCTTTGCTGTGCTTCTTGTCCTTCCCACTTTTATCCTTGTCTCTGTCTTTTTCTTTGTCCTTTTTCTTCTTGCTTTTTTTACTCTTCTTCTTCTTTTTTGACAGATGTGTGTATGAATCATCTATAACCAGTTCACCAGCCTCCAGTTCACCCCCAGATGAAGAGCTATCATCTCCCATGCCACCTCCATAATGACCTGTACGACACAGCAATAAATATTAATGAATAAAACAAAACAAAAATAATAATAATCTAGAGGCGGTGTGGTACATTAGCACTACAGGTGCACCAATAACATCTGTAGCAGCAACATCTGTGCCAATACATCTCCATGGTACTTTTACTACTTCACTACTACTAATAAAATCATCGATAATTGATCATTTACCCCTAAAGCACAGAGTAAAAGCTGAGTAAATGTACTTATTATCAGTACACTGGCTTATGGAATAGCCAAGATTCAAATGCATCAGTGACTATCAATGGAAGGATGTACTGACTGTATCTTACATATGGTCAGTTTAGTTCCTTAGGAGTAAGGTGCTATACATACTATTTGATTTCAAGACAAAGGTGACATAACTTGCATCCCCTGGAACATAATTTAGGACCATCATACCTTCCACCTCCACCTCTTTCCCCACTACAGGCAGTGGATCTCGATTCTGCTGTAGTTTCTTCTTGGGTGACTTCGAAAGCTGCATTCGGTCTCTATCCTTCTCTTTTTTGACACCTCCTTTGGATGAGTGCGGCGTGAACGGGAAACTCTCTCCCTCCTCTTTCTCTGGCGACATGATGAGCTTCATCTTCAGCCCGTCAGCCTCACGTAACGTCAAGGGTTCCTCTTTTGGAGTGCCACCGTGGAACAGTGAGGACTTGGAGGAAGAGGATGAGTGTTTCTTGGAGGAAGATGATGATGATGTCGATATGGGGCGGGAGTGAGAGAAGGAGTGGCTCCCTTTGCTTCCACTGCTGCTGCTGCTCTCACGTTTGCGGTCCTTGGAAGAGTGCGAGGAAAAGGAAGGGTAGGAGGGTTTCTTATGCAAGTGGGGACTGGGGTCCGAGCCTGTGGCCAAGGGAGAGGTGATAGCCTGCAGGAGGCCCATCGCCGTATCTGTCGGGTGGGAAGATGAGGGGGACGAGAGAGGAGGGGAGCGGTCTGCAGACTTGTGCTTCTTCTTGTGGGGAGGTGGGCCTGAGCCATCGTGGTCTGACAAGGATGATGAAAGAAAAAGAAAAAAGTAAATAGCTGGAAGTCGTTTTTTTTGTGAAATTCAAAGATTACTACAACATCAAGCCCTCACCTCTGTGATAGTACTCATCGCTGTGCTTCTTCTTCTTCTTGTGTGAGTCCCCTCCATGAAGCATGAAAAGTTCTGAATCCTGATTGAGAATGACATAATTGCTTTGCATTTACCAATTCATAAACAAATATGTTCAACATATTAAAATGTGCAAAGACACTACAACTATCTGCATAATAACTTCAAGTCTTCTGTGATATTAAACCATGAGGTCAAGTGACTGTGGAGAGATAACTTACCTTGGGCCGTTTCTTGGAAGACTTACGGACCTGAGCAGCAATCTCCTCTTCCTCCCTCAGCAGGTCCTTGTACGACCTCCTCTTCTCTCTCTGGCTACGGCCAGCTACAAGGCCCCTCTCTCCTTCCATCCCCACATCTGGAATACATGAAATAAGTATTGTGATTCTTACCTTAATAGTAAACTTCTGATAAAACTGAGGATAAACATTGCCAAAGAATCTCATTACATCCACGTCTCTTAAAATATTTTCTGCTAGTTTGCACATGGAAGATATACAAAAATTGTACATGTTTGATATTCCTATACAGTAAGAACACAGTAAAACCACATGCAGTGTACAGGCAAACATTACCCATTCCTCCTTTGCTCTTGATCTCCTCAAAAGCCATGGCTCGTCCTGTGTCGACGGTTATTTGTCACAGTATGTTACTGACAACATAAGGCAGGATACTGACCTGCAAAGTCAACTAGAGGGGAAAAATTCAAATGGAAGTTTCAGAACCGAATATAACGTTTCCAGACAAAAATGAGAGAGACCAGCTAACCGTTACACAACAACCAAGTGGAAAACTTTACTCATTTGTTTCTTCATTTTTTTCGCACCAAGTAACGTTACCTACATCACGAAAAGGTAATTACATCGCAATAGCTACTTTGTTGCAACAGCTATCCCTGCTTAGTCCTGCACTGAGCAGCCAAAACAACGCTGGAGCTGCCGGTGAGCTGGACATAATGCTAACGTAACTAAAAAGTGGAGAAGTGGAAGTGGTTCGCTGCTTGTCGAGAATGAGTACAATTTGCGTTATATTACAATAATGATGTTGTATGTCACCCACAAAACTGCACAAAAATGATAGCTTAACAAATTCCCGCCTACTTTCATAAAGATACACAAACACACCCCCTGTCCATTTACTTTGACTCCCTAGCTTCCCAACATTTCCAGTACTCGAGTCCGACTCGCCGAGCGTGCCCTCAGCTTGCCGGAGAGACCGGCGGAGGAAAGACCGAGGCTTTAACCCACAGTTAGGCCGCGGTCACCTCAAGTGCACAAAATACTGTGGCGGACATGTATTTAACTCTGCTCATATCTTCATCTCCTCTGGGGTGACAGTAAGTGTAGTTTACGAACACCAGAAGGAGAGGAAAGAATGTGTTTATTAAATATTACTACCTCTATGGGGTCTCCAATTTACGCGGGTCCGTCCGCCATCTTTTATTATCGGCGAAACAACAATACGTGTCCATGTGGGGGAGGGACTTTGGTAATGCAGCCAATCAACGTGGGGGAAAAGTAGCCATATTAGCAGTACAATCGGTAGAGCTGATAGGTAGGTACCTACCATCCAAAATGACAACTATAGAAGGCCCTCTCATTTATTATGTTGATATTGACATAAATATATCAAATTGCAGCAAACACCCAGATAGACAATCCTTTTACATTTTTTGCACTGCATGAAAGACACTATTGCACAAATATAGCCAAACATATTGATTTATTGATTCACATATACCCATTTCCAACAACAGCCAGATCAATTTTTACAATACAGTTCACGTACAAACATAACATGCAGTACAAAAGAAAAGGCAACAAGATGCAAACGCTGCTGATAAGAAAACCAAAAATACAACAGTGAAAACTGTTTAATCATTTCTTGTGAAACGTATCTCATAATTGTCTAACAACTTTGCTAATAATAGCAGGCAAAGAACATGTCAGCACAAGCTGTGACACACACACACACACACACACACACACACACACACACAAATAGAGAGCTGAAGTCCCACTACATCTCAGGGTTAGCTTCTGTTCCACTAGCTTCCTGATCTTAATGCATTCGCCCTTAGGGAGTTGCTTTTATCCCCTTTCTGAAAAGCTGACGTGATTTATTTATTTATTTATTTTGTCTTGACTTTTGTCTTGACTCCCCATTTCTGAAGTCCATTTTAACCAAATTAACAATATATATTTTTTTCTAGCATTAGCCACAGGGACACTATAAAAACACCACCAGAGCTATAAATGCTAGCATCCTACCTTAATTAAGATGGCATGGTGTTCAAATGTTAGAGTCCATGACAGCAGGACTGTGGATAAATATTTAGTTTGGAATATAGACAGAAAACCCAAGCAGTGTGATTCAGAATTTTCTGGTCTGGTCAAGGCTTGTGGAGCAGAATCTTGCCTGAGAAGGAGCAAGACTGCAGCTCTCAATACACTTTATTTTCTACCTATCCCCAAAATTCTGTTTCTGTAGACTGAGTGATGTGAAACTGGCCAGTAAATCGGTCACCTCATCCACCTGAAAAAAGGCAAAATCACATGAAACCATGTATGAGTTGGTGAAAAGTAAATGCATAATAATCACTACATGCATATCTAAAAACCACACATAAACACATGTCCTGTATGTAGGTTTCACCTGCTCTTTGGTGCGTGTGTGCTGCAACTGTGTCGAAATGTGCTCCAGCCTCTCTTTAGCTTCACTCTGGCCCATTAAGTTCAGGTATTCCCTCAGCATTTGAATGATCTGCAAAGGGACAACAAAAACAAAACAATCACGATCTATCCAAAGCCACAAGCCATGCTCCACTAAGAAAAGCAAGTTAACGTATTGTCTACCTGTGTGACTTCCCCTCTCAAGGTTTCCAAGCTGCGTGAATCTCCCTCCTGCAGAATATTAAGCTTGGAGCGTGCTAGATGCAGAGGGGTCCTGCCTGCTCGGTCGAGGGCATCCACACGAGCTCCTTAACAGAAGCAGTAGTACAGATCTCTTAGTTACACATGCTTATTAAACAGTCTCAATGAATTCTCAATTCTAACTGAATACTATTCATACTGTCTAGAGTTAAAGGATCATTGTTGTTACAAATCTAGCAACATCACTCAAAATCTGGAGAGATATATTTAATTAATTTTGACAGTGTAGCATACAGGCTAGCTACAGACACTGATGTGGTTACAGTCCTTCATCTGAACTATATTTTAACTGAACGCTGTGCATTACTTTATGATGAAATGATTTTAAAGTAGCTTCTGCTTGTTGTAAACAGCCCTCTGTTGGTGGGAAATGTACAGGCAGCTAGGAATTCTTTAAAATTTACCAGGGCCACACAAATATTTGTTTCTGATTGGCTGAAAGTTGTCCAATTAAATTAAAATAAATAAGTATAGCACAATAACAGTCTAATCACCATCCTAAAATCAGTGCTCATGTTGGCCTGCAATTTACACTTAAAAGGTAATCCATGGTACTTGCTGCCTTACATGTGTCTACATGTAATCTTTAAATGAATAACTCCAAAGTGAAGAAAGTCGATTTTGCTCCTCTTTATTTTCAGCCAACTTAAATAGACCTTTCTTATAAATGGCAAACTGAGTAACATGTATACACAAGAAAACAACACCTCTACAGTGGTCTCACCTCCTCTCAGCAATGTGGTGATTACAGGCACATGGTTGGTACAGGCCGCTGCAGAAATACAAGTCAAAATAGGCAAGGTGCAACATAGAATAGAAGAATAAAACTGTTTTAAAACACTTGACGCTTCACAAAAAAATTCCTTTATGTTATTCTGTGGTATATCTACTCATTTATACAGTTGTGAGCCTAGAGCAGCTGCACAGTTGTGTGTCAGAGTGAAACCACAGTCATATGCATTACTGAACACAGTGCTACAGGTTTCGCGGCATGCTGATTGTTCTCTTACCCAGATGGAGGGGGGTATTCCCCAGACTATCTCGCTGGTTGGGGTCAGCGCCGTGGCTCAGCAACAACTGCACTACAGTCACGAATAAAGATATTTGAAAAAGAAAGACATGCAATTGTTGAAATTTAAACTTGACTGAAGTGAGGAAAAAGTGTAGAAAAACAGCTGCTGGTGAAAACTAAAATTCATAACTATAACTAGCAGATTAGGGAAACATGCACAGTGCAGGACTTCTTGATGGAGGACTGTGACTCTTCACACTGCACGATGCTCTCTCCAACCATCCAGCTGCATTATACATGATCTCCTATGATACAGTCTTGACAATCTTATCACCAACCTACCGATGCTCTCATTGCCATTGCAGGAAGAGAAATGAAGGGCTGTCCTTCCCTTGTCATCTGCTGCACAGGGGTCTATGTCATCTTGCAGGAGCTTTCGAACTGCAGGAACACATCATTTATTAGTGAAACACAGCCTCAAAACATCTGACACCACTTGCACAGCATTTTACTCTCCTCACTGTGCATACCTGTGTCGATGTCATTGCTGTTGGCTGCTTCTCTCAGCCTTTTCACAGCTGTGGAGATAAGACAATCAGCGTGAAAAGTATGTAAATATTGCTTTACTACTGGATGAATGGGATCAGATTGACCGAGTTTACACATTCAAGAGGGGTGCTTGTCTAAAACAGCAACTGATCATATACTGTTCATCAGTACGACACTGAGCATGGACAGGATATTGATATTAAGAGATTAGACAACATACCCCCTGGGATTTTGGTTATCATAATATGACATAGCTTGAATGCCGTTCCCTTCTGTTATTCAAAGTATTACACTGTGACTGGACTTTATTACCTGTACCTGGTTGGTGAGGGTAGCCTAGCTTTCATACTGTATGAAAATATCATCACATTAGCCACATTGAGATACCAACATCATTACGCACGTTAACGTTAGCTTGTAACTTTGTGGGTAAACTTACGCTGCAAACACCTAGCTCCCCACACACACACACACACACACACACACACACACACACACACACACACCTTGTTTATTTTTCAATGACCCTCACCATATATATCTTTCCCAATAGGACCGAGGTTCCGCACGACTCTGTGCTGCCGCCTGGCCCTGCTCCCCGTCATCTTCCCCAGCTTGCTCGCCACACCACCGGCGCCAAGCTCCGCTCGTCCCGGCTCCCACAACAAGTGCAGGTACCTGAGTTCGTTGTCGTCTCTCTGTCCGACTCGACCCAGCACCACCTTGCCCTCCCCTGTCCCGCTTATCCCGAACCCGACGGCAGCGGTGCCCCCGTCGTCCACCCCCTCCACGTTACTCCGCTGCTCTCTGTCCATCGACTCCCGTGTTTCATCCTCGGGTCCAGGCTCCACCATATACTCCCCCTCGGAGCTGGAACGGTCATTATCCGAGGCAGTTGCAACGATTGGGCTCCATCCGTCCATACTTCACCGTGTCATACGGATACTGTGTTTATACTACACTCGCTACATACGGTCCTTACTACTCCTGCAGGAGCAAAAAGGAAAATAAGCCGTCAGTAATATCGGGAGCCAACTTTGAATTTGACATCTGCTCCGTCAGCGACGCCTGAGGCCACTGCACGGCACGTCAGCTCAAACTCTCCTCCATTTAATTCTTTCTATCCTGGGTAATTTGAAGTGTTTTAACAGCAGTAGACACCCTTCCTTTACGGCACAAAAATGTCCCCTATTTCACATTTGCCATTTCAACGGACAGAAGTAGTAAGAGGCACACCCATTGCACAGTCAACAGCCTCAGAGCTTTCACGACCAATCAGATTCCGTGTTGTTCATTAGCTTTCGTCCAATAAGATCCAATAAGATTGTTCCGCGCGTGCGCACCATGAAAGATCAACAACAGCACAGAAAGTATTGGTTTGCATTAAATCTCTTTAATGTATGTTTCATCAGGTAACATAATGTCAAATGTATAATGCATAATCATTTTTGACACCCACCCTCCACCTGTAGAGCTTCACGTCATGTAGAATTCTATGATATGATAAAGGCATATTATAACTTATATGTTGTGAGGAATAATAATGTGGGAGATTTCAAGGGACAAGATGCCTCTCCAGTGCTGAACAGCAGTTTCCAAGAGATGATTACCAGAAGAGGAAATATGCTTATTTTTTCCTCTTTCCTCTAATCACTACTTGTTTCTTCTGTATTACTGGATCATTTTACTTTTACTTGAACCCTTAAACATCACTGAATAAAGAAAGGAAAATCATTCTTTGGTTGAAATAGTACAGTGTTTGACAATTACATCTGGTGATGCAGAGCTGCAAGTCCAAACAGCTTTTTTAAAGGGGTCACAAACTGAAATGTGTTGGGAACCACTCATCTGTATGGATGGCATGCTGTCAAAAATATCTGGTCTTGGGGAGAAAGATATTATGGACGCTGGAAGTAGCAAGTCTAAGACACAGAAACAGCATCATTGGCATAGCATTGACACACTTGAGTAAAACAATCAGAAGCCAAGTTTCAGCCCTGAAGATATGGAGGCTCCAGCTTGTGCCAGGTGGTTGGGGAAAGCAGGGTCAGCCCCTGATTTGCCTCCATCTTGCTCAGTAGGCATCGGCCCAATATCAAAAGCGTGCTGCCACAGTTGATTTGTGTGAGTGACACCCTGCTGCTTCAAGTATCCTTGTTGGCAGAACAGTGGCGGCTTGCGGTGGGTAAGGGATGAGCGGAAACATGATTCTAAAACACAGGAGAAAACAAGTAATTAGTTAAGCTACAACTGATGATATCAAAATCAATATTCTACCCTGTGATTCAATGTGGAGGTAAAAGTATACTGAATCATACAGGACAAAAACAAATACGGCTGCTCTGCTCTCTGTGCTGCAAACCAAACATTCTAATCTTCTTCAACATAGTTATCATCAACTTTAACCTTTAAGATGCAATTTCTCACTCTGCGACTAAAAAGTGTCTACAATGCCACGCCCACCACAAGGTTTGGCACCAGCATCAGATGCATTTCAATAAATCAGTACACAACGCCTTGGTGGACCAGTTAATACGATGGGACTCAAAATGGAAACTCAGACAGTAATATTTGCAGAAAGTATTCGAACAGAAAAAAAGATTACAGGTAATATGTTGTAGAAGAGATCTCATGAATGTGTGCCAGTGCACAAACACTGCACTTGTATTACAGTACAGAAAATGTTACAAAGCCTCATCTCTTTACAGATACTGTCATCAAGGATGCTGTTATAATTGAGAAATATCAAACCTGATGGACAGACATCTTGGTAACTCCTAACCAACATAACTAATGAGGTAGAAGCTAAATCTCACATTGAAATGGAATACAGTTCAACGAGTTTGGTTAAAGGGTAATTAGCTTAGCTTAGCAGAGCAGCAGTAACTGCCATCTTAGCTTTTGAATCTGTAGTGGAATTCATGTGCTTTGGTGTGGTAAGTTTAAATACATGAAATGAAAGTATTACAGTGTTTTTTATCTGTTACACAGTTTGTCAGCCTGTGTGAAACCATTTTTCCTCATCTACACTGTTTTTGTAGTTACTGCTCTCTGCCTTTGTATGGCAGTGCAGGCTGTGAGCGACAGGCCTGTGCCTGTTAGGGCTGGACAGCCTTTCCTGTTTTAATGATAAAATAAATATATCAACATAGAAAAAAATATATCAATACAGAAATTTGTGTGAAAGTGTGTTTCATCCCGCTTTTCCTCTTCTTACTCTCTATTGCTGGAGACATTTTCTGAGCTGAACACATTCTGGAATTTCCCCTCGCGGGACAAATAAAGGAATATTGATCTTGATCTTGATCTTGATTTTCTGAGGCTGCAAACAGACCAGCTGCAAGATGCAACTTTACCTGCATAAAATGCCCTGAGGTCAGTCTGCACACAGTGCTCCAGGAACCGCCGCAGTGGCTGGATATGAGATATGGGACTCTCCCATTCTGTGAGGAAGTCCTCAACCATGTGATGAATTGCCTTGGGCCTTGGTAAGGGCCAGCCATGGGGACGGAGCCTCATGTCTTCCTCTGGGGGGAAAAAAATCTGTTTGTTCCCTGTCAACACTGCCGCAATTTAATTCCTAAAAAGTGTTTGCCTTTTTCAATGGGAGCAACATTTCCACTCACCTGTAGGAAGTCTGTCGTAGTAGTACAAAACAGGGTGCAGGAAGTTGGATTGCCAAGCTTTGGTCCAGTCTGTCTGAGCCCTGTTCCGCCCCAGATAGTCTATATTCTTCTTGCCGTATTGCATGACAAGAACTATCATTCCATGGTCGGAGATCTCATGGCCTGAGACAGAGGGGAACTGAGCCAAGGCCTGGAGTGGATACTCTACCACATATTCACAATGGGAGCTGAGAATCAAAAAGACAAGAAACAACCAAACTATGAAGAGCTTCAAAGGGATTAACTGCACTTTTGTTTATTGTGAAAAGTGGTTTGGGCATTTAATGCCTTCTGGCCAGTGGTCATATTCATTCAGAGATGTAGGGGGACAAACAGCTGGGGAAGAGCAGTTGATCAGGACACATAACTTAACTAGGGTGGATGAATGGATGAACTGAACTCAGCAAATAACACTGGGCAGATCTAGTGAACAAATGAGCACAGATGGAGAATTCAACTTAATTCTGGTGATAACAAAACAACATGTGCTTACCCTCGAAGAAGTATAATGTCCCCGAGCACCTCAAACATTTGGTATGTCCCAGAGGCTGCGTCAACCCGTTTCAGGATCCAGGACTGCAGCTGCGTTGTCAACAGTGTTTTCGATGGCCACCGTTTGCCGTGGTAACGTTGTTCAAGTACATGATGTACAGCTCGTGCTGGGCAGAAAATTCATACAGTACATGTAAATGCACAACTGTCAAAGTCTAATTTGTCTGTATTCCAGCTGCGACCCATACAGCTGAGTGTTCATAATCCACATGTGTGTGCTATTGACTACATGTCCTGCAGCTAATAAGAACACACAGACCAAGACGTGACAGCGGCAGAAAGGATGTTCTGAACGAATGAAGACTTGGACCCTTACTCTAAATGTCACAGAATAACAAACAACTTTTACCTGTGTAACGGAAGCCATGGACGAAGCCGCCAGCAGATTTGCGGTAGTCTCTGATGTGAGCAGCAGTTCCCAGCACAAACAAGCCAGGGGTGTTCTTCCCTTCATACCACGGCGTCAACTCTGGCAACCTCCCTTTGGCCTGTTCACTGTTCGGTGGGCAGGTAGAGCTGGGAAGATTGATACAAGATGAGGGGGCATTCATTGACGGGACTAAACATTATTTGTAATTAATGCATGGATACTGCACAATACAATAAGCCTGCCATGTTGCATAAATCTATACCTATCAAAAATGGTGAAGTTGAATCGGAACCCAAGGCAGCGGATCACACGGTCGTAGGGCTTCCGCATGGAGAAGTTGTCGATGTGATACACTGGCAGTTCTTCTTGTGTCAACTTTGAGCTGTTCTTCTCATCCTGTATGTACTTTTTCAAAGTCAGGTAGAAGCGCTCCTTCTTCTCTTTCTTCTTGCTGCCTGATCTCCGCCTACTTTCCTCCTTTCGTCGAGCGATAACTATTTTATCCAGCTGTGCTTCCACCAGTCCATCAAGAGACTTCAGCTGGTATGTGTCGATCAGCTCATTATTCACAGCTCTGAAAAACAAAAGCCATACATTGGTTTATGTTAGAAATGCTGAAGTTAACCAACAGTATGCAAATCATCAATGTAGAACACTGACACTGCCAGGAGATATGTGAAAAATATGGAGTAGCTTAACTGACTTGGGAAAAATAAATCCACCTCCCCAGAGAGCACTACCTGAGATCTCCAACGTAATGTGTCTGCCAGGCCAGTCGAACGGGGTTGGGACTGAGCATGTGCACCCGACTTGCTCTTCCCAAGATGTTCTGGGCAACTTCAAAGGCAGCGTTCCCCTTGCCCAGAATGAGTATGGCCTGGTTCTTGTAGTCCTCAGGATTAGTGGAGATGGTCTCATAGCCTTCAACCAGTTCAGAACCGGAAAACTCTATCGTGTGAGGGACCCACAAACCTGTGGCTACCAGAAGGACGCTGAGGGAGAGGGAACAGAAGGACAACATGATGCGATACATAATCCAAACGAATGCAAATGTTTCCCCTCTGGTTCAGTATGAGGCTAAATACCCGCATGTGTAGTCTGACGCATGCTGATCGGTCAGGATGAAGCTCCTGCCAGTGGGTGATTGCACTGCCCGGACCCTTCCGATGTCCACGCCGTACTTGATGTTCAGTTTGAGCTCCTCCGCAAACATTTTCAGATAGCTTGGGAAGGCATCAGCCGGCGGGTAAAACTCAGTGCTTACTCTCTTGAACAGGAGGTCCGGTCTATCGCTCAGCAGCGAGTTCCAGTCATGGCGCAGGTTGAACTCCCGGTTCTGCCTCCCTGTGTGGATCTTGTTAATGCTGATGAGCTTCCTGTGCCTGGGATACCTGGACACACAAAACAGAGCACAGAGGGTACGTGTCATGGGTGATTCAGGAGGAGAAGTATAATTTCTTGCGTCTTTCACAAAGTTTCCTACCTGGCAAAGAAGCTGCCCGGGATTGAGTTCCTCTCCAGGATGATATAGTTTCTTTTAGCGCTGGAAAGGAAATACCCCATCTGCAGGCCTGAAGGCCCGGCTCCAAGCACGCAGTAATCGTAGCGGCGGGTGCCATTGTGGTGGTGTTTGTCAAAAGAGCATTGGACACAGCCAATCAAGACGAAAAGGGTAAAACAAGCAAGGCTCGAATCCATAACCTGCGGGACACAAATCAGTGTGGCAAAGACAACACAATAAATAATAAGGATCATAAAATCCATTTAACATTTGGAATATTGTAGTAAATTCTCTATGGGTCTTACTTTTAACAACTTGCTGTTCAGACATACGATTTGGGAATTATAACAACAAAAACAATCCACTTAGATTGTAACAATTTGGACTATTTATAGTTTAATACTATTAATTTACAACCTACAATTTCTAAAAACAAAATGTTTTGTAGCTTGTACATACCATCATCGTCATCGTTAAATATAAATCTAAGCACACTGCATATACACATGCACATAAGCATATACCGTACATACCCACCTACTGCATATTTATAAAGTAATCTATTACATCCCCCATTCAATATGTATTCCAGCACTCTTTGCACGCAGCACCGCTGAACTACTGTGTTCTTGTTTACAGACTGTATGTTGTTGTTTATTATTGCTTTTCATATATCTACACATTTATATAGGCATCTATATGTTTCTCCTGCTCGTTCAGCGCTTCCACTGACCTATACCTGCTCAGCCTTCCTGTCCTTGTTCTTAGCCTCATGTCTGATTCTACTGGAACTGCATGAAACATTGAGATGAACTTACAGCAGGAGTCAAACACATCCTGACCTGGACGCATGTGGTCGTACCATGGATGCGTTCACGGGTAGCGCATATCACGGTGAAAAATCATCCGCATTTAATGTCTTTTCAGTTGTTTTTCTTACAATTTCACGACTTTTTGTTTTCTTTCTTCCCAGCCTGAATGGGCATTTGGGCCACGATTAGGCAACCGGCAACGCTGACGACATCCTTTGGCTCTTATCCTTAATTCAGCCCAAAATTACGATGGCGTCTGACAAACCAGGTAGCCACTTGGATCATCTAGCGACTGGAGATATGTGGAAACACAGCCCAGTGAGAGACAGCTGTAGGCTCGGGATGAGAACTCCTCAGCCGATGTTACATGACTCTGCCGGGATGCGGCGGCTGCCATCGCCCGCTCAGGCTGATGTGAGCTCGGTTCGTGCGTTCTAACACACAAACATGTCGATCTACGTTACCTGTTATAGCAGTCGATCCCTCGCGCGCAACATCTGTGGTTTAGCATGTAGCACACCTGTCGAGACTGCTACATCTTTGCTGTTTTGCATGTTAAAGTGTTCTAAGGATGTATAGGTGTACGCGTCCTGCCCTCGAAAAAATTCCAGCGGCACGACTGACTTCCCCTCGGATCACAAAAACCAATGGAGGACTGCTTGCATAAGGGGGCGTGATTAGAAACGACCATAGAATCTAATAGAATAGAAAAGAAGAAGCGACTGAACGTCCACGGTCACCTGACCAGGTGGTTGTGATGATTGTGTATGCACGATATTTATTTATTTATTTATTTAGATGTCCAGTCTGCTCCTTCTCATCAATGAGTCTAATTTCAAACATTTTAACTACTTCCTACTTCAGGGAAAAGTCCATTCTCAAGGTTTAAAATCACACTTGCGTCTAAGCGTGTCTAAGGTCGTTTGTGGGGACGCGCCGTCAGTGATGAAAAATGTTAATGGAAAGAGTCACTACAGCTGCAAACATGCTAAACTGGAATGGGCTACATGGACAAATGCTCTTGAACGAAGTTAACAGTGTTTGGTGGAGTTTGGACGCCCAACAAGCAGCTTTCACAAACCATATTCTGACAGAGGCTGTGTTCTGCAGGCAAGTCTGTGGAGAGCTGAAACCTCATTCAGAAGGAGAATTTTGCTGCAGAGCTGCTAGTACCAGACAAAGTAAAACTATTCCAAGCGTCATTTGTCTGGAATAATTCCTAGAGATGAAGGAAAAGGTGCCATGGAAAGTCAGTGATAGCAAGTGTGAAATCATTTCAAGCAAATTAAAGCTGTGGTAAGTGCAGCTGGAAAGCGGAAACAGTGCATGTTCCTTCTCTGAGAGAACAAAAGCCTGCTGTGACATCTGAATAAGCTGCTGAGTGTGAGAACTCCTTCGGCCATTTGGTAAGACCGACAATTTCAGGATATGGAAAGTAAACAAAAGAACCTGAACATATTTGCGAAGCAGCTAATGTGGAACCAGTTCCCGACGACCTAATTATACCATCATGTGTTCACAAAGTGGTGAACCTCTCTCCATCCTCACTTGTGATCGACTGAGCCTTTCCAGGATGCTCCTTTCAGACACAATCATGATACTATCACCTGTTACCAATAAACCTGTTTACCTGTGGAATGTTCCAAACAGGTGTTTTTTGGAGCATCTTTGAAAAGTAAACAGAGGTTATTGTGATGTATGTATTCAATATGTATCGCCTGGGGCGCCGCCAAGGGGGGACAGGGGTCCCAAGGCTGTCTTGCTATATTAGCTGGCCCACTCCCTAAGTGAGCCCCCTCATCCCCCACATGGCACATGCATAATAAGCTTCTCAGGTGCTGCCAACTCACCAGTGACCACTGTCAGTTTTGAAAAGAGCTGCTCTCAGCAGTAGGTTGTTGCTATGTTCTAGGCCGCCAGGCGCATCCACTGCTTCCACGTTAACATAGCAAATATTTTCTGTTCCTTTTCTTTACTTTTCACATCCTGAAACGTCTCCCCAAACACCTGAAGGAGTTTTCACTCAGCAGCATATTCAGATGTCACGGCAGGCTTTTGTTCGTGCAGTGTTTCCTCTTTGCAGCTGCACTTACCACGGCTTTAATTTCACTTCAGGTGATTTCACATTGGAAAGCAGAGAGATGAGAAGCTGCTGGAGCTTCAGGTTGAACTCTGAGAGCTTCTTGGTTAATGTCCACCATGAAGGTCAAATCACACACACACACACTTGCTATCACTGAGTTTCCACGTCAGGTTTTCCTTCATCTCTATGAATTATTCCAGAGAAACCGGCACTTTGGAACGGTGTTAATTTGTCCGGTGTGAGCAGCTCCACAGCAGCAACAACACACTCCGTCACAAAGTCTCCTTCTGAAGGAGGTTTCAGCTTCTCAGCTATTAGCTCACCACAGAGCTTGCCTGTGTAACAGTGTCTCTGTCAGAATGAGGTCCGTGAAAGCTGCTTGTTGGGCACACAAACTAACTTTAACTTTTTAATTTTATTCAACAGCATTTGTCCTCACAGTTTAGCATGTTTTTCAGCGGTCGTGACTCTTGCAATTAGCCTTTTTTCACCATTGAGAGTGCGTCCCCACCAATGATCTTAGACACACTGGCTTGTCTTAGACTTACACTTACTTTATTGATCCCAATTTAGGAAATTCTTTTGCTGCAGCAGCCAGTTAAACATACACGTAAACATAAAATATACACAATAAAGAAGAGGAACAGTCAGGACACGTCAAAAGAGACATGGCGGATGTCCTGAGGTGACAGGTAAAGGTTAAATCAGAGGATGGTCTCAGTGATCTCTTAAGCAAAAATATAATATAATATAATATAAAAGCTAAGTATATAAACAAAGAATTGAATCTTATACTTCAATGAGAAAATAATCATTTGTTCATTGGTGGAAAACGCGACACTCTGACATGACATCAACTGCTGGGGGATAAAACACTCTTAATTTGTAACATTTGAACTAACATTTGAACTAAAGTCTCTCCCGACTTCAACTTCAGCTGACACTTCAGCACAATTTATGACTTTCACTTCCACTGACATCTCAACTTCCTTTAGTGCTTACACTTGAACTGCAACTTGAATCGAACGTGATCACTTGTTAATCCTTTTTGACATGAAACAGTACAAAGACAATAAGTTTTGCCTTTCAGAAAAGTCTGCCTTTTTTTAGTATTCCTGTTAAAACTGGACTTTCCACAGTGACCATATGCTACTATGTAACGTACTGTTACTATCACTCAGCATCACTGTGGACTATTCTTATTACATGATTTACGTGTATTTTATGTCCTACTGTTAAACCTGTCAAACAAATCCACCTGCTTTTTCTCCATTGTTGCTGATCGTAGATGACATATTACTCAGAGAAGCCACATTGTATTCTCATAATTTACACATGTAATGTTTAATTCAAACAATTAAAAAAAAATGGTTTCTGTCTTTGCTCTTGTCTTGCTGATAAAGACCTTTGACTCACCGTGGGTAGAGACGTTTCGGTGAGCTTCAGGAAGGTACCTGCCCCTGTGAGAGCCTTCTGTCCAACTGCTCCTCGGAGTTTTAGCGCACTCCAGGTTAGACAAGAAAAATTAACTGGGTAAACACTCAATCTAGAAGTCCCTGAGTACAAATTTACACAGACCTTTTCCGTTTACAGTTTCATTTGCATGAAAGTACTGAGTGAGTCATGTTTAATGCACATTTGCATACTTGTATTGTCTGTAGAGGTAAAAGTAGTTGGATCCTTTATGTAAACAAAAGGGGAAAACACTTTAGTGTAGAAGAAAAATAAAAAAAAAAGGCAATTATTATCAGAAAATGTACTTTAAGTATCAACATTTTTGATGAGTATATTATTAATTAGGACATTTTATCAGTACTGACACATAAGCAGAGCTTTAATGTTGTCTTTTTTTTAATAAAGTATAAACTACATCTTTTGGTACTTTATATACTAATGCAAGAGTTTTATAGGTGTATCACAATATCGCATATATATTTTTAACTCTTAATGTGAGAAATAATGGTCAAATAAATTTAGTGAACAAAAAAAAATCAAAATTGCCCTCTTTAAAGTTGTGTAGTAGTATAAAGTAACTCAAATTGAACTTCAGTACAGTACATGAGTTGATGTGCTTCATCATGTGTATTCCTTCATCACAGTCAGGGCAAAACATGGCTGAAACTGAGCTTTTTGCCGAATCATGTTTTGAGTTGTTTTCCCCCACAGTCACACATCTGCTTTGTCATGCTAAGCCTCAGCCATCTGCATAACGTGAGTCTGCACTCACACTTCCCCTTTGAGCACATGGGAGCTGTTAAAAGTGGACGTATGGAGCTGAGAGGCCACAGTGCGACGTGAACTCAGAGCAGGTGACAGCTGTCAGAGGACCAGCCAACACAACCGAGACTTCGCTTCGTTACAGGTGGGTCAAATGGGCTCTTACACACACTGTTATTCATATGAAATGTGTTTCATTAAAATGAATCATTCATTCCAGGCTGCGCAGATAGAGACCATGCAGTGTGCCAGGAAACACGAGATAGAAGATGCCGACAGGTTTGACAATGCCCCTCACCGACTGCTGTTTTCAAGACTTTTCTACGTTTTGATGATGTTATGCTTGAAAAACTCCCTCTGATGAACTGAACCTTGTGTTCCCCACCAGGGATTTATCGGAGCAGATTAAATCAGCCACTAAGGACGTTCATGAAAGAGCTGAAAGCACACCCCTGATGATGAATTACCTGAAGGGACAGATCACCCTGCCAGAGTACAAGGTAAGCCACCTCCAACTGACACATTGATGGGCTGGAAGGAAGAAGCCATGACACTTTGGCCTCTATTTACTTATCTTTATGCTTCTGTCAGGTGCTGTTGTGTTCCCTCTACGAGATCTACAAGGCACTAGAGGAGGAGATGGACAGAAATTCCTCCCATCCGGGTGTTGCGCCGATATACTTCCCTCAGGAAATTGCCCGCCAGGAGTCACTTGAAGCAGATCTGGAGCACTTCTTGGGCTCAGACTGGAAGAAGAGGGTAGTCATCCCCGCAGCCACTCTCAGATATGTGCAGAGAATCCAAAAGGTGAGTGCGGAGGAAGACCTTCAGTTAATATTCAGGGCCAAGCCGTTGCAAAACTACAGATTTTGTTTCACATTATTTTTTCAGATTGGCAGAGAGAGCCCAAAGCTGCTGGTGGCCCACGCTTACACTCGCTATCTTGGTGATCTATCTGGAGGTCAAGTGTTGAGGAAAATCACCCAGAAAGCTCTGAGGCTGAGCAGCGACGAGGGGCTTTCGTTTTTTGCCTTCCCTGGCGTGTCCAGCCCCAACCTCTTCAAGCAGCTGTACAGGAGCCGGATGAACAGCGTCGAGCTGACGAGGGAGGAGAAGGCGGCGGTGCTGGAGGAGGCCATCAACGCCTTCAACTTAAACATCCAGGTAAGAGGGATTAAAGAGCACATTCATGCGCGGCCTCAGTGGCCGACAGTGACAGTGAAAGCAGCGAAAAGAGGAAGCGAATGTCAAAAACATGCAGCGTAAGCACGTCAACTTGCTGATCACTTCCATGCCTTTTCCTCCAGGTCTTTGACGAGGTGCAGAAAATGCTGAGCGTCCCCACAGAAACAGCAGACCAACCAAAGGACAAGGCCTCCATGTTCCCACCTTCGGCCATCATGCAGTTCGCCGTGGGGTTGTGTGTCACCCTGACCACTATTGGAATGGGGATCTATACCTTCTAGGATTGAACCAGAACATGCAATAGACACACACTTTAAGCACTTTACTGATTAACTAATGCAACAAATCAAGACAAATTCAGTCGGAAAAAAATTCTCTCAACTTGTCCCACTTGTGATCCATATTAAACAATCCTACCTGCAAAAAAAAAAAAAACTGTCTCCATAACTCATCTTTTCATTTCTGTGTTGAAAATGAAACACCAAATCCCAAATGCAACTTCAAATACTTTAATTTTACACACATCATGCAGACACTTGACATCATTCTCTAACACCGCGACTGAGATCAGAAAAGATTCAAAAGATGTTCAACAGGAAACACAGAGCAGCACAAATAGGCAGATCAAAACTATTTACAACACCAATACCACGTATGGGTATTAGAACAGAGTTTGCTCTACTTGACTCTGTAAAGCACTTTCCTCTGCATGCGGTGCTGAAGCTCACCCCGCCTCAGCATCAGGTGGAGGACCTTGCAGATGGCGTGCTCTGGATACTTCTGTAAAGTGGTACAGAGGGGAAAAACAGCAGAATACAGAGATGACTCATTGAAGCAGACAGAAAACTCTTCTTTTGGGACATCTAACGGGATCGACATCTATCCTGTTGTTTTAAGTGTTGTCTTTTCGGCTGTGCAAAGAATTAAGTGGCCCTTGTGTGTTGTGTAAATAACGCCGTCTCGTCCTGTCTGGGGTGACACAAGGCCGTGACTCAAAGGCAAATATTGCTTTTTGTTTTCCTGTGTTACACAAGTGGGAAATAGTTGTTTTTCCGCTTTTCATTCTCTGAACACCCCTACGGGTCACGAAACACACAAATGAACAGGAAGATATACAATCATAATCGGGACTTGACTGCCTGTGAAAATGTGCCTCATGTGGCCTTTTCCCTGACGGTGGCGTCCTCAGACTGACCTGTTTGGTGAAGTCTTGGATGATGCTGTGTTCGGACACCTGCGAGCCGATAGCGAAGCGCCTCTTCAGCTGCTTCTCGATGCGTGAGATCATTTCCTGGTCCTCCTGAGAAGTGAAGCCCTCCACTCCTACGAACAAAGTGGGTTTGGAGAGAAGTTAAGAACATGGAATAACGCACTGTGTGCAGTTAAAAGACATATTTAGTCTAATGTTCCCCCACAGCTCGGTCAGATGAACTCGACCTCCAGCCATGTTCAAATGTGTTCTCATGAACAGACCGTAAACTGATGTTATTCAGCATTCAACACAATCATATAAATGTGGTTATTGTTAGTTTTTTCCCCCCATAGTTTGAACTGACAGACCAAGTTTGGATTCATACTGTAACCACTTAGACGGAGCAGAGGCTAAAGTCATTTGTCAATGACTTTAGCTATTTCAACCATTTATTTATTACTTTTAGCAAACTATTTTGGCCATTTATCAGTTTCAAATCAACCATTTCAGACATTTCTACATTATTTTTAGCTGAACATGTTTTTTTGATTGTCAGTTCTATTTCATTCAAATTAGTTGACCTCAACTACAGTCTTTCCATGTACCTCCTGGAACCTGAAGAAGGACTTTCTGGGGTACATGTTTCCCTGGTTGGTAAAGACTGAGGTGTAGAGTACAGGTCAATACTAAAACTACACAAACAGCAGTAAAGCACACTGCAGGTACTCATTTATGTAGTGTCACTTTACAACGACCAAAGTAAAATACCACAGAACAGCACCCTCACACACACACACACCTGAAAGGCTGCCGGACAGTGCAGCGTCCAGCGTGGAGACCTGGAAGAGTCTCAGGGCCTCGTCGACCTCTTCCTCTCCAGCCACAGCCTGCAGCTTCATCTTTGCCAGAGACTCTGCGATACGCACGACAGCCTCCAGCTGCCTGAAGGAGCAGAAACGCAAAGGATTACTTAGAGTCTCAAAGGGTGGAGCAGAAGAATCCATCACTGCTGTGCAGATGTGACAGGCGGCACCTAAGAATACCTGACAGTGATGGGGATGGAGGGTCTTTTGTCCGTTTCCCTCTCGTGCTCTCTTGCTCCGCTCCTCATCACCACGTATCTGTTTTTCAGCTTCTCGGCAGCCGCAGCAGAGAGCCGGGGGCCACATTTACTGTCAGAGAGCATCCGAACCAATCAATGAACGCGTGATAAGTGCACAGAGTGACTTCATCATGAGTGACAGGAAATGTCCAGTTTTTACGTCATCATAAAACACACATTTGGACTGACTCACGTTCTGGCATAAGCAATGTACTTCTTGAAGGTGGCCAGAGGAATCTCGCCCTCGACGCCCTCCGTCTGCGTCTGAGCGCTCAGGTGGACGTTCATCACGTGGCGAGCCAGCGTCTGCAGACAGAGCAACAACTCAACTTAAGAACAACTCACCGCCTTCGAGGATTTCGAGCGGCACGTTTCCAGTCAAACGCATCAGACACACGTGCGCCTGCTTACCATGTCCCTCTGCTGGTCGTGCTGGTCTTTGATGATGAAGATCATGTCAAAACGGGACAAGATGGTGGGCATGAAGTCAATGTTGTCCTCCCCCTTTGTGTCGTCCCAGCGGCCAAACACGGAGTTGGCTGCAGCCAGCACCGAGCAGCGAGAGTTCAGCGTGGTGGTGATGCCGGCCTGGGAGGAGTCAAGGTGTCAGTTTCCTGTGTCGACCTCTGTCTTTTTTTTAAATTATAAATACAGATATGTGCATTACCTTGGCGATGGAGATCGTCTGCTGCTCCATGGCCTCATGAATGGCCACCCTGTCATCCTCCCTCATCTGAACAACAAAAGCAGTTCTGCCTTTAATCTTCGGGGCACAAACGAAGTCAAACACAAAACTCCTGCAACACTCCATCTTTCTACCTTGTCGAACTCGTCGATGCACACGACGCCGCCGTCGGCCAGCACCATGGCGCCCCCCTCCATGATGAATCCACGAGTGTTGGGGTCTCTCAACACGGAGGCAGTCAGACCAGCTGCACTGCTGCCCTTGCCCGAGGTATAAACCTGACCGCACAACAGTTCACAATGAGGTCTGGTTCAGATCAATTAAAAAAAAGCTCCATCTGCACAGGAGAATCAATAACTACCCCGATCGGTGAGCATCTCTCCACAAACTTGAGCAGCTGAGACTTGGCTGTACCGGGATCTCCCAGCATCAGCAGGTTGATGTCCCCCCTACGAGTGAGACCATCGGGCAGCCTAAAGGGACGGGAGATAAAAGCGTTACTACAAAAGAAAGACAATTAGCGCTCAACTATGCCGATTTGGAGTCGAACAAACAGCCTCACCTCTTCCTCGAACCTCCGAACAGCAGACAGGTGATGGCCTTTTTCAGATCGTCGCTGCCGTAGATGGAGGGCGCTACGGAGCGAGCCAGGGAGGGGTAGATGTTAGCAGTAGCAGCCAATGCTCTCAGCTCCTCCTCTTCCTGTGGAGAGACTGATCCGGTAGCTCCACGACCTGGAAGGAAAGAAACACAACATGACGTCAAAGCAGGTTCTACAGTTCTCCTTCCACATGTGTTTTAAAGCAGGGGGTCATCCTTACCTGCCCCCTCTGTGTCCACCTGGATGCCAACCACTCGCAGGTAGGACGCACGAATGCCCACGCCGGCGCTTTTCTCTCTTCCTTTGCTCTTTGCAGCAGCCATCTTCTTGATGGAGTAGATTCCCATGATGGTCACTCTGTTGCCTGGGACCACACGGTCACACAGATACCTGAGAGAGACGGGGGGAGGGAAGAGGAAGACCGTGTGAGCCACAAAGCGGAAGCTAAACATCCCAGATTTGACGTGTTTCCATGAGAACGAGCTCCTCACCTGTCGCAATAGAGCTGCAGGTGGCGCGGCATCTCTCCGTGAGGCACCGCGTCTGGAGACTCCTGCAGGCGGAGAGTCTGGAAGTCGACGCAAACGCAGCGGTCCGGGATGATGAAGTAAGGGTCCACGGGACACTTCACCCTTCCAGGATTCTCACTGGGAAGAGAGAAGTTGTTTGACGTGATGGGGGGGAAAAAAATGACACACATGTCTGTGAAGCTGAAGCGGTCGCTGCTACTCACTTGTTGCACTTGCGTGGCAGAGCGTAACCCTGCAGGCCGGGAGGCAGAGGGATGTTGTTGATGACCGCGCGGCAGCCGCGACACTGCAGACACACCTTGGTGGCCTTCGCCTTCACTGCTGTGGCCGAGATGATGATGCCGTGCACCTTGACCAGACGAGACACCTGCTCGGACTGCGGGGGAGGGAGGAATGACAAAATGTGACCAAATGATGGAGCGATAACGATGAGATCGTGAGACGCTGAAGGGGTAAGCAGGCACCTTGAGGCCACGGATGGAAGCGTGATGTGCGTCACTCTTCAGCGTGACCTGGATATCCTGGACTGCCTCCTCCCCCACAGGCCGGGGACGGGTCACTTCATCAGCTACATCCTTTGCGGCTTCCTCCAGCTGTAAATCAGAGGAGAGATTTCGGTGAATGACGGCATCAGACATCTTCAAGTAAATCAGATCCAATCACTGTGCGTTAGTTTTTTTAGACTCACCAGCGGCAGGTTCTCCGTTGGCAGCTTGTAGAGACAGTCCGACAGATCCTCGTCAAAGCTGGCGAGGTCCTCCATCTCCACCTCCACCCAGTACTCCCCCAGGGTGTAGTGTCTCTTAAGCTCATCTCTGATTTAAAAAAAAAAAAAGAATTATGTGATGTTGAAGAATTCATGCTCTAATACTTGAAGAGCAGCAGGTCTGAAGTCAGATCAAACAGACGCTGTACAGTTGGCTTCAGTTAACTAAGACAAAGCTACCAATGCTAACAGAGTTAGCTATTTACTACTTTGCTGCACTTTAATGCCAGATTGGCTAGCTATTGTTAGCTTAACACTGCAGTGAATCACTGCAGTGAGAAGCATCTTAAGCCGACATGCTCTCACTTTTACTCTCAGAACAAGTCGAGGTCCAGAAAGGCTAGATCCTACATGTCCCATGATGCAACTCAGCAGCCTCTTTATTTAGACGCTTTGCTTCCTTTACGTCACTGCTTTCAAACGCCACAGTCCAACTTCGTAATGAAGGTTTTCTGACAAATTGTTCAAGGCTCATGCACAATTTGAGATGACCCTGATGGCGTCATCAGGGTTAGAAAGCTCGCTTTGGACCCACAGAGGACATGATGGAGTTGTTTTGACAGGCTCAGCGGTAAGTTTCCCCTAATGATGTGACAAATACGTCCCTTTAGTGTTGGTGTCATGAGGTTCACTCACTTGCACTCAGTTTATTCACTTATCTTTTTTTAAGTAGCTGATGAGATCCATCACACTTCTCCACTTGAATCATTTTCACTCAGTGACTTTTTACAGCCAACCATCATCATCATCATCATCATCATCATCATCATCATCATCGTCATCATCTCACCTGTATTTATATGTGAAGCCGGTGCGGTCGGTGCCCACTCTGAACTGCCGGAGGAACTCACGGAACCGCTTCTTGATCTGGGCTCTCTTCTGTCCCCCCTCATCCACGCCGGGTCCCTCTCCACCTCCTAAGCTGTCACTGAAGAACACTCCCGGGTCGTCAAAGCCAGACATGCTGAACCAGTTCGCTGAATAGCAGGACAAAAGCTGGGTCTGAAAACCGTGGACTGGTTTTTCTTACTGAAAAGAAAAACACGACGGATGGACGCTGCCGGGGACAAAGCTGCTCGGTGTATGTTTCGCGGGAAAAACTGAACTCCTTCCCGTCTGTTTCCCGCGAGTCGCTTCTCGCAACGCCCTTCTTCTGCCCTCTGATTGGTTGGAAGTAATAACCGGCTGCTGCCATAGGTCAAGGGGACTTCTCGGAGGCGTGTTTTGGGTGGAGAGGCGGGGGTTGTGAGCACTGATGGCGCGAAAAAGACAAGAGGAGGAGGAGCGGAAGCATGAGGAGTAACAGCAGGAACGTGCCACAAAGAAGCACGAGTAGAATATGAGTTTAAAGTGAAGTCACAGCTGAACAAAAACACACTTTCACACCAGCCCCGATAAATATTCAGCTGTTGTTAAAGAAGCTCTCTTTCTGGACAGGATTGAGAGTATCTGTACGATGGAAGTCATACATTTATTTTTTCATATGTAAAATGACAGATGTGTGACCATAGCGACAGATGAGAGGACTTTAATTTACAAAACTTTGCATCAGTAACTTGAGATTTTCACAAAATAAACGCATCCCCTGCAGACATATGAAGACAGAGAAACATCCTGCTTTGAACGAGTGATGTCTGAAAACCTTGTTAAAGTGGCACCTTTCTGTCCAATCAATGAATCCAATATCTATCGATGTGTTAATATTTGTCATATCAAAAGTTTAACTACACAGTAACTCACTAACTCCTGCTTTACTACAAGGTCCGTTATCAGTGTGTGTGTGTGCGTGTATGTGTGCACTGCAGGGATTTAAATCACATCACAGGAGGCTCCAAACCAGTTATGGTTGTGAGCCTCTGCACATACAGCATGCGTGTCACTCTGCACAGTGAAGCTCGAACATGTGAAATGAAGAAACACTGAGCAAAACACATTTTGAATGAAGATGGACTTTAATTTTACATTCTTGTATATCCAGAATCTGCAAAGGTGCTGTTGCATGTCTTGAGGAAAAAGGCAAAGCATCGCCCCCTACTGAGAAGAGTCTCTTGACCTTTGACTGCTTCAACATTACAGCCCATCCTGTCTGTTTTCATATCTTCCTTCACTCATAACAATCATTCTCTCACTAGCAAGCCCAAATAAAAAGCCCCCGTTCTTTCACTGGCTTTGGCTGATTCTAATAAATCCTGATGATGCAACAATCTGCTCTACACATTAACGGTTATCCTAAATAAACTCACTCATTTTCAAGAGATGCAAAGATTCAAGAGAAACATTTTCTCTCTCATATAAATGTTTAAGAGCCCTTTTTCTTAAAATACAAACACCTACAAGTTAGCAAAAGTGCTTTATTCAGCGAAGCAAACACAAAAATAACCTCCATTGACCTACAAACGTAACTAATATCTCCATCGGCATCACTCATAGGCCTCACAGGTAACAGGCTGCAGGATCTGCAAGAGCAAGCGGTTCAACGTCGTCCCGTCATTCATCCTGGTTGCTGATTCGTTCTGACTCCTGCTTCTTTGTCCCATTCATGAGATGACTCCGTGCTTTCTGCCCGTCTGGATGAAAGCATCGACACAGTGATCGATGTCCTCGTCTGTGTGGGCAGCGGAAATCTGAACGCGGATCCTGGCTTTGCCCTTCGGTACGACTGGGTAGGAGAATCCAATCACATACACTCCTGTGGAGGGAAGAGATGGTCATTTTACCTCTCAATGCTTAATTACAGGGATGGGGAACCTCAGACAGTTGATCTGGCCTAGGAGGCAATACATAAACGTAATGAGGCAAATACATTTATTAGGAGATAAAATAACATCAAATAGCAGCTTAACATGTCCTTCTGTGTGGTCCGTGAATGCAACATGCACATAGTGGTTGATATCACATCAATGCATCAGGGCGCCTGTCAATAAAGAAAAGTAGACGTGGAAATGGACAACAATTTTTTTATCTTTTTTCTGAAGTAAACTTGCTTGCTGAAGTTAGCTTGCAGTAATTAAAAAGACAAAAAAAAAAAAGCTTCTTCAGCCGTTTGGTGAGAGGTTTCACAACATAAACACTAAAAATACTTGAACATGTTTGCTTAGTCATTTAATGTGGAACCAGCTCATCATTGTGCAACAGCCCTGCCACCCCCACCCTCTCGGAGGCCGTCCTGGCCAGCCTCAGCAGACTGGCTGACATGGAGGGGCTGTTTGCTGAGGAAGGCCCTTAGGCTATGAAAGCTGATCCATTTGTCATTTTTATAAATGACACATTAAAAATTAGTTAGTGTTTTATGGCCAAAACCTCACTCAGAAGGCAGTCTGATTTTAGCAACCTGACAAACACAAGCATGGAAGACATACATGGACCAATGACTTCATATACTGTACGTATGACAACCTGTTGCATTAAATACTTGAACTGACTGCTGTTGATGGCTTTTTGCTCGTGAATAACGGCATATGAAGCAGTGATGAAAGCTGCTACCATCACTTAAAAAAGGAGAAACAACACAGAAAGTCACTTGTCACGAATAAGCTGCTGAGTGTGAGAACTCCTTCGGCCATTTGGTAAGACCGAAGTTTCAGGACATGGAAAGCAAACAAAAGACAATGAACATATTTGCAAAGCATTTAAGGTGGAACCAGTGCCTGAAAACCTAATTATATTGTCATGTTTCACAAAGTGCTGAACCCTGTTGTGTTTGTTCTGCTTTCAGGTCAAAGAATGAACAAACTCTCTCATTCTGTTTTATTTCTGTTTCACACAACATCCCGTTTTTTTTTTTTTTTTTTGGAATCAGGACATCATGTCACGTAATGGGGCAACACATTGTAACGCATTTCAATCAGGATCGTGCTTGTGGACTGCTGTCTCACCTAGCTTCAGCATATCATCAGCTATCACGGACGCCAGCCGCGCGTCGCCCAGCATCACGGGACAGATGGGGTGAGCTGAGCCCGCGATGGTGAAGCCAGCCTGCGTCATGTTGTTCCTGAATCTGAATGGAGAGCAGAGAAAAAATATGATGCTTATTAAACATTAAATAGACGGAGATGTCTGCTGATTGTGAAGTGCTGATAAGGGCTAATGAAGCCAAACTCAGATAGTAAAGAAAGGTCACCAAGTCTGGCTGTTTTTGATGTTTTTGGAGAGCTGCTGTCCCATGTTTGCATGTGTTCTTTATAACATGAGCATGTTTTGCATTGAGTGCAGCTCACAGTTGTATAACATGGCCCGAAGGCAGGGTGTGACTGTTACTGAACAACGGTCAGAAACAAGAATGGAAATGCTTCCAGAGCAAATATTAGCTCGTTTGCTGACTGTTCAACAACATGACAAAGAAGTTTCTTTGGGTGATAAATTATTTTTCTTTGTTGACAATTCAGTGTTCACACTTTGGATTGGGGACACAGGAGGGATCATCTTTTTGATTTCCTCCTCCTGGGTGGAGTGTTAGCTGTTTCGTTTCATGAGAAAATACAGTGCACATTAGCTTTCGTTAATTTTAAATAACAAAAGTTACAAATAATTACAACTCAGACTCAGGTCAGACATGTGATCATCTGTTGCTGGGTGATGAGCCACAATTCTTCCTGTTTTGAGGGTTCTATTAAAGCCTGCTAACATTGCCTGCACGTTTTCAACACTGGTGCCCGCTAATAAAAAATAATGATGGAGGTTAGAAGGCTCGATAAGTGATGTGTTGATGTGACCAGCTTGAAAATCACAAAGGCAGGTAACGGCAAGCTCCTGAGAACAAACCTACCTCATGGTTTTGGCCGTCATGCTCTGCGCAATCTCACTGGACGCGAGCAGCAGCTCCACAGCCCGGGTGGCACAGCCCACCACAGGAGGGGGGAGGGAGTTGGAGAACAGGTAGGGCCGCGAGCGCTGCCTCAGGAGGTCAATGAGAGGCTTAGGGCCAACTGTGTAGCCGCCTGAAAGAAAACATTTATTACACAGAGGAAGGCTGATTTTTGCATGGATCAGTTACATCAACCCTAACAGTACCATAGGACGTGTTGGACATTTGGGGAAATTTGCCTGCTCTCTTTCTTGAGTTGGATGACAGGAAATGGTTAATAGACTGTTAGCTTAGCATAAAAAGTGGAAACAGCTCAGACGGCTCTGTAGGCTGTTTTACACAGTGTTTACAGCAGACTATTTCTTGGCTGAGCCTTGGCTGGAATCATATATTTAACAGTGGTATTGATCTTCTCATGTAACTCAAGACAGAGACGCTGCAGTCCTCCATCAGCCATATGGAGCATTTTAGTTCTTTGGAGTTCACTGCTTTAGTTTACCTGCAAATTCAAGTTCTGTTAAGCCCATTTTCAGCAGCTTTTTTCAGCAGAAACGCTCTGATAAAACCACTGTACGCTACCTGGCCAACACCAAACGGCAGCATGGCTAGCAGCTAGCCAGTTAGGAAAGTCAAACATCAAGCAAAACTGAGTGAAAAGGAAAAGTCAATATTGGATTTACATTCATCAGGTGGCCAGAAACACTACTCCACACGAATCACAAAGTTGTTTTGTGTCCGCTAAATAAGTGTAAATATGCACCTGTTTGCATAAACATTCCCTTAATATGGCAATAATATGTACAATACAATGATATGTTCTACATACTGTATATGTAGGACGTGTATGTTATCAAAGTCATACACCAGGTGGAGACATACCAGCTGCTCCGCCCAGTGCTTTTCCCAGGGTGGAGTTTACAATGTGAACTCTGTCCATCACTCCCAGGAGCTCATCTGTCCCTCTGCAAGTCACAGGCAGCAGCACCATTAGTTAATCCCTCATAAGATCATCTTTACTGCAGCCCCTGTGTGTAGGACGCGACTTTGGCGACACCTACTGGCCATTTTAATGAAAGACACTGTCACCAATGTTGCCCGGCAGCCACTTCTCACTCAGCTTGACGAGTTTTCTCTACAAACAACATTTAAAGTCATTACATTCATCTGAAAATTGTAGTTACTCATTAAGACAGGAAGTCAAACACCTAACATGGCTGTACTGCTGCCACGCACGTCCCTTTAGATCTGTGAAGATGCTCATTTTACATGATGGGACAGACAGTAGACTGGCCTATTCATGCTCCTCTACGGGCATGCCATTATTTTAAACAAATTTTTAGGTTGAGCAGCTTTTTACCCACCTGCCCCGGGGCCCCAGGAAGCCGGTGGCGTGGCATTCGTCTATAAATACCATGGCTCCATACTGTTCGGCGAGGTCGCAGATTCCTGTTAAGGGAGCCACGTCTCCGTCCATAGAGAAGACTCCATCTGTCACTACGAGGCGCATACGAGATGACTGAGGAGGACAGAACAGACTCCTGATGATGAGTCGAGCACAAACTGGTCCTGATGTCACTGCAACCCCTACCTGACCCTGTCAGCTCAGTCATATGGAAACTCAGATGGCCAGCCAGCCGCAGACTGATAAACCAAGTGGTTAAAATGGGCGCTATGAGGCAGCGGGCAGCACTTTGTGGCACATCTGCCTCCTGTGTGTCTCTAAGCTTAAATATATACGCTTGATGGCTAAGAAAACGATGTACTGCCAAAAGACTGAGGCTGAAGCTAACACATCCCTGGCAAAAATTCACATAAAAAGCGGTACTCCACACACACCTGAGACTCTTTGAGCTTGTTCTCCAGATCAACGAGGTCCATGTGTTTGTACCGCAGCCGCTTTGCCCGACACAGGCGGATCCCGTCGATGATGGAGGCGTGGTTCAGCTCATCAGACAGCACTGCGTCATCCGGGCCCAACAGAACCTGGTGTGAGAGGGCCGCGATGCATTATTGGTCCTAACAGGGGAGTCCTTCTGGGTCTTGGAGACAGTGGAGTGTAAAGCCGGACATACCTCAAACAGTCCAGCGTTGGCATCGAAACAGCTGGCATAGAGGATGCAGTCCTCCCTCTCATGAAACTCTGCAAGCTTCTGCTCCAGATTTTTGTGTAGGTCCTTTAAACACAGACAGAACACATCAACCACCACAAGGTGTAGCTGTAGTATAGCTACATGCTGTCACCCGTGTGTTAATGTGCTGACTGAGGGGTGAATCAGCCACAATACCTGTGTGCCACAGATGAATCTGACAGAACTCAATCCAGCACCATATGACTTCAGAGCGTCGATCCCTGCCTGCACCACCTCTGGATGACTGGACAGTCCAAGGTAGTTGTTGGCACAGAAATTCAATATGCCTGACGGAGAAGAGGGCAGTTTAGATGGAGAAGGAAAGCTGAGGTAAAGAGATCACTGTTTGAGTCTGATATATGACACTTCCCGGGTCAAAATCAGCAACTCAAAGCCTGCAGTTTTTTACAACTGACAAAAACAACACAATGAAGCGAACACAGCAGAACAAAGAGCGACAGAGGAAACAAAACATGGGGCTGCATGCTGCCATCCAGATCAATTCAACACAGTCACTTCCACACAAGAGGGGGTCAGGGCTTGAAGTCACATGGCAATTCAGAAATCAGGAGTCAGTCTAAAACAAAGGTTGATCCTGCAGGGTAAACACTGGCTCTCTGCCTTGCTGGCAAACATGGTAGAGATCAAGTGCACCAGATTTACTGCAAATGTAATTATGTTTGCTTTTACTGCTCAAGTCAAATTTAAAGCTGCTTACAGGTCTGATCTGATATTCTCTTGAAAAGTTGTGTTTCTGGGTTTTCTAGAAATGACTTAGCCCTGTGAGTCGGCTCAGTGTTGTGAAACATGAGGTTAGTGAGCCTGCGTGTCCTCCAGCAGCGCTGCGTGCCTTCACTTCTCTGCAGTCAAGTTCAAAAACAAGATCGCATCTTGGGAGAGCACACGTGGTGCGTTTAAGGACACTCACTGTCGCCACGTTTTAATAGAAACTGTTGCTTTAAACTACGACCACTCACTGCTCCGACTGCCGTCCACGTTGATTTGAGGACCCTGCTTGGACGTGATGATCCTCTCCGCCTTCCACGTCCCCGCGGCTCGGATACTGTCGAGCTCGTTCTCCAGCAGTGCTCTGGCTTCGCTCACAGCGGCGTAGTTTCGGGCAAAAGCCGCCGTCGAGGGCCGGAGGATCCCGCGGACCGGTTTCACCAAACTCCGGGCAGCTTTTCCGAGAGACATGGCGGTGAAGTCGTGTGTTTGAGGTGACAAACGTGCAGGAGCGCTGTACTACAGACCAGGCACCAGCGTTACGTTAGCAATCGTAGGCGTATGTGTAGTGGACCAATCAGAGGCCAGGAGCGTGCCAGATGGCTTATTTTGTCCAATCAGATTTCAGAGAGTATTTATCTATTAGTCCAGATAAAGTTGGCTAATATAAACCTTTTAGGTTTGCTTCTTTTATCAAAACCACTTACTTAGTAACACATTAATGACACCTCTAACACAAACACTGATCCTGTTTACCCTCTGTGGCCCTTTCCCTTTTTTTTTTTTTTTTTTTTTTGGCAATTTCCACTGTGGAGTGATAAATGTGAATACAGAATATAACAAAAATGTGACTTTGATAATCACGAAATTGTTGCACATGGAATTGTTTGAGTATGGGTAATGTGATGTTAAATTGACTGGTATCATCATTGCTCATGTGAAAGATGTGCAGCCTGCAGACCTGGAACCAGACCTGCAAAGCCATGAGCTGGATTAAAAAACCTTAATACTACACTTTGAGGTTAGAATGACAACAGCCAGACTTCCAGTTAATAGTTTTAGTTTAATATATGACAGCATCGTGTCATGACTTCCTGTTAAACTTCAAGACAACTTCACAAGGGACTGCCGGATGTAAAAAAAAAACAAAACTTGTTCAGTTTTCTCTGACATCCTACATCAATAACGATGTGAAGCATCAAACTATTGCATCATGTAATAGCTGAGCTTCGCTTACATAAAACTTTACAGTGTTTGCTACTTTGACAGGGGTGTTTTCAGTAACCCATCATCATGTTTGACCACATATATATATCAGCAATATAATACACACTCTATGTTGCAAAAATTGTTTTGTGTAACAACATCCTCTCTCTCTCTCTTTCAACAGCAGGAATGTAACCTTAGAAAATGTGCAAATGTTTGCATTCCACACATGGACAAACCCTCATAGCAATATCAAGTAAAAACCTCGGTCCTTCAACAAGTAACATTATTTTTATGAGTTAAAAAACACCTTAGCTCTGCAGTAAAGAGCAGTATACAGAATTACAATGTCCTTCTTCAGATACGGGCTGTAATGCCCACGTAAATGTGCCATTCAACCATTGATCTTAAAGAAATCTCCACTTCTCAGCCGATGGCACAGGAGCTTCTAGAGTACTGTTAGTTTGGCAGGTTTTAAGTGAAGCTTAAGACTCCGAGTGGTTGGTGTCCTGCGAGGAGGCCCTCAGCGACGGCAGGCGCTCAGCTGCTTTTGCTCTTTCTGCCAAAAACCTGTCAAACTCTGCAGGGGGAGAGAAGCAGGCTTAGATGAGAGAACAGATCATCAACTATCCAAAGGAACTTCACTGAAGGGAATCATGGGATAAAGGAGCAGCCAAGAAAAAATGCAAACTGAGGAGATTTTATGAAAGGATGCTGGTGTCAATATAAATACATGAGAAAAATACCAGATGAGACTTTTGTACTTTTGATTCTGTGGATTCACATGTTTTTTGTCAGTTCATGTTGTTTAGGAGACTAAATTTCACACTTTTTTCAGACCTATCCTCCTGCAGCCCTGTCAGATGACCTCAAGTACCCATACCCTTCATTCGTCATGTCCCAAACATTCTCATTTCATTTCATACTGGATGTTATGTAACACTATTAATTACACAAAATATGGAAATGTCAATGTTAAGATCAGTTTTGTCAAGTTTGCATTCATACTACTATCACTTGGACTGACAGAAGTTGGATGTTTCAATCATTTATCCTCTATTTTTAGTATTTTCATAATTGTCCCTTCCTCCAGCAAACATAAAATGACTTAATGTTATGTTAAATAGCGAATTAAAGTATGGCAGCAGTCTTTTGTAGCTGTGTAGAGTTTCTGTGCTGAATAGGTCTGAAGAGTGGTAGTGCATGGCACCATATGCCCAGTTAAGCCTCTAGTGCCACCTATGGGTCAAATGCAGGAATAACTAGCAGAGTGAGGGGTGGAAATAAGAGTTTAATGTATTTACATGTGATTAAAACCTGAGACTGCAGCTCCGAGTATATCCAGTCAGTTCAGCACAGCAAAGTGCCCAAGCAAGTGAGCACCGTGTGTGCACGAGCATTACAACAAACTACACATCAAACATGCAGTAGGTTGAACATATAACAGCTCATCGGATGTGTACATGAATGCCAAATGAAATAAAGGACGATGAAGGCTGCAAAATTTTACAAAGTAAGTGAACTGTTGAGACTCTCACCTTCACTGGTCACACCATCGGAGTCCTCAAAGTCATCATACTGTGTCACAAACAGAAAAGACAGATTTTTCCTTCCATATTATCCTCAACTTGTGCATTAAAAGACAGATATGGTTAAAAGATACATAAGATAATCTTGAATAGTTTGGACTGTTAAATACATTTACTGCTTGATATTTTTGACCCATTTATAATAATGTGTTAACTTTGTTTACGTTGCATGTTTGCATGCTAACATTTGTTTCTTTGCAACACAAACTACAGCTGAGCAGAGAGAGCTGAGGTTTGTGAGACTCAAAAAAGAATTCAATGAACCAGAATTATTTTTGATATGTGCGTCAATGTGTGTAAATGTAGTAATCCAGCCATTTACCTCATCATCCAACGCCAGCCATTTCTCAATATCATCCATTACATTGGACTGGTTGATAGGAATCTAACAAAGAAAGCAGACACCAGGATGGTCAGAGCAGTCAAACATATAGTAACTAGTAAGACTTCATGAAGATGTAATAAAGCTACCAAAAAACAAAAAACAAAAAACAAAAAACCCACACACGAGAGAACAGCCACGAGCCAGTAAGCAAAGCTTGAGATATGACAACAATGCTGCATATCAGGACAGTGCAACTAAACCTTGTCATGCACTGTAGTGGGTGTAGGCACAAAAAAACTCCCTCCAAAAAAAACAGCGTACTGTCTTCACCACATATAAAAGCATGCAAACCACTGTGCTTTATCTCCAAACCTGAACCACCAAACCCAAAAAAGGATCCAAACAAAAGCAATCCAGACCACAGCGAAAGTAAATTGTAAACCATCATGACAAAACCAAGAGACGGAGGGCGTGGAGAGGTGCATCAAAGTACAACCAGGCCAACAATTTGGACACAGACCCACCATTCCCCTTTTAATCATCCAATCTAACTTTGGCGAGGAGCTGCAGGTGGAGGCTGGGCTGCCGTCCTTCATGTACAGACATAGAGTTCATTTAGGAAGAAAACAGTTGCTGAGACAAAGACAATATACACACTAACTCAACCAAAGAGCCTTTTACAGGCCACTATTATGCACTATTATAGATAAGAAAAGATAAGTAAAACCTGAATAAGTGCGCATCTCTGCTTACCGTTCCTGTGTTTAGTCGTCTGCTGTCCAGAGCCTGAGCCTGGCCGTCCACTGCAGCCTCGCTCTGCTCACTGAAACGGAAGATTTGCAGGCCGGTTAGCTGCCACGAAAGCTAATAATTTCAGCCAACACACACTGAAACACTGGCACATATCTTAAAAAGGAATTAGAGGGAATGAGTCGGAATTAAACTCCAAAACAAAGATCAGCACGTTTGCAGTCTCATTCCTGAGAATGTGCTCAAGAAAGAGTTGCACGGCTGCTCTGTGGGAAGTAAAGAGCAACACGTCGACGAATCAGTAGGATTCGCTTCATTATTCACACATTTGAACTGTTTATTCTTCACTTTTATCTGAGTAGTTAGACTTCTCTGTCCACTCTTTTCATAGGACTCAATCAATAGGAATCACTGTTTTAGTTAATACCAAAACTACATCTTTACAGCTTGTGCAACTGTCGAAGCCTTTGAGGCTCCAAAACCTGTGGTTGATAGTCTTTCTGTACCTCGGCCTTTGTGGAGCGGAGATATTTATCTTTTGTGATAACGCGTCGTCTGATTCACTTGTACCTGCAAGAAGAACAGCGACATATTTTTAATGTGTAGGATAAGCAGAGACATGCAGAACAGGCACATGTGCAGCATGTAGGCATGTATGAAGGGTGGAGTACTCACTGAGTCTGGCCATCTGACTGGCCAAACTGTCTGATCTTGACTGGCTGAGTGAGCAGTTATTGGTAAGTGATGCGCCTTGTGATTGGCCGACAGACTCCGCTGTCAGATTGAGGTCTGTCAGGTTGACATACGTGTGGCTCTGAGTGACAAAAAAACAACAAATTGAAAGTCCATGACGCAACCATTTCAGAAGTTATGAGTGTAACGACCACTTCAAAAATGGCTGCCATGGCCTGTACCGTCTCTGCTGTGTTTGGCCCATTTGTTATCCGTCTTTCAAATCTGTGAACAGCAGACCAAAACTTTTATCATGGGAGAAATAGAGCCTGTTGAAATACTACTAAGCTTTTATTTTGTTAATAATTAAGGTAGTATAAAATGATAAATGCAGTTGACCTGTGGTAGCGAGTGAAGGCGGTGTTCATCTCATCATTAGTTGCCAGCAACTCCTCAATCAGCTTCTCCTCGCTGAGTCTGGGGACGATCTTCACGATCCGCTCTTGCATTTCCTTACAAACTGTGTATAACTGCTAATGACACAATCAGACAAAGAATGTGTGGGTGGGGAGGGGGTCGAGGGGGCAGATGCAACACAAAATGTATAAAGTACAGAGATCAGTTAAGGAAAACACACTGTTGCAAAGATGAATGGATGGAAGTGATTTTCTACCACAGCACATTTCACATTAAGAGTCTGTCTTTTGTTTTTACCTCCAGCAGCTCCATGTCTGCCTGCTTTACCGTGACAGGATCCAGCTGACTCATCATGTCTGACATCATCGTCAGGTTGCTTCGCACCACTCCCAGCTCTGTCTTCAGGTTTTTGATCTGGAACATCAATAATACTGCCTTCATAAGCACAGCTTTAATAATCACTGCAAAGACACGTATTGATTTCAGAAGAGCTGGAGGCCAAAATGAACTGAGACACATAGACGCAAACAGGAAACGTGAGACAGCATTTTAGCTAATGTGGAAAAAGCCAGGCCATCACCTGGCTGGGAGTGAAGGCATTGTTTCCCTCTAGGGCCAGTTTTAGCTCAGAAGTCTGGGCTGGGATGAGCGGAGGTTTGGAAGAGAGGAGCGCAGCAGGCAGGGTAGTGACAGCAGGCCCGTTCCCAGGCAGAGTCTGCTCAGCAAAAGGCACAGAAATGACCCGAAAGAGAAATGAGCAAAGGTGATAGGCAGCACCCAAATATCAGTGTAAGCAGAGAGAGAGCACCACCCATGTTGGCACCTTTTGTGGGGCTTGGACGGGTGTGTAACCATCCAGTTCTGTCATGGGGAACTCAAGCCCTTTCCTTCGTAGGTCCTCGTACACCGACACCACGCCTGTCAGGTCGGGTGAGCTCCGGAATGCGTCAGCCCACGCCTTAATGGGAGAAACTTACAAATTACTACAAGGCTGCACCTGATTTTTTTTCTCCATGTCACCACAGTGCTGCCAAACATGTCATGTGGCATTTTTTTTACCTGTACGATGCTGAGCACTCTGTCATGCAGGACCAATGGAGGGTTGTTTCTTGGAATGATTGAGCGCACCAGAACCCCCTCTACAAAATCCCGTGTCGTCACCAGGATGTGAAACCTGTAGCCGCAGTTCTTCACACAAGTCTCCAGGACCTAACATCAGAGGGAGGCGAGAATAATCCAAAAAAAAAAAAAAGAAACAATTAACTCAAACCAAGTGATGAGAACACAAACCAGCTCAACAGGGTGATGGCAGAGCATGACGAGGAGCGACACTCACGGTGAGCGCCTGCATGACCTCCTTGAAGTTCTTGTTCCCCACAATCCTTTTCTTTATGGCTCTGACTGCATCCTTGGGTCTGTAATCAGAGAATTTTCAACAGTCACGGGCATGTACTCTCAAGAGGACTCGCTAGTTCCTGATGCAAACAGATAAGAGGCACACACACCCTTCCTCTGAGCTGTTGATCATATCACAGATCTCCATGTTGAGGGCCCAGTCCTCTGATGGCAGGCTGGAGCTGGTCGCAGCCTCTGCGAAAAACAGGAGAATATACGCGGCTGAAAAATATGAAACAACTACACTGAATGGTGTCGCAATTAACAGTTCACACTGGAATTATTAATAAGATGTCATTTATTAATGCCTACTAAATGTTTCCCACTATAAAATCACCATTTCTTCTTAGCATAACAAACATAACACTTCACAGTTGATACAGTACAGTTCTGGCGTTCCACAGGGATCAATCTTTGGACTCTTACGTATCCAAATAAATGGAAACGATGTGAAAACTGCTGTTGACTGTGATCTTTTTCTGTATTCTGATAATCTGGCTTTGCAAACCACAGTGTGTCAAGAAATGTGGAAGTCTGATACATGGCTAGTGGACAATAAACTTTTTATTTGGCTCAAATAGTAAACGTGCTCAAACCAGATTCCATAATGTTACCAGATTATAAAAAAAAAAAGCTGTAAATACTTTTCATGAATGGACATGGACAGAGGGCAGACAATGAGTTAATACTGTCTCTTCTATAATTAAATCAGCTTATCTGTTTATTTCAATGCCATCCCTCAGTAAAGTCACATATGCGATCATTAGGCTGTACTCGAACATGCATGTAATTTAGGTCATGAGGATGTCGGTCACTGTGCGTCCCGTGCGGCTATTGGCAGGTCAAACAGACACGATGACAGCCAATCAATCGCAGCATCACATCATCTAAACCCCGCCTCTGCTTAAATCATTGTTGAGCGGACGCGTCAATCAAAGCGCAACACGTCTGTCTGTCATAAATAACCGCTCCTGGGATTTATTATTTTAATATACTGACATTATATACGCGTGAGCTCGCGCGGTGAAAAGCCCTTTGTAATAAAAAAGACGCAGCTCGACAGAGAGCAGGCGGAATGTCTGCAGCGGCGGTGCCTCAGTGTGGAGCGTTTGCTTATCACAGTGTCCTTTGAGACGTTTGTCAAACAGCTCACCGATCCGCTGTCCCACCGGCGTGCTGAACGGATTTCCCAGTAAAAACTCCATGATGAGAGCGGCGAGGGCCCAGCCAGGCAGCGACGTCCCCGCGCAGAGCCGTACGTCGCTCCGCAGTCCGCTGCTGCTGCTGCTGCCGCTGCTGCTGCTCTCTGTACGAAGTGGGCCAGCAGGGCGGCTGCGTCACACTTTAAAGGGAAAGCAGCCTGCGATCAGCACACGGACCGTGAGAGGATGTTAGTGCGCTGCATACAGGCGCTTTTTATGTCTGCACTCAGTGACAGATAAAGAGCTCCTCCTGTCTTTACAGCAACTGTTCCGACATGATATCAGGACTGATGCCATCTGCAATGAATGAGCATGTTTGCAGATGTGTAAGAAATATATGTAAATGATCTTATGAAACTTAGACCCTACTTTTCTGGGGTCCTACGGGCCCATGCTGCACGTGTAAACAAAAGAATTATAACTGTAAAATATGTAGAAAAGTACTGAAGTGGTGACTGTTCTCATTGACATAAACAGAGCTTGCACATGAGAGGAAAGGTGGTAAAATGAATTCACAGACAAGAGCATAAAGCAACACAGAACAACAAGATAATCTGTCTTTTAATGGTGGAATACATTTGCTACTATGCATGAAGTGCACCATGTTACCATAGTAAGTACATTTACTCAATGACTGTACTGTACTAGTACAGTACAAATTTGAGGTACTTGCACTTTACTTGAGTCTTTTCATGCTCCTTCCTACTTCTGCTCCACCACATCTCAGAAGGAAGTATTGTGCTTTTTACTTTAGTTATGAGTCACAGTACAAATTAAGATTTTTGCTCAATAAAAGACATAAAGAAATATGATGTTTTGTTATACATATTCCCTGGATACAGCTTATATGACATATATATGCTGCTTTTTATTTTAATCATTGTGATAATTAAAATGTATTTTTAATAATTTTGAGGTTTGCACTGTTGGACAAAACAAGCATCATAAACGTGTCACTTTGGGCTCTGTGATGACAACTCACTGTCAATTAACGGAGAAAATAATCAGATCATTAATCCAATGCAATCATTAGTCATTATTGGCAAACCTTTATAAAAGAGTTAAAAATGAGCTCCATCTTAACCAGCTATGATACAGTATCGCTCACAGTATTTTTACTTTTAATACTTTGAGTACAACCCTAATTCCAAACTCCACCTGCTCTTGAAGACCATGTGACATGGTTGAAAACTGCTGTCTCCAAGAATGAACCATTGAGCTTGACAGAAACATTTCTCTCTTTTTTTTTTTTTTGCCAAATGTTATGCGTGACCAGGCCTTAATGGTGTTTTCCACAAATCCCCATGCTGTGCTGTGCTGTGTTGTGTGGCTTTCTGCCACATGGGTGCACTGTTTGATTTCTTACCTGATCTTGAGGCCTTGTCTTGAAGTGCTTTCTATGTCCAAATCTAGTTTTAAAACCTTCATTATTCAGTTCTGTGCTTTTACATTGCATATTTACTAAATTAACTGGTGTTTAATTGAATTGCCATGCAGCAAACCTGAGGTCAGGTAATCTTCCAGCATAGAAAAACTGCACATTATACACATAGTGGGAACAGCGGGGGGTTAATAGGTAGCAGCTCCAGTCTTGCCTCATGCTTACAATAAGAAAACAGTCCTGTCTGTTTATGTCCATGTCACACATTAATTGTAACTTTCCAGACCATTTATAATGAAGTAGAAAGATTTGTTTGCTGATTTCCAAGACACGACAGACTGTTTACTCTCTGAAATGTTACTCTCAGACACACTGGGGAGGCACATTTGTTGTGTTTGATCAAAGCCAGGATGTGCATGTGTGACTCAGACACAGTGACTCACAGCCCAGTAAGCTACAGAGAATATACTTTTTACTCTCACAGCTGATGCACATCCCACTCGTCTGTTTACACCAGCGGAGATGGTGCGGCTCTGCCCATTAAAAAAAGAACCATATGTGGTTTATGTGGGTGATCACAGAGGGAATAGAAATGCAGGTGGCTTCTAATCACAGATAAAATCCTTTCCTTCCAGAAAAGACGCGTTTCTCAAAGTGTAAGCTTCTACTTATGGCCTCACTGGACCTGATGGAGTTCACTGTTTGATCTGCAGAAACATGGTCTGTATGAAAAATCCAGTTTGTCTGTGGTAATGCTCACTATACCACAACATGAAGACGAATGCATGTAACGACCAATCACAGTAACATTTCAGTGGGAATAATGCAGATATCTGTTATCCACATTATGATTATTATAAATGTGACATATTAATAAGGGCTGTCACATTAATGCTAATAGTATTTATTTTGTATTGTAATGTATTATCAGCTCAGCAGTGAATAGTACCTTTATGAATGATTTGTCCAACTCTATTGAGACACTATGGCACCGTTTTTTTTTTATATTTTGAATGTTGTTATCGGAAGAATTAATATGGCTTCTTTTTCTGTTTCGTCACTTCACAATCACGAATGTTCACTGCCCTCCAGCGGTCAAAGTTAGGAACTGCAACGCACACTTATATTCGTGGTTGTTACACAGTGATAATATCAGTGAAACTTGTGTTAATATCGATACGTTCAACTCATTATTAGAGTGACTATTACAACAAGCATACAGCAGAGACCGGTATTATTAACTGTACTGACAAAGAGCTTTAGTAACAGTTTTCTAATGTGGAGACAAGTGCAACCTTACAAGGGTTTAGTAAAACGTGATAGTGTGGACATTTCCGGTCAAAGCTTTCAAAATAAAGTGACCAAACAGCAGCAATCATAAACAAATATGTTCAAATTTACTATTCTCTGGTCTCCGCTGTGAGAGACAACAACTGCGCGTTCTCCACTGGGAATAACACAGATGTTCATATTGATTAGCATTTTTTTTGGAGGTATAAATAAGGTCATATCCAACATGCCACACATAAGCAGCTGGAAATGTTGGTGTGGCGCTCATCCAATTGACTGAAATGTCACAGACATGGCATCATCACTGCCAATTTGATAAGCACCAATTGGAAACATAAACTGATTCTGTGCAATTCAGAAGCTGCTCACTGTCAGTCAAACGTGATTTCTTCTGCAGAAATGAAAGTCCTTTGTTGTGAAACAGCTGGGGAGACCTGCTGGAAAACTGACTTTAATACCACTCACATATGTTTTCAGTCTGGGTTTGAGTTATTTACTGCAAGCTTCAGGGATGAGCCTGTCAGACCTCAATCACCAGCTCTTCATTTCTCACTGCTACGCTCGAGGAACTTTCTGATTCTCCAAAATATCCAGACAAAACTCCAGGCCAGTCATGTAAGAGACAGCAGGGGTCCGGCCTTCAAACTGATGTATAAAAGAACACCTGCATGTCAAGGTAACCATTAAAGGCACCACAAGGCAGAAGAATCCAACTGTCGATGCAATGAAAGCCATTATAAGACACCTAACATATTCTACATTACTGGTAGTGAAGCCACATTTTAGACATCAGAGCTCCTCTGTGTGAAACACATCAGATGTGTGACAACGGTTTGATAGCTTACTCTGCATTGCCTTCCCTTTCTGTGCTGTCTCTGTGCCTTCACCCGACACTCCCTTTTCTCATCCATTTCCACCTTTTATCCCTCTCTGTTCTCTCTCACAGCTCTCAGTGGTTGACACTCACACAGATCTCACCTTTACTTTCCCTCGAGTAAATGTCAGAGACACCTGCCAAGGTGACAAAACATAAACTGCTGGACGGTCTGCGCAGCCCTAATGTACGTCACTATGAATCGATTTTTCTGCTCCAGAACTGAATGTGGGATTGTTAAATGCTTTGATAACAAGTTAAAGTCAAAACTGCAAAGAAGGAAGAAAGAAAGAAGAAAGCACAAAGTTTTTAATTGGCAAAGCATGGTATCACCTTTCCAGGGACTGTTAAATGTCTCAGCCAACGCTATGGACAAGAACAAGCAGCTTTTTCACTAGCATCCAATTAGAGTGGGTTGGCAGTAACTTGTCTATATTCACAGTATGTAGCCCCCTGATTAGTCTTCTCAGCCTGCAAATTAAATACAGTGGAGAGTGTTGCTCGGCTGTACACGGGTCTGTTAATCTGCAACCAGCTGTGACGGCCTTTATCAGCTGCCATGAGAACAGGAGGTTGAAACAGACCACATTTCTGCAGGAAAAGAGGCTCAGGAAAAAGCATTATGGACATACAGCATGTGCATTATTGAATGTGAATTCATCTCTTGTACTAAAAGTGAAGCAAAAAGAAGAGGAAAGGAGAAAGGAACATAGTGATGAAGCTCCTGTGTGGCTTCATGTCAAGTCAAAATTGTCAACCAGGAGCCATTTAAATGACATATTAAAGACAATGGTCTTTTCTATTGAAGGAAATGCATTTCTCAGTCCACTGTATGACTCATCTGTGACTGCAGTGTGTATTATTTGTGTGTGTGTGTGTGTGTGTGTGTGTGTGTGTGTGTGTGTGTGTGTGCGTGTGTGCGTGTGTGTGTGCGTGTGTGAGAGAGAGAGAGAGAAAGAGAAAGAGGTGAAGGCAGGCAGCTGAGGTAAGTTACGTGGAAGTGAAACCATCTGGTTTCCTCCTCACTACAGTGAACAATAATAACCCCAAGCACACACACACACACACACACACACACACACACACACACACACACACACACACACACACACACACACACATCATCTCATCCTGTTGTCATTGCAGTGTTGTAGCAGGATGGTCTTTTGAGCAGGTCCAGCATTTAAGTCCTGGCACCCTCTTGTTTCTGGATAAATTCTTGTCCAATTTCCTGCAGAATTAAGGAGACCATGACCTGCACTCCCAAACAAAACATCTGGTCCATAGAGCTTTTATTCCTTAATAGTACCTTAATTTAACTTAACAGTATTTCAGTAAACACAGTGTATACTGCTGGAGGACATCACAGCTAATGTGGTGACTGAGGTGAGGATTCATGTCCACACTGCACAAACACTACAGGGCTCAGAAATGTCGCACGAGTGGGTAAAATATCCCCACAGAGCACATTAGACTGTTTGATGATGATGTCCAGGTTGGATTATTTCCTCCAGAGTGTGACTGCAACCAGCTGGTGTCCCCACCAAGCCAGCAAATACAGCAGCATGACAGTCACACATGCTGTGCAGTTTGCAGCAGGTCAGATACTTTAGTCTTTGCTCCTCCACATTTATGGTGACAGTGTGTCAGCACAGCCTGTCCTTTATAACACTGACATGTCTCTGAATTGTCTGTGTGTGTTTGTGGATGTGTTTCACTCATAAATGTGTTTACACTCCCACACTGTGGGAGGAAGCATGGAGACAAGGGCGTGTGTAACATATGCTGTAGTTAATTTTGGGTTTGATGCAGAATCAGTGATGGAGTCACACTTGCAATGTGACATGTCAGATGAAGACAACCCAGGCGTACACTAGGTTGACGTTTCCTCAGCTTACCAAGAATCATGTCAGCTGTCTGCCCCCCGACTATCAACTCAGTCCAGTGGAACAATGTGGAGGCGTTGGGCAGCCAGAGCCACAGGAGAGAGGACAACAGGTCAAGTGAAAAGAGCGTCAGATCTGCCCGAGTGAAGGTGACAGTAAAGTAACTGTATCAAAGGCAGAATACCAGTGTGCAATCATGACAGCCAGAAACAGGTAGTTTGTCTGAAATGCAAATATTTCTTACTCTTCTTTTAAAAACGTGTTAAAATGACAAATTAACACTACAAATCTTCAATAATTCAAATGATTATTTCATGCAAAATTGTGAAGACAGCCTATGGTTATATTCAACAACTGTTGAACTGAATGTGATTCTAATTTGTCCCACTGAGCAGCTTCCCATGACCCACCGTATGCATCTAATGGATAAGACAAAACTGCTCCACACCCTGAAAAAGGAAGGGCAGTCAAAGACTTTATTATAGCAGCATTGCAAAGATGACTTGCTCCCTCAGGGACGTCTACGCTTCCAGTGTCTAATACATCACAAACAGAGAGGCAGAGCAGCCATAATAATATCTCATTACACTAATTGGACAGAAACCATCATTATATCTATAAGCCAGTCAGCTTCCTCGCTGCAAGACATGTAAACATTTCACAGCAGCAAACCACAGAACATATTATAATACACATTTCTTCCATTATATGCATATGAGCATTAGAAGATGAATACAGGTAATCTTTCTTCATAGGGCAGGCATACAGTACACACATGACAGCACTGAGGAGGCTCACGTGCACACACACACACGCACGCACACGCACACACACACACACACACACACACACACACACACACACACACACACACGTAGAGGCAGGCAGTATCCTCTGTGTTCACCTGGACAGCGTTACATGATGGAGCAGGTGAAGCCACAGCAGTCTTTCAGAAGTGTGAGTCCAGTTTTGGTGATGAATGGCGCTGACGTCTGCTGGGATTTGGACGCCACCGTTTGATCTCGCAAAGAACCTGATTGAGACATGACAGTTAACTCTTATTTACCACAGCATGTTCACACTCTCACCCTCTGCATCTTCACTTAAGGCAGCTACAAAGAACCTTCATTCAGACATATTTGGTTTACTACCAGGAAAAGCTCTCACATCTAACGATCCTCATCCTCTTACATGAAAGTGTTGTGAGTGGAGAGAAAAAACTGGAAGCCTGCACACGACAGCCCTGTGGTTAGACTCACCTTTTGCAGCCAATGCCTTGGGAAATTTGGACTGTAAGAAGGCCGCCATTTCTCTGTCTTCCTCTCTTTCCCTGCGGAGAGAAAATTTCCTTGTTCTTTATTTGTCAAGTATGTGGTTCTGAGATTTTGCACATCTCGTTAAATGTCACCGGACCGCATTTAAAGGAAACCAAGGCTACGGGCTGGACTGACGCGTCCTCAGGAGAGGATTTTAATCTTCTGCATCTACACACAATCTTCTCTTCGATCCATCGTCACACACACACATTGAATAATGAAGCAAGATGGCCTCTCACATGCCTGCAATCTTTCTGAGGCCAATCAAAATGTCACTCGTAGATATTGTGTCGCATCAAAAACTTGCCTGCTTATCAGGGGTGAGAGCTAATTTAACACCACAAACACACAGTCAGAGTGACGGTGGGCTTTCTATTGTTTGTCAATGTAAAGATACAAAGGATGCACAGCCTACAAAGAGAAAAGGCTTTATATGAATGGAGCTGCGAGGATCAGGGAATACCTTTTATGGATCAATCGTGCAAATATTAAATGTCAGAGTTCTTTTTAGGAACAGGTATTGTTCGTCCATCACTTGCTGTCACATGGCAGAGGTATTGAACTTCATTGTTTTGAGAAAATCTCCAGACTGATTAATATGCTAAAAGCTAATCGGAAAGTTTCATCTTCGCAAAGTTAAATCACCACAATCCAAAGATCCAAACCTTTAGAACTGCACACATTTGCCTTCATGAAAACCTCCCAGAAACCTGTTGTCTGGTAAACAGACCGCGCTGTAATGTCTGCTGTGCCTGTGTGTGAGCTGAGCAGCACAAAGTCAAAGCTCTCGTCAGTGACTCACCTCAGCCTTTCAAACTCCACGTCATCCACGAGGAAGTCTCTGGTCTCCACCAGCTTGTTGATCTGCTGCAGCAGCGCTTCTTCTCTGTCCTCCTTGGACTTGTCCTTGTCTGTTCAACAGTCACGTGACAAGCTTTACATGAAATCCAGCTGTCACTAAGTCATAGTCATACTTGCTGTAAGTTGTTTTGTCAGATATTTAAATTAATATTAGCTGCATTGATGTTTCACAGCACAGGTGTGTCTCAGTGTCTTCATTGTTGTGTATATAGCCAGGAATTCCATGTAAAACCCATTAACTGCACACAACATTGGACCAGACTATGAGGCTACAGACATGCTCCCATCTCTGCGAGGCTGCAGTTCAACACAGCTAAATGCTAACGTCAGCATGCTAACACGCTCACATACCTGCTGGAGGTATAAAGTTTACCAAGTTCTCAGTTTGGCCTGTGAGATTTGTTAAGGATCAGTGTTAAAGAGTCATTTTTCTTTCTTTCTCCTGGCAGGGTGGAGGGGCTCATCAATCAGCTCTGAGATCAGGGGTTTACAGGCTCATTCTTAGCATTTTTTTCAAGTGCTGCACACATAACTGGCTGGTGATCCACCGTGGCGACTGACTACAAGGGAAAGTCTACTCTATACTCCGCCATCCACTTTCCCTGCGCTCTCCATGTGTACAACTATGCTGTTAAGTAATACCAAGTGCAGGCGGGAAGTGAATGAGGGGAAGTGGAACTAAATGCAGCAAGTAAAGCAATAACTGCTTTTCAACTTACCTGGAATTGAGACAAGTTTCTGCAGCTCCGTCTTCAGCCGGGTGATTTCTTTGCAGAGCTGGATGTCGTCCATCCTGAGCGGAAAATCAAACCCAACAAATCAACTTAGTTCAAGAACACATTGACTGAAATAGCTTGTTTTCCCTCCTTAAAAAACACAGAATGGGTTTTCTATCATATTAGCCAAGTAATTTCCTTCCTAACTTTCCATCCAAGCATTGGTGTGAAATTGGAGGCAGATTTCGTTTGCAGATGAGAGTGAAGTCCATGAGTTTATGAGCTGGAATAACACTGCCTTCTGTGAATGAACCACACCTGACTATATCAGATCTCATTTCACCGTCTGTGACGTGGATTTCGAAGCATCAGGGGCCGGTCGGGTTTGTCTGTGGGCTGCTGTCACAGTGATGACAAAAAGAAGAAAGTGACTCTGATAGAAATAGCTACTCTGAGCTGTTGGTTTAAAAAATGGCTTTCACTTCAGCGTACTTCAGCAGTATACAATTTTCAGGATGACTCACTGCCATTCAGGAGTGCTTATTCAACATGTGTTTGTTTATGTCACAGTCAACCATAATCAGGGGTGGGGAATATCTGGACCCCAGGCAATTACAAAAAAACACAACATATATACAACGTGAAAGCAAGGCAGAAATACAAAAATCTCTAGTCAGCAATTGCTTTTTCTGCTGCTAGTGAGGCTGAAGACGTTATTAAAACGTGGAGCGCATAAATGCTACTAACAGGAATGGTTGGATATGTGGCGAAATATGCTGTATGATACCGCCAGCAGCTGGTTAGCTTAGCTTAGCACAAAGACTGTGCTGTTCAAAGGAAAGAAAACCCACCTACCAGCACCTCTAAAGCCCAGCAATTCATGTTATATCTGGTTCATTTAATATGTACAGCTGGGCTGAATGTTTCCAGCTTTTGCAGCTGATAGTCATGCCAACACACACAGACCCGTGGAGACAAGAAGGAAAACAGTTTATTATTGGGGGTGGGTTTGTGCATCACTTTACACCCTCCGAATGTGGGTGAATGTGGATATAAGTGACAACATGATGTGGAACTGATCTCATGAGCCACAACACTTATCAGACGGCTCATTTTGACGCCGCGCACAGCAAAACAAAGCCCTCAGCGAAAGTCCCTACTCCCCGTTTCTCTGCCTCATCATATGGCCACATTATGCAGTGCTGGTCGCTGTTCTTAGCCCCCCGCTCCTCCACCTCCAACCGCATGTGTCAAAATAATGAGGAAGGTCTTGACAGAAAAAGAGTAAAATAATTAAAAGCGAGGATGAGAGAGAGAGAGAGGAGAAAAGGGCATCTTTAGAGATCTGAAGAAAAAAAAAGAAAAAGGTTGGGTGTGTGCGTGCTGGTAGACCTTAAATAGCTGTTTTCCTCACACATTCTTTGCCATCATGCACATGGCTGCTCCCAGTGTTGGTGGCTGACAGTCACAGTGCATCATCTCTTCCCCCTGAGGGGCTGTTAGAAGTATCTTGGTGTTTTCAGATGCCTCTATAGCTGAGCTCTACTGCATGTGAGGGTACGGTCGATCAAGCAGTGGAACGTCACACGATAGAGGCATTATCCTCCTGGGTCCAACGGCATCAGGCCATGGCTGCATGTCACTATTCATGCGTTTTAAAAAACCTAAATGCGGTTTGCAGTGATGACAATAAAAGTTGTGTCTTACATGTATCTCAGCTCTGACTCTCTCCGTACGAGGATGTCTCTTATCCGCTCGATTTTGCACAGCTCTCCTTCAATGTCCTCGATCGTAATTGTAGAGTCAGCCATCGAAACAACGTCCTCCGCTGAAAGACAGGTGAGACCAAAACACCTTTATTTGAGTCTGACAATGGATTTTTTTTTTTTACAGATACGCTTTTGTTTTAATTGTGTTTGACTCAAGGAAATGACAAAAGCAGCAAAATGAAGCACCATATATGAACAACAGTCCTTAAAAAATATGACCACTGTCAACATTTTCAAAGAAAGACGTGAAAACATCACGAACATCTAGGTGATTTCAGGTGAAACGAACAGTCTTCATGAAGAACTGGAGTTGGCGCGTGAGAGGGAAAGTCACCACATTAAGTGTGTCTGTGTCTATAATGAACCGTCACAGCAGTTATTTTGAGGCTAAACTGCAGGGAAGGCACTGGTGTAACTAATAACCTTATTAGTGACACAGGCTGTGGTGCTGTCCCTGCTGGCTCGCTGGCTTTATTTACAACGACACTTAAAGGATCTGGGCCATCATTAATGACACTCGTTCCACTGGTGTTTTTGCTGTAATTACAAGTTAAATGTCGACTGTGAAAAAGTTCTGTTGTGTCCACCCACAGTGTCCACAGGGCTCTGAAACATACAGCTACAGCCAGCAGCTGGTTAGCTTAGCTTAACGCCAAGACTTCCAGTCTTTCCAGAGGGGTACAGCTAGCCTGGCTCTGTTCAAAGAAAACAAAAAGTTTGTCTATCAGCACCACTGAAGCTCATTAACTAACATTCTACCTTGATGTTTTATATGTTTTAAATGAGCAAACACCAAAAGCACATGAAGTTATGAATTAAACAGTCAAACCTGCAACAGTTCTCGTTCAGCTCTAAGCCTTAAGGCCGTCCCTGATCAGTTCACTATCCTGCTATGAGCTGATCACAGCTATGTTGTCACCCCCCTACCGCAATTCTCTAAGCTTCAGTGAATAGCTGCATTGCCCCCGCCCCTACCCCCCGCAGCCTCCTACTCCTCACCAGGGGCGATGAGTCATCCAGCACAGCTTGGATCAGCTTTTAATTACCTGACCTTGTGTGAAAAGACATTACAATCACACACACTGAATCATGGGGGACATCACGGCTGTACAAATACTCAACGTCTCCAAAAACCTACGGTCTGCTGATTCCACAGCTTTACTTATCTGTACACATGCATGCACACACTTTAATTATCAGCGGGTGTTTCGGTCTTGAAATAGGCGGCATGTGTTACTGCTGTTTGGATTATTTTGCTCCAAGCACTCCGACAGTGTCAAAGTTTTTCTAAGCTTGTCATTTCACACCGTCACCTTTCATTGTACTTGTTATACTGAAGGTTTGTGTAGATAGAAATCTATTGTTTACAGGCTGTGTGTCATTTTTACTTCTTATAGCGTATCGTTTGAATAGAATACGGCTGTGGTGACACTATCGCACCCTTAAGGCCCTCTTCGAGCCAACTGTTCATGTTGAAAGCAATAAAATATAATGAATGTGTGCCTGTGTGTGTTCTTGTAATTAAACCTTGTGCACATGATGATGATGATGATGATGACGATGATTGCAGCAGGAGAAGAAAAAGCTTGTGGGAACAACATAGATCCAAGAACTGAGCCTTGAGCAATAATTTCACAATCAAGCTAAAGATTTAAGATTCAGAGTCTCCATTAAATAGTTTCCAATTATTTTTCCTGGAAATAACGATGTTATTTGTCATAAATTATAAGAAAAATAGGTATATCCTCAAACAATTAAACAAACAAGAAAGACATAAACCCAAACAAAATAACAAAACAAATTCATTTTCATTCATTCATGGGATCTTAATTCTGCATATGTTGAATTTTTTGCCCCCAGACAAACTTTCCGTTCTTGCATGTTCAGCTGAGCTGCTGCCCTGCACTGACATTCCAGATGGAACAATTCATTGAAATCGCAGCAATTAGTCAATTAGCCAATTTACTGAGTGTCAGAAAAACAATTTGCAATGATTTTGAGGTTTCAGTCATATTTCAAGCAAACATGCCAAACACTCTAGTTCCAGTTTCCTCAGATATGAGTACAAGCCACATTGTCTTTGTCTTATGTGGAAGGAAACTGAATATTTGTATTATTTTGGACTATTGGTTGGACAAAACAAGTGATCTGATGACATCACCTTGGGTGTGAGGAAACTGTGACATCACAATGTTCTGCTTTTTTGTAGTCAAGCAGTTACAGGCTATTTGGAATATGCAGGAAAACTCTGGGTCAAAAGTATGCTATAAATATACTGACATTACCTGCGTTTACAAGTCCACTGACCTTAGATAACCTAACACTGAAGATGTTCAAGAACCTGAGGCTTAATCCTCTACTGAAAGTTGATGCAATGTGACTGCTCTTCTTTGTTGATCACTTCACACCACAACACTATGCAAGCATGCATCCAATCACATGAAAACGCAAAACGTGTGCAGCGGACGCTTCTCAAAACTCACTTGATTTCTCCGTCTCTGCGTCCACATGCGTCTTCTCCAAAGAGCCGTACTGGTTGGAGGATTTTCCCTCTTTGTCCATATTCTTCAAAAATGCTCCTCTTTTCAGACACTGTGCGACAGAAGTGTTTGTGCAGCCTGGACATTAATATGAAAGGTACGCACTGAGTCCATGCAGCTGTGGCGCGACGGTGCGGGTGCGTAACAGATGCGGAGCGGAGTCCTCCTGTGGAGTCTGCACGGAGGGGCTGATGGAGCTCATCTCTGCTACCAGGCGCCCCCTGCTGTCAGATCCGCGCTATGGCACACAGCCACAGCGCGTTGACTGCTGCATGCGTGTGTCTGTGTTGCATTTTACTGCTGTAGTTGTTCAAGATTTTAACTACTGTATATACTGTTGTGTAGTTTGACCGACAGCAATGCATCTGCTACAAGATCATCATCACTCTCAACACATAAAGGAACACTTCCACCAAATCACCAAAGTTGGAGATACATGGTTTTCATTGGTCAAGGAGGGCATGAAAAATTACAATCTGTCAGGAAATGAATGAATGAACAAATTCAGTATTTTCCTCTGAGATGTAGTGGAGCAGAGGAATAACGTTGCATAGAATGAAAAGTACCTGGAATACAGCCGAGTAAATGTACTTGATTACATTCCACCACTGAAGAGAGAGAGAAGCTGAGTACTCACAACTGTTTCCCAAAGAGGATCAACGACTCCAATCAAATCAGCATCTGAAAGACTTGTGAAATGTTTCTAAATAATTCTCCAGTCTGTCTGTAAATCACCCTGTATTTTTTTTACAGAGACTCAAAGCAGAAAACTGAACATGAAAATCAGAAACTCCTTTTAAAATAAGCTCAGCCACCCTTCCTATACGCTTTTTAACAAACAATATAAAAGACAAAAAGGATTTAAATCACAGACATCTGCCTTTTTAATGGTCGGCCGCGCTCTCCACAGGAGCGTCGAGCTGTCTTTCATTGTGGATTTTGCATCGCGCCTGACTGAGCTCAGCTGTGAGCCACATACTGGGCATGACTTGATTTCATGCAGGCCGGCCCTCGAGGGCCCTGCCAGATGCTCAGGGAGCGGATACATCTGCATGCAGGGAGCTGCTACTGTGCTGAGGTTAGCCATGTCCCACACCCGATGACGCCCACATCTATTCATCCATTCATTCCTCAGCTGTGCGAAAACATACAGCCAGGCTGTTAACACGCCTGCCACAAGCGTATCCACGTATCATGAAGGTATTTCTTTAGAATTACATGATTTGGATATAAAGCAAATGTTTATTCTGGCTGCTGGTTGCATATGAAGCATAAAGAATATCTATAACAAATACTCAAGAGGATTAATGTTTGCAGTTCACTCAGGTCTGCAACAGGTCGAAGACTTGAAGACAAAACACAGACACACAAAAACTTTCTGGACAAACGAAAATGACATCAGGAAGTCTTTTGTATCAGTACTAATGTGACCTGTTGGAGGGGGAAGTGCAGACTAAAGATGTTTCACAGGTCAAAATAGACTATTTGCCATCAGGTGTGTTGAGCAAACTCGCTGGACAAACACTTTCTTACTCAGAAGTGAAGGAGGACGTCCTTTAAATGTTCTGCCTCCGTCTGCTCACACCTGCAGAACAAAAGAGTCCAACAGCTGAGTTTGAATGTGCTGACCTGTTCAATACAGTCAAACTCAAGGCTGATCACATGTTTAATCACTTCATCAGCTCACACAGTTTAGAGTCCAGAAAGAGGCGAAAAGACAGCGACTGGCAGCAGTCTGTGGTGACTTCAGCGGCGGATCAACACGCCGGGTGTGGTGCAACAGGTTGCCGGTCCAGTTCAGCCTCACCCTGTGCACACATCTTGTGTTTACGCTCTTCATAAGAGGCTTCTGTCTGTCTGTTGTCCTGATGCCCATAATGAAGCTGCCAGGCGGAGTCCTTCCTCTGCTCAGCCATGATCCTGCCACCTTGTTTGCTTGATTGAAAAAAAAAAGAAAAAAGATTGCTTATGCAAATGCACATTTGTAACAGCTCAGGTGGTCCAGAGATGAAGTCCATCAGTACGGCTGACACTTAAATGGCAGACTGATGAAATGGTGAGAAAGATTGGATGCGCAGTGATAAACTGATGGAAAAGTGTAGCAATGCGAGTTACAAGTCACCACTTAGATTTGAATGAAACCTGACAGGGTGAGAAATCACAATCCCACTGTGGGCCACGCTACATGATAACAAAGAGTGACGTGCCCATAACCGAGAGTGCAAACCTGCTGGGGAATGACTATTCTTATTTCCATATTGATGGAAATTATTCTCTGATTTGATTTTGTGACGGTAAGTCCCTTCTACACACACTGTGGAGCTCAGTAGTTTGTCCTCCGTCCGTGGTTCTTACGGCCTCTGTCGTCTTCCATTGCTTTATCAAGCCAGTCTCTCTCCTGCTCAGACTCAGAGTCACTGGCCTCGCTCGTGTCAGCCGCCAAAAGGCGAGAGTAGTTAATCCTGCGTTGGCGAGGGGCTTTCCACTGGAGCAGAGGCAGACACACACACCACAGCATCAGACCCACTGCCGCTCCTCTGAACATCCACATCAGTCCGAACCTCTGGACAGCGAACCCCCCAGCAAAGCTCCCCAACCCGCTCCCCAGGTGTAGAGAAAGTGCGCTGTAGATCCTCCTCACACTCCTCTCAGCCCCCACCGTGGCCACATCCTCACACTGGACCTTCACGGCCCACCAGAGGGCTCCACTGCTGAAACAGCTCAACACCTGAGCAGGCAGCGCAGCCCATGGCCCCCAGAGGAAGGAGTAATAGAAGCACTGCAACCCGAGACTCGCAGCCCCCACAACGAGCACCCGTCCTGCGCTGAGGAGCTTGGACACTCGGCCAGCCAGCAGAGGGAAGGCGGCCTGAGAGAGCAGAGCGAGGGCTAGAGACAGCCCCATGTGCAGCTCGCTGCTCCCGTGATCCTGCATCTGCCACAGGAGGAAGTTGTCCACGGCCGAGCCGGCTACCCCGACCAGCAGGGTGGTGACCGCGCAGAGCAGAGCGTGGGGGGAGCCGCGCACCAGCTGCATGGCTTTGAGGAGTCCGTTGGCTCTGTCCCGCTTCTTGTTCAGGTACAGAGGGAGCTGGGTGGCCAAAGGCAGGGTCAGAGCTGCCACACCAGCGTAGCAGTAGAAATGCACGGCACTCCTGGGGGTCTGATCAGCTATGAGACATCTCAGCTGGCTGACCAGCAACCCCGCTCCTCCAACCCCAAACGCTGCTCCCAGTAAACCCCACACCCCGGTGCTGGTGTAGCGGTCCGAGGCATCCGCGTAGTCGAGATACTCATACAGGCCGTCGTCCGCCGTCCACTCCAGAGGGGCTGACACAGACTCCCACACCGACACAGCGATGAGTATCAAGAAGAAGAGCTGGTGCTGAGTGTCCATCACCTTCAGGCTGCCCAGAAAGTCAAAATAGCCCTCCATCTTCTCCTCCTCCATCGTCTTTTCTCTCCGCTGTTCTCCTGAGCCGGATTTGAAGTTGGACCTCTTGTTCCTCACTGAAGCTGCTGCAGAGTTGGCAGTCTGGTGCTGAGGATGGGTTTCATCGTCATCATGATGAGTTTTGCTCGTCACGGCAGAGGCAGGCTGAGTATCAGGGGGTGTCTGTGCAGGAAAAGAGGCATCAGAGTGGGGAACAAGAGCTGTGACGCCACCCATAAGCTGGTTACCATCCAGACTTTGGGTCGGAGCGCTGCTCAGATCAGACATGTTGCAGGTGCTGGTCTGTGTGTGCACATCTGTCGGCGGGATGAGCAGCAGAACCAGAGCGACTGCAGCTGAACCCACAAGAGAGCAGTTTATCACCGCTCGCCTCTTGTTGTAGTGTTTGGAAAGCAGGCTCGCCACGGGGCTCCAGACCAGCGTTATGAGGTGCTTGGTTCCCATGACGATGCCTGTCATGGCAGGAGTCAGACCCAGCTGTCTGAAGTACAGGGTGAGGAAGGGGAGCAGGCAGGCTCTGGCACAGCAGTACAGGAAGTTAAAGGTGCCGGCCAGAACGAGGGCGCGCTTGACGTTAATCTGCCTGTTCCGTTTCATGATGGTCCTCCCGGGCAGCTCACGGTCTCTCCTGACAGGTTTCACATGCAGCACCTGGTGGGACAGACGGGGAAATAATGAAATAAACACAGCACAGCAGGATGATTACTACTTCTTTTTCCTCAAATGCATCTTATTTGGCAACCTCTTTAGAAGATATCTGCACTTCTGTTTGCAGTTGCAATGTTCTTAACTAAAGCTATGATTATTTTATTATCAATTAACCTGCTGATTAATTGATGTGCGTGTGAAATGTAAAAAAACACCTTCAAATGTCAAACCCAAAGATGCTCTTTCACAATGAGGTACTTCCAAATCACATTTAAGAGAAAAATATGTTATTGTTGTGCATGCATCGTAACAAAGCTGAAAACAGGCTGTTTTTCCTGAGCTCATGGTAAGAGATACGTGGTTTTCACAGGACAGCGACACTACCAACATATGATGATCTCATAGTATATGATGGCTGTCGATTAACAGGATATAAAGTCGTTAAAATGAGCCCAAACCTAAACATTTGAAAAGCATACACATTAATGCAGTAACAGTAATCTAAAAACTTTTACTTTAAGTACACTTTGCTGATAATACTCACGTACTTTTAAGTAAGATTAAGTAAGCAGGACATTTAATAAGTAGCCTAAAGCATCTGAACACTTCTTCCACATTTCTATGTACAGTACATACACAGTACAGCTGCTATGGTGGAAGAATCAAACCAAATAAACGCACACGTGTCAAAGTGATTCAGGCTTCCGGTCCTTTAGATTCTGTCTTGTTGGACTCATCCGGACCCCTTGCTTCATTTTCTTCATTTCATGGTGCATTCAATAGAAGAGTTTAGAGCCTATCCTCATTTATTTCCTTGTAAATCCTCTGACAACAAAGAGTCTGGTCTTTATATAAAGGCGTCTGCACAGGTTAGAGGAATGTCTTGGGTGAATGGCATAAATATGGAAACTATAAAGAAATATTCTAACTTTAAAAATGGCCGTGAGGCGAGGGTATTTATTAGTAAAAACAAGACTTAAAAGCAGGAACATGCCAGTCGGAAACACCTGTCAGACTGGATGCACCTGTCGCTGCAGGATATCAGGATAGTCCACGTCACGTCAAGTTTGGAAGATACGACAGAAAAACGACAGACAACATTAAACACTTACCTTTTCACCTCTGCCGCATAAACTTCTTTAAACTTTTCTGCCCATCATTTTTCACCTCGAAGGCCTGCATCACATCCACAATTTGGTCCCCTGTGCGTTCGGAACACCTGTTGCCATCTGGACGATGAATTCATTCAGCCGTCTCCAAGTTTACACCTGAGAGTAAATTCGGTGCCCGCAGCGCCACCTGGCGGCGCGGAGGCCTCCGTGCGCCACAGGTCAACGCAGGCGAAATTCCTTAAAGTAGTAAAGTAAAAAAATGTGAACTGGTCTGGCTTGATCTGACAAATACGATTCTGCAACAGCACACATCAACAAAAGTTAGATGTGGTGTGAATACAAATAAAAGATTATAGTCATTTCACACAGGAGAAACATAATCAGTTTATAGTTTTAAAGTTTATTTACTACATGTTTAAATTCCACCTGTCATGTCACATGTCAAGGCTGTGATGCTTATATTTGTTACCTCGTTTCAACCAGCCAATCTGTAACAGTGAATCTGTCATTATAATGAACTTAGTGATAAAAGCCCTGCATTCTATTCAAATAAAGATAACACGTCATAATAAGGCTTCAAAACAGGCTTATATGATGCAGCAAATGCATGACTGGATGAATTATTGAGATGTTTTACTTGAGTAAAAGCACAGAAATATTATCATCAAGATGTGCAGTATGTTAATGGAATATTCTAACTGATGCATTAGCACCTAAACAGGATTTAGTGCCGTAATGGTGGAGATCATTTTGGCAAATGTTTATAGCTAAATATATTAAAAAGTGCAATATGTCTCCCTGACATGCAGTGAAGTAGAAATATTAAGTAGCATAAAACTGAAAGACCCAATTAAAATTGTATTCCCAATAGATACTATCATAAACAGTATTTTAAGGGCTTAACATTACAATGAAAAAGGTATTTTGTTAAATAGAATACAATAGAAAAATATTTCTAAGCAGCATATTAAGATTTAATGAATGGTTTGTAACACTATAATGTAGTTGGAGACAGAGAGTACATTTTAAGTGTTTTTTAATGTACAGAATCATCTCATCATGTTTTACTGTGTTGTCATTCATTATCAGTTTATACACCAGCCTTCACTTATGCGTGCCCCCAGGGGGCCTTAAAGTTCATGAGTAATATATTAAAAACACTTATTTCTGCTTATAACTTCATTATCATGTGCTATAAATAATGTATTAAAAGCTGATATACAGCTTATAGATGCTTAAAGGTGGACATGATGTAACGCACAGTTTGGACATGATCAATGTGTCCATTATCTGTACACATGGAGCAGACAGCTCATGCCTCTCAGAGGGTCACACCAGTGAAGGTGTTGATTGGCAGTGACAGGACTTTGTCCAGGTACTTGCTCAACAGCCGCTCTCGCTCGCTGCTGACACTGAACCTGGTCCGGATGCTGCATCCCGGGTCCAAGCACGGAGAAATTTCTATCCTATGAAGGAATGGCATTACATTATATCATAGTTTCACTATGCTTAAGGTGAAGCAGAGCCAGCGTGAAACACAGATGTACTGTCAAAAATGACCTTTGGACATCAGTGTATGTCCTGCGAGAGTCCTTGTCCAGACACACGGAGAGTGTTCGATGCTCCATCGTCCTGACGCTGATGTTTTGTGTTTGGATCACCTATAATCAAAACAGAAAAAGCTTTAGAAAGTTTGGCAAGCGGCATTAATGGTTCAGTTACATCAAATAATATTAGTAATAAATTTGCCGATATTCCTAATTAGAAGTAAAAATCTTCTCACAGTGTTGTATCCGGGGTTCACACTGTCAAACCTGACAGTAAGATAATCCTCACCTGGACAAAGTGACAAGGATTACTCAGCATTTTTTCCCTTTGGACCCCTCCCCTTGCAATAGTATATCAACTTAATGTAAATACAAATGCATAGAAAAGGTAAACCTGATGTTACAGCTGCCGGCTCTGATGTAATCACCACGCCGTATGTCATGGGCGCCACTCCCTTTACAACTTCTCGTTTGCTTAAAGGGATCTGTTGAGGATTAAATAGTTAGACAAAATCCTACTGTTGATGCTGCTTTATGCTGTATAGAAAGTATCACAATATCAATAATGACAGTCAATAATAGCAAATGGACCTTTGTATAACTGACTGAGATGACTGCTCCAAACACTTCCACTGTTGCCTTCTGTCTGCGTGCAGCCGGCTCCTCTGTCAAAGACAACACCTTCTTTATGGAAGTACAGAGTTAGCACAGCCACGTCGGTAACCGAACACTCACACACACATGCACACAGAAAGAGATTCAGAAACATACTTGGGCACTTCTCTTTAATGTGTCTGAACTCTGGGATGTCTGCCTCCAGATGGGACACAAACACCTCCTGCACCACAGAGCTCACTCCACAGCTGGACTGGGTCATCTAAACACATACCGCATTAAGTCAAACCAGAAGTACATGTGCAGCATCAATTGTGAAATGACCACAACAAAATAAGAAGATAACTAGAAGGAATTTAATAAAAGCTATTAAGTGCATTTTTTGGTGAAATGGAAGTTATCATCTGGGATATTCATATGCCGTTAACATGACCTGTATAAAATCAGAATATTGCCAATAGTAGTGGAATATTAGTGTACATGTAAACACAGTCAACTGAGAGAAACTATAGTCAGGTGGTAATTCTCTGCCAGTTCATCTCTACAGGTGATGCACACACTATACAAGGTCATTTAATCAATTGCTTACATGAAGAATAATTGATTAGCGTAAAAGTAGCAGCAGCAGCACAATATACAAACACAACATGATGACATTATGGTCTTTCTGCTGCTTCTGTTGACACATTTGCACCCACGTACATTTGATCATCAATACACTTGACAGATTGCACTGTACCTTGACTGAATAGAGCGGCAGATTAACTGGCTGCGTCCCACAGCGAAGGTAGTAACAGAGGGTGTCCAACAGGAAGAGGTTTTGCTGCAGTGGCTTGCTGTGATCAGAGCGCTGCAGTAATTAGGAAGAAAGTACCAGATGAACAAGCAATGTCCTCACCATGCTACTAGCATTTAGCTCAAAGCAGTGGTGTGCCTATACAGCCTCACTGAGCTGCTAACATGGCTGCCTTGTTTAAATCTATGGTTACCATCCCATCCAGTTTGGAGATTGATGCTCGCAGACTGTTGATGTTGCTGTTGTACCACGGATCCACTCTTCCCAATAAGGAGGCCAGAGACAATCTACCTTCACCCTGACACAAGCTATCCTGTGAGGAATAACAGGTGTTACAGGGTGACCAGTCAGCCAGTGTCGCTTTGAGTGACTCAGTGTAACTCACAGGTGGACTGGGTGAAGGCTCCGCATCAGTGACTGGGATATAGTACAACTGGAGGTTCAGTTTCTTAATCAAAATAAGATGTTTCGATTCTCTTTCTCTATTGGGGGAAAACATGGAAAACATTAATGGACAGCTGTACGAACACACACACTGTGCTACAGTATTTGGAAGACGCTTTAATAAAGAAAAACAGCTGCTCACCGAATAGAGTGGTAAGCCCTGGTAAGCCTTCCCAGCACACGATCGTCCCCCATTACCACTACCCGTGCTATCTGACGCCTGCTGTCCTCTTCTTGGACAGGAGAGCTTCCAGGAAATGCCTCTATCTTCTCCTTCATTAGGGTCAGTTTATCTGCTGACTTCATGGTCTTAAAGGCATTTCTCCGACTGAATGCTGGCACAGGGTTTCTGTCTGGAGGTTGCTCTCTGTCATCAAAGTCGCTCTCTTTTTGATGTCCCTCTGTCCCACTGTCCTCAGACTGAACTGAGTCTCTTCTGACCTTCAGGGCGAAGTCTGCCAGCAGATTCCCTTCAGCAAAGATACTTTTAGTGGATATTTTACTGCAGCAACATGTCCTCTGAACAGAAATATGAAGCAGTGGCAGTTTTGGTTTGTCGCACTGACTCACATAGATCCTCGTCGTGTCTCCACAAGAGGAAGTTGATCTCCGGAAAGGGCATTGCAGCGCTGCACGCAGAGCCATGGTCTACTGTGGCTATGTCTGAGAAAAGAAGGCAAACATAATACAGCAGTCCTGTCAAAATGTTCTTATCTCTGCTAATAATAATCGGTGTTATAACATCAGAACGCAGAACACACACCTTCTTTGGAGGCAGTCAAGATGTCTTTGTGTATGTCTTGTAGTTTGTTCAGATAGCTTGCACGACCGCCTGCACCATGCTTTATACTCTGCTCCACAGCGAGAACCACTTCCTGGAAACATTTCTCTACCATATGGTCCTCTAAAGCCTGTAATTCACACGAGACACAAGGTTTCATTCAGAAAGTATTATTTATGTAGTTAAGTGAGGAAAAGAAACTTGCCTCAAGCAAGCATTTATCAGTAAGACTAAGAGTGCACAACCACACAAGCGAGAGTGTACAAAGGGTTGATTTGAGCTAAATGCTAGCATGGAAATGCGCTCAAAGTGACAACAACCTAATTTTTAGGCGGTCAGTTCACCATGTTCACTGTTTTAATTTAGTGTGTTGGCAAGCTAACATGAGCTAATTAATACTAAACACAAAGTACAGCTGAGATGGATGGGAAAATAATTAGTTTTGCAGGTTATTTGGTCATAAACCAAAGTACTGAACTGATGATGGCTTTAGAGGAACGGATCACCAAAAAGACTACAGTTCATCCTGTGACCGACATGAATGTCTGTACAAATTTTATGGTCTTATTTGTTGTTTCACAACATTAAACACGTCAACTCCATGGTGGTACTGCAGGAAAAGTCAGCTGATAGGATCCATCCTCTGGGAACCATGAATGCCTGTACAAACGTTTATGCAATGTCATCTGGTAGATGTTGAGATATTTCTCAAGAAAAGCAAAGACTTTGACCTGCTGGTGGCGCCAGGGATCACCAAAACTATTAGGATTCATCCTCTGGAAATGATGAATATATACTGTATATGTATCAAATTTTATGTACCAGCCTACCGACATAGGCCCACACTGCTGTTCCCATTTGCTTACCTCCAGAGCCTGAGCCAGTCTGGAGCTTTGGCAGGTCGTCCCCAGCCCCGTCTCCAGCACACGTAGCACCACATTTTTCTCCATGGTTGGTGTGTTCCTGAGATAACTGGACACCTCCAGGTCTGATCTTACTGTTGCTTCCAGTTGAACAGAAAACACAGCTGGGTCAGCGAGCACAAACACCCTGGAGGACATTAACGGACAGAGAAGGGCAACGGTCATAATAAAACATCTGATTTAGCGTTAAAGTCGGCACCGTTTTAATACAAGCTGATAGTCATTCAAAGCATATACTCACTTTTCCCGCAAAGTGAAATGCTCGTTCTTCAAGCTCTGCTCTGCAGTGACTCTCCTCTGATATAAAGAACCTGTTGAGGGAGGCATTCGTCTGTCAAAGTGTTTATTTAAAGCATTTTGCAGCGCTGCGCTGTATTGTGTGTAAGTGATTTCATCTTTCTGAAACTATGTGCATGGATGCATGATACCCGGTGTGATCATTTCCATCTTGATGCTTCTCAGAGTGCTCAGGGCCACCGTAGAGTAAGGTGATGGTAAGATCAGCATTTTCATCAAACACTCATACACTGTCTGGTAAAGGCTGGTAGGAATCATGGCACCCGACTTGAAAGATAAATAAATAGATAAATATTTCAAATAATATAATTGAATTGCCTGTTGGTGTAGAGTAATGAGCTTCTTGTCTTTTCCTCTGCATCTATTTACAGCTGTAAAAAGCTCTCTGGAGACAAAAGGGTGTGTCTTACCTGAATAACCACATAGTAGAGAGTGTGCAGCACCGGGATGACGTGCATGTAAGGCTGCATTTTATACGTCTATAACAGCCATCAAACAAAAAGGTATATTAAAACTCATTGTCAAATCAGCTTTTGCTAAATATTCTTGTTCAACAAATAAAGCATACAGGCAAAGCTAAAAAGAAAAAAAAAAAAAAAAAGACCTCACAAGCTTTTGGAAACCTACATGAAATTTTAAACTCCACTTTGAAATCTGAAAGCAGAGCTGAAGGAGCAAACCTCGCTAATCATCTTCAGCTTCTTCTCCAGCTCTTTGAGCAGCACTCGGATCAGTGAAACGCTGCCGGATGGATCGCTCTGCAACCTCTTCTGAAGACTCCATCTAAGCCTTCCTGCAGAGCGGACAGACAGCGGTTTGCTTTGTATTTGACTCATCACTCTTTGCTGAAGTTGATTTAATTTTTTGGACTGAATCAGTAAGACTAAAACTTTTTTTTGGCTTACAGTCCTTCAGTTGTAGCTACCTTTCTGTGAAGCGCTTTGGCTGTTCATCTCTTTGAGAAGAGCCTGGATGTCGTTGTACAGGCTGGACTCACAGTCCACAGTCGAGAGAGCCACATCAGCTTAAAATGGAGATTATGCTTGTTACAAATGCGAATACAAATGCAATATGTAAGAAAGGCCGGAGCAGACCGTATCTGCTGAGGAGACTCAGGTCTTTTGGAGTGCAGAGGGGAAACCAGAGAAAGAAGCGATGGCTAAGCTATCATCCCTGATGGAGAACATGCCACACCTCATGCAGGACACTGACAGCACAGGACAGCTCCCTCAGTGACAGCCTGCTTCACCCGCTGTGTTTACTGATGCCTCTTACGATTACATTATTTCATTTGCTGCTGTAACACTGCAAATTTCCCCACTGTGGGATCAACAAAGGACCATCTTAGAAAAGTTTACACTGGCAAGTTTAAACTGGCAAAACAAGTTAGTGTACTCCACTAATTTCAAACAGTCGAGGAGAAAAAAAAAAGAAAAAGCCCTCACCTGTAGGATCGACCATCCTGTCTGCGCTTAAGAATCAATCAAAAGACAACAGCAAATCAAACTAAGTTACACTGCCTGCAGTAATCCAGAGTGTATTGTATCTTCTGTCATTGTATGTTCTATCACATCTTCCTTGAAGTTTCTCTGCTTGTGTTTATCGTGTGAGTGAGCCAGAGGGAGTGACTCATAAGAGGAAGTTCAGGAAAGGCGGTCACTTTTAAACAGGCAGAGCAAAGAATTAACAGAGCTGACTGAAGTATGCTTTTATTGCGTGACATATAAAACCATTATGCATTGCATTTTCTGAAAAAACAAAACAAAACAAAACAAAACATGTTTTGCAGCACTATCACTTCAAAATAAATAGCTTATTTTATTAGACATTTTTCAAAAACAGAGTTTGACTCTGTCATGGATCAATAGAACGTACACTATAGTAATCAAGTAATCAGTTTTATGCTACTGACAGCAGATTATTGACGCCCCTTTGAGATCAACTAATACACATTCTTACTGTATAATGTATTCAAGTGCTCACAGATTTTGCTGCTAAAAGTCTCTTCCAGTGAGTACAGTAATTGAAGATGCGATGAGGGTAAAAAATATCAGTAGAAAGCTGGAAAACAATCCTCCACAGAGCTGTTTTCCTCAAAACAATGTGACACACCTTGACATTAGCTACAGGACAAACCCTGAAATATATGTGGGTCAATAAATGTCACCCTTAGCTCCGAGCAGCTTTTCTCCCTGCCGTCATTTTCGCTGTCTATTCAGAACACTCTGCCTCCTGTGTTGCCGTGTAAGTTACATATCATCGAAAGAGTGTGTCAGGGATACGAGGCAGAGAACGAGGTGATGGGCAGGCAGAGCAGGGAGCAGTATGACGGATGCAGAGGCTGGACCTGGCCGGGTAAGGGCTTGTAGGACCTCCAGTCTGAGCTGCTTCCTGGTTTACAGCACAGAGACACCTCGCACCTGAAGAGACAGAAGGCACAGCGTCACTGCATGAACCGTTTCAAAAGGAAGATACAGTCCAGAGACGAAGACACATTTGCTGCACTGTTTATTCTTCTGTCTGACCGCATGAACCATCTACATGTATATAAACTAGTTACCTGGTCACACTCTGGATGAACTTCTTCTCATCCTGATCCAGACACACAGAAAACGTCGTCCCATCTTCTCCACCGTTCACCTGCACCTTGTCCACCTTCGCCTCTGATATGCAGATGTGCTGCCAGAGGGCATGTGGGGGGAGAGGAAGTGTGAGGAGAGGGGCTTCATAAGGCGGGTGTGCACGAGAGCATGTTTAGTGTTGAAGTTAAACTTGTAAAACCATCCTTCACCTGGTTGTAGCCCTTTCTGGACTTGGAGCACTGCCTCTTCAGGACTTCTGTCATTGTCAGCTGCAGACTTTCTATTCTGGAATCTGAACAGACAAGATTTGCTTGATACAAAAACACAGGACACAATTCAATAGCAGGTTCATGACTGAGAGACTGAGACTATGTCTGTATCACTGCCACACACCTAGGTGCTCAGGTGTCCTGCAGGCTTTGTAAAGATTTATCGATGTGCAAACCATGTCTGTATGGGTCCACTGACTCCTCCCACTAACAGCCACCTGTAATCAGGTGAAGACAGCACAGATGTAAAAAAATAGCTCCGGCTCGAAACTTTACTTGTGTTGCAGGAAAGCTGAGGATGTCAAAGCAGGAACTATACCTTGTTGTAGGCAACACTTAACATTAACGGGACAGCCTCCCGTTCTTCATCAATACCAAACCTTTTGCTGGCAGCACCTGCAAACGTACAGCACACATTAGACTATGCATGTGTGTGTGTGTGTCTGTGGGTGTATCTGCATACTGTTGTGGCTGTGTCAGAGTGTGACTCACCCATAGCTTTAACAGCTCTGGTTCCAGCAGAGTGCCCGAGCTCCAGAGAGTGAATGAACACTTCCCTTCTCTGCTCTCCTCCAGCCAGGGTCAGCTGTGTGGAGGGAGAAACCACATCATTCATTTATTTTTTCACACATTTGTTTACTGGAGTGACAAATTGCACGTTTGTGTGCACGAGCGCGTGTGTGTGTGGTGCTTCTCTGACCTCAGCCTGGTACAGCTGCAACAGAACAGGCTGGTCTGCATGTCTGCAGTAATAGAGCACCAAGTCTGCCAGCAGGGGAAGACTTTCCACGCTGCCACCACTCACTGAAACATCGCCTTCCTTACAGGCAGTCTGATTCACAGGGAACAGGCAGAAGAGATCATGATGAGGGAATAATGTGCACACAATTAGATGATGACACAGGATTTACCAAAACAACACCTGGAATGAGGTGTAAAGACACAGCTTTTAATCTGGACTGGTAAAACATCACCCTGGTGTGGGGCTAGAATTGAGATTGCATTAGTTATGATTCTTTGTTAACAACAAAAATAATTAAAAAACAGTTGCACATTAACTTAATGTAATTAATGTAAGAAAATCATTTGGGTGGTGACGGGGGCTGAATCTTATATTTGATTTTAGAAAGTTTCAGGAGCCTTTGCAGTGTTATGTCAGAATGAGTGAACCAGAATGAATCGTTCCCAACATGCTGCAGCTTCAGCTCTGCGATTTTACCCCTCAAACCACCAGAATCCACTTTTTTATATATCTCACAGGGTATGAAGAATAAGTTAAAAGTCCATTCCTGCTCTTCTAAAAAAAATGTTTGACTATCCTCCCCAACATACATAACCCTCCCTCTGCTCTAACTCCTCTTGACATCTTATGTAATGTCTTGACCAGAAGAAGGTGATGATACATACCTGACAAAGGACGTCAGAGGACAGGCTGAGCAGACTGAGGACGTTCCTCTCGTACCAGGGGTCGATCATACCCAACATCTGGGCAATATCGGTTGTACTGTTCTCCAGCACGCTGCCATTGGACTCCTGTCAGAGTTAACAAATAAAAGAACCTCAGCTAAAGAAATACATCAGTAACTTTCTATGTCATTGTAGTTTTCTGCTGGCAGGTCTATGAAAAACCATGTTACAGTTCTCTCTGTAACACAGGCTGAATCAGCTGAGATGTGACAGCGCCAGATGTTCTCACCACAGAGGCACCAGCTTTGGTTGAGCTTCCTATCTGCCCTTCAGTCGGCGTGTGTCCTCCTCCTGGGCTTCCTGTTGTTCTCCTTTTGGTGGGAACGAAGTAAAACTGCAGTTTGCATGCCTTGGTGAGTCGGGGACATTTGCTCTCTTTCTGCTGCAGGTCGCTGTACGCCCTGGCCAGCCTCCCAGCCTCTCTGTCGCCTCCAAATACCACCACTTTGACCAGAGTAGGCGCTTCTGCCACATCGCCTTCATCACAGCTCAGGATCGGCCTCCTGCGCACACACATGTGCTTCTGGGGGGACAGAGGATCCAGGGCAGCAGCGGATGCATGCAGGGGGTGAACTTGTCTGCACAGGGACCTGGAGCTTTTCAGCAGCGACCCAGTTCTTTGAACGTCTTTGGTAAAATCCCCACGAGAGCCCATACTCTGCACACGGCGGCAAAAGCCCGGGCTGCGGGGAGACTTGAACAGCAGGGAGAAGCGCTCAACACCTAAGAGGGACCTGGACTTCTTTTTGGGTTTCCTCCTGGACTTTGGTTGACTATATTGTCCGTCCTCTGTGTCCTCATGGGTTGTGTCCTCACTGAAGTCACTTTCCACACCCGATGAGCCAGACGGCGTGGAGACCACAGAGCAGCTAGAGGAGATGGAGTTCCTCGAGGGGGAGGAGGTGGTGAGGATGTGATGGTCCACTTTGCTACCCTCCACTTCGTCTTCCTCATCCACACTGGTGTCAATATTGTCATCCTCGTCCATTTCTGCTTTAAGGAAACAGTCTGCAAGCGAGTCCGCTTCAGACTCACTTGTGAGAATCTGATTCAGAAAATCTGCAGGAATGTACAGAAGAAAAAAACAGTTAAAGATTGATCTGTATTAAATGATGAAGACATTTGGAGAGTTGATCAAAGTGAGCTAATTACCGAAGTTGTCGTTTTCCCATGTGCATGTGTGACATTTGGGGAAAGGCAGCATGAAAGTCTCAACAGCCCCTAATTAGAGGAGGTGATACTCAGATTAAATAAGCTCTTCTATCTGAGAACGAGCTTAAAAAAACATCAACTCGACAGGAAACATCTACTTTTCCTCATTGCAACAATCTGGATTTGGGATGTAGTCTGTTTGCCTCCACTTGTCCAAGGTATTTTATGTTTATATCTTCTGTCTTACCAGTATCTGTGCAGCCATCAGGTGGAGCTGGAGCCACGAGGCTTTCTCTGAGCCTCTCCATGCTGTGTAGCAGACCTCGTCTAGCTGTGCTGAGATCTGCTGTAGAGGCTGCAGTCTCCATGCTGTCAGTCACTGCCTCCATAAGCTGCTCCAGCTCCTCAGGCTGCTTTGCCTGGAGCAAGAGTGGGACGAAAACAGGAAAGAATACAGAGGAACTGGGCATCCAAAAAAAAAAAAAATGGAGCGATTAGACATTTAGACATGGGTCAGTCACCTGCAGGGCGGTGTAGAGTGCCTGCAGATTGTGATTGGTGCCCAGAGCAGCTTGAAAGCCGTGCAGGATGAGGATGATAGAGATGTCTCTGCTGGAGTTCTGGGTGCTACTCAGCTGCTCTGAGACAGACTGGACCTCTGGAGGGACGTCCTCATCTGGGCTCACCACCAGTACCGTACTGATAAAATAAACAGACACATCATAGGTATATACAGGGTGAACAGCGGTGTGAGCAGTGTCTCAGGATCCAAAGTGCTAACTCATACTAAGGATGTAGTTTTTGAAGTGACATTAAGAAACAGTGGCTGTGTTTAGCTTGATGGAATGGCATCATTAATGGCTAGCATTAAAGTCTGAATGGACTTACATGGTTTTAGAGCAGTGGATCTCAGGGGAAACGCCCTGCTCTGTCCTTACCAGTCTTTGAAATGAAATACCTAAAATAAAAGTGGGTAGATGGTTTAGTACAGCTCAGCAGGTAAACACTGCCCCCATATGGTCACACTGATACATGAAGAATGCCAGAGGCGGGTTAAATACTCAAATCTTTTACTAAAGAAATAGTAGCAATACCACAGTGTAGAAATACTGTGTTACAGGTAAAAGGATCCAAATTTTACTCAAGTAAAAGTACAAAAGTATTAGCATCAAAATCTAATTTACCAAATGTAAAAGTACTCATGTACTCAACTACAAGTAAAAGTACTGGTTCATTTCAGAATGTGGGCTAATTTCAGTGACTGTTTATACTGCTCGGTGACTTGGTCTATGATAAGACATCACCATCTATTAGCTGCAAAGTAGCTATTAACTAAAGTTATATAAGAAATGAGTGCATGTTTGCTTCAGCGCTACCTGGTGCTCTGAGCTCCTGCTGGATGATATTCAGCAGGTGTTTACTGGCCGAGCAGCAGGGCTCAGGCCAGGCCAGGAAGCTGCGGAACAGCAGGTAGGCCTCGTGCAGCACGCTGCAGTCTGGAGCCACACGAGGAGCCTGCAAGAAGAAAGGGGAAACAGCTAACAAGGTCAAATGAGAAAGAGTGTAAAAGAAATATCTTATGGTGCAACCCAACACTAAAGTTTGAAGAGCTTGTGCTTCTTCTTCTTGTGATTATAAATGACAGCTGCTCACTTTTAGCAGGGTTGAAGAGAACAGGAGAGTGAGGGGCACCACCAGTTCATACCGACACTGCTCGAGCACCTGCAGAAGACAGAAACACTAAATTGAAACACACTCTCATTCACCGTATTGCACCGAGCAGTGTGGGTGATGTTGTTTTCATGGCTTTTGACCTCTTTTGTTTTCTTCAGTATTTTCTGCAGAAGGATGAGGAAGTTGTGGGGATCTCGCTTCACAAGTTCCTCCAAACACCACCGGTTTATGCACAGCCCAGCTAGTCGGACAGAAACACACAACCGAGCGCTTATTTCTCCATTTTAGGTTTCATTCTGATGAGAGGCAGTGAATGTGCTATTTCTACTTGTTAGCGTTAAATATTCAGGGAGGCGCTGAATGAAGGCTAAACGGTTACACTATTTTCCTTCGTTGCCGAAGTTGTGAATTAAGAGTAATTATTTCAAAATGGATCTTACATAAGGCAGCGTGATACTCCCCCATGCTGTCTGTCAGTCCTCATTCTGTGTGTCACTACTTTCAATTCCCATTTGCCTCCATAAGATGGACAATGTATTCCTAATAGCTTAGTTGTTCGTGTATTTTGATGTAGGTTAAAGGTTAAAAATCTACTTAGCGCCTTTGCCATTCATATTTCAATAAAGTTACTTCAACTAAGACTCTTTCCGGCAGCACTGGTTTTAACAAATCATCTGTACTTTCTGCCAGATGTTTATTTCTAATGTGAACTGGTTATGTTATCAAAGTTCATATTTTCTGCCTTGTTTTTCTATTATGTTACCGTTAAAGGCGGGTATTAGATATCGTCTTACCGTTCCAGAGTTGTTTGCCGGGAGTGTCAAGACCAAGGCCACTGAGGCAACGCTCGAGGACATGCTGGATACGATCCTCGGTGCACGAGCTCTGCTCCATATTCTGCATCCTCTTCAGCAGAGGCATCACAACATCCACTGAAAAATACAGAAGATAAACCACCAGGAAGTCCCAAAATAACATACGTTACACCCTACTATTGTGTTCCGGTAAACCAACAAATTATGTCTCTTCATTAGTCCAAACTTCCTATTATTGCTCTTGCCAACACATTATGATCATCTATGTTCCCTTCCAGAAACAATCAAGCACAATCCAGAGGAAAAGGCTCACCCGCACAGACAGAGATGCAAACACAAATGTCCACAGCAGGGACGTCAGAGAAGAAAATACCGTCTTCCACTTCCTACCAAAGCCAGTGAGTCACAGACTGCGTGAGTGGACCGGAGATGAGCTGGTCGAAAAAACAGCCGCCACAACTTCTACTTTTTCATTCTTAAAATCAGCTGCTGACACCAGATTTCATGACTCAAAGGTAGAATGGAAATGAATGTTACAAAAGGACAACTTCCTATTTGCTCCTTATCCTCTTATTAGCAAGCAAAGACAAAGATGTGCTCCATAGTAAAGATAAAAGAATCCTTTAACTATGCTGAAGCAACAAAACCAAGTACAACAGTTCAACAAAACAAAGAATTGATGCAATTTGCTTACCACAGATCACATGATACCTGTGGTTAGGGTGCACACGCATTCAGAGACAAAGAACTGAAACCACACAGACCACACAATGAAATGGACGTATTTGAAAGTAATAACATTTCACTGGGGGTAATTAAAGATTGAAAAGAAAGATTTGTCCAAGGACGTGTCTGTCTCAGTGTCTTTTGTGATGAATTCAAAAAGAAAAATTCAAATCAGACCACCACCAGACATCGCTCTTAATGAGGAGAAATATTTTCCCTGGAGGCCCTCTGTGTATTTGGCCTCCAGGATGTTGATGTGCATAAGGAAACTGGTAATTGTGCCCAGCTGTGGCAGATGTGTCACTGTGACCAGTGTTGAATAATGTGTGTAATGACACATTATGGAAAACTGGAGTCACCTGTGCCCATCAAAACAGGAAAAGAGCTTCCGGGAAGCATGCAACATACATCAAAACTAATGTTCTGAGTGCTTTCTTAAGACCGGACAGGAGCAGAGACGGCTCTTAGTTAGCTGACATACATTTTAAAGAGTCTTTCTGCGTGTCTCAAGCACCAATTCACCAACACCAGTCATGTCCCAAATGCGTTCATCTGAACTGACATTAAAGTGGATGTTATTTAACACATCTAGCTCTTTAAAAGTGCGTACTGTTATTGTACGTCTTCATGCAGTTCAGTTGTCTGTGTTTAGCTTGGTTTGGTCAAGTTCTTCTTTCTTTACTCCTCTGCTCACTCGCTAACTAGTTTTCATGTGTTCTCAATCGCAACATGTGCGTGTTCCACCTGACTCGATGTGGTGATGCCTTCAAATCATAATTTGTATTCCTTTAAGTGTTTTTCTCAAATGCACTCCACAATCCTTCCATGAAGCCAATCAACTTCCTGCCATAAAATCACTGGAGCAGAGCACAGAAGACGCTGGCCGGGATTAGTTTATAACACGCTTTCAATAATGATCTTCACAGTAAAATAAGTTCAAACTCCTGAACTGCAAAAATCTAAATGTCTACATGCACATACAGTGCATGTCCTGTGTGCAGGGCAACACACAGCTCTGTGATCTGCAGTGAACATCCAGCTTCTGCAGGCAGGCCTGTCAATTGTCTACTGAGGAAGCACGTGTTGCTCCATTGAATGCAGGCTGTGTTGTCCGGCCCTGCCATGCAAAGGTGACTGTGACTGACCACAATGCAATAATAATACTGATCTCTACTCAAGTGTCTTTATTTAGATTATTTAAACACAGATGTTACTTTTTTTGCACCTGACATGAGAGGTGACAGTGGCAGAGGTACAGCCGTCCCCTGGATTATAAAGACACCTTGACTCTACTTATCACCTCATCTTTCACCAAAGCAAAAATGACACTACTGAGGCTTTTTTCAGCACGTCAGTAATCAATTAAATACTTAACAGATGTACTCTGTGTAATTTTGAATGCACTGATATCAGCTATCAACAGCATTTGAAAGAAGGGGAACAGGAAGTCTGCAGAGCTTGAATAACATTTTGCAGTTAGATCTAATGGAAGTTGTGTAACAGAGGCATGTTCCTACCAGAGAGAGAATATTTGAAATGGTAAAATACATGAAATTGCGCCTCTGGCCAACCTGTGACAGGCAGGGGACACACAGATACAAGGAACATAATGGAAATCTATTTAGAAAAAAAGATTAAAATGAAGAAGGAACCAGCAGTGAGAGACTCAACCCTTACCGATATCTGCCGTTATTAGTGTCCAAGACCATCCCAGATCAGCCACAGCTGAGCCACACCAGAGGAGGGAAACAATACAGAGACCACATCCTCCTGTGGTGGTGCTTTTCAAAAACAGACCCTCCAACCACAGAGTCAAGGGAGCATGCGCTGCGTAACAGGAACTGAATAAGTGTTTATGCTGAGGAGGTTTACATAAGAATCCACTAATATCAGAGGAGGAGTCTCTGATATGACAGACCTCATTTGAAACGAGAGCTTGTTTAGAGCCACGTATGCCTCATCTGGATTTGATGGTCCAGACTGTAAGTTTATATTTCTCAAATGCTTTTATCTTTAGGGATATGTGGCCCAAAAGGGGTTATTACAACCATTCACACTCCTTTACAGCCAGAAGACTCTCTGTTAGACGTGTCAGGTATTTATTGATGTTCATAGATTATACATATTTGTGTTCGAGCGGAGGCTGAACCAAAGTTATGAGGAACACAGTGAAGCAAATCATGAGGATTTCAAGTTTGGAAAGTCCTTCCTCAACTTTCTTCAGTTTGATATCACTATAGTTATCTCAGTGGTGCAAATTGTATGCAGCAGCTTTATACCCACATCAACAGGTATACACACAGTAAATAGGAAAAGAAGGAAATAACAAATAAATTCAATAAATAATAAATATCTGAACAGATACACAAAGTAATGAGGCTTTACAAAAGCATAAAAACGACCTTGATAGCTGAGGGGCTAAAGGACTGAGAGTCATGATTATTGGTTAGTTAGACATATACGCTGAGATGCCAGTTTATTAGGTACGTCTGTAGCTAAAAATAATGTGGCACGGTGGCAACACTGTCGCCTCACAGCAAGAAGGTCCCGGGTTCGAATCTCGCTGCGGGCACCGGGTGTGTCCTCCACCATGCTTCGGTGCCTGCTGCTCGAGGAGGGCCTTTCTGTGTGGAGTTTGCATGTTCTCCCCGTGTTCACCTGGGGTATCCTCCGTAAAAATATACCCCCACTAAAAACATGCAAGAAGATCACCACCTGACCAATGGTGACGCAGAAGAATGGGTCCCCGGGCAGCCGGTCTGGCTGCCCACCGCTCCTGGTCTGCCGCGGAGGAGGGACGACCAGGATGGGTTAAAGGCGGAAGTCAAATTTCACCTCCGTGTGCCGTGCTGCATGTGTGTGTGACAAATAAAGGGGAATGTCTCCCCCCGATTCTTCTTCTAATGCAGTCTAATACAGCAGTTCTGCAGTTTTCTTGATGCTGTTTTCCAGTCTTTAAATAATACAATCAGGTTTTTCACATGAAGTTTTTCTACAATATTTATTTATACAATATACAATAATTTAAACTTTATTAATTGATCTGAGTAGCTCCAGCAGGGGAGGTCAGTTAGGTGGATGATGTTCTTGTTCTTCATCCAACCAGGTGTCAGGGCTGACCTCATGTGTATGGCAGCTGCACCTGGACCATCTGCAGGTGATGTGGCTCCATCACAGGTGTCCTGGGTGCCTTTCTCCTGTCTCTTTTTCTCTTTTTGCCCTGTAAACAAAAACAAACAGACCATCTGGTGTCAGCTGATGAAGACTCTTTGCAGTGACTGTGTTTCATTCGCTCTCGTGCAGTGACGTGTGAGCTCGGTGTACTTACATAGTTTTCCCCGCTGGTCCACTCCGGGTGTTGCTGGGCGTGGAGGAGTCGTTCTCTCTCGGCCTGCTCGTAGTATTTGGCCTGCTCCTTGTTTGACAGAGACTTCCACTGTGGACAGAGGACAGCACAGTGTCAACACACACGTAAACACCGACAGAAAAACATTCACACACACAGAATATGCACACAAACTATTTTTCTAACCAAACTTTGATGAAGTTTGTAACAGTGAGTGAGTCAAACACACAGAAGCAGCACACTTACTCTCTGACCCAGCACTGCATTCACAGCCGCGCTCCCTCTTCTGCTGACGTCGGCCTCGACGTTTGGCCTCTGCTCCTTCATGAAGAGCATGAAGGCGTTTGGCGGCTTTTTCACGTAGGGCCGATCGTCCTGCTGCCGGCTTTCACACTTTCTCCTTCTACAGGACAAAAACAGAGTGAGAGCTCATGTCACCACTGTGGAAATGTTCAGAGAAGCACAAGAATACAAGACAACCTTGTCTAAATGTAACCTTGTCTGTGCTGTGCTGTGTATTAAAGCATTAACAGACACTGATTGTAATAATATTCATGCAGATATTCATTTGGTAAACAAAGATGTGATTTGATGAAGACTCTGGCTTGTTGATGGTGACCACTGCCACAGATCAAGAGCCAGTCAGAAAAAAAGAGAAACATCCATTTTGATCCAAACTGTCCAAAGCAAACTTACTTTGAGTTGGAGGTGATGGGTGGAGCAGCAGCTAAGGCAGGTGGAGGGGAAACCTGAGGGAGCTCATACAGCAGCTCTCCATTCCTACACACAGACAGAGAGACAGACAGACGCATCAGACAGCTGAAAGAGTGTGTGTGACGATGCAAACTGAAGCTCAGTCTCTGTGTTCACTCGTGTGTGTCTTTGCGTTGATGTATGTGTGTGTGTGTGTTACTTACAGTTGTCCAACACAGCGCAGGTTTTGGGTGAATCCGCCAGGGAGCCTCACCACTGGTACATCGTTACTCTGGAGACACAAACACACACAGAACAGGTGATTAGACGAGCTGCAATGGTGATTTTTGTCCACCAGGTGTCAGGATTTCCCCTCCCTATAAACTCTGAGAACTGTTTGAATGAGCTGCTGTGACATCTGTGGCATTAAGCATCCACCATCGATCAGTATCTGTATCAATACAGGTATTGATCTACTCTCAATGACCTCATCTATACTCGGTAGCTTACCTGTCCCTGCCCATAAGCCTGATGGCAGAACAGGTGACCTGGCTGCACGATGTTGTTAGGGAACAGTGGTGGCCCATAGTTCATGGCGGGAGCTTCCATGAATGGATTTTGGTGCTCAACCACCTGAGGGACTGCTCCCTGGGGCAAACACCCACCATATCCTCGACCCTGACCGTCTGCTGGTTCAGGGGAGATGTTGAGTTCCAGCCCAACGGGATCAGGAGGAGGAGGTGTCCATGGAGCAGGTGGAGGGTCGGCCAACAGATCGTAGATGGCCGCCTCGAGAGTGGAAACCACCTCTCCCCACTCCATCTCCTCCACAGCACGGTCGACCTCTGCTCTGAAGTCCATTTCAGGAGCAGAGGCGATTGTCTGTTTGCTGTCTCTGATCTATTCCAGCAGAAACTGTCTGGTTGGTTACTGGACTCCTGTCACACACAGTGATAGAAAGCTGCTTTTTAGACACTTGACATTTTCATGAGGAGTAACATCATATATTATAGAGCATTTCATACTCATTTAGGGACGCATGTTCTGCTTTACCTCAAAACATTTACGGAGCAGATACAGTTACTTTACAGATATGGATTTTACATTAATTTAATGACTCCAACATTAAAATGCTGCTTCAAAGCATCACAATGAATAATCTTATATAAACATATTTAGCTAATGTTAGCTGTGTGCATTCACTGAGAGTCAAGAGGATCTATCTAGCCTTAGCTTTGAGGTATGGATCTGTCCCTGCATGTCAAAGTATGACAGTTAGTTTGCTGTTGAAGTACTTACTGAAAAGTTTTGATGCTCAAGGATCGCTCAGTTTATTCTCTGAACTTGTCTTAATACAATGATAGCTGTGTTGTCAATGAGAACTCTGTGAAACACTCTGGTGAAATGAAGCGGCTCTCTCTATATATACACTTGGTTTAGAATGGACATATGTCATCATGTGTTCTGATTCCGATTCCGATTCTGATTCTCTGAGTCCATTCTGAAGCATCACCTGGTAACCAGAGTTCATCTGTAACTATGGTGACCGTTATCCGTGTCCCCATGTCCTTCTCTCCCCAATGGAAAACTCTTGATTTCAGTCAGTTGTCCACTCTGACCAGCAGGGGCACATTTTCACACTAAGTCTTCATTATATTCAACACTTCATATGTGAGCTGCAGCTCAATGTGCTGAACATCAAATTTCATTTCAAAAAAATAAAATGTTTGAAACACTGAAACAGATTAACAAACAATTTCAAACACAATAAAACAGAGCAGAAGATAAAACATTTCAGTGAGATTTAATGAGAAACTAAACACTTCATTTAATTATGAGCATCGAGCACGTTGAGATGTTCATTAACACCATTTTCAACAAGCTGCATTTATTTAATAATGAAACATTTGTTTTTTATAACACGTCTGTGGACACAAGCATGTGTAACACCTGATGAATCCAACATTTTACACATAACAGAGGCATTAAACACAGTTTGAGGAGTAGCAGTGGATAAAGTCACAATCTTTACTGAAACATCCTTGAAACGCCTAAAACATCATTCTGATTAAATAGCTTAAACAAAGATACAATGGAGTACCATTAAATGTATCATATGGACATGAGTTTGTGATCAGAAAGCTTTGGACTTCATGGTTATATTTACTTTGAGAAAAACAAAATACTTTGCATATTAACAGAAACTTATTCCAAACGTTTCTTCTGACATGAAGTTACATCTTTGTCTTCACTGAGTTTTCTGCAACAAATCACATGAAGAAAATATGATTGAAAACTAAATCAAAAAACATGTAAAGTAAGATTTTTAACGTTTTGGGCCTAACACACTTCAAATGAGAGCTTTAGATGTTTTGCACAAATGCAAATGTACTTGAACTTTGCGTAAAGTGGCTGCTCAGCCTGTCAAACGCTTAGAAAGTCTTATGTGTGTCAGGAGGAGCTTTCTGACGTCTGACAAAAAAAAAAAAAAAAACCCTGATCGTATATCTCAGCTTGAGCTTGAAGACTTCAGTGAATAAATGAATGAATAATAATTGTGTCCAGTGGTGGACTGAGGGCTGTCTGAGGGCCAGAGGCAACAACAAACAAATAAACACATCAAAAGGACAACAGCGTGCAGAAAGCTGCGATGCGTTTATGGTGAAACACTGAGATTAAATTAAATTGATTATGTGACTCCGATTTAAACAACGTTTAATATTGAAAATAGAACATAAAAATTATAAAACAGGCTGTTTGTGCTGGAAGATTCATCTTCCGTCCTGTAAAACAGAAAAATAAATGTCAGGAAATTCCGTTCAGTGTCAATGACTTGATCTTCAGACAAGCTGTTTGCCTTCAGGAAATGGTGCAAATAAATACATTTCTAAACATGTTTCTCTGTCCTTGCTCCGTATCTTGAATCACCACATCTCACTGCATCACATTTCACTTTCCTGGCCGCGTCATTGCGCGTTTTTAACATGTAGTGTAACGAATCTGCCGGAAGATGGCGCCGCTTCCTCTCCCTCCGCACAGACACTCAGAAGGCTCCGACTCCTCACCTCTGAATGAGTGGACCCCCTTTTCTCTCTTCTAACAGAGAGGGAATGGGACAGACAGAGATAGAGGTGGGCAGAGGTGTGACTGAGTGGACAGACAGAGGCAGAGGGACACTCAGAGCCAGCTGGGCTTTTGCCAGATCTTATTTTTATTTCGGGATTTCAAAGAGCGGGGAAAGGCTGAAGTGCTGTAGCGGGAGTTTTTCGTGCGTAAACAGGATAGCTTGTTCTCCAATTTCTTAGGAGTTGTGCTACACTTTCAGACCGAGCAGTTTATTTGGAGGTAGTGTCCTGGGTGGAGTTTTCTTTGCCTCGTAAGAATATTTCATACACATTAAGCAGGCCTATGTTACACGCTTCGCTAGTGCGTCCAAGTTTTCCATATATCAATCTGAGCATCATTTATTGGCATTGTTTTGCGCTTGTCTTGATTTTGTCTTTATCACAATTCATTCTTATTCATTCTGATGATTTTGTCTCCATTGCATTTCAGCGCAAGAGTCCCTGCGGTGCACGGATTACAATGCAAAGGGTTTTGGAGGTTTGGGTCACCTTGGTGACAGTTTCTGCGATGACCAAGGGGGTCTTTGGAGGATACGGGCTCAGCATGTTTGCTGCGCAGTCTTCCCCTCCAGACCCGTGCTATGATGAGAACGGGAACCCGCGGAGATGCATCCCCGACTTCGTCAACTCCGCGTTTGGAAAGGACGTGCGCGTATCCAGCACCTGTGGCAACCCCGCCGCCAGGTACTGCGTGGTGACCGAGAAGGGAGAGGAGAGGACCAGGGACTGTCACACGTGCGACGCCGGGGACCCCAAGAAGTCCCATCCACCTGCGTATTTAACAGACCTCAACAACCCTCACAACCTCACCTGCTGGCAGTCTGAAAACTACGTGCAGTATCCGCAGAACGTCACCCTCACCTTGTCGCTTGGCAAAAAGTTTGAGGTCACCTATGTGAGCCTGCAGTTTTGCTCACCGAGACCTGAGTCGATGGCAATCTACAAATCCATGGACTACGGCAAGTCGTGGGTGCCGTTTCAGTATTATTCCACTCAGTGCAAGAAAATGTACAACAGGCAGAATAAAGCGGCAATTACCAAACAGAACGAGCAAGAAGCCATCTGCACGGACTCCCACACGGACATGCACCCTCTGACAGGTGGACTCATCGCCTTCAGCACCCTGGACGGCAGACCGTCGGCGCACGACTTCGACAACTCCCCGGTGCTGCAGGACTGGGTGACGGCCACCGACATCAAGGTGATCTTCAGCCGGCTTCACACTTTCGGAGACGAGAACGAGGACGATTCGGAGCTGGCCCGAGACTCCTACTTTTACGCCGTGTCCGACCTGCAGGTCGGAGGACGGTGCAAGTGCAACGGACACGCTTCAAAATGCGTCAAGGACAGAGAAGGGAATCTGGTCTGTGAGTGCAAGCACAACACGGCGGGACCAGAGTGCGACAGGTGCAAACCTTTCCACTATGACCGACCTTGGCAGCGCGCCACGGCCAGAGAAGCCAACGAGTGTGTCGGTAAGGCAAGCCCCTCTTTTGTCCTTCACTGTGGAATTAATTCACATTCAGTATTTTTCTTGCTTCATTGTATTATTCGATTGGTGTAAAAGGTGCTGTTACAAATAAGTATTTTTTTGGTGATCATTGATTCTTCCCGTTATGTACAAAAATGATGCACCAGCATGATATTTTTCGTTAATGTGAATTTCATATTTACGGTTTTATTGCTGCGAATGAAATACAGACACAGCTCTCCTCTGCAAAGATAATGTTCCTGATTTTGTTCTTAAAATAAATGTTCGTGCTATAGGCACAGATTAACAGGTGGTGATCAGGCTTTAAATGAGGTAATAATTAATTTGACTGTCGCTAAATAAATCCGTAAAGAGGCAAAGAGAAAGGAGAAGGCCTCGAGCTGAAATCCCACCACCTAAACGGTAAAAGAACCATCCTTCTTAAAATCAAGAGACGGATTCATTCAATCAGTTATTTCAACTAAATTCAATTGATTAAATTATTGATTCGAAAATCAAACTGCCTCGTTGCTGGCGTTCATGTTTTTTGTGCCTAAAACGAAGCACAGAAAAGAGTGACATGTATTTACAGAAAATACATTTTCTAAATGGAAACACATTCAGTATAATTCAGGCTTAAATAATAGGAAATTGTTCAAATAAACTGTTAAATTCAGTCATTACATTTTGTAGCAGGAATTGATGTATTTATAAAAATCGGCCTCTTTAAAGAAACTTAAATGCGCGCAATATATCCTACAACTAAACATAGTTAAAAATCGATATAGTGCCATATTCCCTGTATGCCAAGATCAGTGTTTCAGGCGCGACATATTTTGCCCAGTAACAAATATGCACTTTGTTGACCCCTGATTTTTATCGACATTCAGAGGAAAAGAAAGGGCAGGAAGTCATTTCAGCAAAGAAAGCGCGCCTGTCCGAATGCGTAATTGCGTTTTGAGCCGTGTTTCCGACTGTAGCAGCGCTTTAATAGGAAGGAAACATTGCAGCTGCAGAGATAGACTGCAGGGGCGTGTTATGTTTCCATAAGCAGGTGCTATTACAGATTGGATGGGCGATTAAGGCGGTTTTATTGACATTTTTGGCACGTAGAGTATAAACTGCCACCTTAGAGCCAGTAAACTATTCAGAGAGGAGGACAAAGCACGAGGTAATTTGAAGCCAGATCTGACTTTTTATTCTAGCAGCAGCGAGCGCGTGTATTTGCTGTGATGCTTATTTTCAACAGGGCAGGGGGGCTTATATCAACAGCTCAAGCCCCTCTGAGCTACAGCGAAGCAAACCTGGAAAAGCAACAAGTTCCGACAGTGCCATGGTTTGCTCAACCAAACGGAACAAGTGAACAAGTTGTTCCCCTTGGCCTCCGCCTTTTGCCTCCGCAAAGCCAGCATCTCAGTGTATTTTACCAAAACAAAAGGTTGTCACTTGCAGCATCTATCTCGCTGTCAGTGGGAGGCCCCCCTTTCACCATGTCGCTTTTTGTGTGAACGGTGTCATCAGATAAAGCCGCAGAAAAGCCCGACTGAGCATGTCTTCCAAAGAGGAAATAAGGGTGGCCTGACACCTATGCATTAAAGAAGAAGACCCAGGGGAGGGGCTGTTTCATTGGAGCAGTGGGTCCATATGGTCTGGCAGTAGGGATGCAGAGTGGTTGGTGCTAATGATCTGTCTGGATTTCTCCTCCCTGCTGCACCACATTCACATTTTGAGAGAGGAGTGAGAGAGAGAGAGAGAGAGAGAGAGAGAGAGAGGAGTGGTTGAGGGAGAGCAGTTGGTTTTAACTGGCGGTGGGCATCAAGGCAGCAAGACAATTTCCCATGACTTTGCAGGCAAGGTTGCCATCGTTTTGTCAGGAGGCATTTATGTTGGCTTCTGCCGCTTTCAGATTCCTATCAGCTGGAGCTGCACGACTTACAAATTTGTGCATAAAATCCAGGGCTGCGGCCAGAGGGGTGGCACAGGCTTTCCCATGGAATCTGACTGGCCACCCATCAGAGTCAGAGGCTGATAGCTCGTTGGCTTGTTAGTATTGTGGATGGACGTAGGCCCTGGACTAGAACCAGGGCCAGAAATGACTAGAGAGTGATGCAAAATGACCATCAGTGACGCAAGATGAATTTAAAGATACACAAAATGACCACAGATAGACACAAAACCAAAACACGGAGAAGCAAAATGACTACAAGGAGACACAAAATGATCACAAAACTGCCACAGAGAGGCACAAAACGACTACAACGAGATGCCAAAATGACCACAAAAAGACACAAATGACTACAAACACTAAACTACATAGAGACAAAAACAGAGTACAAAGAGATGCAGAATGGTTGGGGGGGGGCTTATACGTGTCTGTGTCCAGGGGCCAGGCTGTAGGCTGTTCTGAGTTGATATTGCTTTGTTGTTTATTTGGCATTCTTTTATTAATATAATGTACTAATTATGTGAAGTCTAATATTGAACCAGGGCTTTCAACGTGAGTCTGTTTTCACTGTTATACAAACGCAGCCCCCCTTCAAATGTTTGTGAGCACGCTGCTGCATAAAACTTACAAAGGAAAAGCACTGCATTTGTTTAATACATTAATGCACGATAATGTTTGACCACGACCCATAATCATTTACGTAAAGCAATGAGTAAGGTTGAGAAACACACGCACACACACACACACACACACACACACGGTGACGCGTCAGGCTCTCCTGTCCCAGGCAGCTGCTTCATATTCTCTCCATGTTCAGCGTAGCACTGACCCCTGACAGTCAGGCCCCCGCTCCTCTCCGGCCTGACTGATGGGCTGTGAAGGGAACTGTGGGAAACTTCTGCTTGCCAAGTGGGTTTTGAGGCAAGTTGAAAATGGTAGCCTTAGTCACTCATATGTGTAATTTTGCACGTTTGTTCAATTTCGGCTTTGTTTTTGCTGTCACCCTGCCATGCGATGTTCTGTTTCATAATGGCTGAGAGTCAGCTGGAGGTTCAGCCTTGTTTCTTTACACTTTTGATATGCTTTTAGACAAAACCTTCACCTTCACGTGTTCTTATGGTTGGCAGGCTTTTATCTGGATTTGACGTGACAGAACATTAAAAAAAGAGCATGCCATGCTGTCTTGTGCGATAGAAATCTGTGAATCTCTGATCACAGTCAGCTACGATCCGTCCTAACAGAGCGTTTCGTTTGGTGCTCTGCTCAAAGTATTTTGGCATTCAATAAACCTCCACGCAAATCTTTGTGAGGAAGAGCCGATGTGTTTGCCACCCACAGGGTAACTGAATTAGGATATGATTGTATCGAGTGCCGACTGGCTCTGCTCCCAGTCTATGGAGCACATACTGGTACTCTCTCCAGCAGCTCTAAAAATAGAGCACAGAACCTAAACACACGCTCACAAATTTTTAAAGCACCAGCAGATTTGATGATAAATATGGTGCAAGACATTTGAGAGCACAAATCAATACCACCTTAAGTCGTGTAAGGAGTCTAGACCAATCCTATTCATTAGTCTGCTACCCCCACGGTTATTTATCCATTACTTTAGATAACTATTTCCAGCATTTATCCATGGATAAAACTCCCTCAGTCACAACATGTTGTGTTCAGGTGTTGCAGCTCACTAGAACGTGGTTATATAGTTGTAAATCAAATCAGAATTTCTGCTTGTTTCAATTCGGCTGAGCTGCTCAGCAGCCTCAGCCCTGGTTGTCAATCACTGGTCCAGACACATCAAATCAGTCAAGACGAGAGTGCTTGGAGAAGACAGCGTAATTGCTTTCTTTGAACTGCAACCCACTTGCGTGACAGCAGCTCAGAGAGAGAGAGAGGAAACACTGGTACAGGCAGAGGGAAACCAGAGCCTTACAGTAGACCTACAAGGACACCACATTTCCAGCGGCCTGTTTTATAGAACCGCTCCACATCTAAGATCAGCTTTCCAGTTTAGTTCACAACTGAAGATTCGCATCACAAGTCGCCTCCGGGGACACAGGCTGACAGCGTCTCCGTGCGGGACCAGGCGCTGTCCGTGCGCCTGCCCGGGGACCACTGGCTGTTTCTGCTGACGGTGAATGTGCCGCCCGCCTCCCCTGAGTTGCCAGGTTGGGCCAGGCTCTCTCACCATCTGGGTCTCATTTCAGCTCCACGGCAGCAGCCCATGTGTCGGTGCAGAAGAATTTCTGTAAAGCATGATGTCATAGATATTCTTGTAATAGAAGTTGCACTGTCTCGCTCGTTCGCTGGTATTTTGCTTCTTTCATTCTCCCCCCTCTTTCCTCCTCCTGTTGCTCCTTCTCTCTCCCTCTCTGTCATTCTCTGGCCCATTGTTGTGAGCAGGCTCCAGGGGACAGTCAGCCATTTCCATTTCATTTGTAAGCTGAGACATATTTGAGGGTTTTGATTTTTCACATGAATCTAGTCAACAATATCCAGAGGACAGGGCTATTTCTTTCTCTTTTTGGGGGGTTTTATTGACTTCTGTTTTGATGGGTCTCATGTTTAAATACATTTCCTTAACGTCTTGTATAATGCAGTAATGGAAACAGGCTGCGAGGATGTGTCATAACCAATAGTTACAACGAGCAGTAGTTTTTAATGTGGATGTGAATGAAGATGGTTTGGTGAGCGAGGCACTGAGTCCTCATCAGCCGCTCGGGCTCTGACCTTTGACCTCGCTCTGGGAGACAAAGAGTCATTTCTCCTGTGGGGATGGATTTGAGCATGACAAACACAAGTTCACCGATATCCAGTAGTATTCAGTAGACTTTTGTCATGTCAGGAAAAAAAAAAAGGGCACATTTTACTGAATGAGAGAAAGCATGAAAATGAAAACAAATACATGTGATTGTAAGCATCTTGCTCTTGTTGTGGAATATTTGTTTGGGTCCTCATTAGTGACTACAGTCATATTCCCTGAGGTCCACTACAACCCTTAACAACATTACAACCTTCAGATGTGCTGTGCAAATAGTCTAAATAAGGCCAAGGCCTGAACACGACACGGCAAATTGCATTTCATCGAGATTACATGGAAATAGTAACTGAAGTAATAAGAAGAGAATAAGAGTGAACACAAGTATGCGGTAAAAAATAGATATGAGGTGAAAACAAACACAGTGTGGAGTGAGTAACTGGAAACAGGTGTGTTGCAGGTTAGGACAATTAGGAATTTTTTTTTGATTTACAACAGCATGAAATGTCTCCCGTCAGGAGCAGAGTCCCGCTTAGATGGACTGACGAGTCTCAGTCATCCAGATCGTGTCGGTGCTTGAGTGCAGCTGGGGGGCGCTGGGGAGGAAAATTCAGATGGTTTGACCAGTGGGAGTTCAGAGGAAGCGATGGCAGGTTGTAGAAACCCTGAAGAAATGAATATATCGGACCAATCACTTTAAATCATTTCAATCAGTGAAAATCAAATCTAATGAGACTCTGGTGTTTTTCTTATGAGTATCTTCCTATGCGTATCTAACAAAATCAGTGCAGCTGGCTCAGTAAGAAACAGTTCGTACTGGTGTGACGGCTTCCTCTGGTGACAGACCTAAAGCAGGAACAGAAAACTGGAGATGGACTTTATGGAAAATGTGACAGGAACCATTCCCACAGGGACTGAGGCAAATTTTGTTGTTACTAACTATTCTGCAAATCAGTCACAGTGAAACTGCTCAGGACTTGCCTGTGTGTGACAGCTTGGCCTTGGGCTCAGTTCTCTGCGGCAGTTCAGTTTTGTGCACTTTAAAAGACCCTGCTGGTAGTCTTTCATGTTTTAAGCCAGTCAACTACACATCAGCTTTATTTTGCATTATAATGGACTGACTTCCAAAACATACGAAGCTACAATTTCAAGATTGAATTTAAAATTCATGAATTAATTCAATCTATTGGCATTTTTGTGTCTAAGTTTTGTATCTTTGTGTGCAGCTGCAGTTCCATGAACAGAGTTTTGTCTCTGTCAAGATGTGAAAACGTGTTTGTAGAGATAATGCAAATGATCCATTGCACACACTCAAGCCATCTTTTCTGATTAGTTTATTTTCGTTAGAATAAAAAGCTGTAGTTGTCTGTAGACACTGCTCTCCTCATCACTTTCATACGGTCCCTTAGGAAGCAGTGTTTCATCATGACTCTGCTCAAACTGCTTCATGCTGTGTGTTCGCTGCACTCCCTCTTTGCTTTCATGGGCTTTTGCTTTTTACTTATCAGTTACCATAAACTTAACAGTGTTGGGTGCCTGAATAATGGGACAATCTAGAACAATTTCCAGTGAATGGTGTGAAATGTGCATAAAGCATCCTGTATACAGTGAAGACAGGGTGCAAGACATGACAAGGATTCAGGATCTTGCTCAACACTTCAACAAATGATGTCACAGGCATTCCTGTGTACAGATCGTCCAGTTGAGAATCGATATCCCGACACTACCCTTCATCCAAAAAGCTCTGTATGACTCGCGCCTATATTTCAGTGATTGCAGCAGCCATCATTGTGGGCCATATCCTAAAACACCCTTTAATTCTGTCATGACAAACAGAGAACAATACTTCTGGAATTGGCCTTCACTCTGTCGCCTCCAGTCTGTCTTGCAACATAAGCCTATGTGACTTTGGTAAGAGGTTTCTGTGTATACAACCAGACCATAAAACACAGAGATGTATTTGGGGGATCTCAAAAAAAAAAAAAAACCTCTGCCACAATCCAGTGTCCTCTGGGTAAAGGCTGCATGTTTTGAGGATTTTGTTTTGTTGAGCTCATAATTCAGTACAGACATGATGGTTTGAGCCAGAAAGGTTTCACTCAGACTTTTAAGTGCGTACTGAAAAATCTTGTTCTGCTGTGTCGAGGATGTCGGTTTGGAGAGGTGACTCAATGTTTTTAGAGGAATATGTGAGCTTTGATTTAATGTTCGGATCCTTCACACATGAGCTGTTGGATATCATGGCATGAATGTTGACCAGTATGGAACATGTACAGAATACAGTGAGTTTATTCAACACGCAGGGATTATTGTGTTTAACATTTGACTGAAAGGTCATAATTCTATCAGCTTATCCAACCAACACGTTAGGACATGCTGTGTGTGCTGATGCCCTCATTGTGTTTTCATACATTGATGCATGTGTGTGGATGTGAACAGTGAATTGCTTTAACATTTTTACCATTATATTCGACTAGTTTCCTTAATTTTATACAGAATTGCCAGATTTAAATTTCAAAAAAAATCATGCTGACCTTTTTTATGTTATTTTATTTTTTCTGGTGAGAGAAAAATATGCAGTGTGTTTTATGCAATAATCATTCAGCTACCGAAGCGCCTATGCAGCTTTTATTTAGAGTAACTTTAATATTTTTGGGGCAGATAGGGTTCAAATACAACAAAACATCTTGGTTATTTTATATTTTTGTGAGCAGAAAATGCACAGCAGCAATCCAGATTGCTTGATTGGATTTCTACCTCCAGAATAAATCTGAAAAAGATACAATTACACATGCTTTTGTGGCATTAACAGATGCTATACTGATGCATTTATTCAGTGCTATTATTTGGGCCTCAACTCTGTTTGTCTGTGCACACTGAAACACGACAGAGAAGATTGTACGATGCAGTAAGTGGATCCTGAAGGGCTGGGACGATTCAAATTGTTTGTATTCTTGCCTGTTTATTTTAGTTTGATCATGGGGTGCCTTATTGTTCACTGAGCCAAGATGAAATAGATGCACATGTTTGTGCGTATGTGTGGATGCTCAAGCCTTTGTGTCCACCGTCTGTCTACATGGAGCTGACTGCTGGGGCTTCCAGGGTGGCATCAAGACCACCTAGTGTGTGCGCATCGAGCCCCTTTGAGGCGCTGAAGCAGGGCAGGCTGGGAATGATTAATGGGCCAGCAGAGTGACACGCTCCGCAGCTCAGCTTCAGACCCCCAGCCAGCTCCCCTGCTGCGCTGCCACCCGACACAGCCAGCTCAGTGACAGCGCTGTTTGTACGCCTACACACAACACACTTCCCCAGTGTCACTTACTCGACTTACCCCCTGTGCCACTTCCCCCTCTCCCCCCCAAAAAAAAGCATTAAGGAACTCTGCAGTGGAGGCATAAGCTCCTTTGGCTGGTACCATCCTCCCTGCTGCGCTGTCGACACAGGGGTCTTTTTACTGGAAGACAAAGGCAACAACTGACAACTGGATCAATTATAGTTGAATAAAGTCTTGATCCTTATTAGAATGATGCCTACAGTAAGCCTGCAGGGGCTTTTCCCTACAGTTTTAAGGACATCTGTAATAGTTTGAGGCCTTCAGCATTAGCATGTTAATTAAATGAGACGGCTGCTTAATAGTCCACCAAGCGTCAGGAATGTCAACTGTTAACTACCCCACTCCCCTTTTCATTAGCCACCACGTATCTCCAGAACGCTTTAAAACAATGTGTAGACATAATAAGACCGCCTTGAAAGGGAAAGGGAGATGCTGGTTCCTGTTTCATATTTATTTTTCCATATAACTTCTGCGTGAGCTTGTCCCAGGGCCTCTGTTGCTCCATAATGGATTTCTACATCCTCCTGAGCTCTGCCTCCACCTCTCACATACCCCAGTGGCCAATTCTTCTGCGCTGTGAGAGAGAATGAGGAACCACTTACTGGATTTGAGGGGATATCCAGCAGGATAGATAGAGGAGAGGAGAGGAGAACACATTGGCAACCAGACACTGGTCCCTACACGACTATAAATATCCAAGCGCTCCACATCTGCTCCAAGGAGGGGAAACCTGGGGATTCATCAATTGCAATCCTCCCTCTGCACACTGTGTATTTGTGTTTATGTGATTGAGGCAGATCTCTTAGTCAGACAGGGAGCAAAGGCAGAGGATTAAGCCGCCCTCCATTCGTCCATAACTCTTCAAGTCTGAGCGGGCACATAGACAGAGAAGACCGCCTGTTCCCATCCTCTTGTCATCTCTTATCCAGGTCACCTAAGCTACTGTGGAGCAGATGGCTTACAACTCCTTCACACGCTCACAACCAAACAACAGAAAGTCACTTCCTTCCTCCCCTGATTGGCCGAGCTCTGAGACATACATCAGACGGTTTCCTCCCGTCTCTGCCTGCAGGAGAACCTGAGAGTGTGATGTAAACTCAGGCAACTTGGAACAGCTCATGGCATACATTCATGTGTACGTGTGTGAGTATGTGCCATGTGGTTTACTTACAGAGATAGTGGGGCTCAATTTCTCATGACAGTGAGTCAGAGATAACATGCGGTATCTGGTTCTCACTTAGGCAGGGAGCTGGGGAAGAGAATGACCTCAGAGCAGTGAGCTCGAACACCACGTTAGATTACACTGTGATGTAAAACAACCTTGGAGTGCCTGGACTCTGTTACAGCAGGTTTTTATGTTTGGGGGTGACAAGAAGAGATCTGAAAATAGCTTAACAATGAACCTGTCACACTGAGCAGAGGACAGTAAAAGATACAGAGGTGGCTGGAAGGCATCCTAGTTGATTTAGCGACATTGGTGGTTAACGGTGGTGACAGCAAGTGCGGTTTACTTCTACGGTCAACACTCCTTGAGCAGCTACTTTGTCAGAAATGCAACAGAAGAGCTGTTTACAGTGCAGCCAAACAAACAATTGGCGTAAGTGCTTTTCCACACAACAGAGTGTAGCAGTAGCAGGACTTGATTTCATTGCCTGTCGACTGCAACTCTTCATCTAACAGCTCACTGTAATTGCTCTTTCTTGTTCCATCTCTCCCTGCAACATTTAAATGGGATCCACTGACTAAACATGCGTGAAATCAACATTTTCTCGTTTTGTAGACGCAATTTTGACACAGCTATTGGTGTGAGCACAAACCTCATGACAAATACATTGCATTTTCCGTGAGCGCTCTGTGCGGCGGTTGAATGTCTTTTTATGTAAAGCAGCAGAATGAGGAAATGTTTGCATTAACTGTAACTTAATCCGGCTCTGATACAGTGTTTGTACGGTACACTACATTAAACAGAGAGTCTGTTATCAATGAAATAAAATTCCAAACTGTAACACTGGATTATTACACGCTGCATTGTTTCCTGTTAATCTGTCCTGCATATGAAGACAATTTGAATCCAGCGCAGGAATGACGGACTCCGACGCTAACCTAAAACTACTGCATAGAGAGGTTGACAGAATGTAAATACACTGAATGGCTGTCGCTGAAAAAGCTCCCCATAAATAGTAAATTCATGAAAACTTTAAAGATTATAGCTTTAAATGAGTTCTGCAGCTGTTCAATATTGCGCTTCCATTACAGGATGTGTGAGCAACAGATTAAAAGAAGAAAACAAAACTATTCCTGTAACCTTCATGACTTCATCGAGGTATTGGAATTATCAGGGTTGTGGATACTTTGGAGAGCTCCCTTCAGAGCCACAGAAGAGACACACAGTCTGTTGTCACAGGCAAATAAATTAATCTTGATGTGTAAAATTATTGTAGTGCCCCTTTAAACAGTACCTAGCACTTTTTCTATCATGAATGAAACTGAAATGAGTTTGATGCCACGTCCCAAACAGCTGAGACACTTTGATTGACAGCAGAGGCCCCTCGTACTGGATGTCCACATTAATCTGAGGCTCATGGCATAGCATTTGTTTTACTCATTACTACTGTAGTTTAAGGTTCACTGGGTTCCTGCTAAGATGGCCAGAGGCTGGTGTGCTTCAGGAAAAACCAAGCCTTTTCCTCCTCAGCTCAGTGCGATGTCCTGGAAGCCACCTAGCAACCGGCACAAACTTTGGGATAAAAACGAACACAGTAGTAAGAAAACCATTACAATGGCCTCTCAGTGTTTCCATAAAACAATCATTAACCATTAATTGCCTAACTTTTCCCAATACACAGACGCTGTGACCACAGTGCCCAGTCTGTGCCCTTTTTTTTCCTGAGGGGAGCTGTGTCACATTATGACTTGTATAGCGAGCGCACACCGAATTACTAAAACGACTCAGTCAACGTCTCCATGAACTCAATAAAAATGGGAGAATAACTTAAAATGAATCTTTGATCAGTGAGATATAGGGTTAAATGTCGGGACGCAATCAAAAAAACACACGGGAACGATATTTTTGACATCAGGATCTGGCTTGTTATAAATAGGCCCTATGAGAAAAGTGGAGAAAAGCACAATAAACATGCCGCAAGAACGATGGATTGTCACCTCAGCTTTATGATTTACAGCCTAGTGGCTTCCTGCCTCCATCTCCCTTATTCCCTCTGCACAGGGGAACACAGTGCAGAAAGCACGTGCCAGAGTGTTAAAATAACCTCCCTGCTCTGTGGGGAAGATCTGGACCTCAACCTAACACTAGCCAGCAAAATCCCACAGCAACCTGGCCCTGTTTAGATGTTTCGTACAGGTTTAGTCTGGAGACCGTCCCCTCTGACCGCAAGCACAATTACGCTGCGTTCAGATTTACTGTAAATACAAGCTCCCAACTGGAGAAAACTATTCAGGTCAGCCTCAAGTTGGTCATTATGGTTAAGATAAGTAGGTGATTTTCAGATGTCTCCCAATTGTATCAACACTCAAACCAAAATCCCTATTATCCAAATTACTCATAAGACACGAGGAGAAAGGATTTTACAGTAATTTAGACAATTTGGTTCAAAAGGTAGAATAGGTACAGAAACAATATGGTGCCACCAAAGACCACACTACTCACAGATTTTATGCTATATCTGTCATCTGTCATGCCACATTTTCCACCAACTCAACTTGTGAGTAAACTTGTAGAAGTGATAGAAAAGGATCTCAGCAGCCTGCAGAGCGAGCAGGATTTGAATGTAATGTGTGTACTCTTTATTCATCAGCTGGAGCAAACAAAAATGCAAGATAATGAATAACTAAGAAGATAAAACTTGTGCGTTAATAAGATACTTTAAAACAGCGATTTAAACCAGCTGCTCTCGTACCCAAAGGGCTTAAACAGTGTGCTGTTTATCTACATATTGAGTCGACTCCAACACCTGAACACCATGCATCTGCAATTAAAACCGTGTGAAAAATGGATAAGTGGTTGAAATAGTGAGGCTAAAAAAAGGGCTGTGGGTACGTCTGAAAAAGGAAGACTGAACCACTGCTTTAAAGCCTGTTTGTCTCCGTCCAGTGCGCCTGTCCACATAGCCCACAGTTTCCTTTCGAAACAGAACGCAGGGAACAGAATTTGCTTATTGGGCTTAATGACCGTGGACCTTTTCATCACCTCTCCCATAAACCTGAGGAAATAAACTTGAGGAAGGAAAGGAGCAGCTCTCCAGTCAGCCTGTTTCCACACCTACACTGTGGCAGCTCTCCAGTTCATCAATGAAAATATACAAGGCATCAAACACAAACACACAGACAAATCAGAAATTAATAAGCCTTTATGAGATTATTCCTCAGGAGAATATTTTAACAGCAGTCACAGCAGGCATGTGTAATTGCTGACGCAGTTGCATGTGTGTTTATGCACACACACACACACACACACACACACACACACACACACACACAGTAAAGAGGAAGTATTCCCCAGTCAACGCTGCATGCTCCTGCCAACCAGTGACAGCAGGATGTTCCTCCACCAATCCATCAGCTCTGTGCTTTAATTGGTCATTTTTAGTCCAGTCTTGTTTCCTCCGGCGGCCCCTCAGGAAACAAACCTCCCATTTGATAAAGTGACTCAATTCAAGATTTGTTTAAACAAATGACCTCGGATGTGGTGTAGGAGGATCAGGTGTAAGAGAGGCCCTGAGAATAAAACAGCTAATAGCTGACACTAATAAACACGCGCTTCTTTCCCCCTCTTCTTTGTGTCTCCCTTTGTCCCATTCGCTGCTACTTCTTCCCATTTTTTCATAGCACTGCTTGCTTTAGTTCAGAGTATAGAAAGAAAGCACAAATGGGTGACAGAAAACGGGTGACATGCAACAAAGATCCCAGGCGAGACTGTTGCAGTTACACAGCATACGTTCCAGCAAACTGAACCAGCAGTACGCCCACTCCCGCCTCCCCTGGACCGCTCCCAACCCTGCAACAACAGGATAAATGGGCTGAGATATGCTGGCCATTATGCATTATTATTCATAAGTGAGGGTGTGTTATCGTTGGCACCGCCGAGCAGCGGCTGTTTAGAACTTGGAGTGAATAACTTTGGTCATTATTGATTGCACAATTACAAAATGTTGCTGCTACAAAATGTCAGCTCTTTTTTCTTGTGTGTAAAAGGGGTCATGGTTCAGATCAGTCAGGACAGAACTTCTTAAAACACTGTCCATTGTAAATTTATACTGTGTATATATAATACAGTATTATTGTCAGAGCAGATACATATTATATTATGAGGTATTTACCCTGTACAGTTAGTAAAGTCTATGCAGATCAGCCTGGTGTCATTAAAGCCTATTAGAGAAAACTACTGTTCTCGTTAGAGTCACAGCTAACAGGCCATTACTATGACCCACACACATTATTACAGGCTAATCTTAAATTACATTGGCTGATGGTGCATTGCGTGAGCTGATGTCACATTGCATTACCTAATGACATACAGTATAGTGTAGAAGGAGCCCGGAGTGCTACTTTGGCCAGGCTGACTTGGGTGGCTGTTTATGTTGAGGCAGTGCATTCCCAGTTCGCCAGGCAACCGAACGGTTTACGAGCAGTTACTCACACAAAAGCACGGGGCGGGCTGATTGCTCAGCTAATTGATCTCCACCAGAGATCACAGAGCCGCGCTCGTAAAGAAACGGAACGCCTCCCATGACATCATCGCAGGCTGCACGGTGAGACAAGGCGTGCAAGGCAGGGGGAGAGACTTATTCCCACACTGAGGGAGGCAGTCTGCAGAGAGAGGAGAGACAAAGTGTCACGTGGAAAGCACACATTCACACATAGACACACACAAATACACGACTAATAATCAACAGTTTAATCAATCAGTATATTCTGCTCCTAGTGTAGAGAGGCTGGTGGCATAAAGGCAACTTTATTACTATATAGTATTAGTATTATTACCCCAGCAGAATAAAAATAGAATTAAAGCACATGAGGCTTGGAAACATTTACAATGCCATAATATTTACACACTGTAGTGTTGGCATTAGATCTTAAAGGACCTTTCCAACCAAAATGTCGACTATTCCTAATGTGTTCAGGGAAGTTCTTAGGAGGTCAGAGGTCAAACTTATCTACAGAAGCTTCCATGGAGCTGATGGGTCCTTGAGAAAGACAATAAATACCTAACAGGAGGGCCTGAACTCTGATTGACCAGTTAAAGAGGTCTCGCTAAACGCTGTGGCACCCTGACGCCACATGAATGAAGTGAGTGAATGACGCGCTACGTGTATCTGCCTGGGTTCACGTCCACACGCCGACCTGTGGTAAGATACTTTGGTCAAGGTAATTAACCAAGTGCTACCAGTGCCTGAACATAAATATAAAAAAGTTGAAATACTGTACTTACTACCAGCGGACATTTCAATGTAAGGTTGGAAGTACTGACCAGACTCGCCAGATTCGTTAATTAACAACATTTCCTCATTATGCTGACAGAAAATGTAACCCAGTCTGTATTATATTTCCTTCAAAATGTATTCACAGTTCCAAATTAGTTGTATATAAACATCAATTTTAGCAGACAGGGTTGTATATTTAATTTGTACTGGAGCTGCCATGCAGTTGTTGTGGTTACATACATACATACATACATAAGAACATACAAAGGTCTCTGTTAAAATGTTTGATGATCTGCACACAAATGAATATTTTTTTTCTTTGTTTAATAACCAAACCCTCATGTAACTGTATTAATAATACTGGTGGAAGTTGCAATAGTCGCAAAAAGCTTCGTAAACAAGACCTTTCATGTCATAAAATCCTCGCTGAATACTACGTTAAGATTTTTTCTCACCTCTTTTATGTTTCTTCTTGGATCTGATATGTGTCTCAAACATAGTGAACAGCGAATTTTTACACACTCATAAGAACATGCTCAGACCTGGGCGGAGAAGAAGAGTGAGATGGCTTTAGATAGCCTTTCATCTCAGGGATAACTCAATTCATTAGCTCAGCTTATACCCTCTCATTTCTTATCTCGTCTCGGGGCACAAAGTGGTTTGGCAGCTCCTCAGAGGTGAAAGGTGAGCTGAGTGATGGGTCATTATGTTTTCCTGTGTGCTGTTATGGTAGCGGATCAGACACAGCTCCCCACAGGGAACAGAGGTGTTGCTGCCAAATTGGCCATGATGGCATCATTAGATTGATAGCATCTGTTCTAATACGACCAGACAGATGCAGCTAAACGGCTGTTAGCCTCTGCCCCTGATATCAGCTCTGACGTGGACAGCGGTAATGGTTGTTGTCATAAAAAATCAGTCATTTGAGGATTTCTGAGAGGATGTTTTGAAGTCGTAAAGTTTGTGGGTACTGCTTGCTGCATCTGGCCAGTTGTTTCTAGCCAAGAAACGCACACAGGTTGACAAACTGCATCACCATCATGCTTGCTGAACTGCTGGACTCAAGTCAGACTTGTAATGAGCAATGTGCCAGAACAACATGTCCGCTGCTGGCCTTAAACTAACCAGAGTGCTGCTAACAGGAGCATATTCTCCCAATCTGGCAACCATATTTGGTTGTTGCACCATTTTGGTCCTTCAGTGCCAGAACACAGCTGAGAGGGCTGATAGTCAGCTGCAATCAACCTGAGTGGGCTGGCCACCTGGCTGTGTTGGAGCCTGGAGACCAATGAATGTTTGGATCACTGGCTAGCGTACGGAGCACTGAGGTTACAGGAGCACCTGTTGCTGTGATCGAAAGCAAGCTAGACCTTCCTTTCTACAATGTGGGACAAACACAACACTGGATGACAGCTGCTGGAATAACACAAATGAAAAGGGACATTTAGTGGGAATCAGTGGTAACAATCGCAAGCCAAGCTGATTATAGCTTCAACTTTCTGATTTCTGACTGTAGCTAGCTAAGCTAACTTGCTGGCTTCCACTTTCTGTATGAAATATAAACTAAATACTATTATGGGTCCTCCTAAATGTCAGATATTGTATGAGACAAGATGTGTTTTTTTCCAGTTTGTGTGAGATCATGTTCCATCCCACTCATTATTACCCAATGTAAAAACATAAACAATACGCCATGTGTCTAAATTCAACACTGATGTGTCAGTATGTGGGTCAATCAATCAATGTATTGTGTCATAGGCAGGCGTCATAGGCTATGACACTTTTCTGACAGAACCTGTCAGTATGCTAACGGTTAGCTGTCATGAAGAGAAACTTGTAAAGTACATAAATGCTGCGTTCATCGCGTTCGTGGTGTTGAAAGGTGTGCGTGGTAGGTGTGGTAAGTGCTGAAATAATTGTCCTCCATCCTATGCTGCATGCATACACACATACATGAGCACATGCGTGAACATGTGAACTTAATTATGTGAATTGCTAATCACTTGTAGGCTATACAGGACAATGATACAATAGGTGCACAGTTTAGATTTACTTTCAAAAAAAAACTTCAGATTTCATGTTGACTTAAGGCTTTGAGATCTTGTTGAATAATCATTTCAAACATCGCCACCTGAGATACACATCATTTGTCTCTTGCGACCCACAGTTCCAGTGGAAAAACTGACTTTGTATTTCAACAAAGAAGTTGCTGTTTTTCCAGTCACTTCATTAGAGTCTCGGCATTTTTTAGAAGCCACCATCTAGTGGTCATTAAAGGAACTGCATCTTAAAGCGCCTGTAGATTAGCTTTAACCTTCACCTGCAAATCACTTGCCACTTGTTTGCTGTATGACAGGTCATAGAGTAAAAGCTGCTTACTGGAACGCCATAGCTGCTACCTGTCATGTGTTCTGCTTTCGGAAAGAAGCACTTTACTATATCTTCTTTCTGTTCTCATCCTCAGTATAACTATGAACTCTAACTGTGGACTATTGGCCAATGAGGGCTATAATTTTTTAGTTGTTTTCATTCCAACCAAACATCGTAGCAGCTGATTTTCATGATCACCTTCAGCCAGAAAAAAGGAACCGTTACTTGATGTCGTGTGATGTTTGATGGTCGCCTGTTCCTGTCCTCGAGGGACAACAGAAGAAATCTGAAAAACATTGACGGAATGACGTAGTAGAAACGTCTACAAAGGCCCACAAAGTTCTGTCATCAGCCCCGTTGAGCGCAGAGGCAGGTGCAGCAAAGTGAACCCAGTATTCCCATTTTTCAAACATCCTCCGCCCTCTAATATGTGTCTCATTAAAACCACATCACATATACTAACTCCTCATGTTCCAGCTCCGTTGTTTGCCTTAGCCATGCCATCTCTTTTCTAACCCGATCAAAGAGGAAGGTCTTTAAATCATTCTCATATTGGCACACATGTTCTGATGCTGTATTTGTTTATGTGACACCACGGTGACGGAGGTTGTTATTGATGAAGCAGTCCTCAAAGGTCGTTGCGCAAACCTGCTCCGTCCTGTGTGAGATAGAAATCTCCCTGTAACAGCTCCAATTCTTTTCCTTTCACTGTTTACATTCTTTGCCTCGAGTGAAATCATCAAAAGCGGTCCGGAAACTTGTAAAAGGATTCATCATCTGGAGAGCTTGTTGCAGAAGTCCTTTGTTGTTGTCCTCGCCCTCATCAAAATCACAGCTGCTGCAGTGATGTGTAATTGAAATATTTATTGTGGGAAACGTGCGTCTGGTGGAAGTGGAGCTGGAGGCAGCTGAGGGTGACGGATCGTAGCACTTGCTTTTAATGTTTGTGCGTTACTGAGTCAAACATGCTTCATCAGAGAAAGTCCACGAATGCTGTGTGACAGGAGTGCTTGTTTGTTAGAGCGTTGGCCTCAATAAGTATGAGTCTCAGTGCACCCTTTTAGAGCCATGGCAGCTGATACCACTTTTCTATAAAACTCCTTTTACTGTATGACGCTGATTTATTGAACCTTCACAGCAGAAATCATTAATGATTTACTTTCAACTTTCCAGTATTATAATGATATATTCGTGCCATCGACTTTTATGGAATATGAGGTGATCAGCAGCTCTCAGTGATGTCTTTATTATCCTAAGAGGGAACTACTTCCAGAGAATGAAACATAATCACTGACTTAATCATTGCCTGATCAGCATCCTAGTTTCAGGCACAGGATTTAGCCATGACTTCATCCATCAAGGATCCGCTGCAATCCTCCTTTTTCAGCTTGCAACCCACAAATTACAGTCTAATTATTTACTCGCTGTGTACTCCTAGGTACCTATATTACTAATTGCACTGTATTTTTTTAAACTACCTATTTAATAATAGCAGCGCGCAGTAAAAGACCAATTCATGGTTGCTGCATCCGTGTGGCTGTGAGGGGCTCGGCACACAGACCGCACATTGCATTACATATACATTTATCTCTACAATCTCAAACATCCAAAACCTAGAGCAGCTTTTATGTCTTATGTCATGTAATTACCAGCTACACTTCATGTTACATGATCACCAAGAGAAAGCTTGGCAAGAGGGTAAGTCCAGTTTATGTGGACTGTAAAACACAGCATTGTCCCTTTTATACTGTAAGTACAGTGCAGCTTCAAGTTTGTATTTTATCCTGTAATTACCACATTTTTACACTGTAACTTGCAGGCTGAAATGTTCTTTTTAATATACAGCAAAATGAAAAGTGCATACTCACGTCATGGACATTAATGAAATCTTTTGACACTTTGCAACATCACCCACATATATAATACAGGTGTTATGCAAGCGTTGCATAATCTCTATATGCTTTGCAGTGAGACCATAGAATCAAGTATATTTGATGCAACTTCAACAGCATGTGTGTGAGAGCTGAGCAAAAGTGAAGCCAGCCCGTGTCATAGCACACTGAAAAAATAAAACACGCACACTCCTTAAAGAAACATGCGGTACCGCCTGAAAGACATCCACAACAAGTACAGTTTGTATGTTTCTGCATGTGTGCTTGTCTCTGAAAAATCCGACCACTAAACCAACTGTTGTCATGAAAATATGGCTCGGTAATCTGTTCAGGCCCAAGTGCTGTCTTTTCCTCAGATCACAGGCTGTGATGAACCCTGTTTGATCTGGCACACGTCGTCAGCTCATGATGTGAGTGACTGTGCAGGATTATACACAGTGAGAGAGTAATTGATCCTGAATAAACAACGATTGTGCTGGAATTCCATCTTTCTCCGCGTCGGAAGAAGCGGCGCATTCTTTTCAGTGCAGATCAAACCCTGCCTCCAATCTCTCTCTCTCTCTCTCTCTCTCTCTCTCACACATACATACACACACACACACACACACACACACACATTGTATGGTTGAACATCTGACACCTGTTGACAGAGTTGCTAAATTTCTGCTGCTGCGGCACTGAATTCCTCAAACCATCCATAGCCAAATTTCATTAGAGATCTTCTCGTACAGACGTTTGATTGTATCTGAAGTGCGCTCTCCTCTGTAGACGGAGCGAAAATACGCCTCCACCAAGCTGTGGGATGCGTAATTTTCAACCAATATGCACACCCACCGAGAGCGCTTCCTTCGCTAAGCCTGATAGATGGCACTTGAACATAAATAGATTGGAATAGCATGGCTCCGAGTGGGCCCTTGAAAGCAAATGAAAGCAGACCCAGAAATGACACCTTGTTACTCGGGATGTCCAGTGCAAAATCACAGTAAGCAGCTATTTTGCAGAGACCGCTGCTGTATGCACTCGCTTCATATTTAGAATGTCTTGAATAGAGTTCTAGCCTTTAGTTTTTGATAACAAACATTTCTGCCTGTTCACTTATAGGTTCTTCTTCCTTTTTCTTTTCTTTTTTTTATTATTACACACAAACAGACATATATGGAGGTGTGAAGTGATGTGAAAAGATTTTTAGTTGAACCAGTTTGAAGGACGTGACCTGCATCAGTGATTCCCAACCAGGGTCTTTGTACCCCAGGGTGGAAGGATTGTGGTTTTATATATATAAAGATATGTATCAATGGAAAATATATATCCACACACATGCTGAGACAATACCATCCATAAACAGTTGAAATAGTTCGCTGAGTAACCGATTAATAGTTGAAGCGGATGTGTTAAGGAGAACTGGATGCTATATATATTCCTATAAAAGCTTTTCACTTAAAAAAGCCTCTACTGGCGTCCTCATGCTTCCATGTTTTTGGGTCCATAGAGCACTTACTGAGTCCTTCTCCAGCTGAGCTGAGCTGTCTTCCAGTTGTGACCCAGTTCACATAAATGAACTAAAAGAACATTACATGACTCTCTTGACTTTCCAAATGTTATTTGAATTAAATGGATCAAATCCTGATCATAAGAGGAGTCATTTTGTGGGATTTGTGATGTTGAGGAACACATACTCACGATGTTACAGCCACTTCCTTTTCTAGAGGTTGTGTTTGGACCAACGTGTGTCACGTGATGAACACAGAAGTTGTAATATCCCGTGTGGCCACTACGGCAAAAATCACTTCACAGCCCAAAGCCGTTCCTCTGCTGAGCTTCTGCCACTAGAGGAACAAGTGTAGACTTGTTCTCTAACCAATGTAAACACTGGCAGTTCAACTTTCTGAAAAAATATTTTGACAATAATTAACTTTATGTAGTTAATATGTTATTTTTTAAAATATCATTGAATTTAAAATCACTTCAGTTGAACATGTTCTGACATATGTATAAATATGTATACGTATGCATATGCAGAAATAAATAAATACATACACATATGAGTAAATAAATATGTATAGGTATGTAAATGTATATACATTTAGTATTGTCTCCACTGTTTGGGCAGCACGTAGCACAAACTGTTGAATAAACAGAGAAAGGGTCAAATGCAACATGCCCTGACTTTTTTTTAATTTTTACACAATAGTTCATTTGGCAACCATGCGACACATGTTTTGAGGGACTTTTGGAGCCTGTTGCTCTGAACAGGGCTTATCAGCGCTCAGGCTATTGTCGCTACTGGACAGCTTCTGCAGTGACTGTGTGAGCAGAGCGGGGATGTGTGGGTGAGATAGCACAGCGCTCATTAGAAGGGCCTGGGGACAGCTGTGGAGATAACGCTTATTAGCCTCATGACACTCTGACACACACGCAGGATAAAGTGCATTTTTACCTCTGAGAGACACCAGTCTGCAAAGAGACGGAGCGAGACCGAGATTCAGCTGACTTCAGCTGGAAAAAGAGATCAGTGAGGATGTGTGGGCCGCTTTCGTCTTTTTGTCTTGTTTTTTCTAAGTAATTGTGCTCTTTGAAGTGACGATGGCAGTGTTACAAAAAACACATCTGTGCCTGAATATTTCAGAAGATTAAAGTACAGTACCAGCATCGGCTTTCTTCAGCACCAAAAACTAAGAGCATTCCATTTCCTGTTCATGAAAAAAAGCCCCGCTGCATTTTCCCTCACACTTCCCTTAAGTGGAGATAACATCTGGGATAAGAGAGCAGTAAAGAGTGAGAGGGAAAGGGAGGAGGGAGTGTGTGTGTCCGTGTGTGTGTGTGTGTGTGTGTGTGTGTGTGTGTGTGTGTGTGTGTGTGAGTGAGTGCTGTAAAGCTCAGTGTAGTGTGTGTGTGATCATCCTTGGGGAGGGAAGTGAGGGAGATAAGCCTGTGACAGCTGCCAAACACCTCTGTGTGTTTGTGTGTGTTTATGTGTGTATGTGTATGCGTGTGTGTGCGTCTGGGCCCCCCATTCAGAAGGAGTGTTTCTGAATCCCAACCACCTGCCAGCTCTGGTCCCTCATGGCAGGTGTGAGTTGGTTTGTACGTGATTCAGACCACTGATGAACATAGAGCATATGTGACAGTCTTATCGCCTGCATCTTGCTGTAATAACATTAAGACGGGCGCGTTGATGGAGGGATTACTGAAATGTGAGGAACTGTGAGCGCTGTTCATATGAACAGTATGTGTTTAATTCAGCCAGTTAAGGGAAAAAAGTGACCTGAAAGGTAAAACATCACAAACATGAGGATGGAGACAGTACAGAACATGTAGCCTCAAAGTGCTTTGCATTAAATAAGTCAAATATAACAAATCCCAGTAATCAATTCTGTGAAATATACAAATGAAACAATAATTAGTGAGATAATTAATGCTATTTAATCATTCTCACTGTCATAATACTTTTTCTTTTATTCCATAAAAGACCGTTTTATTTCATAATTCCCCTTTTCAAATGCCAGCTTTGATCTCAGTTTCCTTTTGTGTCACATTTTATCTCATTCCCAGACACAATCACGAACCTCTCCTTTTATTTATTTAGCTTAAAAAAGCTGGGCATACTTCAGAACCTAGCTCATACCTGTCAACACTGGGATTTGAAAACGAGAAAAAGATCTCAGCTCCCTCGATCTGATCCGAGCCGTCCCTCCACTCTTACTGCTGTCCACACACTCCTTACATTTAGGCAAGGCTACACACATTGAAGGGTCAAAGTAGCATTTTGTAGTAATAAGAGAAATCATGGCAGTCAGTGTGTGAGCAATATGAACTTTGGGGTCGGGATAAACAGGATAAAATGGCAATGACAATAAATCACAAGTCTTTCAGATGTGTGTGAGAGCGGAAGAAAGTTTTCCTGCCTGACATCAGCAGGGTTCAGAGGTCAAATTCTCAAGCAGGTGGCCAAGGAAAGAGAGCCTGAACCAGGAGGTTTCTTTGAGAGGCTCTGTTACTCTCCAGCCAGACCGAAGCAGGCCGAGCCATGCCATCTGTTTCAGTGACCTGTCGTCTTAAAACGACAGAGTCATAAGGCGATCTCAAATTGGACGGTCTGTAAACATTTTGCGCTGAGTTCACCGCTGTCAGAGGCTGAGCTTGTATTTCCAAAATGTCAGATTTTTCAGCAGCTAAGAAAAACAGCTCTGTTCCGCCGCTTGACGACGCTGCGTTCGGTTTCACGAGTCTGAGAGTTTGGAGTTTCTCAGCTGACAGGGGACTGGGGTAACCACGCAACTGGAGCGAAAACATGAGTATCGGAGTTACGTGGTTTTCACATGACAACAGTGCCACATGGGATCGTTTAAGTTTGAGTGCTGACCATATTATTTCACTTTAAGGCATTAAGACTAACTGATCTGCGAAATGTCGAGGTAGAATTTCAGGCTCTCCGTCTCTCTCTCTCGCTCTCTCTCTCCAGCCTGCCACTGCAACCTGCACGCCCGACGCTGCCGCTTCAACATGGAGCTGTACAAGCTGTCGGGCCGCCGGAGCGGTGGCGTCTGCCTCAACTGTCGCCACAACACGGCGGGACGCCATTGCCACTATTGCAAGGAGGGTTACTACAGAGACATGACCAAGTCCATCTCACATCGGAGAGCTTGCAAAGGTAACGGGATATGACAGGTTGGATGTAATAACATATCTGTGCACAGTCACAGTCACAGTGTTCTCCCTCTGTACTTTTTGATAGATGAAATAACTGGCAGTAGATTCAACACTTTCCTCCTCACTCAGGTCTGAGGTAATGTTTTAAACACATGCTTTTTCACCGATGCTCTGTTTCCAGTGGTGGAAAGTAACCGAGTAAATATACACAAGTCCTGTAGATAAGTGCAGTTTTGAGGTAGTTGTTCTTTACATGAGGACAGTCTTTCCATTTAATGCTATTTTATTCCTCTACTCAGCTGCATTTATCTTATAGCTATAGCTCCTAGTTTCTTTTCACATTCATTAAAACCTTTTGTAATCCTTTAAAATGCTATTTATTGTTTAAGACTTTTTGGTTTGTCCTTACTTACAAATACTTCAGGAGTAAAATGCTTCTTACACATCAATGCATCAGCATTAATAATCAAATAATATCATATATAATGTTAGATCAATCACGGGAACAACTCTTCAATTTTGATAAATTAAGCAGTAAGCATTTTACCGATAATACATTCCAGTAGGATGTTGAATGGACGACTTTTCCTTGTAATGGAGTACTTTTTCATTATGGTATTGTTACTTATACCTGAGTAAAGGTTTTGTGTGCGTCTTCCACCACTGCATCTTTCACTCTTCAGGTATTAAAGGAATTTTTTAAAAAGTTGTGGAGAAAAGCGCCCACCTGTCCCAGTGTCTGTGAATTGACCCGTGCAGCTCTCGAGCTATTCGGGGTCCTCCGTGGATCCCTGACAAGACAAACAGAACAAACAGAACAGAGGTGTGAGCTGATCCACCCAACAGAGCAGTGGAAACAACTCGCTAATCGTCCCGCTCCTCTATTCATACTTACAACACAGTGCGTAGGTACAAAAAAACAACACACACACAGGTGTGAGCGCATATGTCAGGTTTGAGAGCGAGCAGCCAAGGATTAATGTGCGGAGAGACAAAAGCTGAGCTCCTTCTGTCTCGCGGCTCCTCTGGGAGTAAAGACAGGCTCCGAGGCCCTGAGCAAACAAACTGCTGTCACTCAGTCACCCCGGCCATACACTCACCGGCAAAATATCCCACAGATGCACAAAATACTGTCTCTGTCTGCGACAGTGTGTTTGCCTACAAGCACTGACAAACATTAATGTTAATGTGGGATGATTGTCGTTGTTTTTGAAGTGAAAGTCTGTTAAGAGCTGTTTATAAGGGGAAATATAACCAAAGAAAGCCTTTTTCAAATGGCATTTTATGGCAGTACTTACTGCTTTTAATAGTATTGGATTTTATTGTCCATTCACATCTCAATTTCTTACCACACACTAATGACAAATGAGTGACTTTGGGCAGATGCACATATTGTGGTCTTGAGCAACATCCACCGCTGAGCTATGATTGGCTGGTGACAGGGTCTCAGGATGCCTATCCTCCAGTGCCCCTATCCTCCACCGCTGGCTATTTAAACACAGGAACAGCAACATGATATTTCCTACTGCATGCCACAACAGCCACCCCCACACCCCACCCCCCAACCCCTTCTCCACTCTGACTCCTTCAACTTGCATGAAATGAAAGAAAAGTCATGAGTAACAGGGCCTACGAAGGCGTTTTCAGAGTTGGGTGTTTTACATCAGAGACAGTCAGAGATCACTCCCAAACAGAATGATGGGATTGGTTTGCTGCATGTGGCAGTGTGGCAGTGTTGTGCTGAACACAAGCTTGATGGATTATCAGACAAAAAAAAAAAAGACAAATAGTCACAAGCTATATTTGAGGAGTGGTTAGGCTGGGGGGGAGGGAGCTGGGGCAGGTTAGTGTAGAGGCTCACTTTGCCTAATGATGGAGCAACATCCATAGATCTCTGCAAAGTCTTTCCAAACAGCTGGATCAGTACCCTGAAAAGTTCAAGCCCCCCCACATACCCAGCTCTGGGATCAAACCCAAACAGCCTGATTGCTGCCTTTCTCCTCAGGTGACAAAAACAGGGCAATGTGACATCAGTTAGAAACCGCTATATTTATTGTTCAAATCAGCCAACCATCCCGCTCTGCTGTTGTTGGACAGGAAATACAGCGCTGTGCCAACACAGCCAGGAGGAAGTCTGCTTTCATTCCCCATTCCTTAACCCCCTCCTTCACCGACACTCCACATCTCAACAAAATGTCCTCTCAACGATTTCCTTAATAGTTTGAAGGTTTAGTGAGAAAAATGGCTCCTCTGCACCACACAGTGCCTCCATCTCCAGCGGCAGTGTGGAATGCCTCATGCTTTATTTCCCAGATTAACAACTTCACCCCTCATCAAGCGCAGTGTAAACACGGCTCTTGGAGAACCACAGTGCACGCCCCCCCGCCCCTAACAGTTTGTTTTTTTTCCCCCCGTCCCCCCATACGTTTGGCAGCGTAAGCCTTTAACTAGGCACAGCGAGTCCACAGAGATGAGGCTGGTACATGGTTCACTGCACCGCGCTCCTCAGAACCCCTGAGCAACCATTCAGCTCCACAGGCCCCCCACTGCAGGCTGAAATTAATTAATGTCTCCAGTTTGCTGTGGTTTTGCATGAGGGGACGTCTGAGACTTCCGTGGTATGAAATACTGTCAGTCTACCTGTCAGTACAAGTTTTGATAAAAAAAAAAAAAAAAAAAAAACAACTGAGTACCATTCCAAAATTTTATTGCTTATAAACGTTATTTACATTTAATGCAGCTTTGTAAAGGGGCAGTTGGACATGTTGCAGAGAGTTACATGAGAAGATTGATGCCACTGTCTGTAAATATGAAGCCAGCAGACGTTTAGCGCAGCTGAATACAAAGACTGGAAACAGCAAGCCTGGCTCTGTCTGAAAGTAAGAAAATCGGGCCAGGCCAGGAGCGGCATGCTAAGCTAAGCTAAGCTAAGCTAAGCTAAGCTAAATGTCAGTATTGAAAGCTGTTGTTATGTAAAAAAAAAAAAAGAAGAAAAAAGAGCCAAATAAGTATCACAGACTGCTCCCTAATCATGTTACAGTGAATTTAGTTGCTCAGCTGTGGAGCTTTAGAAGGTGACGTCCATGACATAAACACTCTGTTTACATTTCAGGTCTTTATTTCATTGATTTTTGGAAGATAAACACTGTAGCAGTAGCAGAGAAAAGAAAGTCCTTGTTGTTAGAAATGGTTCAGACGGCCTGAAATCTTCACTCTGTGATGTCTTCATTTCATTTTTATTGTCAGCTGTGTTATGTGATAATTATCTTGCTGTATTTGTAGTTTCCATGAAACAGCCCGCCCCCATTTTTATGCACAGAACATACTCGTATTGAATTCTCAGAGGAAACGGACTGGATCCTTAAAGATTTTACCATTTGATTTCATTTCAACAAATACCAAGTGCATTTGAAGCTTTTATGGCACAAATCAAGCGGAACAAAAACAAAGAAGTTAGACCTTTTCAAAAAAAGATTTAATAAGCATCTTGTTATGTTCATGAAGCGCCATAAATTCCAACTAAAAGCAACTCCAACCTCTACTGGACCACTTCAAGCAATTTTCAAATGACTCTGCTAGTACATATAACACATGCAGGGCTAATAGGGAGGCTGGGCTTCCACTTCAAACACTGGCTTTATGGTAAATGTTTGGCAGGGCGCACACACACAGAGAGAACGAATTTCTCACATTTAACTTGCGATCTCCCCAACTAACAGCTTAAACAGACTTTGAAGTGCGTTCCACTCGTCCGTTAATGGGAAACATTATTCAGGCAGTATTTGCAAAGAACTCTTTGCCAAAAAGCTTTACATTGGAAACTCAATCTGAAGAGCACACAGCCTGTCTGATCAAAACGGTGCAGAGGACACAAAGCCTGCTCTCAAGAAGCTCAAAGACGCATGCACTCCCCAGCACACACACACACACACACACACACACACACTCACACACACACATGCAAAACGCATACCCACATACATTATGCTTTAAACCTAGCGGGCCAATAATGTGCAGAGATAGGGAAATGCTATAATTAATCAAGTTATTTACTCATCTGCGTGCCTTCCAGAACAGGCCTAATGAAGAATCCTATGCTCATTATGGGTGGAGGGAAGCAGCGTAATTTGATTGAGGTTTTATGCTGGTGCAAGGCCCAGTTCCCCATCTGTGATGGTCTGGAAGGAAAACAGCCTCCTCTAATGTGAATGATTTCTCACTAGGTTTTAGTGCTTAGATTACTTTTTATTGTATGGAATATGTAGAGTCAGCAGTCGAGGACAGAGCAGAGACATACTGTAGTCATTTGAAAGCTGATATTTGTTTTGTAATGGCACTGGTTTTGTAAACCACTCATGTTCTCATTTTTCAAATTGCTAGTTGTTTACTTGGGTACAGTCTAGCTTGATGTCCGTGGGCTCTTCTTTTTCTCCTTTCCCTCCGTAGCATGTGACTGCCATCCAGTTGGAGCAGCAGGGAAGACATGTAACCAGACGACAGGCCAATGTCCCTGCAAGGACGGAGTGACAGGAATCACCTGTAACCGCTGTGCCAAGGGCTACCAGCAGAGCCGCTCTCCCATCGCCCCCTGCATCAGTAAGGACGCAGAGATCGTTAATCCGTGTTAACTGCACAAACAGCAGCCTTTTCCGGGGGATCTGGTACAATGATCTTAATGAGGGATGCACAAGTTATAGCCTAAATTGTTAACACTTACCATTATTAATTGTTACAAATCATTCTTACATAGGCCGATAATTTATAGATGAGAAAAACAGCCTTTCAGAAGAAAACCCTTTGGTTGCCAAGCTGTGACAAAGTCCCTTCAACTGCTGTATATCATTCTGTTTGAAGGCCTCGTCATGCGTGAAAACTGATTAGTAGCTTGGACGCTAACGGGACAATAAAATTGTACAGTTTATTCAGACGACACTGTACAAGCGACTCTGATAAAAGTTGATGGTGGCACACAGCTAATAAGCTACAATAGCGCCCTTTTAAACTCTCTGTTCTCTGAAAGGTAAACTTTGTCAAGCTGGCTCACTATACCCACACGGTTCCATTCAGGTGATATTGAGGTTTGATACCTAGACTCCATCAGCAATAGCCAATCTTGATAATTACCTCAGGATAGGACCTGAAAAGGACAGGAGGACATGCTTGTTATGCATGACTTCATGGCCCACGCTCATCTTGTGTGTTTTGAAGAGATTTTGGATAGATATTTGCCTGTTTAAACCACAGCCTGCATAAACAGACCATTAGAGTTCGCCTAACATGGCCTTGTGTGCCTTCAGCACCGTTAACAGTCTGTCTGTCTCACAATAAATCCCCAGAATGAGTCCAAGGGAATGATGGCTGATATGTTTATTAGCTGTATCTGCTGCCTGCAGATTCCAGGCCCTTGGCAATAAACGCCAGCCCCTCACAGAGGCAGAGATGGGTCGCTGGTAGCTGCTTTAGCGAGGAGCATCAAGTAGCTGGCTGGCATGAACAGATAAGATAACAGCGATGTCTGGGAAGACATGTACACACTAACAATTGTCCACTATGTTACTGAGGTGACATTTCTGATAACGTCATGTGTGGAAATTGGACATGGTCTCCATGGACTGCAGACTGATATGTTTGGCCAGAACCCACAACAATAATTTAAACCTGTGAACCTGCTGGAATAGGATTTCTTTAATTTTGTTGGGAAGGTAACAAATGTGGTGTAAAAGTTGGAGGAAATGGGCTTCTCGAAGAGTGGAATATATTTGGTTTCTCGTATATTTTTTGAGATAATGTCTTTTGGTTTTAATAGTATGATATTAAATTTTTGTGATATCTCCCTCCCTGCCAGCTAAGACTTTAACAAGACTGGCGGCCTTGGCTCTCTGCACGTACAACATACCACAATCAGGAGGGAGCAGAACATTAATAGGAAACTCGCAGTCTTGATGCGCGCTCTCAGCACATCTGTGTGTCAGAATCAGCTATCATTCACTAGATATTCAAACCAGTTTTATTCTGCTTGCACTGCAATATGATGGCAATTTTGAAGCTGTATCTATTCTTCTCTTTGTCACAGAGATCCCGGTTGCATCTCCAACAGCAACTTACAGCAGCTACGAGGAGCCGTCAGGTGAGTGACGCTGGACACATCCTGCTGATTGCAGAACAATAAACAACACAAACATCTCTCGAGTTAAACTTGTGTTTTTATGATGTGTTTTAATGCGTGTTTTTTGTTTTATCATTGTGTGCTTGATTTTTTTTAACTGAAGTGACTGCTCCTCCACACACGTGCATTTCCAGCACATGCATGTTTTTTCAGGCACTCACAGGCTCACTCCTCAACTAAACACAGTCAGTGAGGTCTGCCTGCCGCTGATGTAAACTCCAGATATTTTGCCAGTGCTCCCTGTGGCCTTGTTGCCTGTATTCCCAGCCTGCCCAGCAGCCTCCCCAGGGTTTCAGCCCTAATCTGATTACATGCTTCATTTGCACCAGTTTGTATTTCAATCAAGGCTGGCTGTGCCGACAGTGAAGCCCTGCCCAACTCCATTGTTCATGTGCTCTGACAAGGGTCTCCATGTTAGGCTGCTGACATGAGACGATGTACAATGAAAATATTTACCTGCTGCTTTCGTATAATTTCTTTGTCTGTGCTTTAATGGCTGATTTTGATGGCTATTTATGAATGAAATTAGCCAGGAGCAAACAGACTGTAAACCTGTTGCCTCAGCTGTTTAGGTATTTATTAAATGACAGCGTATCAGTTTGCTTTTACCACGATGCAAGTTTGATTGAACAGGCCTGGTCACTTCTGATCATCGATCAGTGTCTGATGAGAGTGGCGCCACTGACTTCATTCAGCTTTGTTGTGAGTCCCACTTCCTACTATAGTGACTGCCGAGGCTGTGTGGAGTTTGGATTCCTGTCAGAAACTCCACACAGTCACCACCCTCCAAATTAGGAGCAGTGTGGTCCTTAGGGACCCCGCAGAATGAACGTGGCACTGCTGCAGAGACACACAAAGAGGGTGTTTGTCCTCGCAGCAGGAGATTGGACCTTAATGAGAGCTGTGGGTGTAATGGCCCAGTGCGGCGATTGCGCTAAGGGGCTAATGGGCAACGTCAGCTATCAAAGGGTGGTATGATAAAGGCCCCCAGGGGCCAGCGGGAGATAAAGAGGCCCCCCGCCCTCGGCACTTCATTTACATGGAAATCAGGCATGCTCGATATGGACTCGTCAAATTCATTTACTTTGGGATTTCCTCTTTTCTTATTTCTCCCTCCACCCCAGAAAGCAGCCCGACATTCCACCAGAAATGCTTTCTCTACATACATGAATTCGATCCTCATCCCACGTCCCAAACCGCTCTTTTTTTTTTCTTTTTTTTTTTGAGAGGGAGGAGAGGGGCGTTTTTTTCTTCCTCGATCATTACCCAGGCAACCTCATTCACACAGAGTATAATGGGGAAGAAAGGGGAAGACTGGACAGAGGGCTGGAAGAAATAATGAAGTTTGTCCATATTCAGGCAAGCTGAAAGGTCCCCTCTCTCTCTCAGCTGCCCCCTCCTTTCTCTTCGGACTGCCCAGCCCAGCTTTCCCACCCCCCCAGAAAAGAGCACAAGGCTTATTGCTCTGGGAGAGGCGGAGTGGGAGGGGGGCAGCACTCAAGAAATGATCTGGTTCCAATTTGTGTCAGTCAGTGGAAAGTGGAGGGAACAAATAATTTCAATTTTCAGTTTGGCCTCTGGTCACACCACCAGCTCCCTCATGACAAAAGGTACCTGGCGCAGTGACAGTGCAACTGCAGTGGCCATCAATAAGACCTTTGGCAAGCTAACCCAGGTGCACATACACTGGTGTAGCATATACCGCTAAGGCATAAATCATAAGTCTGTGAGCTTCTTTCTCTGGGGGCCACAGAACATTTAGCCTCAACCAGTGTAATTCACTTTCTCACCTTATGTGGCTTAGATGCTGCAGGGGGTCCCTGCTAATTTTTGGTGGGTCGCTAGCTAATTTCCCCCTGTGACCTTTTTTTGTGCAGGGGCGACCTCTGTAGCCCTCAGAGTGCACACAATGCATGCCAGGACACTGACGAGGGAGCAGGCTGGAGTGGAAAATTTGGGAGGAGTATAGTAGGAGTGTGTTGACAGACACAGGAGGATCTGTGTAAGCTATAATCCGTTTCACAGTGACACTTTGAAGGCATCATGGAGACCCTGGGGCACAAATAGTGTAGTCACACAAGGGACCACATTTAAAGCCCATTTAGCTGGAGCCTGGCCTGATGATGCTGAAACACAGTTTTTATAGTGGGAGGCCTTTTATTGCAAAATCTAACTTTGACTCTTTCTTTGTCTCTCACCTCTTTCACCAAGATTGCGACTCTCACTGTAAAGCATCCAAGGGAAAGATGAAGATCACCATGAAGAAGTACTGTAAAAAAGACTATGGTGAGTGAGTCCAATATGCAGGAATGTGTGCCGCCAGACGTCAGCCAGCAGTCAAAAGGTCAGATGTCTCAATTAATCAGATCCCGAGCAAAGCCGATCCACACCCTGGTGCTGCTCTCCATGTTTCTGTGATGGCTTACTTACTCAGCCTGAGGCAATGTACGCAAATACAGCTTAATGTGGAAACATATATTTTCTGTCTTTTGTGGGCTTCTATACACACTAAGCTGACAATTCCCACCCATGAACATGGATGTTTTCAAAAACGTTCTCCAGAGTGGATCATTTTTGAAGTCTGGACAGAGAACACTGAGCTTTTCAGGACGTTATGACTGTCAGCCAACCTTCTGTCACTTGTAACCGCTCATTCTGTGTCCTGCTGACACAGCTGATCGGTCACAGTACAGGTGTTATCATTGACATTTCTCAGTTGACGTTCTTGATGCAAATGCCCAGGAATCATTGTTAACGTGAGTCAACGGGTAGTGTTTACCCCTGATCAAATCACTATTTAATGCTTGTACAGTCATACAACATTTAGAATATACTGTAAAGATAAGCAAGTCAAAGCACCTTTTGTGAGCATTCATTGTGAAACACAGATCACAGAGAAGAATGGAATCGACAGGATGGAGCTCAGCCCTGCTGGGACCGACCGGAATCTGACCATATTTGTCAAAATGAGCTATAGATTTAGCTTCGGCTCTTCAGCTTCTTAACTTAGCTTAGCATATGGACTGGAAATGAACAAAACAGCTGGCTCTGAGCAAAGGTTGTGCAACATACCATCAGTGCCATTTTACAGGGGTTATGTGTGGGACTACTTCTTGGCTGGGAGCAGTGACTCGGTCTCCACTGGTTGCTAACTGCTCCTGACCAAAAAATATAATGAGATATAACATGTTAATCACTGACCTGTGGAGGTGCTAAAAGGTACATTTTGTTACCTTTCAGCTAAGCCATGCTGTTTCCCCCTGTTTCCAGCCTTTATGCCAACCTATAATCCTATCGTATCCTCTAACTCTCAGCAAGACAGCAAACTTATATCTGCAAATTTCAAAGTATTTTTTAAATGAGTCCAGAAGAGTGGCACCAGTTGGATTATGACGGCACTGGTAACTCACACGAACGAGTTATTCCTGAAGGTGGTTTTCAAACCTAACCTTGCTGACATAACCTGATGGCTAATGTGCAGATGTAAAATACCTCTATGTAAAATACCGTATTGAGTAAAATGTCTCTCCACCTTCTGGCTCTGTCCGCTTCTCCCGTCCTGCAGCATCTCACCTCTGACCAGTCATAAAAGAGTCAAAGTGTGGATGTCTGAACTATGGTAAACATATGGTAGACTTGCATCCCTGCGGACCCCGCAGAGCCTGTCGAGGAGGAACAGACCGCACGAGTATTGTGGATAAGCTTTATTCAGCACAGTCAGCTTGAGGCATTTGGCAAAACTTTTAGACGTTTCAGAGTAAATCCCAAACTGATAGCAGAAGCCAAAACACACAGCAATCACATTATGTTGTCACTGAATCCACAGAACAAGCGGTGCAGCTGAAATATGTCTGACAATACTGTGCCAGGTAAATAAATATCATGTTATGGGGTCTGAAATGATATATTAAATTAGTGGACCCACCAGAAGACAGCAAAGACAGGTGTGTCTCACATATCAGCAACTTGGAACAAGAAGGAGATGTGATGTTTTAATGATTGATGATACTGGTCTGTTACCCTTCAAACAAAACCACAACAGTAGAGGAGCATCACGGCTATGATTGCAGCACAGGAGGATATAAGGGTACAACAGAGGAAGCGGTAGAATACTTTTCTTCCCTCGCACTATCCCACTGTGTAGCTCTACTTTCATTCACATGGCAAATGATCCACTCTGCTATTTGGATTTCCTGCACCATTAATCATCATAATATAATAGTTTATCTGTTATCAGTGGATCCACATCTGTAAACCACAAAGATGCAGGTTACACAGGATATGTTCTCCTCTCAGCCAGGTTTTTGTATTAAGTATTTTTATATTTATTTTATTCATTTATTCTAACACAAAGTAACAGAGTGTTTCTGGGCAGCTCATGTAAATGTGTGCATTAACCAGTTGTAGTAAGCGTTCATCACTCTTTGCTATACTAGAACCCTTTCAGCTCCCATAGTGTTCATTTCCTTCAGGGATGACTAACTTGTCTCTCATTCAAAATCATCATCTGTGAAACTTCATCAGTCTGTCAGAAAAACAGCTTTATATTTCTTCAAATGGCATCCAACTGAGAATTGGATAAATATATTTAACTCCCTCTTACAGCTGAGTAGACGGTAATTCAGGCCATTTGTTGCATTTTGCTGGGAAGCCAAATGCAGCCATTATTCATATTTCCACTGATTTAAATCTTAATCATCAGCGCGGAGACAGGCCCTGCATCTATAAATCAGTCAGGCTGATTCAAGCAAAGCGGGCGGTTCCTGTTGGTTTTCTCTGAAGTTCCTCTAAAAAGTCTGGAAGCAGATGATTCTGCCTGAGCCACGCTGAGGCAGTATGGCAGACATCATTGCTTAGCATGCATTCCCTTTGCCTCTGCATAATTCATTTCTCAGGCCTGTCGCCTTGCTTTTGTGGGGCTCCTCTCTGTTCTTGGGGGCCACAACCCCCATGTGTGAGTGGTGATGCAGGCCCCCGGGGGTCACGGGAAGGGGCCCTCTGTTTAAACACAGTTGTGCGCTCTGCCGGCACCGAGCATTCCACAGGGCACAAACAGGTGGTAAATTAGGCAGACGGTGACGGATTGCCACCCCGGAGAGAAAGAAATATGTTTTGTTTATTCAATTTTTGTTTTTCATCACTGCCGTAGCTACGGAGACAGTGGGCACAAAGGGATTATATTCTCGCCTGACACCCGCCTCTGCACACACGCACCCTCCCTCTCCCTGCCACCAGGAGGACAATGAATCAAAGGGCCGCGTGTTTACCGACGCTCCGGGAGAGTGCTCAAAGGCAGGGCCCCCCAGCCTCCCCGGCCACCCCTCTGCGCTCACCCAAGGGTAACAGGTCCCTGATCATTCACTCAGCTGATAACCAGAGGGGACAGGGGCCTCAGTGCGGTAATTAAGCAAGCTCTAATTTCATTAGCCCTTTGCTTGTTGGTAGCATGCAGTGTCAAGCCGCAGCACACTGCCTGAAGAAGATAAACCCAGTTGGAAGCCTGGCAGTGAAGGAGGCCTGGTTGGCAGCCATAGCATAAGTGCAGGATCATCTCACACTTATCTCTTCTCTGTCACTGTCTGTCTCACCAAACAGTGTCAGCATGCACTATTTTGTACTGGATTGTTTGACCCCGTGCTCTCAGTCTCTCCCTGGTGTCTATTTAGCTCAAACCAAGTGGCAGAAGGTGTGTGTGTGGGGGGGGATTTGTGTGTGTTTAAATACACGGCACAGACTGAGAACATACTTGAGGGAGAAAGGAAAAACAGGCAGACACTGACAGAGAGACTGAGCCGTAACCGAGTCTCCTCCTCGGGCCGGAGAGGAGAGCGCTATCTCCGCTGGATTCTCACGCTGTGAAGTTGGATGGGGCTCTGGGAGCAGAACCCGGATAGCTCATGAGGTCGGAAACACATCCCGATTCTCCTGGAACTTTTTCTGTGGCTGGGAAGACAAATAGTGCCCCCCTACCCCAACACCCCCCACCCCATACACACACACCCTTTATGTGTCTGGATGAAGGAGAGGGCTGCAGTGAATGGCAGGACTGTGAGAGCTCGCTCTACTCAGCCCAACAAACCTTCTTTCTTTTGAAATTGTGTGCAATTTGCTCACACCATGCATTGACTCACACACTCAAACACCCCACTCCTCCGGTTCTCCTCATTCTTGGCGGTAGTAGGGGACGACTGATGAACACCGATCATGTTCAGCCAGAAAGGAAAAGAAAAGCTAATTTACCTAGCTAGTTGAATAACTTAAGAAGGAACTGCAATTTGGACATTATTACAAAGGTATTTTGTTAACTTGCAAGAGTCACATGCCCCCACAGTGTACAACAAAGCACACAGGAATGGTTTAAGCATTCAAGAATTCAGTGAGGTATAGATATAAGACAAATAAGATTTGTTAAATGCATATCCAGCTGATTGTTTCAGTCTTTCCAATCGTCTAATCCAGTCTTCTCCACAATCAATTAATTCTCACAATTAGTGAAACCCCCCCACAGATACACACTGTGGCCAAACGTTAACAGCACATTCCTACCTAAACCCGTGGGGTAAAACACTTCACTTCAAGCACAGATTGGCTCCGTCGCTGTTGGGCTGTTTGCTTCTTGTTGTAATCAGCGAGATGAAGTCATAGTTGCTTCATCTGACAGAGAATCCGTGCAGGGGAGCTTCTGCAAAGGAAGCCTTACTCATTTCCTGGTACGAAAATATCTGTTTCAAGTGGTGTTCCAATAGTTACCAGGTTTAGCTTGATGTAGCCTGAGGTCGCCAATGTTCAGACGTTCAGATGTTCAGTTTAACACCTGATAGAACAATTGGAAAAGATTAGCTTCAGCCCTTATATTGTTAACAGATGTGTAATTTTTCTACAAAAATTCCCTTGGACATTTATTTTTGAAAAAAGTACCCAATACCCACCTCTTCTTCCTCAAAGTCAGCCTGACCACCTGAAGGAAAAGTGCTTTTCTGCCCCTCACAGCTAAGTGTGCTGTCAGATGTCCTCACACAGGGAGTGCTATGGCAACAGTTGCTGTAATAGGGAGTATGCTCAAGAGCACAACAAGGAAAGGTCAGAGGTCAGAGGTGAAGGGAGGGACTGGTGACACACAACAAAGTCGGCCATTTCTGGGTCATGTTTATAAAGCAGGTTTTATTGGAGCTTTTATACAATGTTGTGTAAAAGTGTTGGCATCTGTCTGCTACCTCAGACAGATGCCAACACTTTAAAAAAGGTGTTATAGTTTGTGTCAGTGGTTTCAAATCTCCCTTCATCAACACTATGTCATGTTCCAAATGTGTTCATTTGAATTGAATTCAATCAGATTTTTTTTCATACAATTGATCTCAAACAGTTGAGTTTGCATTCATACTACTGCAGCTTGAAATGGCAAAAGCTGGAAGTTGTAGGCCTACCTTTGTATCCATTACTTTCAACTAACTGTTTAAACCATTTATGTACTAGTTTTAGCTAAGTCGGAATGCGACTTAGTCGTTGAATCTGCCCATTAAAACTCATTCAGAATATGGATATATTGGTGCCATGCCATTGTTCCAACGGCCCATTATTCCAAAACCCCATTAGTCCAAAAAGTATCCAACTAGACTGAAAGCCAATTGCTCCAAAACAGACACTCTGGTAAGTAACTTACTGATGTAACTAACCTGTTTATTTGAAGCCAAACCATGGTCCCAAACTTAAACAAAGAGTTTTGATGTCTAAACTTTACCAGACCGCAGCCATTGAACCACATGTTAATTATGGTTACCATGATACTGACGGTCACCTGACTTTGCCCTTTCCTGCATGTCCAAATTCACAAGATATTAAGGGCAAAAAACTCCAGCTGGAGTGTGTATTTTCGGAACAATGGGGTCAGGGTTAGGGTTAACCCTTTGGAGCAGCAGACTTTTGGTTTCATGATAAGAGAATGTCGGACAAATGGGCTTTTGGTCCAACTGGACTGACAGACCATTTGGTTTTGAAAATAATGGGCAGTCCCAGATGTACAGTATTTATCCAGGGGCAGAGGCACATACAGTATTCCCAGGAGTACAAGGGGTTCAAGTATCCCTGTTTGGGAATCACTAGTTTTTGATATGAACAACTTAGTCATGTAGGTAATCTAACTCCGCCTTTTCTTCTTCTCCTCCACCAGCTGTTCAAGTCCATGTCCTAAAAGGAGACAAGGCAGGCGAGTGGTGGAAGTTCACCGTCAACATCATTTCGGTTTACAAACAAGGTGAGCACCGCATCCGCCGCGGGGACCAGCTGCTGTGGGTGCGCGCCAAGGACGTGGCCTGCAAATGCCCAAAGATCAAACCCGGGAGGAAGTACCTGCTCCTGGGTACAGACGACGATTCCCCTGGGCAGAGCGGCGTGGTGGCCGACAAAGGGAGCCTGCTCATCCCTTGGAAGGACCTGTGGGGTCGCCGGCTGAGGAAGTTCCAACAGCGTGACAAGCGGGGAAAGTGCTAAAAGTTGCTGGAGCGGAGAGAGAGAGAGATTGAGGAAGAGGTGGAGGGTCTCCACTGGGATGAATGCAAGGAAGAGGAGAGGATGAATGAAAAAAAAAAAAACTGGAAGAGTATAAGATAGAACGACACAGGTGAAAAGTAGGAGAGATGGAGGAATGACTGAGTGCTGCTGCTCTGAGGTGGAGCGAAGAGTTTAGTGTTTTTTAGGAACTTTTGTGAAGGAGCTCATTCTACAATTGTTCTGTCTCTGTTCATCTTTCAAAATTTGTTTTGTTGTGTAATTGCAGAGTTTGCACCTAATGTTACCGATATGTCACATCCTGACCATTTTACCGATGATGCCGTTGTTTTTCGTAGTCCGTTGTTCCGTTGTTGTAAAGAGCAATGCATCTACTGTATCACCATTTTGAATTTCAAGAGGATCTATTTCCACTGTGCTGTGTAAAGCATTATCTAGACAAATGAAGAGACACTGCATGGCATTGAGGGACTCCACTCATGTATGATACGTTGCTCTTGTAACCTGCCAAACTTTGGATAAACTTTTTCAACAGCTGAAAGTGGAGAATTGTGAAATTATTCATAACTGTGGAAAACGTAATAGGTGCCATTTTTCCTGAGAGCTCCCTGCTCGTATGTGAGTGTTACCTCAGTGAAACAACTCGTCTTGTGGGAACAAAATGCCATAATGATCCTCTGCTCGTTCTGTATAATGATCATCTTTCGCATCACAAGCAAGTCTTTGCTCAGAGCTATTGATATATCAACAGTATGTTGTGGCTGTGACCTCTGCAATGTAAAGTAACCATGCGTGCATACATAGACATTATTTTAGTAGACGATGCTGTAGCATCAACTAGATGTAGAGTAGATATGTCAACCATGCACTTATTTTTACTAGTCAAAAGTTTTAGAACATATGAGATATGTTCACATTTTTAGAGTGGCATCCAAAAAGAGTGAAAATCCCATACTGTACCATATAATGCAAAAAAAAAAAAAAAAGCTGTGTAGTTCAAACCCTGCTCGCCTCACTGACGACTGTTGTGTATGGACTGATGTTTCTGGTTGACGGTGTTGTCACAGCTACAGATAACAGAATTTAATGTTTCTTTTCTAATAAAGGATTGAATGTGAGTTGGATGTCCCAAGCATCTGCGAGTGAGAGAACCGATGGAGAAAACCCTCTCACTTCATTAAAAAAAAAAAAAAAAGGAGAATATCGACCTATCAAGCAATCCTCATACCACTGACATAATGCATGCTCACTATTTACTGTAGCTGATTGATAGCTAACAACGATTGTGAATTATGTACACATTTAATTTGTATACAGTATTCAGTGTTGTGGGAAAATAACCTGTGGAGTGATAAAATATCACAAATGTTTATTGTACAGTGCGTTCAGCACGCGGTGTCAAATGTTCGTCACCTCTCAGTGACTTTTGAGGAATGGATTCCATTACCAAGACAGGTACTCGACAAAAAGGCATGAGCGATTGTCCACATGTTATATAGCTGTATAGTATTACTTTTTTTTTATTTTTTGTTAAACATTAACTAGAGCTATCATCATGTGAACTTAACCAGAGTTTTAAATACTAGAGGCTTAATAAATGGAAAGACAAATAAATGAATGTCTCATGTTTAAGTGAGCACCCGGATGATCGCACACTCTCTCCCGCACTGAGAGAAACCATACACAGCACACGCAGGACCACACCCAAATACACACGTTCACACACACACGCGCACACACATGAATACGAGGGTACACTTCAGTACTCTGTGCATCATACTGTATGTCTTTGAAAACTACAACGCACTTCTAAAGTCTCTGCCAACACATCTGTGCCGACACACTTGCAGACGTTTGCAGAAAGGTACTCCCTACCAGACCTCTGCTCTCCATAAATATTATATCTGAATAATTATCTCTGCTCATGTTTATACATTGGCTTGTAAATGTTGTTTAGCAGTGTCCATTGCAAATGGTTGTGTAATGTCTTGTAATACTAATATATTATGTTTATCACAAATGAATATATTTAATGACACATGAACCAATGTGGCTTTTGTGGTTTTTATTTTCGACCTTTTATTTTTTACTCTTTTGCATTGAATTGTAGATGGCTGTAATGAGAAGTATAGATATGTGTTTGGCTTTTGAACAGCCCGGTAGAACTGAAAATTAATTCATCTGAAATAAAGCTGTGTAAAAAAAAAATGAAACAAATTGAGGATGATCCCAGTTGAAATTACGTTTTTAATTCTTTTCTCCTCCAGGAATCAAAAAGTGTCTTTATTTTCGTAACACTGCAACACACCACACGCAGACCTTTAAATGACTGTGACTGTATGAACTCAAGTTTGAGGTCCTGGTTCTTCCTGCCTCATGTTTTGTCAGTTGTAATCACTTACACACATGTAAATACAACTATTTAGTATATCCAAAATATAAATACTACACTTACTGGGTACATAAGTGGTATGTAAATACAAGCTAAGAAGACCAGGAATAACATGGTTTTATAGACGATTAAGGGGGATGAATTACACTTTAAGTCTTTATTTTTTTTTTTAATTGCTGAGTACCTATTTCATAGCTATGGTCTGGTATGGTATCATCACTTGGTAACAAGCCAAGAAAAATGGGACAAAAACTTAACACTAGGTACTGTCCATATTGCAATGCCATTTCTGATGGTATCATTTATTTTAAACTGAGGACTTTAAAGTGCCTTTAAAGTGATAAAAAGCCATAAAACAGCTCTGTCTTTAAAATGATGCTAAAATACAGTACATGGAGAACAAAAAACATCTAATGATCAAAGCTGATAGCTGAGGGAACAAAAATACAATTTTACATCCCGTCACATCATCAGATCACAATCTGCTCAGGAGCCAAATGCACTTTCTTTCATCATATACAGTATAATCAAGACCAAGCATAAAAATGTGTGAGAAAGCTTCTATATAACAGTGAAATAAAACAGTCTCTCTTTGCCACTTTCACTGTTATGTTAAAGGTTCTAATGATTTTATTTTTTTTTTTAAGTGAAACTGCCACACATGGTTGGATTTCCCGTCAGTAGCTATTGTGAAAGGACACCCTGTAATTATTTATCATTTACTGGGTGAATCTGAAAAACAGTGTCATTTGTGTGAATGCAGAAGAAAGACAGCGCACTGCTTTTCCTTTTCACAGATTATTATCCCTTTGTCATGTTGATATTGACTTAAGTAAATGATTTGAGAACTTTTTCAACCGCAGAAAATATGTCTCTAAAGGCAAGCTGTCAGTGTGACATAAAAAATGTGAAGCCAATAGTTAAGCGCTAGAAGAACATGAATTCAAACATTAGCTGCAGCCAAAGAACTTCGTCCTGCAGCGCTCATCATCATTTGTGTTGGATCCTGTGCCTCCATAAACTTCACAGACAATAAGGACTGGCTGTAAGATTGCTATAACGCAGGCATATTACTAAAAGGGTGATATCACCAACGTGTCTAATCCAAACCGCAGATGTTATTGTTGTAGCTGGGAGGTTTTGGCATCGGTGGAAACCCTTAACTTATTCCTAAGGGACTTTTACGCAAAAAAATTCTGAACCTGCTCCAAATGAGAGTCCATCTGTGTTGGATCGAGAACAGGGTATTGATATACTGCTCCCGCAATGCCCAGTGCAAAATGCTCCAAAGGGGCCAACCAATTATGCAGTCACCGCTGAAAGTTTAAGCTGTGTTCTCCATTAATATAAGGCCACCAGGATTATTACCCACAAAACCGCTCTGATTATTGATGGAGGAGAGGATGAAGAGAGGCCAGTGGATGAGTGCATGTGTGGGTTATGACAGGTTTTGTTCTTATAAGTATATATTTAACGTGCCTGTTCTCTGACAATGACGTCACAGTGTCATTCAGAGGGACATGAGCACTTTCTCTCCAGCCCATGAAGGCCGACTGTTGCACAAGCCCGCAATGGGACCGTGATTCCTCTCATGATTTGGGCGGGATGGGAGAGTTGAAAAGAGATCTGGGTGTGTGCGAACTTCCCTCTCAGTATGTGCAAAGACCGAGCTGGAACAACAAACACACAGACACGACATGACCGAAGTTTTTGGCAGGCATACGACGCAGAAGCAGGCTGAACGCAGGGTTCAGGCTTCCATCGGCAGCACCAACTTGGAACTTTCCACACAGACGAATCCCCCAGTCACTCCGCTGCCATTGTCTCCCTGTTAACAGTGAGAGAACTCCTCGGAAAACAAAGTCAGGCAGGTCGAGCGCTGGCGATGCGACACGCTGAGGTTGTCCTAGCTTTGGTGGCAGGGTGGCCCTCTGCCCTTTGATTGTATGCTGCGCTGACAGCTGCCAGGAAATGGAAACAGCAAGTGGTTGAGTGAAATGGCTTGAACTCCCATGGCATGTATTCTGTACGTCTCCTGATGAGGACAGGATGGAAAGGAGGCTGATTTCTTTGTCAGATTGAGCCCATGAAAACATTTGGAGGGTTTGGATTTATTGCCTCTTCCTTATTGTTCCTTACCCCCTTGTTTTTCCCTGAAAGGTAAGCGCTAAGTGTTACGAGGCCGCTGTGGCTGTCTGCGGTGTTGAAACAACATCACATCAGAGATTCTGTGACTGCCATGCGCCGAGCTGCATTTTCTAACCCTGTGGAGACCATTATAGCAAACTCTGAGGTCCTTAGACCCAAGAGGCCACAAATTAGTAAAGCAACTTAGAAAGGAAATGTTCAACAGATCTATTTTACAAACCGCACTCTGCAGGTTTATTTAAATCCCTTCTATCTATTTTTGTCTCAGAAAAGAAATCCAGAAATCTGTGGATGAACCTAAAACTCCTGAAAATCTGATGAAACAATTGACCACAATGAAGGGAAGCGTCACAGACAGCTTAATCCCATTCACACACCCTCATCAAAAGGCAAGGACAAGTGAAAAAGGAGGTATTCAGATTGTCCAATAACGGTCTAATTAGCAGGTAATTACAGTGTATTGGCAAGACATTCATTAACTTCAGAGTAAATGAACAATGTTTTAATGACTATGATTGGTGTTTTATTACACAGGGAGGGTGAAAACTAATTATTGAGGTCTACCCAAGAGCTTGAGAGGCCTGTGATACTTAAGTGGATTAGTTGTTTGGGAAGAAGGAGGAACACCAGAGGGGATCACAGGGACTGATTTGTATTACCCAGCAGCCACAGACCTTTAGCGCCACCAATTCTAATCTCTATTCACACACGAGCCCTGCATGACTGCCACAGAAGGACTTCATTTCACATTGCTTGAGTGCCAGCACATTTCATTTCAGTCAGGGAGGTTCAATCATTTCAATCAAGTCCCACCAGATTCGAAGGCTGATTTCATGCATGAGATCTATACTACCAACACTTTGAGCTGGAAAACTATATGCAATCATGGTCTTTTGTTTTTCTCTGAAGCCCACTTGGCCTCCTGCTCCTTCTTCTTAACCCTCCCTAAAACTAGAGCTGTATCACAGATGCTGTTTTGTTTGCTCCTAAGCACCCGACTAAACAGAGAACAATATAACACTGTGTTTTCTCAGCTGACTAAATGTATTTCCATACCCTGTTTACTTCTCTCAAAAATGAGAAAACAGTCACATGATTTACAAATGCGGAGCTAATTTCAATTCATGAAAATGTGCATGAGGATTGCCAGAACATACCAAATAAACAATAATCAATACTGTCAAAATAAACCTCTGGAACTTGGCTTGACATAACGTGAGGCACCAACACGCTCCCCTCTGTCCCTGCTAACTGTTTTTCACTTGTCACCTATTTGACTGCAATCTCGACACACAAACAGGTGGTGTGCTGCATTTTCCGCTCTCCTTTTTTTTTTTTTTTTTTTTACCGCCGCCTTCCATCTGTCGATGGCCGCTCTTTTGCTTCCCAGCCTTCATTCGCAGTCAGGCTTCATCAGAATGAGCAAATGGGGCTCCATGAAACAAAGCCTGAAGCACCTTTGGAGATGGAAGGAGGGTTTCAAGAGGTGCTTGATATCAGCACACTGTGCGACCACCACATACACACATACATGGGTGCAAACAGGTACAAAAAAAAATACTGCCAAAAAACATGTATGTGCACGCACGCACACACACAGAACTAGGAGTACAAATGCATTACACCCTCTGCTTTTGACACTAACACGTTCAGAGCCCTCCCAGCCCCCCGCCCCTTCACTCACTCATTCACTCTCTCCAAACTGCCTCTCCATTTCCCTCTTTCTTGCCATGCACATGGTTCAAAAGGTGTATTTCTGGCTTACTAGATTGGAGCACAAAGGCTCTTCTTATGCATCCTGGAGAAGCCCCACTAGAGAGGCCTCGATCCCATCCTGGATAGTGAGAGTGCACACAGACATAGTTAGTCCTCTTTTTTCTCATTACCATTTCCATACAGGATTAAGCCACTTGGCTTTTGGATGGTGTCGACTATATTTTTCACCCATCCCGGCCCCTCCCCGCTGCATTCTCGAGGTCCGAGTTAAAATGATCAGTTAGACAATCAGCTCATAAACTAGCTCTTTTTAATGTCTATTCATGCACGCTGCCAGGTCCAGAGGATGCCGGAGTGGATGGATCTCATTGGAGTCTGCGCCATGAGGAGAGTCCTTCAGTTGCCTCACAGTAGTGCCCTGTTTTCACCCTCCAGGCTTTAACAGCGACAAAAGGACACCAAACAACATTTAACCAACATGGAAAGCAATTTGACATTTTACCGCTGTTTAAATGTGACTTTAAAGTTGCAATCCTTAATATTTCCATCATATCAAATACATTTTCTATACTATTTATGAATGGGCATTTTTCCATAAAAGCCAGTCAATGTACAACCCAGACTCCAAAAAATGATTTGTTAAAATGGAAATAAATCATAATGTGATTACTTGTTCCTCCCTTTTGATGCATGCTCAATTGAAAACAGCACAAAGACAGTATATTTAATGTCTGATCTCATCAACTTCATTGATTTTTGCTTATTCTGAATTTGATGCAGCCACACATTTCAAACACGTTAGGACAGGAGCAGCTAAAGACTGGGAAAGATGTGGAATGCTCCAAAAACACCTGTTTGGAACATTCCACAGGTAAACAGGTTCATTGGTAACAGGTCATAGCATCATGATTGGGTATGAAAGGAGCATCCTGGAAAGGCTCAGTCGATCACATGTGAGGATGGAGCGAGGTTCACCACTTTGAGAACACATGATTGGATAAAGGAGATTTCTACATGGGCTCAGGAACACTTTGGAAAACTGTTTTCAGTAAACACAGTTTATTTGCAAATGATTACGTGTTTTTTTTATGTTTTACACAGTGTCCCAACTTTTTAGAAATTAGGGTTATTGTTTGTGGTGGAGTCGGCCACTCCAATGCCAGATTGTGAAATTGCCTTCCTAGCATAACAAATTCACAGGAAACAATGCAACATGCATTCTGGCAGTACTGTAATCTAATCTCATTTATGTTAGCCTCACTGTACACTAAGAGCAGAACTGTACTCAATTACTGCTCATTCTGATGCTAGTTCACATCAAAAGAAACAAAGGGTGGCTTTTATTGTGAGACCCAGGATATGCACTGCATTGTCAAACTGACCAGGATCACAGCTTTAAAACAGTGAAATTATGTTGCTGATCTTAATTAGTAATTGTTTTGTTATATACACTGGGTCTGTCAATCGGAATTAAGTGACAAATCAGTTGAATTGTTTGTGTGTGTGTGTGTGTGTGTGTGTGTGTGTGAGAGAGAGAGAAAGAGAGAGAGAGAGAGAGAGAGAGAGAGAGAGAGAGAGAGAGAGAGAGAGAGAGTTTAAGCCCTAAAAATGTCCAGTACAGGTTGGGCTATAATATCAATGAATCCTGAGCTCATCATTTGCATATAAATGTTGAAGGATGTGAAAATGATTATTCTATTTCAATGTAATATTTTCATCGTGACAGAAGAAATTATGAAAAAACATGGAAAAATTTGGCATGAGAGACATGGAAATCTGGAACTTTCCTCCACAGTACTTGGCTGCATCCCCCTTTCCTTTCTCTCCTTCACCCTCCCTTCCTTCTCATCCGAATACATTAATATCTGAAAGTGTTGGCTCGGACCAAAAATACTCATGGACTAAACAAAGTGCAGAGTGACTTCAGGGTCTGGGATCTTCAAATAAACCCTGCCTGGGTGTCATGGGGACCAGGAAGTGGAATTAACTGCTATATTAGCTGACCTTCGTCTTGTTGTTTGTCCCAACCTGCCTGGCTGGGCCCCGGGCTGGCCCGTAACCACGGTCTCCGGGCCCAACAATGCGGGCATTTCCCTCAGCGAAAAACACAGGCCTCGGGAGTTTACTGAGCAAACAAGATGAACCCTGCCAAACACTCCTCGCTCCCACATTTCACAATCACTTTTTCTATCACCATTTTTCCCTCTTTGCTCTTGCCCATCCATACAGCTCTGAGAAGCTACCAGACAGTTCTGGGTCGAGTGTGAGACAGAAATGTAGGAAAACAGATCGCTGACCTATGTTGAGATTTAGTGTTAGATAAACCGCGCATGTTGTCGAGGTAGACCTGTAACTCTCAGGACGTCTCACTTTAGCTTCCAGAGTGGCTGCAACACAAAAGCTATTTCTCTCATAAATGATTCGAGCCTTACAAGCTGGTGTGCAACAATTTGTTTCTGACTCACTGGTACAAGAACAGGAAATCATGATTAGTATTTGTACTTTGGGAAAATTTCCAGAAAAATAAGAACAAACAGTTTGTTTGTTTGTTTGTTTTTGGCAATCAAAATACTCCAGAAGTTAAAATTTTAATTACATTAAATATCTGGTGACACCCAAGAGCTGGTTAGCTTAGCAGGAAGCCTAGCAGTTCCCCCATGTACATTCTTGGTGGAAAGCTAAGCTAACTGGCTGTTGGCTATAGCCTCATATTCTGTCTGCCAGAAAATGCGTAAACCTATTTCCAAAAATGTTTCCAAAATTTTGCTTTATCAATAAATCATGTTCAATGAAAATGTCGTCATGTATTTATATGACCAGAAACTTTGGAGTTTCATTTCAACAAGCTGCATGTTTTAGAGGCTTGGGTCTGCTTTCGCCATTAGTCCGAGTGTTGTTCCATCGTACAGAACTTGACATAAGAGCAGAGTAAAAGCAAAGTGGTCCTGCGTTGCTAGTAAATCAGGCTTCTTGCTCGGATTAATACAGGAAGACATCAAACGCTCAGGAAACAGAGCTGTTGTGTAAAATCCGGTGGAGAACTACAGGAGAAAACTTCCATCTTACAGCAAGACCACGACTTTTCTGCATTTCTTGTGTGTAAAGAAACAGCACTGCATCAATTGGTCTCAGAGGAAGACCAATTTATGTCCACAGGAATAAAAGAAATAGCTAGATAATAAAATGTAATATTTCTGAGATTTGAAGGTTGCAGCCCAAATCCCTTCTCGCAAGATATTAAAGGGTGGAAGCAGAATGTCAGAAATACGACAAATATCAATGCTCCGGATCAAAGAGAGAAGAAAGAAATAGCACCTCCTGTTTAGATACAAGGTATGATTTTGCTATTTGGTCAACTGTGTGTGTGTGTGTGTGTGTGTGTGTGTGTGTGTGTGTGTGTCACAGAGGGTGGTGGGATTCAATCTTGCTGTGGCATCAAAGTGGGGCGGCCATCAAAAGCACAGCATCAGCGCAGGGATCAAACACGTCCCAGTCGCAGCAATCATCCACAGGGTCACAGGAGAACGACCCGGGTCAGACCGCCAGCCTGGAGGAAATCAATTTACACATACCTGCACATACAGCGATCGCATACAGATTCACCTTCAAGATGGTGACCTTGGTCTTCATGCTGCACCGTTATTATCAGGATTGTTGGCTGGACTGGATAAATTGCAGTTTTAACCTGATGATGGCGCTCTATGGAGCTGCTATGCATGCAGCCATGCTACTAGCAAGTCAAGCCTGCTGCTGAGACACTTTGAATGAAAGTAGCATGATTTTCCAACCATCTGTTCAGGTGTCATCAGGTGGATGTTTCATTCAGTCCCTCCTGGTCTCCAGTAAAGAGTTAGTGTGTGAGCAGGTCCACTTGTTGCACTGTGCGCACCATTAAATGTACAATGAGGGACATTTCAATGTAAGTCTTAAAAAACTCCTGCGGGCCCATCTAAGGGAAAGCACTGTGATCCCTGCTGCGAGTGGCTGACCAGAGGCTTAGACCGTCCAGCCCTTGGCATTACACTCGTCCTCTGCGGCCAGGAAAGGAAAACAGCTCAGTGCTCTTGACTCACATTCTCTGCTCATCCAATCATGTTTAAGATTCCTGAGTGATGTGAGCTGTCTGCTCCCATCTGGACAACAGCTCCCTTTTCCATGAAAGACTGGACAGAATGTGGTAAACCTGCATGGGAAATTTATGTCTTTTTTTTGTTGTTTTTTTTGTGTGTGTGTGTGTGTGTGTTTTTAAAACCAAAAAAAGATACCTGGCCTGAGAAATACTACAGCTATGAGCATGGCATGTCTAATGCAAGACATGCCACACAGGCTGGTACATGCACTCACAAGATCACTTGTCGTGCCTGTAAATCAACAGGTCCCAGATTTGTTTTGCTTGAGAAAACAAGCACTCCATGTTCAGACCAATTTAATAACTAGGCTGTCCTCATGTGGTTGAGGGAAACGTTGATAAACCGAGTACTTCAAATGACACGAACCCATTACCAGAGTGTGTCAGTGCATCTCAATACATTCACATCTCACAGGCGGAGATGTGAATCTTTTAGCTCCTTAATAAGTTGTGTCTACACGCATGTGTCCTGCAAATTACCCACAATTAATGAATGAATTCTCTGTAAATAAAAATATCTTAGATGTTATCATTATTTGAATTAACTCAATCAAACTCAATATTTCCACCTCTGGAGTCGATCCTCATCTAAACACAATGATATTCATCAAACATATATTTAACTAATTTCTCATGCAGGTTGAAGCTGTTTAGGTTAAGAGATGCAAAACGAAACACGAACAAAGTCGTAAAATGACAGAAAGTAGGTGCAATGAGACAACAAAACGACCACAAAGTGATGCAGAACAACTAGAAAGAGACACAAAACAACTATAAACAATTATTAATGGAACTATTAATAATGAACTGATTATTGACTTGATTATTGCCTAGAACCAGGGCTCTAAATGACTTTGCCTCCTTCTTTAAAGTTGTGCCCCAGTCTGACCCCCCCACCCCCAAGATAAAGCTTCTAAACCCACCCCCGGACATTGCATAGTTTGTACTGCAAACAATGGCTCAGGATTGAGTCACATTTTATTTCCTATCTTGTTCTCATTCTCTGACTCATTCTCACCTCTGTCTTTGTTATTAAGCAATCATTAGAGAGGCCTTGCTGACCTCTTCCCTCACTAATACTTGTTTTTCCTCCGTGCAGAGCACCTCCACCACTTTCAGCAGCCAAACTTCTCCCTCGGGCACAGAGGCATCGCTCTCGCTGACCCTCATCGACACTGAGACAGCCCCCAGACTGTCACTCTGTGGGGTGTGCTGAGGATGCGTGTGATCCGATTCCGCTTTCATCCAGACAGAACTACAGGATGTTTTACACAAGCAAGGAAGAGGGTGGCGTCACATTATATGTGCTCTCTGGACTGCGCCAGTCTTCCGGTTTGGACTGGATGGGACGGCGTGGGGACTGGTGACAGACACATTCCACTTCGATAACGCATGGAGCTTTCTCACAATATCACCAATTAAGACTCCATGCTTCATGTCCATGTCATTGTATCAGATTTGTCGTTGATGTCACATCAGTTTTGACAGATGAGCTAATGACCATTTGGAGGAAGAGATGAGTATCAAAACTGTGTCCATACCTTCACATCCACAGCAACAATCTCTCCAATGGAGCAGGGGGGATTACCGGTGCGACAGCTGAAACGCACTGAAAGATGGTAATCATTAACCACTCTGAATAAGACGTCAGATCAGAGAGGTCAAGATTGCATCAATAACACGGTGAACCGCAGACACAAGAGTCTGTACGTGACTTTTACTGGGGCGGGCAGATCATATGGAATAGATAGATGTGAGCCCTGAATCCTTTTTAATAGACTATTTCACCTTGCGTGCTGCTCAAAGAGAGGACGAGTGGAAACAGTCTCCGTGTAGACTCAACAAACTAAAGGTGCGTGTGTGTGTGTAATAGAGAGCATTCCTGACTGCACAAAACTAAATGAACAGAGTATGTGTATCTGTATACACTGATTTCAATGTCAACGTGTGTGTGAAGCTTGACTGGGTTCCCCCTCTCTTCTCTCCAGGGGAGGTGCTGTGAAAAACTCGATGTACGTCTCTCTTCCCAGCATCTGGCTCTTAGAAGTGTCTGCGAACACATGGGCCCATTAGTTCCACCTCCGGGTGGACTCCCGCCCAGTCCACACTGATGTGATCTCACAGGGGCCCGGGCCAGCCCTCCCTGGGGACCCGTAACCACCCAGGCACCAGAACAAATAGCTCGGCGGTTACGCACTCTTCTTTATGGCAGGTGATTCCTTGCCCTGTTTCCAGAGCATACAGGAACTTCAAAGTCTTACACTCAGACCGTTGTTCTCACCCTTGGCTTTCTCATCTCTAACCTGCCACATAGTTGGATTCTTGGCCGTAGCCAGAGTGAGACACACAGGCTGAGGTCACTGAGGTGGGCGTCTAGATGTGCTTTGATGCTGGAGAGAGGGATTAAGTAATGAAAGTGCGTCTGTATATACTGCAGGAAATAAAGGAAGTTACTACACTACTGTCCTGCACATAAGCAAGAAAGCAGACAAGCATATTTCTTCAAATGTCAAACTACATCCTTGTTGACGGTTCGCTCAGCCACATCTCCCCTGGTTACTCTTGCTGCACCTGTAGTTTTCCGACCTCTCACCGCACACAGTGCTGGCAGATTTACCACTTGAAATTCTTATTAATTTCTTAAGCAAGTCTCTGACTGCAGACAGAAGTAGACAAAAAGCAGCTTCCCATCTCTAGTTAAAGTTAGCATCATGAGTTGGCTGAAAGCACTGACTTTTTACCATTTGAAGCTGGCTCGTTTTGAAATGAGAACCTTGTGTAAGGTCTTGAATATTGACTCAATGGCTCGATACATGATATCGTGCTAAACGACTGAGACTAAAGTAACCTGTTCCAGGCAATGAGTCAGCATCCTCAGTTGATGGTTCATGTGCAATACATGGACATAAAGAATCAGCATTGTTCTTGTATTGTTCTTGGAGAGCTTGGTGCTAGTATAAGTGTGAAAAGGGATCAGATCAGATCAGACTGTTGTTTCGTTCTATCACAAGCCTGTTTGGTAGCTTATCTTACAAACTTGTTGGTATTTTTCAAACAGGATGTCTTCATTCTTATAATTACAGGAGAAAAGGCTTTTAGGATGAGGACTGTTTGACAAGTATAACACTATGTTGGGTAACACTGGCTGGCATTGCTGGAGGGTAAACATCCCCCGATCCAAAGAACAGAACAGAGCTGGTAATCTTGCACTAAACCCTGATATGATCGGTGCCATCCAATACCAGCTTCCACATAGTGGAGAAATGTCACACTGGACATGTTAGTCAGGATTTAATGCATTTTTTATTGCAACCTATCGGCTCACAAAATATAGCAGTTGCTTAAATTTCTCTTGTCAAAGCTTGACAGGCCTGTTGTACCTAGTTACACTTGTTGAGGGTTCAATTGGATAATCACTGTTGGGAGGTGGGGTTTAGCAAACAGTCAGTCATCTCAAAAAGACTGGTTAGCTGAGTATACAGTTTTCTTTCCTGTCCATCATATCAGATTCAGTTTAACTTTAGCTCACAGCACAGACTGTGTGTCACAGTAAGTCATGTTGACTGCCCACTGAAGTGCTGAAAGATGGGCCAGGAGGAGTCAGAGAGGAGGAAATGGATGGCAGAGGGAGAGATGCGTGAGGAATGGAGGTTATCCACCAGCTGAGGAAACACGGCGGCTGGCATGTCCAAGCTTTTTGTTGTGAAAATCAGCTCTGGGGCCAATGAAAATGTTTGTGGAGAAATGTTTAAAACATCCACACAGGAAATAAGAAGACTACTCTTCATTGACAGGAAACATACATCCTCTTGCACACACATTAGTGCAGCAAAGGACAAATTCTTCCTGACATCATGGACAGGACTCATGGTTGTAAACATGCTATACCTCCACCATAGGAATCAAACCTCACAGTGGCAGCGTGTAGAGCTCTGATTGAAAAAAACAGATACAATCTTAATGTAAACTTTCGTTCTTTTCTTTTTATTGTGTCCTACTGAGCATCACTTCAGCCTCTACGTGACCATTAGTTTTACTTCATGACAGACCTCAATGAAAATAAATCTGAATACATGAAATGCACTTAATATGTAAATATGTAAGAGGGCATTTTGTCAGATTCGTCTGTCGTCACACATCACAGTGTAATATATAAATACTGTATGTTCAGCTGGCAGATTCTGATGGGTGATACATATTCCAGTAGAAATCTCCATATCTGGGTATACCTGTCATGTTTGAAGAAGACTGTGAGTCTACTGCCATGTGAGCGGCTCTTTGAAGCTGCACACAACTACACAGCATGTTCTGACTAAATGCTAATAAAAGCATGCTAACATGCTCACAGAGGCAACAATAACATGCTAATGTTGAGCAACATGTTAAGTAGCTTTTATAAGTTTACCAAATGCTGCTGCCAGCATGGCCAAACTTTACCCTCTTTGAAACTTCTTACCACTGTGGGCCTGAAGCTCATCAATCATCCATTTCCTCTAATACATTACTTAACTCTAAGTCACTGCTCTTAATTCTATTAGCTGCCATCTTTGCCAGTGGAGAGAAAGCCATGTCTTATCTGCTGGGCTACTAAACATGTTGAAATTTCCTGAGGCATGAATGGCAGAAGAGAAGAGGCATTACAGCTGATGGAATCACAGAAACATGTCACAGAGACGGAAGGTTTGTATATGCCCCATTTTTCTTTTTCTCGATCAACTTTAAAAGCCTTGCAAGGCCTAAACTGGACACCAAACGAGGGAAAAAGTGTCTCAGGGTAGAAACCACAAGAGATTCAGGTCTGCTGAACCTTCACATATAATGGAGGTGAAACAAACAGAAACTGTGGACCTGGAGATGACATCACCAGCCAAAGCTCTGTTGCCAGACACTCAATGTAGGGAATATCTTTTTTCCAACACTTGGCAAGGGAAACATGTACACTCCAATCCCCTTTTATTGCTATTTACCTCTTTGCCAAGCTTTGTTGAAAGCACATAGTTTCACAAGATGAATGTGAAACTGAAAAAAGACTCTACAGAACAGCTTCTACCACCACCCAGCCCTCCCTCAGGTTTCAGCTCTGCATATTATCTGTGTGCTTCTAGTTGTCCTGAACCCAAGTCTCTTAGTGTTGATTCTTCCCACCTATAAAGAATTCCTGCAGGGATGTGCACTCAGCTTTTAGTGCTGTATCTCATTAAGCAGCCTGAGAGGTGCAGCAGCATCATAACAGATAGCTCAGGTGGTCTGACCCGCAACAGAACAGCACTCAGCCACCCCACACTTTTTCTAAATATGTACACAAGTGCACAGGAGAGCGCCAGTGAGCCCAGAGGAGACCGCGCCGGTGCTCGCTGCTACACCCGCGGATCATAAATCCACCATCGGACAGGCAGGCTGAGCCGGAACGTTTAGACACCGTGGGCCAGGTGATTTATGGATCGATGTAACCTCTGGAGTTTAAAAATAACAAGAGCAAATCTCGCCTGGGATGGAATACCTCTGCACTGCACTGACACTATAAAACCACTTTAAAGAGATTTCATCCACTCAACAGGAAAGCACGAGTTAGAAAAATTGTATGAGTTATGTGATAAAGAGGGTTATACATTATAAAAGACCCCCAGTCCTTATATTTTAATAAAATGCTGAAACGGAGCCAGTGTAATGCAGGGAGCTTATAGCCTCTTTTAGCTGCTGAAAACAGAGGGAGTTTAATGAGACGTCGTTAATGGAAATATTATTGGAGCGCACTGTTAACAGTCTCTTTCCTCACCGCTCAGGCCAAAACCATTTCCTTCTGACTTCTTTGTACATGCTGTTTAGATCGAACATCACTCACTCCCTACAAGAACCCCCCCTCCAACGACCTCAGCCAGCTCCCACCAGCTCCCAGCTACACAAACCAGCACCTGCAGGACAGAGGAGAGTGCCAGTAACTCACGCTGTGGCAGATCCCAGGTCAGGCCTTTCTGGGTAAAGGCCTTGCTTGCACTTGAGGATTTACTCTGATGACAGGACCCGCCACTTCCTTACCGGGCCTCACGTTTAATGGAGTGCAAAGTTCCCTTTAATATTTCTACAGGTGTCAGGGAACGGGATGCTATAGAACAGGGTTCTTCTTTAAATGGAAAATTTTCCATAAAAGCTCCTTTTTAAGTGGACAGAAGATCTAAAATATGGAGCAAAGGAAGACTATAAGAGCTTGACTTTTAGACGGTTCTGTTGTAAAACCAAATGCAAACTATTTTGCTCAGTTCATAGAACTTCTGCTGGTTGTTCATCATCATAATTTAGAGCTTTATCATGTGTTTAACTCAAAGTAAGAAAACACCGTCCTATCTGTGTTGCGTTAAAGGACCAGTGTGCAGGAGTTAGTGGCCTCCAGAGGTAAGCTTGCAGATTACAAAAAACTGAATAACCCCAAGCACGTCGGTGAACCTACGGTGGCTGCGAAAAACTCGAAAGGCGGTCTCTACAGCCAGTATACGGTTTGTCCATTCTGGGCTACTGTAGAAACATGACGGTGTAAAATGGCAGCCTCCATGGACGAGGATGTGCTTCCTCTGTGGATATAAAGAGCTCATTCTAAGGTGACAAAAACGCAATAGTTCTTATGTTCAGGTGATTATACACGGAGGAAAAAAGGATTATGATTATTATATTCAATTTCTGCCGATAGATGGCCCTAAAGTGTAACTTAAAATGTTAGTTGTACAGTGTGTAGCCAACATGTCCTCCTCTCACACACCTTTCATCACACCACAGGACAGCGCAATTTGTCTTCATTTGCTGCTCACTAAAAAAAAAATAATGTATGCATTTGATACCAAAGACCGCAAATTCAGCTTTTAATGAGGGATTGCAGACAGATTGCTGTTCTTCTATTAACACTTTGGATATCTGCAGCTCACACAAGAAGCGTTCACTGTGGTAGGTGTTATTGTGTTTAAAGGCACTGAGGAACAATCTAGCGCTGTTTCCCCAACCACATACAGCTGTCATCATCTGCATTCACAAGGCCTAGATGAGCAGGAAAACACTAATCATGTCATCACTGTGCTGCAGAGGAGCGAGAGCACTATTTAGCAAGATAGCAGCTTGTAATTATGCTGTCCTCTAGGGCTGCGGCATTGTGGTGGGCCCAGCCAACGCCAAGAAAAGCAGTAGAGGAGCTGATTAACTTGGACTTACATCTTGCATTCTTTTGCAATGCTTTGCTGCACCTAGTTGCTGGTGTTCCCTAAACGATCGTCTCTAATGGTGTTCGTTAATGCCAAGTTTATGTTCCTGAAATACCTCAAAGGCCTCTGTGCACACACAGCGTAAACGCACAAATGGAAACATGGTACCGTACAAAATTTTTTCTCTGCTATTGTTGGCCCCTGACTGAACTTTTTATTGTCTGCTGCCATGCTAGAGGCTCTACAAGGCTGTACTTAGCGGTGATTTGAGCTAAATGCTAACAATGGCATGTTAATGGCCACACATTTTGCACAGTGCTGACATGATGATGTTTAGCAGGTATAATGTTCACCATGTCACCATCTTAGTTTGCCGTGTTAGCATGCTACAATATAGTGCTGATTAGCCTTAAACACAAAGTACAGGTGAAGGAATGACACTAGTTTTGCAGGTATTTTGCCAAGCAAATTCAGACAAATTTAATATCTGACTTGATGATGGAGCTAGAGATGAAATGTCAGGGGATCACCAAAGTGATCACAAATCATCCAAAGAGGAATGTGGACGTCTGTATGAAATGTCATGGCAGTCCATCGAATAGTTGTCGACCCATCTCACTCAAAACCGCAACCACCATTGTTTCTCCTCCTTACTGTCTCCTCAACACATTTTATTGATTTTACCAGTGTAAAGCACCAAGCCTCCTTGCATCACTGGCTAAAATCCTATGCACTGAACTTGGATGAGGAGTACTGGACAGAGCTCTGAAGACAGACCTGCCTCTCCCTTGGGAGACCCTTAAGGTATTTTTGGGCTGCGCCATAGACTTCCCCTGACATTTAACATATTGCCAGTCTAACATTTGGAAGTGCACATACCAGACAATAACCCAGCTATCACTAGGGCCACCTAGTCTTAATGTTTTTGGAGAGACATGAAGACTATTCCTTGCCTGGTTTGGTCTCAGTCTTCAACAGGACTCCCACTGCATCTGCTGTAACTCAGTGTCTGTAACCAGCTTCAGACCTTGTGAAATATGCTTGGACCTGCTTCAGGTGGACTTCATCACTGTACAAGCACACACATTCACAAGGACATCTCCAGCAAATGGGTGGCATGGAAAAGGAGCACCACCCTTCCGTAATGGGAATGCTTTGCAAAGATGTCCTGGTACGAGCTGTTAGCATAGCGTTCCTGGTCAGTATAATTACCTTCTTTTGTATGTAATTTGTGTGTAATGTGTAAATATCATGTATCACAATAAGTTCCTACACCTGGTTTCACATCTGTAGCTTTGACAAATAGAGTATTTAGAGAGAGGGAGTGTGAAGCACGTAATAATAACAAAATAACTTCGAAGAACACACTAAAGATACAATCACAGTTATGGATCGCAGTGTTTTACATGCATGGATTTTACTACATAAACAACTCTGTGTTTTGTCAGTGACGGCTGGTGAATGTCCATTGAAGAGCGCAGCTCAGCCAATGAGGTGAAATGAGGAAAATCTTATTTTGTGCTTTTGCAAAAACATAGCTGTGCGCCGCCACTAAATCATGTGAAATTCTATAAACAGAGGTGATACAAGTGCATACCGAAGTTTTCCGACACACACACAGTGTCTGCTTTATGTCCTGCCACAATAACATCAAATACCTTAATCCAATAGGGGAAACCTCCAAAGAATACAGAGTGAAAACACAGGTTTTGGGAGGTCGTGTCTGCATCACATCTTTTGATAATTGTACAAATAAAAACCTCCACAGGCCACCTGCTTCTGGCACAACCTTAATTCAAAAAACTATTTTATCCAGTGGTATCTATGCAGTCCTTCACCCAGGATCCAGCAGCATAGCAATGGTGTGAAGATTAGAGGCTTATCCAATTAGCCTTGTGCTAAGACCGCCTGAGCCAATCAGGCACATCTAAACGCTACATCCACACGGAAGTGCTGCCGGGCCGCCACAGATCAGTAGAGCCACACAGAAAAGTGAGAGGTGTCCTCTGTTTTTCACAAACTGATATTCAATTAACGCCTCCTTTCTCAAACTGGTGCTGAATTCAAGTATTAGAGAGGGGAAAGCTTAGATAATTCAGGCGTGAATGATGTTATTGCTGCTCGGAGAGACCCCACACTGTGTCTTTCTCATTGTTCACACACAGATTTAAAAAAGATGAGAAAAAGTTGGATTTAGTAGATGCAGGTTAAGAGCTTCTTAATGTTATTATTAAATGACTACATTGCAGACACAGATGTTGTTTGATTTACATAGAATTTCAGGTTTTGATGAAACTCAGTTCCCCAAATGAAACACTAAACCAAGAGGGTTCTTGCACTGTTATTTTCGTATTTCCACTCAAACATTATAATAAAGATGGATGAGACTTGGTGGTCGATAAAACATCCTGCAAATAAAGACAAACCACTGAGTTGGACTGACTCTGACATGCTGGCAGCACAAATTACAACAATTTGCCTGATGTCAGTCATAATTAGAGGATGAGCTGTGTCAAAGCCTATGACATGGTGATTGTGGGCCACCTCTGTGGTTAACCCTCGTGGATCTTATTTTCAGTTCCCAGTAACAAGGGACGTTTCCACATTAATATTCTCCCATCATTCTCATCTAAATACTGTCCTCTGCAGGGAAGAAGCGGCACTGCTTCGCGTGTGGGAACAATAAGTGTGCTTTTGAACTGATGTGCATAAAAGGAGACAGTGTTTTTTTTGTCATGCTTCCTACTCAGAGATTAATGTTTAATGCAGGGAGTTTAAAAGGCAGTTGTGTGCCTTTCATGTTTGACATAATTCACCCTGCTGAGATGCCACCCTGGAGATCAGCTGCAGAGTGCGACTGAAGACTCTTTCAGTGGAGGTGGCACAGGTCATCTATGTCTAAGAAAGAATTATGACGATTTTTTCCTCATCTGTCATCATGGCAAAGCTCGGGGTGCATAGTCATGAATGTGTGTTTCCACCCACACAGCCGGGTGGTCCGCAAAGCTGAATGTGACCCCTATAAAGACCTTTGTGCCGAGCGACTCTGAACAGCGGCTGCTCTAGCATGAACCTCACTTTTGTTGACGTGTCAAGGGGCACTGATTCACGACACATTATGCAAAGCACAGAGGATAAAATAGAAGGCCTGTTTGCTACTGAAAAGTATCACAGCTGACTTGTATCTTATTGAATGAAATGTCACTTACTGCCATCTTTTTTGTCCTGGAATGAAGACAGAAAATCTTTCTTGGGCCATCAGTCTGAATTCATATAAACTGCATGACAAACATACAATTAAAACCCAAATGTGTCAGATTTAAAAACACTGCCATGCAAGCCGTGTGATGTGGGTTACACGTTTCATCAGTCTTGACCTTGGTGACCTTTCCTTAAGCAAAATAGTAATTGATAAGATATACACAAGTGTTTTTTCTTCAAAGTTACGCACACATGAGGTGGCTGCTTGCCAGTGTTGAGAGTGCAGCCAGTGGATCAGCAATAGAGAAGTTCCCAGCAGTGTTATTAGGCATGAAAGCAGCATTACGCAACTATTTTACCTTAAACTAAGAGCTTCAAAATCATTTTGATGCTACACTGACTTGTACAAGGGAGACTGGCTCCTCTCTCATTCCCACTCTGACTCCCAAACACTTGCACTGTGTAACTTGGGTTGCGAGGATACGACCTTCCATGAGATGTGCATGACAGCGAGGACACACAGGAGGCAAAAGCACCATGAAATGCTGTCCGCTGCTTCTCGGCACCCATGTTAACCAAAGGGGCTGTTCAGACAGAAAGCTTCATTAGCATGATGCTAATGGACAAAACAGGACAAACCTCAAACTGGGCCTAGCATGTTACCTGAGCCAAAACAGCTGAAGAGAATTCATAATTTATTGTATTATTACACCTGTGGTTTTCTTACTGTGACATGTCAAACTGTTTTCCGTGAAAAAGGCCTATTTTTTACTGAATGGAAAGAGGTTTTAGGGAAATAAACCCCTCCCCCTAATGCTGACATTGTTTCCATATGTGACGGCCCACACAGCGAGAATCTTGCATCTAAAAGCCTTGTCATCCCGTTTTAGTCTCCACACACTTTAAGCTGACTTGCTAGATCATGTGAGATCACTTAAAAATGTCCTTTTGTTTTACTGCTGCCCACCAGGTCTGGGCCAAATCTGATCCAGGCTTATAATAGCCTACATTTGGGTTCAATAGATTTACAACTTACAAAAACCCTGTGATGGACTGGAACAAATGAGAGGGCGGGGCGGGGCAGGGGGTCAACGGATTTGTTCAAATTTATCAGCTTCAAGTATTTTTGCAACAAGGGCAGTAAGGTCTACTTGAATGTAGGTTAGAGTTAGGGATGTTGCATATGAAATTAATTCCTTTCTTTTCCTTCACCCTTAAAGAAAATTCTTGTTCCTGTTGGTTCTGCCCACACACTCATGCCACATCCAGGTACATCAAATGAGGCTCATTAAATTCAGGTGCTGATCTGCTCTCGCTGAAGGAGGAACCATCAGGCAGGTAGGGCTGAAAAGTTAGACATTTTTAAATATTATAAAACACACATAAAACCCACTTATATTTTTTTTTTATAGCTGCCTACACACACGCATACAAACTCATCTATCTGTGCTAACTCATAATCAGTATAGAAAGTTTTGATCATTTAAAATTATCCTATAATTCACAAGAAAAAAAACACATTTTGTGCAGCATAAATGTCTTTCCTGCTCTCTTCCTGTTAATTGTTTTGCATTGTGATCATGCTTTTCAAGGAAGACACTTTGTATTGTCAGTGAAAGCACTGTTTTGAGGCGAAGTGGACGCAGCTAAGGCGTCAGCTGAGTCTACCTGTGCTGTTCCACAGTCTGCGTTTCAAACTGAATCCTTCTGCTCTGCAGCGTTGACACCTGAAAACTTGCCTCGGAGGCTGATATGACATGAGACTCTCTAACTGGTTCACCCTGCATCAGCCCTGCAGCCTCTGAGGCTGTACCTGATGAACTAGACATGTAACGTGTGATATATCATTTTATATAAGTTCAGGAGGTTAGAACTGTAGTGAATCTTATCATCAGATCAGGAATCTGGCTTCTGACTTGATGACCAGGCTGGAAAACACGACACTGCAGATCAGCAGAGGAGCGTAATGGCTTTCCTGTCAACTGAGAGTAAATATAAGAGTTTGTGTTCACTGTAGCTATAACTTCACAAATACAGTACATATTGTTTCTTCATATTGTGTTTGTTCTTTGTTGAGAAGATGTTGCAGATGCTGCCTCAGTGCTGGTCAGTCATCGTGTCTCCTGCAAGAGGCTCATTATTCTCGGGATGAAATCTTGAAAAATGAGGCATTGATAAAATTCAGCTTTTCATAAAGGGTTTGCATGCAATACACTCCAGGTACACACATAATTCAAGCATGCAAGCTGATGTTTTATAAATAAATAAATCAAAATATGTGGCAAAGGAAAATTTCAGTCAGTGCTTTGTGGAAGCATCTATGGCAGTGACTATTGTTAAGTTTGTTTGTCGTCCTGGCTGCATTCTTGGATATTAGCTCATGTTCAGCCAAGTTGGACGGGGAGCATCGTAGCAGCTATCATCTCCAGCCAATAAATCTTTTATGGAATTCAGAACCAGGCTTTGGTTGTGCTGCTCGCTCGCTCCTGCAGTTTGAAGCCACTTCAGTGCCGGTTTAATCATATGTTGAAAGAATTACTGCCCTATTGGAAAACTCAGTTTAGGATCTTGAAGGAGGCCCTCTGAGAAATATTACCATAACACCAACACAACAAAGAAATGTTATTCAGATTGTTACATCAGACACAAGTCAGTGGATCATGGACTGCGCCTTTGGGTAGACTGAATTATTTAGGGCACAAACTGCTGCTTTACCACTCTGTATGGAAAGCAGCAAACCCTGCAAACCCAGGCAACAGGACAGCGAGTTTCAACGAACTGACCTTTATCACAAAGCATTTTGAGAGTAGGAACAGCAAAGGTGTGAATAGTAAAATTAGTAATGGCTAATTCCACTGAGCTGCTTCAGTTTCACGGTCCTGGCATTATGCATGCTGGCTCACTGTTATTGTTTACTGGGACACCTGCACAGATCACAGCTGTTGTGAATATTGGTTGTAACATGTGCTTTTCCTGCTATGGCAGATCATGATGTGTGCTGTGAGAACAACCTGTAAAGAGCAGCAGTGCACCAAACTTCTGCCCTGTACAGTATGGACATCATGTCCTTGAACGCTGAATTGAAGTTTATATCTCAGAAACACTGTGGGTCTGTAACAACATCATCAGCCAAAATGATGCAACACACGAATCAGCTGGCATGCTGGTATTTATTAGCTGTGGTTCCTCACATCTTTATCTTCTACCAGTGATTGTGTCCCTTTTCAGTAACTCTGCTCTCACATTTTGAAGTCAGACACTTAACATCTCTGTATGCGTGAAATCAGGAGCGCAAAACTAGATTTGAAGAACATCGTCCATCCATTTTCCATTTTCTCTCGCTTCGTAGAACATCGTAGGTTGCATTTTGTTGTGCGAGCGACAAGGTGTATTGATTTTGTAGCTGCAGAGCACGGGGCAGTAGTGTGCAGACATACTGATTCAGCAGAAATCTTCACCTGCAGAGGAATTTTAGAGACAAATTAATTTCCATGGGTAACAGATGACAGTGCTGCTACAGTGTCACCATCATCTATTAAATATATTTATTTGTTGTTTTGTCTCTCTTGGCTCCTTTTTTTAAAATAGAGTGGCTTGTCGAATTCAAAACTTGCCACTAGAGGGAGCTATAACACAAGTCATCTGAAGTTAGAGAGACAGCCCGAGGCACTGTATGTCTTCTATTTAGGATAGATTGCCAGCCTGTGTGTCCTCTTTCAAGTAGAAATGCACATTTTCCTGAATGATGAAAGTAACCGAGTTAAATATTGATGTCATTGACTTTTACAAGTCCTGTACTTGCAGAACTTCCTCATAGATGGAAGCAGCATGAAGCAGCAGCTTTCATGACCCCCTGAATCAGACAGCCTTTTTGCAGTTCATGCTCTTTTTAGGGGCCAACTCGATGTTTTTTACGCTATGATTTGCTCATAATTACAGCTTCCTATCAATGAGGTCCATCTAAGCATATGCACATATAAACCTCCAGCACCTGTCTTCTTCTTCTTTTTTTTTTTGTGCACCCAAGAATGATTTAGAATTCATGTGTTTACTGCTGGGACGGGACAGAGGAAGCTTTATGATCACACAGCCCACAGCTTGGGATTGACAGCTGTTTCCACCACCTGAGATAGTGGGAGAATAATTAGGAGGGGAGAAGAGATAAACCCACCAGGGGATTTCAACACACACACACAAAAAAAATCATGATTAGACTACAGGCCCGTGAGGCAGGAATAAAATGCATTTCTGCAGCAGTGCTACATGTGAGCTCGTTTGGTTCCTTCCTGCACGTGTGTGTTTAGTTTCCTGCTGTAACTGATAACAGTTCAGATACAGTGAAAGTAGGACTGGTCGTGGATGAAATAGGGCAGGAATAGAAATAGCTCTGGAGCCTGGGCTCCAGCAGTCTCTGGGGGGAGTGCTGTGTCAGTTGCCTCATGTGCGCTGTTAAGCCGATGGCTGTCTATTCTCCGTCCAGGTGTGTGTGTGTTTGCAAGTGTGTGGGAGATCCTGCCCTGGACTCACAAGCTCCTGGAATCCATGAGAAAGCATAAGGCCTCTGCCAAATACATTATGATTAAAGGCATTGACAAGGAATGTGTTATTGCCAGCTCAGATGGGGCCTGCATAATCTGGGACCTGGTGGAAGCCAGAACTCGCCCACTCAACCCCTTCTGTTTCTTTTCCTGCTGAAACGAATTCACATCACAGGAATGGTTAAATCAATTTAGTTCTGATGAAGGCGATCGTCTAGCTAAACCGAGCAAATCGCTTGTAGAGCATCGTATTTAGTCAGCGCTGTAAAAGCGCATGAAGCAGCATTGATTTCCTCCCGGGGCGTGCTGTTTCGTCACTCTGCCTGTCTGTGTAGGCATTTTGTGAGGAGTCAGGTGCTCCTGGGTAACACTGATCAGCACTGTCTGCTGCACCTCCCACATGAAACACAGGTCATTGTTAGTGACAGAAACTCAGGAGAAACATTTAAGCTTACGTTGAGCTGTGCATATAAGTTCAGAAGTAGTCAATGCTGCAAAACCTTCAAAGCTTGCATGTGCGTACTGTAATGCTCCTGCCTCTGGTCATATTTTACTGTACCAAGGCAGCGATAGCAGGGCAGTGTGACAGTCATAGTGCATTGTTCTTTTAGCTGAGGGAGTGTGTGTTCCCAGAGCAGACGGCATATATGACTCAGGCGACCAGATGGTCTCTGTTGCCTACTTCATCTTTGGGGTTGACATTTCCTTCTCTGCACAGAAAAGTGTCAGGCAAACCACCTCTCCATTTACAGGCATAGCATGACTGAACTATTAGGCTACGACACAGCAACACTTATCTAATTATGTGTGCTGCAGCGTTACAAAAGACAGAAATACTGTCTGTTTGTATTATCATAACTTTGAGTTGGTAGCACATTAATGTTCAAAGGGTTGTGCTTTGTATGAGACGTTCCCTCACATCAAAGACAATAAAATACAGACCACACATAGAGGGAGAAAGACACATCCATGTCTGTACCAAGGTGCAGCTCGCTTTTCATCAGGGAGGAACTTGCACATGATATGAAATTAGATGCTAGTATTAGTCATGGGAGAAATCTTTGCAGGAGAAATTTTAAAAGGTACCTGACCTTGGAAGGAAAAAATGCAAAATTGCTCTAAAAATACCATCAAAAGCAGAGACCAAAATAAGAACGAGACAACTGCCAAATCCAGAGGTGATTATTGTTTTGCCACAAACTCTCAAACATCCACGGTGCTACTGTACTGTGTGTGATAGATGGCAGCAGCTCAGAGGTGCCCCGGGGTCATTAAGTTTAAAAAGCTATGTTTCATCTAGTCCTTTGGAGTAGAATGATGAAAATACTCCAGTCAGTGGCTTTTTTAGCAGTTTCATCACATCTCCCCTCTGCTGTCAATGACTGTACCATAGGCATATTACCCATAGGCATAAAAAACCAGCCAGAGACAAGGACCAAGTCAGCCGGCCTAAGAGTAGCTCCTCCTGTGCGGGTGGAGCCTTATGCTTTGTCTGGGGTCATTGTATCAGAGGGAGATCCTCTTTGTCCATTGCTGGAGGTGTCTGCATGCATTGTCCCCCAGGTACCGTAGATCATCACAGTATCTTAAAGCAGGTAAGACTTGCTGGTCCCAATCTGAAATCTGAAACCTGTTTCATGGAAGTTAGATCCACTTGAGTCTGCAGTGACGGCTCACATGAACAGTTGGCATATTTGGTACATAGAGTGTCAGAGAGAAAATGATTGTTTGCCTCCTGCTCTTGGAGGCAGATGATGTTGTGAGAGGAGGTCTTTGGAGAGGCTTTGTGTGTTTGTACACAGGCCTTCACAAGTCAGGTTGCACTATTCTGAGCTCAGGCCCTTCTGCTGTGTGCACTCATGGCTGTTTCTTCTCTGCTGGTGGGATTATCGCCTCCCAACAACAACAGGTATGCCATACCATCATCAGCACCACTCTGAAGGCAGAGTAGGAGGCCCGCCTTCTGAGCAAAGACTTGGCTCAGTCACTCTTCAGGTTGCATTAGCAGCGAGGAGGAGAGTCAGTCCTAATGCTTTCGCTCACTGCTGCAATAAATCTGCAGTGTTTTAGAGTTAGTAAGACAGGCCTGTGTGATTAAACATTTCTATGTAGTGAGCAAAGGAGATAAGCAGTGCTGCTCTCCTCTACTTCATGGCCTAGGAATGATAGTAATAATCCAGGACACTGTAACCTGTGATAAATGCCTTTAAAGGCTTTAGCTAATGAATTTCCCCTGTAGGCTGCTGGGATCACACACACACACACACACACACACACACACACACACACACACACACACACACATATTCATGCAAGATATGCTCTCTTCTTGCCTTTTTTATTCTGAATTGAAAGAAATGAGTACAGTAGACCAGAGGTACATGTACCCCAGAGGGTACTTCTGCAGTTGCCAGATGGTGCGTGGAAAGATTGCAGAGTAGCTCAACTAATTTGAAATAAATTGAAATTATGATGTGATTAAATATATATATAGTCACATATTGAGTCAGCAGTAATTCCTGAACACCAAAGGTTGTGATTCAGAGTGTGTGAAAGCTATAGGAGGAATGGATAAATGGTTGAAATGTGTAGCTTCTGCCGCTATAGTATGAATGCAAACCAGCAGCCGAACTGTATTAAAACTAATGTATTGTAGATGACAGATAACACCCACAAGCTGAAAAGTAACAGAAAAGTGACACCAGGTGACAGTGTGTGGAGCTCTTTAACACTACATGAGTCCCACAGAGCTGTTTTCTCCCTCACTGGAAATTGTTTCATTTAATGTCATCTATACAATGGAAAATCACCTGCTCTGTTAAAAAAAGAAAGAAAAAAAAACTGTAGACAGTATGACGGTTTTTCAGGTCTGCTGACAGTAACATGAGGTGGGAATCCCCAGAGAGTACTGAAGGATGCAAGTGCGGCATTTCAAAGTGAAAATCCTGTTACATTTACTCAGTGTCTGTGTGGCAATCTAACATGAAATAGCAGATCTGAGGATAGCAGTAGTGGATTGTAATTAAGTACATTTATTTATGCTGGACTACAAGCACAGCTTTGAAGTCCTCTAACTCTCTGCATTTCCTACTCCAGCACTTTTTTTTTTTTGACAGAAGTTTCTTTTCAGATTAATCGTATATCCTTGTGACCCTTTACATAAAAAGCAGTGTCTAGTTGAAATGATGCCTGGACTACACATGAAGTAGTTCAAACTAATTCCACCTCGACCAATAATGACATTTCACATAATGCTCTGATGCAGCTGTATTAACAATGTCAATTATTACGTCACTGGGGTCATTTTTCTGCAGAATCAGTAGTTTGCTGACAGTACCTCTGTTCATATGCTGAAGTAGGACTTGAATGGCGCATTTGGTGCTTTCACTTGAGCAAAGGATCTGAGTACATTTTCCACCACTGATGCAAACTAAAATCCAAACATTTGTGAGTCAGACTTGCTTGTGAACGCTGACCACATGAATCCAAGCCGTACACTGCTCTCTTATCTCCCGCGTGTGCTGGAAAGTGGGAGGGGGCAGGCACACAAACACAAGCCTTCATCCAGGCGAAGTTGGGCGCGATGGGAGGGGAGCGCTCAGTGCTGCAGCTGGACGCCGGAGCGGCTGGTGTTGTGCTGGGAGAGACGAGACGCTGCGTGTGACAGCGGTGTCGGAGTGATAATGAACGCCTTCAGTAAGTGCTGGGATGGATGAGGAAGGTTTACTGTCAGCGCGGGGTGGAATAACAGTGTGCCGTTGTGCCTCCTGGCTCCGCGATGGTGTCACTTCTGTGCGCTTTTCCCTCCGCTATCCGGACAGGGGACCCCGGCAGAGAAGTGACACACCGGCGTCGGAATTTACACAGTTATCAGTCTGAGAATAGACGGGCGAGGGAGTAGAGGCACTGTCATGGAGAAACAGAGCAGAGTCAAGGAGGACATGCCGACGTCGAAGGAGGAGAAGCGTAAAGAGAAGAAGCCCAAATCCGGGAAGCTTTTCCGAAAGAAATCGTTGAAGTCTGTGGGGAGCTTTATGAACAGAATCATCAAAACTTTAGGCACTTTCACTCACTTTGGAGACGCTGACGCGCATGACGCGGAGGACGACGATGGGGGGTTTCGGAATGGCGCACCTTGCACCCTCAGCGCCAGCTCGGGAGTCGTCAGAGAGGATGCACAGGTGTGTTGGGACCGCGCGGTGAAAAACACTTCGAGCACGTCTTCTTCCCTGTGCGCGGGGAGAGAGAAACTGCTCTACCACTACGGAGACAAAATCCCAGGTGTGCTGGGGCTGAAAAACCACGGGAACACCTGCTTCATGAACGCCGTGGTCCAGTGTTTGAGCAACACGGACCTGCTCGCTGAGTACCTGGGGCTGGAGCGGTACAAGCTGGACCTGAGTCAAACCAGACTAAACGGGCTGGTGAGAAGTGATGAGACGCGGTTTGCCAAGGGAGAAGTCACGGAGCAGCTGGCATCACTTGTCAGGGCTCTGTGGACTCTGGAGTATACCCCACAGCTGTCTGTTGACTTCAAGGTACACAGAGAAGCCCACTAAATGTCAGCCTGAGAAACACAGTCTACAGGTGGATGTGACCTTAAGGGCAGAGTAGGTTCAGGCATGAGAAGTGCAGGTAATATATAAAAAAAAAAAAGGTGGTTATCATTGACTAAACACAGCCTGCTGCATTATCAGTGCTGAGTGAACTTAGTGTTGAGTCAAACTTAATTGCATGTTTTGCACACAGTATGCCATAAACAGCAGTAAGAAGTGCACGGAGTGGCCTGACTGTAGGACAAAAAGAAGGGTGTCACAAGTCTTACATCATTTGCTGTAATTGCCAGCAGTATAGAAACCATTCTCCCTCCCTCACGCGCTAACAAGCGTACAGTGCTTTGCCCTGTGACTCCAGTGTTTTCCTGCCTGGTGATAATGAGGCCGCTGCTCTGTGTCACTGCAGGCTGAGGTCGCGGGGTCAGCGGGTGCCTGACCCCCGGAGCAAGGCTGGACTTTTTTTTTTTCCCAGCAGAACACCTTATGTGACAACGCTAAAAACTTTATTGATCCAAACACAGCCTGCATCAATTTTTTAAACAAACCCAGTCGGTATGTGATGATTTTAAGTAAATCATCACTTCCTAGCTGCAGCAGGAACTAGATTAGTCCTTTATTTCCTCGCAGTGAAGCGTGGATGACTGCTCAGCTGTGCATTGGTGTTTATTTAGAAATGCATTGGCACAGGAAGAAGATGATTTATTAAGAATCATCTTCCCTGAGGATCAGGAGCTGAGCCCCATCAGGAGACCCTCAGGCTTTCCTCCTCTACCCACGCTGATGATGGGGGGGGGGGGGGGCACCCATACTTTATCTGCTTGCAGCTCTTTGCTCTGGATTTCTCTGAGCCATAGTTCAAGGCAAGAAGCAGATAATATGGAGCAGCGAACAAAGAAACTCCACAATGGACCTATTCTTGGAAATGCTAATTACGCTGTAAGAAAATGGTATATGTATAGCTACTGACCCCTGCTGCCCTGCTGTACAGGCTGACTTTCCTCACACTTGAATATATCATAATGAGGAAGCCAGAAGTTCACCTGAGAGCCATCTAAGTGCTGGCAGTTTCGTAGCCGCATATGAAATGCAGCGTTGACAGTCCCGATCAATTTTAACATTGATTCTCTCTTTCTCTTTTGCCGTCCCGTCTGCTGTGCTCTTCTCTGCCCGTCAGCCAGAATCCTTACTGTCAATAATTCCCCAATTCCGCGCTTTTCATTCCTTCTCGTGTCTCACAGGGCGCAGAGATCAGATATTTTCAGGACAACAATCAGAGGGAGCAGCCCGGAAACATCTTGCTGAGATTCAAAGAAAAACACTAAACACTCCGCCTTTTATGTGATGAGACGTTTCCTGTGTTCGAGCACACACACACACACACACACACACACACACACACACTGCTGATTCTGTTGGCTGTGGTTTGTCACCATAGGAGGTCCAGAGTTCATGCAGCTTAGGCCTTCTGAAATTGCCTGTTGGGTAATACCACAGCTGCCTGAAGGGAGGCATTATAAAATAATCAGATAGCTCCAAGGCTTGTGTCTGAGAGGCAAAATTAGCTCCCAGTTGCAGGAACTCCAGACAGCACAAACCATTCAGCAACATTCCTCCAAAAGGACCAGTCTTTAATGAAGTGCTCAATTAATCTATTGTTGTAGTAAATTGATTATCAGTGGTTGCATGCCTCTGAAAGTGACGTGTTTTGCACAGATTCAGCTAAAGCAGCCGGACTAAAATGAATTAAAGGGACTACCTATAGCACCCATCTGCACGCCACAGGAATTTTGATAATGAATTATAAATGGGCAAGTGTTGAATGGGATCTCTTTTTTTTTTTGACAATTACCCTTCCAATAGGAGCTACACAGTGCAGCACTTTTCATTTTAAATGAATAACTCTGTTCATGTGCACCTCCTCTGTGAATGTAGAATCATCCTTGTTTGATCAAATGTTCTTCAAAGTTGATGAATCAGCAGTGGCCTCCTCGCAGGTCAGTTGGCTGCAGAGTCCCAGGCAGGAGAAAAAAAAACAACAACAACAACAACAAAGTCCTGCCGAATACTTGGCGCTCTGCCACATTCCAGCACCACCTGGCTGGTAGAGGTGGAAGGAGGGAGGCAGCTTTTATAAATGTTCACTTATACAAGATATGGCTGTGCTGCTTTGGGATGTTTTAAATCCCCCAGTGTCCAGGGCTTCCTCGCTCACAGATGCGCCTCAGACATAGCAAGTGAATGTCTGGTTGAGCCTCTTTAACCTGGGAGCAGATGTGTGCCTTTGATCTGGACAGGACTTGTGCATTTTCTGCATCCCCCGCTGGCTGGATGGCGTGTTTGCACAGAGGGGCCTGCACAGGGACAAAGCCTGAAACTCAAACAGTTGCTCAACAGCCAATTTATCAGTTTCCATAACATGAGAGGCCTGAGAAAGACGGGAGTTGGGCTGAGCAGGCTTGATTACTGGACAGGAATGTCATTCTCTCTGCTGTGTATCGATGGGCATATTTTGGAAGCTAATATGTTGTGACGACAGTGAGTCTTGCTCTGGTATGTGTCAATATTTGCCGTCTCCATGTTGATCTTTAATGATTATCTATGTCGCTGGCTGCAGTGGGTCAGACAGCTCATGGAAGATGTACAGCAGAGCGGTGACTCCTAACAAGGGCTCGGCTTCATGCACCCTTAATCACCTTAAGTGACTCGCTCTTATCACATAGATAAGATAATCAATGGAGGCAAATTTTGGATCGTGTTGCGCTATTTTCAGTAGATCTTTAACCTGAGAAAACCAGTTAGCAAGCAAACAGAGAAGTCTGAGCAGTTAAACTAGCTACAAGTTACCAATAAATGGTTAAAATAGATATCTAACAGTGATGGATAAACAGTTCAAATGGTGAAGACTGTTGGGTAAATGGTTGAAATGGTTCAGATAAACACTTGAAAAAGTTAAATAAAAAGTAATGGATACATGTTAGAAATATTTACCACTGGCTAAATGATGTAGAGGATAGAAGAGTGTTTTCTTATTTTCTCTTTATCTGTTAGTTTGATGATTACCCACATTACAAAGTGGCCAGTGGCCATTATGCCGCAGAGAGCAATAAAAAAACACGGCATTTTCCACCACCTCAATTATATCACCGAGACAATTGCCACCTTCAAAAGGCTGATGGTAATTACTGTTATTACTTTGCTGCACAACAGCTTCAGGCCAGTGTGTGTCCATTATTCTCATGGTTAATGTCAGAGCATTTTTTGCAAAAGCAGCCCTGAATGTTTCAAGAGCATTTATTTAAAGCAGAGCGGCTGCACTGCACTCATTCTGGAAACATTTGTTTAAATGTCAAGCGTGATAGTTAGGCCACGTTAAACCTACAGTCTGGGTGGGTGTATACAACATAAACTGTGTGTGTGAAAATAAAACAACGCATACATTTAAGTTTGAGAATATCTTAATTCAGAGCAAACCTAAAAGTTCTCAGTGTGTCATCAATAAAAGCAAAGAGCAAAGTGAAAATATTGGCGCACACATGCAGTTTAAAAGAAAGTCACGCACACTCTTGATGTAATGAAAACATTACTCAACAGAGAGACCCGGCTGTCCAGTCATATTGGCTATAAAAGTAGCTCTATATCGGTTAACTTTTCATATTTTGTGACAAGCTTATGTTAAAAGTACTGTAAGGATCCAGTGCTGGATGACAACACTCATCACTTTTTAGCTTTGAGGTCTACGAGGCAAAGGAGGCTTCACTTTCACTTTCAAGACAAGATCAGACGGGGAGATTAGAGAACCTTATTGCTTCGCCAAGACTCCACCAGCAGTTTTTTTTTTTTTTTCTGTTTATGAATTTTTATGTTCACTTTTTGCACTTGTCAGTAACCACGTCTCAGTACCTACTTTGAAGATGCAGCCCGAGCTCTACTTCGCTGAGCTGATGCACCAGCCATACTGAACGGCTCACTTTTAATGTTTTGAAAGAAGAGTTGGGTTTGTCTGGTCTGGTCTGTGTTTAGTGTGAGTTGCTGCGCTAGAGGAATATTCAGCTACATGCTACAAAGAGGGTTTGAATTCGGTATCTCTGCCCATCTTTTGGAGAACTGAACCAGCAGCTCTTCAGTGACAGGCCTCCGACCTCATCATCAGACATCCTACATCACCTTATGGTGTAATAGCAAGAAGCGTATCACATATTAGTGCATTATGAAGCGATGATTACAGTCTGCTGTTCCCTCTGCTATAATCTCTCATCGCTGCCTTTGCTTCTCCGGGCTGCCAGCTGCGGTTCATGCAGCTAATTCCTGCCTAATTGAGTTTGGTGCCATTCACATCTGAAATCACATAATACCGCATGTGAGCTTAAGTAGTCTTCAACCTACTTTTAAGAAGAATGTTATTCACGGCTTCTTTTTTTTTTTTTATGTCAAAAATCTCAAAATTGAGTTTCTCGAGGAGAACAAGGCAGTACTTTCAGACAAAGGCATATTTTGCAAATCCAAAATGTGAGATGACTGTGCGTCAGTCAAAGCGTGGGCCAGGTGGAGAGGAGGAAAGCGTGAAGAGTGTCAGCGCAAATTTGCAAATCTAGGATTCCTCTGATCAGCGTTCTGTGGAGAAGGCAGGGGTAGAGCTGCCCAGCGAGCACACCCCAGCTGTCAAAAGCAGTAAACGAGTGCTGGAGATTCACATGTTTTTGTGCTACAGTTCTTCAGAAAGGGCATCTGAGTAGGCAGTTTAGTTTGGCTAATTAATCCACTACTGTTTTTCAGTCAAGTTAATTTTAGGATAATCTGAATAGGATGTATACAGTCACGAGTTTTGGCAGGTTTCTCTGTAAAGTGGCTGTATCATCAGAACTTCACATCAGTACTGTTCAAGCACTGAACCATCTTCCCCGGTTGTGAAATACACTGTAATAATTATGTAGCTGTGGAAAAATGACACTTTCATCATGTGTGCTTTTCCCCCTCTCCAGACTATAGTGTCCAAGTACGGATCACAATTTCGTGGTAATTCCCAGCACGACGCCCTGGAATTCCTCCTGTGGCTGCTGGACCGCGTCCATGAAGACGTCAACCTGGCCTCCCACAACAACAACAACAAGGCCAAAGGTCCCGGAAAGGTAAGAATCTGCAGGGCTGTTGGGTCATGTAGCAGCAGGCGACATGATAATTCTGCTTCTCACTAAGAAAAGCTCCCAGTGTCACTGATCAGAAAACAGCCCCCCCCCCATAGTAGCATCTATAATACAGGTTCAAACTGCATGCTCAATTGATGCATAACTAATACATGACTCATTATGATTAAATGCAGTAATGCATTATACAAGAACGCCTGTGGCTTGATATATGGTGAAATCATTATTAGTTCTTGTGATTCGAGATCACTTTATGAATGATAACTCACACTTAAGACACATTAATTAACATGAAATCACGTTATTTTTAAACAGGTTAGTGTCTCAGACCAGTGCATCTCATTTTTCCACTATTGTCACATTCAAATTCATATGAATATTGCAGCATATTCAAGCCAGCGTTCTCGCATGAATTCAAGGTAATATGCATTGCATGCAGCAATGTAGCCAATCATATCTGTAGTAACATACAACACAATGGCAAATGTTTTCTGGTGTTTTCCTCCAGTGCTTCACATTACTGACGTCCTCATTTGTGTTGCTTATTATCAAGCTCGCAAGTCTCCTTCATGAGGATGTTCAGTGGGTTTTCTTTCTTTGTTTTTGATAATTCAACAGATAGCAACATTATAGTTAACTCTCCAGAGGTTATCTACGGGTCTCAGGATTCATTCTGCAATGCAGTTTTCATGCCGCTGAAACCAGTGTGGCAGCCGAAGCTGTGCAGCCTTGTTCCGTGTCTTAATGCATTGCCTGTGGACAAGCAGAGTACAAGTGTGGCGATTTGGTGTTTGATTTTCTCTCAGCACGTCGTCTCCTGGAGGTAGGCCTGCAGGCGCGCTGCATCCTGATACTCCTTGAATGGAACTTTGAACTGCTCCGCTGTGAGCCATTAAGGCAGAATTTTCATGTATTATTAAATACATGTTTTTACTTCTGAAATAGACATCCTTCTTTTTTGTAGCTTTATTGGGGTGATAACTCGTGGTATAATTTATGAGAAGCGCTATACTTGCTGTTGGTGAGTCATTGCAAATAAATCTACTCAAACTCAGTGCCCTTGTGTCTCCCGAGGCGCTAACTGCAGAGATTTATTCTGTTGTTTCATCATTTTGGGACTGGGAGATATCGAGATCAGGAAGTCTTACACTCCCAAGGCTATACATTGGATAATTTAAGATACGACATCCCTTTTTCTGTGATGCTGGTATGACCCACATGCAACCTTGCATTGAATACTACAATTATAAAAAGAAAAGCTATGTTCTTTCTGAAAAGAACAGGAGGGTATGCACAACATAAAGAATGAACAACCAAGGTTATATTGAGGATTTTGGCTGGTCTGGAAGTTTGCTCCTCCGTTCAACTGCAGCTAATGCTCAGTCCTTCCATTGGCATGTGAGTGATTAACTGAGGCAGTGAGACAATTTAAGAGATAGTGACAGAAATGAGTGTGGGACTGTTTTAACAGTCCACCTTCATCATCTGTGGGTGTCCAGCTCCCCATATCAATGAAAATCTTACTTGCCAGCTCCCCCAGGTTGTGTATGTTTCTGGTGTTCACACAGAATATCACATGAACTAAATCTCCTTGTGAGTTGCCCTTTAATGCCGGATAAGAGTGAGCGATGGGGTGAGGTTTGGGAGTAAGGGGGAGTCTGGACTGTGTCTTTGAACGTACATGGCTCCGCAGAGGACATGACAGGAGGTTAGGACTGGAGAGCTGCTGATAAGGTCTGTCATGATGAGTCTGCAGCACCCCAGGGAAAATGTCGCCGCACCTTGTTAACACCCAAGGAGCCAGTGAGGTGTGGAGGACATAAACCTTTAAAAAGATAATCCTGGATCCTGCTATATGATGGTTTCTCGACTTATTTGATATAAGGAGCATGAGTCTTTCTCTCAACATTTAGCCTTCCTCCCATTGAGAACTAGATAATGGATTTAACGTTGAACAAAATCCTGTCCCTGATTGGGTGAAAGCCAACAAAAAGTGGAGACGACGGCTAAAGTTGAGAAGCTCGAATTGTAAAACACAAGACATGACTATTTGAGGCAGGATGAAAGCAAGGCTCGTGGGATCTCAGAGGTAGAGTGTTGGATAATTCAGAAACAGATTACCAAATCAGAGATGATTAGTTGAGTGTGAACTAAACAGGGAGTCCTTTATCCATGGTGATTTGATTATCTACTACGCAAGCAGTAGTATCTTGGTGGGGACACTCATTTTCTAATCCAAATGCTAGTCAACATACAAGGTTGCTCTAAGAGTTCTACTTGTTGAAAATGCGATACTCAAAATCCAAGACTGACTTGAATGAACCCCTGACTTTTCATCTTGGTCTGCCATGAGGTTGGCATTTTTGGTTTTGAGTGAAATGTTTCAACAGCTATTGGATGGATTGTCATGAAATTTGGCGTACACATTTGTGTCGACCTCAGGGAAATCCTCTAACTTTCCATTTAGCAACATCATCAAGTAAAATTGGTATTGTGCCCAGTACTTCGGTTAATGACCAAACACCTACAAAAACAATGACATGGCCATTAGCTTCAGCTGTGCTTTGTGTTGAGTGTTGATTAGCAAAGCCTGGGAACGTTCAGGTTTGGTGACTATATCTCTGAGATGAGGTGGTTCACACTGTGCTGACTAAGTCTGCAAAGTATGTGATCAATGCAGTTTATGATGTAGTGATGGGATGACATGTTTTGCAAAGCAGCTCATCGTTGCACCATAAGTGCATTTATGCAACATGTTGCAGGTCAACAGATGCCTGGAATAACCTGTAGGTCTTAAACTGCTGTAGGTACAGCTTTGTATGAAAACTTCGAGGTATACTATGCAGTTTTTCAGTTATTGTTAATAAACACATCATTCAAACTTGGCCCTTCCTCCCTCGCTGCACCAGAAGAGCACTGCTTGTATGAACACTGCAAGCTGCTATTGTAGGAATGTTACATTTGGTTTAGTGGAAAGGCCAAGCGAGCCAACTAAGCTAACCACCAGCACCTCCCTGTCCTCCAGAAAACAGGTCAACTCCATGTCACTCTTCATCCTCATCCTCTCCTTCAGTGCTCACCAGCGAGTGACAGCCAACCCCAAAGTCACTCTCATTTTGTCCACTTGCCGTTTTGCCGCGCTGTATTTGAGGTTTTTCAGTTCTGTGCCCACCATATTCATAGCTTTCTCTTGGATGTGGGCTGCTTACAGTCTGGCACCTGGTTGCTACCTTTTTCTAAAGTCCTGACCTCACCTGCATGCTGTTATTGGCTGGGACCTACACACCCGCTGCACAAAGGTGCAGGCCAGAAACATCCCGAACATGGCAAAAGAAGACAAAAATAAGAAAACACAAGCAGAGGGCAGGGCCTCTGCAGATAAACACACCACAACACAATTCTAGTGGCTCATAAGTGATGACTGAGAGAGTTTATTCATTGTGTTTTAGGAAAATCCTGCATAGTCTAGCTTTAAATGGTTTATTAGCCTCCTTGTACTGTACAGTCCATGATTAGGCCATTCCCTTGTTAATCTTTGTGCCATTTTTTGAAAACCTCTGACATGTTTAATTAGGGATCACTTCAGAAGCACACACTGCTGTAACAGAATATTCTGCATGAATAATATCCTTTGGAGTGAGTGAGAGAGTGAAGAGGAGAGCAGCGCTATGGCCTCTGTCCAGAGCAGAAAATCTCTTGTGACAGTTGTCTCTTATGTTTGTCCAGGCCCTGTGCCATCAGCCAGTGTGGGCTCTTTGCAAACACCAAGGTTGTCATGGATTTCGGTTTTATCAGTGAGGAAACATGCAGGCACATAGGCCTCTGCTCAATATCAGGAGCAGGAGGGAAATCATTCCGCTAATTCTGCCTCCCAGTGAATCATAGTCTACTCCTTGTCTTATTCTCTGCTTTGTCTCTTACACACTGTACCTCTGTAAGAATGTACAGTAACGCTGTGGTATGCAGTCTGCTATCACTGCCCCACCCACAAAGGAGCTTTGTGAGGGGCAACGAGGGCCTCACTGAGGGCAGGAGAAGGCCAGCTGCAAGAAAAAGTGTCTAAATAACACCCCTCTTCAACTTTTAAGAACCATTCAGGATCATTTTTGGTCCGTGATGGTTTGTGTGCTTGCTTGTTTGTTGTTCACCTTGGTGTTAATCTCCTCTGCTGCAACCCTGCAAGAGCTGTGGTGGTGCTGGCTGGCTGGCAGAGTCATCCAGGGTCACAGCCAGGCTGATGGGAGGCGTCAGTGCCCGTTTACCAGTCCACGCACGTTCAGCCAAGGAGTCTGCAAGCTCCATCCTCTTATGCTGCTAATTCAGGAGCCTGTGGGGCTATGCTAATTGTTTTTGAGCATGTGTTATTAGTTAGCACTTTGCAGAGGGGAGACAGAGCCCAAACAGAAAGTAGAAAGTTAGGAAGAGGGACCCTGAAACAACCCCCCACCCCCCCTTCCCCTCACTCCCTCTCTCCATCCACAGTCTCCTTGGGCTGTCTATGTAGTCGCAAGCAGTGAGCGTCAGAGTAGCTGGAGCTGAAGTATTTTGTATTTGTAATGGAGGGTGACAGTTCACAATCATTTACCGTTGACTCCCCGTGGCTTGGACTCATGTGGCGTACATTCTCTGTTGGTTTGTTGATGATTACTTAGGAAACACAGTGCAAGTGTGAAGCTCTCTCTCTCTCTCTCTCTCTCTCTCTCTCTCTCTCTCTCTCTCTCTCTCTCCCTCTCAGCTCTCTCTCTCTCTCTCTCTCTCTCTCTCTCTCTCTCTCTCTCCCTCCCTCTCTTGGCTCTATGAATGCGGCTCTTTGTAAGTCGCAGGAAGAAAGAGACACTTGTTGTGTAGCCCCAGTACAGAGATGGAGAGGTGAGAGCGAGTTCTCTTCAATCGTGTGGCAGTGGAGGGGGGAACAGTAGGCAGTAGTGACAGCCAGAGAGATGGAGTAACAGAGAGAGAGAAATTACTTCTACGTAGCAAAACCTGCAGTAGAAATGGTAGATTGTGGATGTTTCTCCATTACAAATGTGTCTGCTCCCGCAAAAGTATAGTTTTTGTTACAAGGTCAGACTCTGCACAGAGTGGAGATTACCAAAAGACTGAACTGGACACTTAATTTATCATAAGAACAACAGCACCTGCACCCAGACAATAGGACAAAACTTAATATTGAGAGTAGAGATGCAAATGTCAGGAATTTCCTTAATGGATTATTAAATGTGTTAACAGTTGATAATCGCTGCAAAGTGCAAGTGACTTAGATATTTGAGCAATGAATAAAACATCATTGAAATTATAATAACAAACTAATGCCTTCACTCTGTGGTGCTCTAACTCTCTTCTGTCACCCTTCAAGAAATGCCCGAAGTTAAAATATTATTGCTGCACAACTTTCAGGCTTTATTGGAGGACATAAATTAGATGAGTTTGAACATGCTGGGCAGAGAAGTACATAATTTTCTAACCCCCCCCCCCCCCCTTTTTTTTAAACATCTGCTCAGATTGGACAGATGTCTCGGAGAAATGCACAAATACAATCGTGCATCACCTGCATATGTTAATGGGATTTACACCCAAAGAAGGTCACTTAGAAATGACTTTTGTTTTGATGTCATTGAAAAGCAGTGCTTGTCTTCAGCATCAGCATCGTACCATGCTCTTGAAGCTTCTGGCGTGCAGTGATGAGCAGCTGTTAGCTTGCTCTGTTGAAGCTGGTAGTTTGGTGTTAGCATGAGCCTCTGGATAGCAGCATCCCCGGACAGCTGTCAGATAACAAGGTGATGGGATTGCCACAGCTCTACAGTTGTACTCAACTGGTTGCTCAGTCCGGGGAGTTAGCTGGCTGTCACAATGTGTTCAGTTGGGCGTGATTATTTTTCATCTATGGAAGGCAGTGGACCATCGTGTTACACAGAAAGAGGCTCCAAATTGACTGCAGAGAAAAATGTGTAGTTGGATTAGTTTGTTAATATTAAAACAACACATTTTTTATGATCAGATATTTTTATTATTAAAACAAGACATCAAAGGTTTGTTTTGTTCAGGTTTCTTGGTACATAGTAAAACCTGCAATAAAACCACACATGAATCATCGTAGTTTGCTGTTTTATGTGATGTATTGCTAGCTTGCTTGCTAAGATGCAACAACACGAATGGGGGAAATGCATTCATTTAAGCATGTGATAAATTTGTTGCTCGGTGCTGTTTGATACAAAAAAAAAAAAAAAGGATCAGAAGTTGCTAAATCTAGCGACAATATTGCTGAATTGGTCTTACTTCACCTAGTGACCTAATCCGGTACTACACCAAAAGCACGTTCTCATACTGCCCGTCCCTTGTGTTCTGTGTTGCCAGTTGACATTGATTTGCATTGGTTTGATTATTAATGGCAATAAAACAATACTCAGCTAATCATTGCTGTCCTGATGTAAGTGAAGAGCATCTGTAGAGCAGCTTTCAGTCAGTAGGTTTGCGCTGTGTGTTCTCTTAACGTCATGATCGGGGCTGATAAGCCTGGTCCTCCTCTTCCTCCAGATTAGCAGCACAACCATCACTGTGTGGCCCCTCTTTGGTCATTACTTGTGCTCTCCTTCCCTTCCTCTGCCTGCACATTTGATTTGTATCATGTGAGTGATTGTATACTGAAATTAGACACTGCATGCAGACAGTGACCCAGACGTTGCATCGAGATTTCATCCTCCTTTTCACTGAGTCTAGCAGTACATGACCATAAATGCACCTCTAAACACACAGCCGGGCGCTGCAGTTGCCTGTGTGTGGTCAGTGCCGCTCCCCTCTCTTGTCAGGGCTGGATGCGAAGAGTTCTCTTGCGATTCTTGAATGTTTTTGGGTGTGTGTGTGCGCGCACGTGTGTGTTTCCTCTCCACTCTGCCTTTGATTCTGTCTGCCCTGCCAAGCTGAAATGGCTTCCTGTGGCTCAGATCCACCCAGCTGGAAAAGCAGCTTGGAGGGAAGGGTCCGAATATGACCACTCTGTGTTTGAGGTCCTCCGTCACCTCTGACCCAGATTGGCGTTGATTGGCCAAGAGCCTTAAGCCCCCAACAGATGCTAAGACGAGAGTTTGCTGTGTGTAGAAATGAGTGTTAAATGAACTTAATGCATCTAAATATAGTCAATACCTTGCTCAGTCATGGAGGTTGGATCCTAAAAAAAGGAGCTGGTTTTGCTGGCTGGGGTTGCTGACTGTGGCACAGACACAATTAAGATGCAACCGTCTGACTGCTCCAGACAACACAATGCATCACCGCTGGTTTAAAGAACAGTTAAAGGACATTTCTATAAACAGCACTCTGCAGGGAGCCCAACCCAGAAAGCATTTTCTCATTAAGTTCTGGAGAGCTTTAAAATAAAAGGAAACAAAATTACCATTTGCTTTTATGGGATTTTGACTTCTCGGAGAGTCTACATGGTGTAATTGCTTAAGAAGTCAAATATTCTCCAAACTATAAATCAGCAGCACACAAAGCTTTCAGAGTCATTGTTTGAACTCTCATAGATTTGTCTTCAAACGTGCTTTGCCTGAGAAGAATGAAGTTGTTTTGCAAAGAAATATAGTTCGATCAACAGATTCTTTATTTCATATTAAAAAAAAAAATCTCTCACACACAATTATTCGCAATCCAGCTGAGTCTGATTGGCAGACAGCGCCGACCCCAACAATTTAAGTGATTCAGATTTGCTGAGTGGAGGCTTTCCAGCGAGCATGTCAATTCAATTGGCTGAAACCAGGCTGACTGGAATGATTTAAACAGTTGTTGATAGATATAATTTAAGCAGCGGGACGTGCCTGTCACGCCAAGTCCAGTTTTAATGTGTGATCTTGAGTTAAATTGAATCTGCCTGCGAAGATGAATGGATTTTTTAAAAAGCAATAATTATCAATCCGGCCTCACCAACAAATGCCAGTTTAGACAGAGAGCTTTAATCATGTAGGAAAGTTTGGATTTCTGCATTATACCTTCAACCCAGAACATACTTACTGTTGTTTGTGATGGCCATTAAAACTCTACCTGACTGGCAGGTACAAGAGGCTCCCGTGTGTCTCTGCTGATTGATGTGTGGAGTCATTTCCTCCTCATCTGTGCCACCACAGTCATCAGCAGCAGCCGCAGAAGCAGGAGGGTAATAATAAACCTCATCGGCTCAGGAGGACAACTCGCCTTCATTTGAATTAATTTCCCCCTCAGCCTCTGCTGCTGCTCTCTTAAAGGTGGGATAAATCTTCTTAAGAGATGTCTCACAAAGTCATATCCACCAAGAACATTTCCAGTGAATTCCTCCCAAGTTTATTTTTAGATTTTAAGAGAATGCAGTTTAAGCAGCCAGCGTCTGTGTTGTGTCCTCTGTCTCTTTGAGAGGAGGACTGCAGTCGAGAGGCAGATAAACATGCCATCAGTGGGCACTGATTGGCTCCACTGGACCCAGTGAGCTTAATGGTTTGTTATATGTTGCTGATATGACACGACGCTTCTCCACTGAAACAAATGTGTCCTGTTGATTGCTGCTCTTTATCTGGTGTTATTTATTGTCCTACATCTCTAAAAATCAGTGACGTTGATGAGGTAAAACAATAAATGGATTGTCTTTGTGCTGTTAGCAAATGATGGCAGGATGATCTGTTTTATTTATGGATCACACAGCATTCCAACTTTTTTGGAATCGGGGTTGTAGAAGGTAGAGGTCTTCCTGGGTCCAAAAATTTGTGCCCAATCCCAAAAAGACCTGGAAATGTATTCCCAGGAACCAAAATGGATCCTTGCCAAGAAAGTTGGTAAAGTACATCCAGGTTTTCTGTTATTCCTCTTGCTGATTGAAACAGCATCCACTCTTTATTTCATCTTAGAAGTCCACTTGCTGTTTCGGTTAAGGATGACAAACATGACTTGTTTTAAATCAGCTTTGCAGTTTTGAGCATCGAGCATAATAAAGATAACTTCGACTGTTCGCCCGTTTGAACTATAACTATGATTGACTCGTTTGCCTGTCACAGCAGCAGCTGGTGAGCTTAGTTTAGCACAAAGACTGGAAACAGCTCCTCCTCCGGTGACGTTTTTACACTTTGGTATTTCTACAATTTAACAAACATGATGTGTTATAGCGGGTATGTATAGTGAGCTTTAGCTCCATTAAAAAGGTCAGTATTGGCCCTGATGCGGTACATCCCTTCTCATCACCATTATATTTGTATAACAAACTCATACAGCTGGATCCTATCCCAGCACGCACTGGACAAATACAATATAACAAAGTGCCGGTCCACTGCAGGTGGAGTACTGAAGGCAGACACTCACAGTCACTCAAACTCAAATTCATACCTGCGAGCAATTTAGAGTCTGCAGACCATTTTTTGGATAGTGGTAAGAAACGGTGGAAACCCAGCAGTCCATGTAAACTCTGACAGAGAGAAGACAGTGACAGGTAATAAAGTCTGGGTCATTTCCACTGAAGTAAAACTGCTGAGGACAAACAGTGTTCAGAAAAGTGTGCTGAGAAACCAGCTGCCAAGACTCATCTCATTGTTCTCATGTCTGAAGTTACTACGTTCATTATATTTCCTCAAACTCAGTGTTTGCAGCCTCAGTCAGTCCTCTGTGACTCACTCTTAGGTCAGATCGTTTGAGTGGTAAGTAAAGGGCTTTCGGTTAAGTCGATGTCATATTCAGTCATCAGTCAACACTCTGCTCATGTCCTGCTTTTAAGATGTGACTCATTCATATCCCACCCAAGACAAAGAAATATTTGCAGCTTGTTGTCATAAGTTCTCTCAGTGCGGCTGCTTGTTATAGCGCACACGCCGTCAGTCAGGAAGTGTGTTGACAGTGCATCACGACTTTTCAGGCCACAAGAATAGAGCCTCCCTCCTGACCAGCTTCTCATCTTGGCTTCCTCGTGTCTTTGTTCCTGTCACCATGTCTGTCTGATCCATCACGTTTTTTTCCCCTCTGTCTCATTTCGTTTCTCTTGTTGAAAGCCTTTTCATTTCCATCTGGCGATGATGAAATTCATTTTGAGGCCTGCGCTCTCTTGTCATTAGGTTCTTGCTCTCAGGCTAGCAGAGGCAGCATACACGCTGCCACCACAATGGCTTCCTCCTCTCATCTCTCACCTTCAGAGAGGAGGATTCAATGAACTGCCTTTGACTGGCCTCCCATGATGAACAGGATTCCCCCGCTGCCAGTGTAGAACCGTCAAAGTCGTCATACTTCAATTTCATGTTGGACTGACACTTCAGTTTGGAACCATATTGAACATTTCCATCACGTGCTGTACAGATGGAATTGATCAGCATTGTCCTTTTGAAGAACTAGTTTCTTTCTTTTCTTTGGGGGGGAATTATAACATATACTCCTGAATTTCTACCAGCAGCTCCCCGATGTCCTTCCAAAACCTTTTGGAGGACATCGTTGTTAAAAAAGTGCTGTGGATCATATAAGTCGTGCCGCATCTCACCCTCATAAAAAAGTCTCAGGTCATCTATGTTGACTGCTGACTGGAGGGATAAAGGAAATGTCAAGGACGACAGCGGGGATTTTGGCCAATGAAACTAGGTTGAAGTCGGAGTGTGTGAAACTTTGAAAAAACAGAACAAGAGCATTTTTCCAAACAAGCTACTTGTAAATCACGATGTGATATTATATCGATTCTTTGAACGACATAATATTCGCTGATATCACAAAGCTGGCCATGGCTCAATTTCGATTTGCCCCAGTTACCTTAAAGAGCCCTCATGCACACGCACAAGATGAAATCTCATCTTTAACTTGATTGTACAGACTCTATGTGAAGTTTCACTGAAGTGCTGTCTTGATGGGATTGCATACAATAGCGAGGCTCCAGAGTATGGATGTCGTTCTGACATGCAACAAAGGTCCCCAGCTGGAACTGAACCAGCAACGTTGCCATTATGTGGCACAAACCATTCGGCTACCAAGGCACTCTGGTCACTGCCAAAGTTAATGTAATGTAAAACAGGAGTGAGCCATGCTAGCACTTCTGCAAGGCTGTATGCTAACATCAACTTGCTAAAAATCTCAGAATGTCAGTGCTGACATGCTAATGTTAAACAGCCAATATTCATCACCATCTGAGTTTAGCATGTCAGCATGCTAATGCTTGTATTGTTTTTAGTAACAGAATATGTTGTCAGTAGTGGGTGATTGGCTGATTATTTGTCATTCTGCAGGGGAATATGAATCTCTGAACCAAATTTCTTGGCAATCCAACCCCATAGTTGTTTAGACATTTCACTCAAAACAGCAAATGTGGCAATGGAGAGAGCCATGAGTCAAGGGATCAGGGGAGCCACGAACGCACAACATGTGGTGTAACATTAATACAACAAGTGGACATTAAGATATCAATATTTGTATCTAATTTTATGGTTATACATCTTGTCAAGACATGTTGCTAAAAACCAAAAATGTCAAACTCCTCTGGCACCAGAGGAAAAGTCAGGGGATCACCAACATCAGTGGGCTTCATCTTCTGGGGACCACGAATGTCTGTTCAAAATGTCATCCATCAAATAGCTGATGGACCGAAGTGGTGGACTGACACACTTTACTAGCAGGGATAAAAAAAACTGCTCGGTAATCATGTGCTTTAGACCAGAATTAAAGAGGCATAAATTGAAGAACCATTTCACATGTTTCAAGTTTCAGTGAGGCAGCTTCAGCACGTCGGATGATCTTCAGTTTATTCCAAAGCGGCCTCAACTTCTTGGCAACTCATCTTTGCTCTTTGAACAAAATTGACTTTGTGATACTCCATTGATCACTTTGGGAGAAATTCATTGTGTTGTTTGTGCCTTGGCACTGGGAGGTCAGAGCGCAGGCCAGGCTCCATGGAGCCTGTAAGGAATTTGGTATTTTGCTCAAAAGCAGTTTGAGCAAAATCTATGAGGCAGATGCATGCTCACAGCGAGTCACCATGGTGGTCACAGAGGGCAGTGTAATGCCAGAATAAAGCTGTTATAAAGATGCCACATATGACCTCACTGGTAGCTGGCTTGTAGACGGATGTACTAACATGGGTCAGGGCCAGTCTGTCCTTCTTCCTGTCCTGTCAGTGTGATTGAACTTAACATACATAGCAGTATAGCTACTGTACATGCAGCACTCCGTTCCCTCACAGCCCTGAGGTCAGCCTGAGTTCATACACCGTTGTATGGCCACTTTGCATGACCATTCAGACGCACCCCACCCAGAGCGATCAGCCACAGGGAATAATGGGCCAAAGGGTCACAGAGAAAAGCTTCCATCGTCAGTGTCATTGGGACTATTTTTAGAGAGGTGCGCACGCGACAGGAGGCAGCGTTGAAGGAGACTGTCCATTATTTATCAACGCTCTGTATGTCAGCTTCATGTACTACTTTGACTTTCTGAGTCATCCGGTTACTCAATAACACTCTTTTTCTCTCGCTCTGCCTCCATCGGTCTATATATCGACACACACACATATGCAGCCTCTTTCCGCCTGCCCCACATCTCTGTCTCTCCTCGTGCGTCTCTCTCTCCCCGTTACGATCACCGCGGGGATTTAGGTGCTGTTGAGTCTTGTTCTCAATCACTCCACTATAGTGCTTTCTCCAGCAGCAGCACACATCCATCCCTGTGTGTTTCCACGGCTTGTTTAAATTATTCACATCAGGGCCATTACTGGGAACGCTCGACCCCCATCCCACCGTCTTTTGACGATCTATCTCCCCCTCCGTCCCTGAAAACCCATCAGGATGAGACAGGTGGTCTGTGAGGGCTGGGGGGCCACGTTTCCTGGATTTTCACCACAGTCAAGTGAGAGTGCCTGAGTTCCTTTACAGTGGATCAGCTCCGAAGACGAGATGAATCACTCCCAGCAACATTTTTGGGGTGAATTATTGAAAGCCTCCCCACTGGGACAGAGTGCACCGTTAATCTGTACGATTTCAGGCTTTCGTGCCGAAGCACCGATGACCAGGAGTCAACAGTCTTGGATTTAACAGAGACTTGGTAGTGAGCTGCTCATCTGTGTTTGCATCCTCGCTGCTCAAATGGATAATGAGTAAACGCAGTGCTGTTTCCAAAGCTGCCAAATCTCTTTTTAATAACATTGATCTCAGTGTGGGAAAATTCTCTGAGCAAAATAAAATAAGTGATTTCTTAGCAGATAACAGAAGGAGCATTTTCTTGTTTAGTCAATATTGTATTTATTTTCATATTAATTTTGATATTAATGGGGAAAAAAGAATCCATTTGCCATGTTTGTCTGTCAGTATGAATAACTATCTAAAAACCACAATTCCCCAGACTGTCAGTATATTTCAGAATGGTATTCCTATTAAAATACAGTCATATCAGCTGGTATTCTCTATTGTTTGAAGAAAATGACACTTCTGAGGCAGCTGTCTGATCCTCAGCAGCCAGCTGCACAACAATGTGCTAATCAAGTCTGGCTCCCTCCATCAATCTGGCCCCTCTCTCTTCCCCTTCAAGTCAGCTTAAAAATCACAGTCTGTGAACTCTGGCCTCCCGCTGACAGTGCTGAGCCAGCGGCCAGGCTCCAGCCCACCACTCAGTTGCATGCTGTATCTTTGTCATTTATCTAAATCCCAGAAATCAATTACAGCACGCTAAGGTGCCAGGGTGAGGGATTTGAGTTTTAATTTTCTCCTTGCTCCTCGGGCACTGGCACACACTCCTATCCTGGCATTGAGGCTTATGGATTAGGCAGAGGTAGACAATTCTCTGGCTTTACATATCTGGAATATTAGCAGCTGTGCATTTTTCTGTTTATATTTCTCCATGTTACCTTTTCAGATATGACTGGTTTGACCGCAAAATAGTGTCGATCCGTTTCATTTTGGGAAATCTTCCCTGCTCAGCCCTTAACTTCAGTCCTTCAGAGTTACGACTTCCCACTCTTCCATAAATTTTGATATTCCAGAAACCTCATTATAGAAGTTTGTGAAGTTTATGATGTGTATTGTTACAACCCCTCTCTCTGCTGCAGAGTTTTTATCGTCTTTTTCAGGAGTCTGAAGTCATTTAGGGTTGTTAGCTTAACGTGGATGCACCTGTTATGCTGTAGTAAAATTGGACTTTGTCTCTCGATTTATTTTAGGAACCAGGCAACGTGCATTCTTGTCCAGCCTTTTCATGACAGGAAAAGCACAGGTCGAGCTACTAACATTAACGATGGCACTGTTGTATTAAGTGTTCCAGGAAGCCTCTCCAGTGAGCCAGCATGCACAATACCAAATCCTGGAAGTGGCTCAATATGTCTGCCATCAAAAGGATCTACCGTCTCTTTCGTTTTGTACAGAGTTCAGTCTGATTGAACAATGCATGCAAAACTCGGAAGCTGCACAAAGAAGTGCAACGCTATGAATGCCTTCCAGGAGAGAATGAAATCTCGGTATTTAAAGAATTATCCCCCGTCTATGAAGATTGGCACTTCACTGCGTCTTCAAGTGTTTGGAACAGCTACCGTATTAACACTTTTGCCTTCTGGCATGGTTGGACAGCACGCTGCGCAAACTAGTTCTTGAGTTTTTGAGTGTGACCTGTAAGCCGAAATAAGGCCTCCCCTCAGTGGTTGGTTTGGTGTATCATCTTGCAGTCCAGGTAGGTCAAAAGGAGACCAAATGCTACCCTCACCAACAAACTATGCTGAAGGGAAGTAACTGGCACAAACAGAAGCATCTACCACGTTCACCTCCCAAAATGGTTGGTGAATAGCTCCAAAATAGCTATGCCAAAATCAACAAACCAATCTGCAGTTACACTCCTCCAAGATAAACCAAGTCAGCAGCCACTGTGTCTGCCACAGGAGGTAGCAACATGGGCTAATTTACTCCTAACTCCTGCAATATTTTTCTCCTGGTAGAGCACCCACTTATCACAAAGCAGCTCCAAGCATGTGATAATGAGGGGAGACAAGCCAAGTGTTAGTGTCAATAAATATGTTTTATTTGAAAAGTAACTTTTCAATTCAAAGGCTGTTAATTTCATACTGCACATGAAGTATTTAAACAGTTACTAAGTATATTGATGTTACAGGAAATGATGCTGCATCAGTACTGTAGAACCTGCATGGCAAGAGGTGTGTGTGTATGCGTTATAGGCTGCAAATTGAAAAATCAAACCAAAGCAACAAAATGTCTACGTTTCAGTGTAAATGGGTGTTGTACGGTATGCACAGAAGAAACATATTAGTGTGTACAGGTAAAAAATGGAATTTCACACCCTCTGCTTTCTACACTCCCCCCTTTATGGTCGCCACCTACCCGTCGGACCTGACTCTAAAAATAGCTTCTCAGATTTTTTTCCCGTCTGTTGCCTGCCTGTTTAGTTGCATTTTATCAGTTTGAAGTCGGCGTATTTTTTGACAACCAATTTCAAAGATAGCATCTCAATTTCAGACCGGCGCATGCCACCTCTTGAGAGGGACCCCTGTTCCGTCCGGGTCACTTAACAACCTCTAAAACAATTTCTTGGACCAGCAGCAGTCACAGCCCTGTTCCATGGGATTTGCTATCCGGCTGTGATCATTTAGATGACTGAGACCTTATCAGAACCACGTCACTCGGCATGTAACCCGTCAAAGTTTCTCGCTGTGCTTAAATGTCCGCATCTTCAACAGCTACTGTTAACATACAGCTGACGCCTTGCAGTCTTTGGCCAGGGCAGAGCTGTGCGTGGATTTCTGACAAGTGATAAGACCGGCTGTGTCTGCACTCTGTGGCCTCAATGTTGCTTTGTTATCTTTATATATAGATAGCAATGAAATCCATTCCCAAGTACAGTATGTGGAGGAAAAAAGAATGTGAAAAGCAGGACCTGATGTCAGTGCAGTTGATTAAAAAAGAAAATCTGAAGTGGTGCACTGTTAACCTCTCTCACTTTAACTACACATTGCATGTTTTAGTCAGTAACAGGAGGATCAGCTGGGCTGAACCCCCCTGATGTTTTTCAGCACAATATGACAAAGTGATAAAAAAAAAACTCTGCCATCCATGCAAAGAGGAGAGTAAGAGGGGGCGGACATTTGTCATTGTACGTGCCTGTTGAAGCACGGTGCAGCAGGAAGGTCAGGTTTCAGTCTCGCGCTCGATCTTTGCAAAGCTCAAATGCTCTTAGAAGAATAGAGTCGGGATTTGAAATGGTGGTGAACTGTAAAGGACTCTCCTGTCTGTCTGTGTCACACACTGATTTCTCAGACGCACACGCCCTCCGCTTCCCTCTCCCCTTTAGAAATTCTAAACCTCCTTTCAGCTCTGTTTGTTAGCAGAGGTCATGGTCGAGCTGCCAGCCTGGGAACAGTGGCAGCCAGTATGGGACCAGGAGCTAGAAATCAGTGGAATAGTAAACAGAGAGAGAGAGCGTGTGTCAATAGAGACGGTTCGGAGAGCACATTTCCGTTTGGCCCCGCCAGCCCACAGTAAAAGCACAGCTGAAATGATATGATGGCTTAATGCACTCTCAAGTGCCTGATTTTTACACTGGCTATTGTGGGATTGATAGCGTGAGAGCAGAGAAATGCTAACAAGGTGCTTGCGTGCCACATGATGGCCTTTTAAGCACAACCACTTGGTAACTGAAAGAATGTTTTTCAGGGCAATTTCTCCAGATGGAAGGTGTGAAATGGAGTTGATTCTGTACAGAGATGTCCAAAGTGATACAGCATGAGTGTTTGTTATTACTTTTGGCACTCTTTTAGCTGAGGTGGCAGGGGATGAAGATTGCCACTAACCCTAACCCCTAAATGATACCCGACGCGTTAAAAATGGGCAAATGACCGCTACACTACACACAGTCAAGGTAATACGACTGAACTCCGTGAGCCGTCCCCACTGCCCCAACACTGGCACACATATTGTTACATTTGCACAGCATTTCTCTGACTTTATTGTCATATATGTCTATTCTTCATATTCTTTATTGCTAAGGCTGCATTCTACGGGAGCCTCAGTAATAATTCCCAAAAAATTTTGCACCATTTCCATACACAGAATGAGTTCCCTCTCAGAATGATGACTCCACAGCCTGGGCAATAGAAACCTACGTGATGTATGACGTACGTGTATGATGGATCTCCGAAAAACCCAACAGCGTGACAGTGTTGTGTTTATGGCTGCCTTCCTCTGTGCTGCAGGGCCCCGGTGGAGCTGAGGAGATGCCGTCTCCTGACCTGTCCCAGTCCCAGCAGCCCAGTGTCCTGCACAGCTTTGTCCAGGAGCATTTCCAGGCACAGTACAAGTGAGTCTCGGTTTGTGACATACCACACTCACACCTACCAGAAATGAAATCTACAAATATAAAAACACCAGCAACAGGGCTCTTATGTCTTGATGACGGGTGAGGCTGTACAGTGAATCTGGATTTCCCCCATTGTAGGGAGCCGGTGTTGGAGCTGCTCTATCAGTGTGTAGGATAACATTAGTGGCCTGACAATGGAGCATTAAGCACAAATATTTAGCCATGAAATGCATATTTAATATCCATCAAGGTTCTTATTTTAAACTAGTCAGCTAGAAACATGAAAATCTCATGAAGCTAACGTTAGCTTGACAGGATGCTACCGCTGATAAAATGAATCTTAATAGAATAATATTTCCATTAAGAAAGATGCCACCGTGGAGATGGAGGGGACTGGGGTATGTTGGCAAATAAAGATATGTTCAAAAACTTTTTTTTTTTTTTTTTAAATCCTGTGTTGATATTAGCTGTACTGTCATCTATATGTAGGAAATCAACCTGCACCATATCATTATATCATCATTATATGAAGTGTCTTGGGAGTTTTGTTTACTGTACAGCAGCTCTACTGTTTTACTGTCAGGTCTAAATGTCAGACTGCCCTGCAAGAGAAAGGTCACAGCCCAAACAACCACTGCAAACACATGCAAGAGCAGCCCTGGGCTTTGTCCAAGCCAGATGTTACAGCCACACAATGTTTCTTTGGAGAAGTGGCTGAAATGTATTTGTGTAACACCTGCAAAGAGACAGGTCCACCACACAAAGCCCACCCATGCTTGTATGGTATTTAGGCTTCATTGATCAGATTATAGTGTAACTGCCAGATACAGCTGATGTAATGGGGCTGCCATTATTTCTTTTACACAGAGGTCCTTAGAGACACAGAAGCCTGGCTCTAAAGCCCAGTAAATCTACACAGCTCCTCCAGTAATTACCAAGCAGGCAAGAGCAGCAGTACTAAAAAAAAGTGTGATGAAAAGGCACCCTGGTACCCTAACCTCTGTGTCTCCCAGGGAAGTAGAAACCCCTCTAGAACAAGTACTTTTTGAGAGATTTCTTACCATTTGTGCCCGGTGAAATACAGTAATTTTGGTTGTTAGCTGTGCTGATGATCACGTATTCTCACCATTGTAATACCCTCTGAATTCGTCTGCTGTCCTTTGGATCACAAAGAGATGTTTTTTCTTGATGAAACTAGTTACTGTTGCTCTACACAGCAAAGCCCCAAAAGCAGGATTTTCACTGCCAACTGTCACCATTTCTCATGCAGCTGGATGTCCTCATGACTCCCATCAATCAGTCAACCAGGAGATAAAAGAGGCAGTTAATTTTTCACATAATATATGCATCTGTCAGCTGTGGCCGACTGGGAGCTGAGCGCCTTTCAGATGTCGAGTTTATCTGGCCAACTCATCTGTGTGCCATTTTCAAGTTTTTTTTCTCGCCTCTAAGAAAACATGAGGAAGCTCACACAGCAGATTTGTCGACGGCATGGTCATGTTAAAAGACGTTTACACCGTGGTCAATTACTCGCAGCTTTTTACAGGGTACTGCACTGTGTACGTTGCAATGAATACCATCTTATCCAGTCGGTTTAAAAATTCAGAGGCCGCTGATGGTGCCAACTTCTTCGCCCCAGGCAGCTGTATCTTCTGTATCCAGCTCCTGATGCCGATGCAGAAGCACCATCTGGACTCCATCTACAAACCACTGACCACACTGACCGATTATCGAGGTCTTAGATTCAACACCAAAATCTGATCCATGTTTTAATTAAAACAGTTTTTAAAAGTAGTCCCTCCAGACTCAACCGCTAATATCTTGTTTGTCGGCGCCATCCTCCATCTGCCATTCCCTCGCAAAATTGGCAGCTCTGTGCGACTGCCAGTAATACATCTGTCAGAGCGCATCTCTTAATTGCTACCCTCACTGTCAAATGTTTCAGCTGTGACACCTTGGGTGTGTCTAGACAGAAAGCAGCAGCCTTCGCAGGCTGGAAGGCAGAATTTGTTCCTCTCACCCACTCAGAGACTGTGCTAGCCAAGGAAAGTGGGTGAGATGGTACCGAGGGAATATGTATACATGACTGGGTTGGCTAAGCACAAACTTTACAAAAGAACTCTAACATATACAGTAAGTGTACAGTCTGAGTCTGTTTTAACAATGCAAAAAGCCGTGCATCTCAAGGCTGCGAGCTTTTAAATGGAGATGAACGCTTTTGGGAATGTATCGTCACTGCTGCCGTTTGACTTTGAACAAATATTTCTCGACTCCTGTCCCTCTCTTTTCCTCCGAGTCCTGAGGCGCCACCGCTGCCTGTATAACACTTCCCAACACAGTGTCCGATGTGATACAGCATCCCGGGTTGACGGACCGGAGAATTATCCTTGTAATAGCCTGGTTTGTCACTTTGCAATCATCACAGCCATTATATATGTTCAGACAAGTTAAATCCAAGCAAGCCGAGCCAGGAGTTATTGGATCTTAATTTGTGTTATCTGTCATCGCATGCTAGAGCGGACCAAAATCAGAGCTGAACTTTAGGTCAGTGTACGTTCAGGCTTCAATTTGGTGTCACTTTCAGGGCAACATAAAACACAGGTCTTACCTCTGTGGCAGAAGATTCAGTCTATCATCACTGATTTGTAAATCTATTGCATTGCTCTTCTTTTCCGGCTTTGATCACATTTATTTCCTTGCTTGATCAAAATCTGTTGTCTTTTGTCTCCACGCGGGTGAGTCACACGCTGCAGTCTGCAGAGACAGCAATGAAGATGTCTGTCAAGCATTGTTCATTAGAGTGAAGCCAAGTGACGGCCAGCCGAGCGTTCCGCGTTGCGCTCGTGGTGCTGTTTCGAAGCAGCTCGCCTTAATGTGCGCGATGCCGCTTTTTCTGACAGACCCCGCGTCTCGTCTGTGAATCAGTCCTTTGTTTTGATCACATCTGCTGACTGATTTGTTAAGATTTGCAGGATTGAGCAACTGGTACAGCAGTGGGTCAGATTATTGTGTATATTGTTATTCCAATCAGAGAGTTATGACACACATATTGAGATTCATGCCTTTTCCTTTTCAGCGCATTAGTGTGGTGAATAAACTACCACTCACCCCCCCAGCAGAGGATAGCTGCCAGGCTTAGTGAGAAGAATTAGCTACCAGTCTATTTGATTTTAACCTACTGAGACTGGGGTTTTTTTTTTTTTTTAATTGCCTCTCTAAGGAAAGAAAATCAGTTAGAGAAAGACACCTGGGTCATGTGTTACTCAGTGAAAGTCAAAGCTCTGGAAGTGTGTGGTAGTGCAGAGCATCCAGCTCACAGTCTCTTCAGCATGGCTGCATCCCAGACAGGATACGTACCTCTCAAGCACTGCACGCTTCCTCCATTAGAGCATCACCAGAATATCACCTCTTCCCTTGCTCCTTTTCTCTTTTTAAGTGTTTTAGAGCAGTGCTGGGCGCATCTATGTTTTAGTGGAGCCTGAGTGTGATTTGTATGCATGGAGTGCAGTTACCCTCACTGTTTCCTGGCGAGAATAAGACATCCGTAGGGCAGCCATTCTGCTCTGCCAAGAGGGAGAGATCCACTCAGAGCCAGTGTCAGCTGGGTTTGCTTGAATAAAGCTTTATTCACTCCCCCTTCTCCTCCCCCACTGGGTCTGTCAGGTGCCTTCCTATAAGGAAAACACATTTGAGCAGTTCATCTATGGCTTAATTTCCCGTGGTCGGACGGCGTGTGAAGGTCGGAAAGTTCACATGTAAACACACATAAGCTCGGGGAGTTAAAATGTTCCCTCCAGAGCCAATGAAAAAGATATGAGGATTAGGAAGAGGCTGGGGAGTATTTTTAGGCACGGTTCATGACACCAAAAGTCAATTTGGCATTCGAAATGAATAAGTTCATTTTCTTGATTAAATGGCACTATGCGTTCATCGTGATGAAGAAAGCCTGATTTTTCTTTATGTGAGATTTAAGTCTCCCGTAGCACTCAGTATGTGCTTTATTGCTGCTGGGTTATTAGTCTATTATCAAGTAATGTGCAGCACAGTGCTTTGCATACTGTCAGAGCAGCTGGAGTCAATCATATGTTATCTTTTTATATTAAGACTGAGGAGTTGCACTCAGAAGAATCTTTTTTTTTTTTTTCTAATTTCCCTTTTGAACAGAAAAGCTGGTTTTGAAGTAAAATGTACAAGGTTGCTTCTGCAAACTCTGGGCTTCCAATATGGCCGCCAGAATGATTTAAGGTTGATTGAAGCCGAGAGGACGGACCAGCCAGTTAACTGCTGGCGTGATTTAGAACAGTGGTTCCCAACCTTTTTTTATCTACTGTCCTCCTACTGTCCTGTCAGGCTATACTCCCAGTGTCATTTGTTTTTATCTGTTTAACACAGAAGTGGGTGTTCGTGGCCAGAGACATGCTTTCAGATTGTCTTATCCGTCTGTCCCATTCTCATGAATGCGATATCTCAGGAACACCTGGCTGCAATCTCATTACATCTGGCACAAACATTCTCTTGAACTCGAGGATGAACTGATTAGATTTTGATGGTCAAAGGTCACTCTGACCTCACAAAACATGTTTTTGACCATAACGTAAGAATTCATACACTGATTTTATCACATTTCACACAAACACTCTTCTAGGATAAGATAATGAAGTGATGACATTTTATATCCAAAGGGTCAAAGGTCAGCCTCACTGTGACGTCATAATGTTAACTCAGGAACAGAAGGCAGATTGTGACCATATTTCACATTTGGTCAGATACTGAATTGGTGACTCTAATCTTGTGCGCCCACCTTCAAACTGTGCTGATTGTTTAGATCTTCTGTCCTGTCGGTTTGCAGATGTGTATGAAGCATCTACATTTTTCAGTTTGTGGCTTCTTTGCAGCAACATCCATATTTGAAGCACTGTAGTCACCACAAGCTCATTGGTTCCGCTGATGTTGAGCTTCAGGTGACTGTTGTTGCTCCATGTGATGAAGCTCTCTATCAGTCCTCTGTGCCCCTGTGGAAAAATGGTCTCTAAGTGAAGACAGCATATCAATATAATTATATCATCCATTCCACCTAAAAATACACTTAATACCTTTTGTAAATTGCTTCAGTCTTCACTACATTACATGAGTCTGGGTCTGTAAACTGCAACTTGACTGGTTGGTGGACACAGACAAGCACAAGGTGGTAATTCTAGTTTTCAGTGACTGATTTCCCCACTTCTACAAGTAAGAAACCACTCAGAGATCAGTCAGAATTGACCAATTTAACATCAGTTTAATCTGCCAGGTTAAATATTGTCAGAGAAATGATTGTGTATGTTATAAGAGCATTTGAAAGCATTTATCACATTCATCAAAAGTCGAATCATTTTTTAAATGCTGCTTCCTGAATTTATGAATATGCAAATATTTTTCGTCTAACAAGTTCAACGGTTGGACGCTAGATGTCTCCTACATCACCATAAAGTTCGCTCTCAGTATTTGTGCAGTGGGTGCTTCATGCTTCCACGTCACACAAGTCAGCCATGTAGGTGTGCCTCTTAAAATCGTATTTTCAATGAGCACACAGAAAATTTACACTTTCAGCAGATGAAAGTGAAAACAGCCTTATAGTGTCAAACTCTGAACATACGTCAGTCTGCATAGTGAAGCTCTAACATTGGACTGCAGAAAGAAGAAGAAGAAAACACATTTTTGACTGGAGCGGGACATCAAAAATTTTATATTTAAGGCCATATTTGGTTTTATGTGTCTGATTGGTTAATGTCCAATCCACTTGTATACATAGTTAGTCTACCCCCACTGATGCTCAGAGACGTTGATAGAAACCACTATTCAAGATTCACTTTCTGTAATTACTGTGTATTTACACAAAGTCTTGTCCAGGAAATCCTGCACAGATTAACTCTAAATGCTGGACAAAACACTGAACTTAGTTGCAGACAAAATCACTTCCTGCAGTCAGCCTATTAACTTCAGCCGGCCCTCTGACTCATTGTTTAGGCAATTAGCTGACTGGAATATACTGGTTATTCCCTCCAGTGATATTAAGTGGGATTCATTGAAATAAGTGAACTCATCACCAATGAATGGAAATGAAAAGAAAATCACGGCCGTACACATCTGGACATTTCAGTGTCCTGTGCATCGCTTAGGAGAGCTGCCCACTTTTCTCTGCTTGGGATCCCGTAATGGCATCACATGAGCATTAGCAGCAAAGGTTAGAGTGATGCAACAAGATGGAAACTGCTTCTGCTGGTTCCCGTTTATAACCCTAATTATCCCAGGGGGCTTCTCCTCGTACTTCCCACCACCCCCCACCTCAACCCCTTGTCTCCCTCATTCTCACCAGTTACATCACTCGTCTTTTCCGTTCTCACAATCAGATCAAGGGCTAGCGGGTGGAACACCGTGTTCACTTTGACAGTGTTGTTCACTTCTATAACAAGATAAAGCCATCTCCTGTCCTGCCAGACTTAATCGGCAGGACTTCGAATTTGGACGTCTGCGCCAAGCCTCTTTTTCAAGACTAATGTGACTCTGCTTTCTTTTCCTCAGATCTTCACTGACATGCCCCCACTGTCTGAAACAGAGCAACACCTTTGACCCGTTCCTCTGCATCTCACTCCCCATTCCTCTTCGCCAGACCAGGTGAGCACTGCTGTCTTTAATCCAGATTTGGGTCTATCATCTGAAGTCATGATTCCTCTCGGGTAGACAGTTACAAACTGTCCCAAACAAACTATTGCATCTATTTTAGAGAATAGATTGACCTGTGCTTTGTCTCCAAAACAACATTAACAAACACTGTAATAGGTCATTCACTGCCCATTAGGTAATGAGGTCATGCTATCAGGAATAGTTTGACATTTTATTCCATTTCTTGCCAAGAGTTAGATGAGTGGATCAATACCACTCTGTGATGCTGCAGCCAGCAGCTGGTTAACTTAGCTTAGCACAAAGACTGGAAAACAGCTGGCTTGGCTCTGAAGTTAATGCATTCTGCCAAGAAATAGTCTGACATGAAACACCCTGTAATTGACATTTTTACACTTTTGTTGGGATTAAACAAACAACATATGACATGTTCACTGAGTTTTAGAGGTGCTGGTGAGTGTATTGTGTTACCTTTGCATAGTTAAGTTAACCAGCTGCTGGCTGTAGTTTCATGTTTACCACACAGGCATGAGAGCAGTATCGATCAGTATCATCTAACTCTCTGCAAGAAAGAAACATGTCAAACTAACTTTATAATCTTGAGGCAATCAAAAAAGTAAGAAAACAGGCTGGACAACACCCAGCTTTGTTTACGCACCACATACAGTAGGAACATAAGTAATTGTGAAGTAGTAGGGCTGGTCTCAAAAAGGAAAAGCTGGTGGAAAACCCTCGCAACATCAAGGAACAATGTCGTATTCAACTTCACATCACAACAGCCACTCAGCCTCCATGACAGGTCAACAGGGCCAGTTCAGGAAATCCTGACATTTTCAAGCGGGGAGACCCCACTCACTCTTTTTTTGCGCCGGCCGGCACCTCTCTGACTTTAATTATGTGGTCGTCTGTTTCTCAAACACACACACATGCAAACTTGTGGCTTTTGTTTAGTAGTCTAAACACTGGCTTTTACTTAGATACTCATAACATCCTTACAGTGCTTGTTTCTGGACTTGCCTGTGCTCCTGCTCATGCTGTAGAAACTAAACCAGATGTTTTGTCTCCCACAACTCGCATCCTCTCCTCTCTCATCCTGTGGAGGTGGGCTGTTAGGAGTAGTTTATGGTTAATTTAGCCATTGTAAAGGTCCATATTGAACACATGAAGGTGATCATCAGTGGTTTACTACCATGTCTATCCTAAGCCTAAACATTTTTGGGCTAAAATGCAGCTTTAACTCAGCACAGTCCCTGAAAGCTAAACTCGACTCTTTGATGACTGACACATAGAGGTGTGTTGATCACTATTTTAAGGTGTGCCAAGGTTTCTTCTCTCTAGTTATTTCCTTCTGTTTAGTTTCGAGCCTTTGAAGGAGTTCGCACAAGTTCAGCCAGCATCCTCTCTAATTTGGGAAATTATTTTTAAGAACTTTGCTCTGACAGTGAGCCAAATCAAGAGTATTTAGTTACCATCCTTTCTTTTAACTGCGTGGCAGATAGGGTGAGAGAAAACACTTCTGAAGGGATAAACAGAGGGGAAAACAGATGGGTTGCCTTTTGAAGCATTTTTTTAATGCATTTCTCTGTGTGAAGAGTTCAGCTCACTCCCAGCCAAGTCATGTCTGTAAGCCATAAACACATACTGTTTGTTACCAAACAGTTTCTGGGCCCAGCAGTCCAAACACTGGGCTCTGTCCCATGGCGATCATGTGCTCTTTGCATGTTGGATGATTTTGTTTACACTACACTGTAGAGCCTGAATATTCAAGCTCAGTGGTTGCAGCCACTAATCAAATTCGTAGCTGAGTAACACATTAGGGCTGTAAATATCTATAGGCAATGTTGCTATTTACAGGAGTCACCATTAGAAATCATTTTAAAGTTATTTCATGAGATGGAAGCAAAAAAAGTCAGGAAAATGGTAATCATTGTCTCAAATATAGCGCTGAAATAAAAGCCTTCAGTGAGGGTACAATCCAGTCCCCCTGCAGAGGGTTTAGCAGTTTCACTGTTCTCTTTTGTCCATTCTGGTATGAAAAATGTAATTAGCATAAATTGGGGATACCTCCTTGAGCCGTGGCTTGATTAGTGCTGCCAATTACCGGAGCCTGTTTGACTGTGCTCTTTTGAAGTTTCCTGTTCCCCACCGGAATCAGCGGAACAGAAGTAAACAAGTCGGTCCAGCAGTTTCCACATATACAGATTTAACAATACTACGTGAGCCTAACAAGAACCAGTTGAGTTTTGGAGATAACTCATGTTGTTAAATCTTTAAACTGGCGTCCAGTTAGTTACAGAACTTCAAAGACGTGTTGCTAGCTTCTAAATCATTTCGTGGCTCAGGGCCAAAATACATTTCTGATATGCTTGAAGAAAATAAACCCTTTAGGTCCTATAAATCAGAGGTTCCCAACCCCGAGGCTGTAGACCTGTACCGCGCCTATGAACATTTGCTACTGGACCATGAGGAAGCATGATTTGGCAACAAATACAGCAGAGTAATAAGTGTATAACCGCAGGGACCATTACAGGCTGTTTACGTGGTTATTACCTTAAACTGGTGCAGTATGTGCTGCATTTTTTTGTCATCATTCCCCCAAAACAATATACTGATTTACAATTCAATTACAAGTCATCTGTATGCGGATAACCAGTCCATCACCACCATTTAGCATCCAGCTGTAGCACATGAAATCTGTGTGAAGCCACTAATGTTCCTGAGAGGTCTATCTGTATATTTTTTATTTAGTAAGTAAGTACAATGAAATACAGAGCAAATAAGGTGACGGTGGAGTTTTGTTCATGTTACCCACTCCTTCGTCTGCTCTTTTTGGTCACTTTCTGACACTGAGTGAAGCCTTACTCATGTGTTTGGGGGATAAATAGAGAGTGAGATTAAGCCTGAATCAGAACTTAGCACGTGAACTACTGGTCAAAACCCTTTCACTGTAGTTTATAGAGCTATTACACTCAGCGATTCTGATCCCTGGTCGGCTGGTCAGCAGGTCTGCAGTGATATAGTTAGTAGAAAAATGGCCCACAGTGCAAAAAAGGTTGGGAGCCCCCACCTGAGGTCGTTCAAAAACATACATCTTTGATTTAGGGTGCGTGCTACTAAAACTGAAGCAGTCTGGAGGTGGATTCGCTGACATGTGGCAGACCTTCGTAGACCTTGAGTGTGTATTCAAGTGCACACATTGTGAGCGTGCAGATCAGCCTCCTTGGCTGCAGAGTGGAGGTTATCCTGAGTTTGTGCTGCAGACTGTGAACAGTCATCTGTCCCGCTGCTGGATGTCCTCTGCACTCACCTGTGCGCCGTGACATCCTCTGCCATCACTCCGCATCACTCAGAGCCTCATTGTGTGACCATCAAGAACTCACAAACAGAATTACTTCATGCACATTTTTCTGGGTTGGACGTTTCTGTTTTTGTGTGATGTGACTTTGCCTTTTATTTTTATCTTTAAGGGGAAAATGTTCTCACTTTATTCCCCAAGATAAATTAAAAATAAAAGAGTTCTTTCTACAGAAGTTCTTGTGCTTCCCTCTGCTGCTGTGACACCTAAGTATCCCTGTGATGGATCAATAAATCTCTCTTCATTGTTTTTACTATTTTGAGTAACATAAAACACAAAAATCAGCTTCTCCATATAATATCTCTTGGCCGTGTCTTCTTATGTCACGAGCTGCAGCCACACTCCCACAGGTACCTGATAGGATTCCTCTCCATCTCCTCAGTGTGCTGTTATTCAAAGAAGCCATTATGTCCCAGCACCCTGCTCATGTCAGCGCTGCCTCTGGAGAGGTCAGAGCCGAGTGCTCCCCGTTTTTAAAAATGCAATAGAGATTCCATTATTTGGCACACATAAAACTAAGTCCTAATGATCTATTATTAATGCTAAAATGCATTGATTTATTCATGACAGTCTTCTTTTGTCCCTTCCTGTCCGTAGCAGGGGCTGCCGTTAGGAATGGCACAGAAATCAAAATAGAGGCCGCTCTGTTTCCCACCATTCCTGATTGTGTGTCTTCATCTGTGGCAGGCCGCTGTGTGTGATTCTGGTGTTCAGCACCAAAGGACAGAGGTACCTGCGGGTCGGGCTGGCTGTGCCTCTGTTTGGCTCCGTGGCCTGCCTGAGGAGGATGGTGGCTGATGAGGGGAAGCTTTCCCCAGACCAGGTAACATAAGGCAGGACTAAATACTAAGTAGTGTGGTCTCTTAGATTTTCCTCTTGCAAACTATAAATTTCTGTAACAGAGCAGCACAGCTCACCTTTGCTGCCACACAAGTGTGATTACAGCGATTTGTGGGTCCTATTTGTGACCTTTCCTTGCATGCCATTGGCTTAAATTTACTGTTGCATTCAGCTGGACCTGAGATTAAGGGGAATAATAGTGCAAAGGTTAGCGTTCCATCGAGTGGGTTCAGAGTTCCCTCACACGGCATTATAAGATATGTAATGGCACTGTGATAAGGAAACTAACGTGTATGTGTTTGTACATTTGCCTTTCCTCAGGTGATCCTGACAGAGGTTTACTCCACAGGCTTCCAGCGCTCCTTCTTTGATGAAGAGGATCTGACCAGCATAGCTGAGAATGATATTATCTACGCCTTCCAGGCTCCACCCCTCTACATCAGAGGAGGCTCTGCACGGATCTCAGGTAGCTGCATGACTGAAGGCGGGAAGTAAAGTCAGAGTGTAACGCTCTATTTTTAGATACAACATAACACAGGATGTCCTTCAGTATAAGCAGTTTGTGGTATTAGATTAATATTTTTCCCTGCTGTATTGTGGGTGTGCACACAGATCTGAAAACAAACAAACTAATGTTATTAATGTGCTTTGCTTAATGAAACCCTCAGGGAGTGCACCTTACTGCAAGGGGCCATTGGGGAGCACATTAAGAAGTATATAAGTTAATACAGAGCTCCATGAATTATGTCTTCATTTCATCTGATTTTCAACTGGTGATGTGAAATGTGTGCCCAGAGGTACTTCAGTGCAAAGCATCTCCTTGTTTCTCGCTCTGCGGTGCAAACAAATAGGCTCTGCTCTGTTGTCCTGTCTCACAGGGCTGTAAGTGTAGTCCCAGCACTGTGTCATTGCTGCTGTTGTACCTGAAAAATGTGACTTTTAGTGCGCTTCAATTTATGTAGTTCAGTGGCCACACAGAGCAGTGCTGCCTAAAAGGAGGCCCCCCTGACAGTCTGCATGCTGGCACAGACTAAACCCTCTGGGCTCTTTGTGGCTCAGCCTGCAGGGGTTGATATGGAAACTCTTCATCATCACTCAACACTTCTCTGTGCTTTGCAGATCGTCCTGTCTTTCACACTGATATGTTTGTCCTGAGAGAATACATATAATATATTGTCATCTTCAAAGGAACAGTGACGTTTAGGAAATGTGCTCATGCAACATCTATTCACTCGATGAAGTCAAACATGTGCAACACTTATCCACTAAAGCATTGCACCACTTCATATGACTTCCTCCATCTCTATTATTTAGTTTTCTTATGTAACTTTCTTCAGACAAAAGAATGAGCAAAGCCAAAGTGATGCGATACCAAAAAGGCAGCATGAGCTTGTTTTGATACGTCATTGAAAAGAGCATTTCCCGATTGATGTATATCCCACCAGGCTCTCTTAAATTATGTATGTACATAAATGAAATATTGAGTTACTTAATTTATTTTTTTTTTACTCAACTACAGCCCATAAGTATTTTCTGCCTCACTGTGATTAATCAAAGCTATAAAATCAAAATAGCATGTGAGTAAACGGTGCCATTACAAGATCCTATTGATGTATAAAATGCACCTTTTATTACATTTTTTCTATCCACTCACAACAATGATCTGTAATGCTTTTAGCGTGTCTGAAGCCATTAAAATGGGATCTTTATGTCCCTCCTGTAATTACTAAATCTAAACGGTCTGATCCCTGAGACACCCGTAATCAATTGTCCATAAATGTTTAAATGAAAGTTAAAATCTGAGTCTTGTGGGTTCGATATGAGATAGAATAACAAACTCATCAGGGGTCTCATTAAAGCTGAGTCTGGTAAGCTAAGCATTTTCATGTGCAGTGGTAACGTTAAAGAATGGTCATCAATGTGGATTATGTCCTTCAGCATTAAATTACGCCTCATGTTAAGTACGGAGTTTAGAGAAAGCAGCTCCCTGATTGCTTGACAAATGCAGAGCCAACACATCTCGTGGAGTGAAATCTTAGCGTAACCCTTTTTTATTATGCTTCACCAGTGTGCTTCCTTGTTATTCGTAACACACTTGATTGATTGAGTCTCACCAGCATTCAGTATATTTCAAGGTTTTCACGCACTGTTAGAGAAAGCGTGACGCATTCAGTAAAGAGCAGTTCAGTGTCTGCTATGAATGAAAAAATTAAATACCCTTGGATCTCGCCAGAGGCAAACTAATGATGAGGTGACCTTCCCACTCTGACTCCCAACCTCCCTGCTGTACTTAAAATTAATCTCTTACATCACATTCTCACCACTGCACGTATCACCTCTCGTCTACCCACTGAAATCATCATTTCATTCATTCCCCAGCGCTGGCTGTCTGACAAGGTCGTGCGGGGTCAGAAAAATGTTGGCTGCAAACGATCAACCTAGCATGTCTTGTTACTGGTTATTGGTAACTTTTGTGTTGCTACACCCATTGGTTCATTTCTCACACAGCACATGTTCAGGTTATAATGATGGTAGATTTACCATCGGAATCCTTGAAACAATAGGTGCTTGATTTCAAACAGAGGCAGACGAGCAGATCTCTCATGTCTAGCCAACATCAGGCTGAAAATGTCAACTGTTTGTCAGAGGATTTATTAGCCTGGCTGGGTTGCTAATTAAGCCAACACTAGCTCCGTGTATTTGATTAAAATGCTGAATGGATTTTTCAGCTGATGCATTTCAAAATGAGAACCCTATGAAGTGGTCTCGGATATGCACTTAATGGCCACGTACATGACACCATGCTGAAAGCCTGAGGCTAAAGTTACCTGTCATCAGCATCCTTACTGGCTGATGATCTATGAAGAAGACATGTAAATAAAGAAACATCGTTCTTCTATTAAACTGTAGAGCTATAGGCTAGTCCTACTGTTAAAACTAGACATTAGTGAGACCATATTTTTTTTACCCATGTTCATGCAGGCACGCATGTATGTACTTACACACACACCATAGGCGCTTTCATCAGTGTAGGGGACAGTTATTTCAGCCCTTAGCACACCTACCGAAGGCACCTTTCAACAGCATGAAGGCAGCATGTTGCTGTTGTGTTGTTGGGTTCTTTATGAAAGAAGGTCATTAGAAACAAACAAACTGGGACGTCTGGTTGCCGTAAACCCACAAAACAATGGAATTAGCTCTAGTTAATGGTGTACTCCTCTGCTCTGGAAGCAATGTTTAGTAGCAGTAACTAGTAAGCTAATTAGCCAGGCATGTTAACAACTGCAGCTTATGTTAGAGCAGACAAAAACACTGATTAATTCATTCCTTATTTGTTAAATGGACTGCACTTATGTAGCGCTTTGAACACTCAAAGTTGCTTGACATCCACCCACTCACACACACGCTGATGACACAGCATCATGAGCATTTTTGGGTTCAGTACCTTGCCCTACCAAGGACAATTCGACATGCACAGTGGAATTCCAATTAGTTAATGTTGCAGGAGCCAGGGATCGAACCTCTGACTTTCTGATTGGTGGTCTCCGCTCTACCTCCTGAGCCACGGCCTCCCAAATTTCTCTCTCTATGCTCTTGTGTGTTTGTTTTGGAAAGGCTGAGGAAAAAGACACCACCCTCCAAAATCTTTAAATCCAGAACAGAGCTGCTTCAATATGTGAAGAAATAGAAAGTTTGACCCGACCTGCTGTACTGAGTGATTGCAGCATTTTCATGTGCATACCACCTGGCAACCATTAATCGAAGTTCACTTTAAAAATAATTAATGTATAAAATCTTAAAGTGTTGTTCACAAGTTTCATGTGAGAAAGAAGCCTTTTCTGTTTGGAAATGGATGGTGCAGAAATGAATAAGCACAATAACACTGTGTGGAGTGCCAAAGACGAGACTTGAATGTAGGATCACCTGCCAAAGAATATTTGGAAGCACATAATTGGCTTCCACAGTCAAGTATCCATTTCACATTCTTTTATCTCTGTTACAAACAGAGAACAGGTTCTTCCTCCTCTTCATTCACTGCCCAGTTTTCAGTAAAATGAGATCATCCCTCATACTGGAGTTTGGGTTTTGCTTATTTTTTGCAGACAACAATAACAATTTTACATGATTAACAGCAGAGACCACCACAAGGTCAAGTGACTTGAGCTCTCCCACTCTGCACGTTCCTGCCATGAGGAGTTTCATCTATTGCTGCTACAGTACTGTATCATGCCAGTGGCCCTTGTTCCACCTGTCAAGGTATTAGTGTTTTGGCCATTTTAGCTTCTAAATAATCAGGATATTTCAGGTCCAGCTGATATACAAAATCTGATCAATGTGTCGCAGTAATTTAGGTAGACTCACAGTCAGTCAGTCAAACTTTGAATGCTCTAATGGCAGAAAAATTTTCACGCATCCATGTTCCCCTCAGGATGAATTGAAATGACTTTGGTGACCCCTTAACTTTCACCTGTTTCTATCACATTATCAAGTCACAAATTGTCCGATACTTTAGTTTAAACCTGCAAAAGTAATGATCGGCCCATCGGCCTCAGCTGTACTTTGTGTTTACTTCTGATCAGCTAATGTTGGCATGCTAACATGCTGAAATAAGATGTGAACTTGGTAAACATTATTAACACCTGCATGTTAGCATTGCCATTATATGTTAACATGCTGACATTAGCATTTAGCACCACTGTGACAGCCCTGCAGAGTCTCTCGCCTACAGACTCATAGTCTTGTTTAACAAGAGATTTAGCTCAAATCAGATAACTGGCAGTATTACAATATTATTAGCAGAGTTTGCTTTCTTTATCAGCCTGCCACACGCCGCCAGTTTGTGCATGACACATTTGCCACATGTATCATAAATCCAACCAACCCTCAGGGGCTCCATTGCTCCATTCAAACAGGAAAACAATTAAATGTGACAATTAAGTAATTTTGGAGAGGAGATTACATATGAATGACATATGTTTACTCAGTCCCACAAAGGAAAAATAACCATAAACTAGTGGTAGCTATTTTTTTTCTACCTTAAATCACATATCAAACACGCATCTCACTCATCTTTCCTTTGGCAAAGGCGCAACATGCATCTCAGTCTGTAAACTGTTTTTTGGGGGGGGTTTTTTAGTAAGTTATGTATTGTGTAAAATTTAAAAAAAAAAACAAGTCTGCATTAGAAAATCAAAATAAGCTTCCGTCTAAAAAACATGTGCATGTATCTGTCTAACCACTGTTTTTGTTGAAAGACCTTGAATGTGACTGTGCAGACAGCTAATGGGATTGGAGGGTAGTTGCACTGTAGCTGTGGGTAAAGTCGATCCCTGTAGGGGCAGAGGTGTTTAATTACGGGCTTTCACATAGCCTGTGTTTAGTCTGGCTCATCCCGTGTGTCTGTTTGACAATGAAAGAAGCCTGAGAGCGCAGAGGAACGATGACTTCACAGGCTCCTGCGGTTTCTTAGAATTAGTTAGAGGCTTTTTGATAATTAGAGATAAAATCAACCGGCAGGCTAAATTAAGTTAACTTTTCCTAGGTTTTGTGCATTAAACATTTTCACATGCCTTTTTACGGCACTGCTTTTAAGACATAGCTGTGGACAGACAGTGTTAAAGCACATCTACACAAGTGGAAACACAAGCACACACACATCTCATACTTCCACCATTATTCATCTCGTAAACAAGGTAAAAAAAAAAAAAAATCACAAGGGAAGCCTTGAAAAACTGTCTAGAAACAGTACGGTTTTTGACAGTGAGCCATAAAAGATGATTTAATGAGAGACGAGGGGTGGTCTGCTCCACGGCATCGCTGTATAAATCTTAGCGGGATGGGCCAAGAGGTGACCTCTGCATTTCACTGCTGTTTCATGAACATGTTTCAGTGGGCATTTAAAGGGAGAATCTTTTCCCCATTAATCATCCCCACGGCTGTCAGAGGTCACTACTCATGTAAATTGCAGCACATGATTTAAGCAAGTTTTATCACTTGCTTGATTAGAGCGACATTAATAAATGAAAAGCTGTGCATACTTATTACTCTCATTCTCAGGGTCAAGACACTGCAATCAGAGGTTTCAATGTTAAAGCTCTGGTGGCTTAAATGTAGACTTTGATTAGTTTTGAATAGGTCTCGCCCTTCATACGGCGCACAGCTTAACGTCCTCACACCCCAATTATTTCTGTAGGAGGAGGTTGGTGCCAACACAGAGGCTTGTTACTTTGAAAGGGTCCCACTAACAGGATGCTCAGCGGTGGCATTTGCTTTGTCAGTGACAAATCATGCTTCAGGTGTAAACAGCAGTATTTAATGAAACATTTGGAGAAGGCACAGCCACCATGGTCAATCAATACCTGTGTCTGCGAGTGTAATTTACCATGTGATTTATCACCGTGAACTTCTGAGGGGCTGACCTGCATGCTAAGCCCAGAGGTCTGTCAGCTGTGCGACCGGAGCGCAGCTCTGCTTACGTCACGTTTCACAAGGAACTTGTAATCTCAGCTTTTCACTCAGTCAGTCACACTCCTCTGAGAGACGAGGGGAACGGAAGAGAAGTGGTGCTGCTTGGCACCCCACCAGGACAGGATGTGGAGCAGAAGCTGCATCAGATAATACCTCCTGCTGAGAGTGCAGGCAGCCATTGGTCCATCTGTTCTCCCCTATGAATCACTGTTCCCCAAATAGAAAGCTGCTGTCTTGCCACTTTATATATCTCAGTTCTCCTCCTCGCTCCTCGTGAGAGGTGTTAAGTTCAATGATCGAGTTTTCAGTGCATGAGAAAAGTTCATCTTCCTTTCAAGGAGAGAAATATCGTGCACTTCATGCTGTCAGCTATCAGTGGAACATCTCTGAAAGTAAGCTGTTTACCAAAAGAGCGTGAAATGATCAGCATCAGCAGGATTTATCAAGAAACTGTCCTCTTCTGTGACTCATTTTACTACCTCTATCCTCTTTGCCCTCACACCCTCGCTCTGACTTTCTCCCGTGTCCTTCCTCCTCTGCCAGGTTACCATCACAGCCTCCCATCGTCCCCGTACTCCACTGGTCCTGAGGGTCAGAGGTTACCTTCATCGGGGACTTTGTCGTCAGAGTTCCTCAACCAAGGCGTCCCTGTCAAGATTCTGCTGTTGGTGTGCAATGCTGGAGGGGCAGGCCAACACGCTGTTCGGTAATTATATGGTGGTGTTCATGGGGCTCTAATAAGATAAAATGCTCAGTATCTCGAGAGTCTAGAGGGTGTTGTCTTTTTGCTTTTACAAAAACTAAAAAAAAGAAAGAGCAAAATTGTAGGGAAAAGATTCAACTGTGTGCCTGCTCTAACAAAAATTGCTAACGTTAGCACGCCTGACTAACCAAGTTATTACCTACAGTAGTAACTAAGCATTATCCAAATCCATGGGGCATGTCATCAGCTAACTAGAGGTTATGTTTGAAAAATACCTGTTCAGGACTGTAACATCCACCCTGTGGTAGCCAATGTGTGAGTGTAAGCTAGCATTAGCAGCTCTGTCCTGCTCTTTATTTGGTTTTGGGAAGATAACAATCAAGCATCTGCAGCCAAACAGGGATTACACTGCTCTACTGTGTCTCCTTTATTCATCAGCTGGTGATGATGATGCCAGGATTTTTGCCTGGGATATGCAGCTTTTGCCTTAGCCTGTTACCATTATATCATGTATGTAGTCTTATGCATGTTGCAAACCCTTTTACGGGGTTTTCGCCTTTTCTGACTTGGTTGTCCGTCATTATTTTTTTATTTTTGTTTTTGTTGGTTTCACTGTTAACAGCTTCTCAGTAGCTCTACATGCAGCTCAGTCCACATTACATCTAGCCATGCTCTGAATGTCAAGGTCACATTAAAGGACACACATCTCACTATGAGATGAGTTTCAAAATCAATCAGCAGAGGAATCTTGCATCTGGCACGATATAGAGATCAGACATTTGTCTCCCTGACAGAGTCCAGAGAGATCAATATAGGTGAGCTTGCCAACACAGCTGTGGCAAAGTCCAATCCCATCCGTGTCTGGGTTTCTCCTTCAAACGCCTCACCATCGTTGATCAGACCACCCACCCATCTCACTCTCATTCCCTGACAGCTGGAGGACTTGTCTGTGCCAAGTAAATGACATTGGAGTCACATACTTGTTTCTCGCTCTGGTTGTCTGTAGAAGAGCATCACAGTTGCATTTCTGAAAATCAGCGAAGTGTGAAAACTCACGGTTTGGTCTGTTTGTTAAAACTGTGAAACCAATCGATAGCAGTAGATAGGATTTAAGAAAGTTTCACATTTCGTGTGTGGTGCCCAAATGTTCACTGTTTTTGCATTGCTGCTCGTGGAAGTTAACAATTTTGTATTCATTTGTAGGTTGAGGTAATTGAAACACTCGCTGTGGGTATGAGGAGCTAGAGCTAACGCAAAGTAAAGGCCTTTGCATTTAGCACGCTATGTCCATTTGTCACAAACCAAACCAGCAAAAAGAATGGCTTTTTTCCCCCTCGCTCCACAGAGTTAAGTCATTTTCCCTCTCATTTTGCTGTGGATATTGTCTCTTTCCATGTCGTGCTGGCTGCAGCTGTTGCTCCTCAGCCACCACAGAATGTTAATGGTTACCATCCTGAACAGTAATCCATCCTAATTTACTTTGAGAATCTCCGTGGTATTTCTGTATGATGTAATGGGAAAACTGTATGACTCAGTTTGATTTCTACTGCTTTGTTTAAATGCAAGAATCGAAAAAAAAATATTGCCTTTACAAGATGCAACAAAGCTTACTTTTAATTTGTTAGCCTTCTATTCTGACTGTCTAATCTACAGTTTTATAGCACCCATCCTCATTCGCTGTGTGTGTGTGTGTGTGTGTCTTTGTTTCCTTGTACACACACAAGCTCACATGGTCTCACACTAATAAATCACAAGCATACAATAGAGGGCAGCCCTCAATTAAATGTGTGTTATGATTAATGTATCATGTGATCTATCTTTTCAGAAGGATGATTGTCCCTCTCCTCATCGGCTAGTTTCACTCCTTATTATCTCTCTGTCCTTCCATAGATGTGCTGTAATGAGAATTCCTGCTGATAATGTTAATAAATGATTATTTACATCACAATAGGCTAAGTAGACATGTGAACCAGTCAGGGTTAATGTGGACTGGATGAGTCGAGCTATTGTGAGCTGTCATTTTGAACTTTTTCTATTCCTGTTAAAGGTTTGGACCTCCATTCCTAATGAGGGAGGACCGGTCTATTTCCTGGGACCAGCTGCAGCAGAGCATCCTCAGCAAGCTTTATTACCTGATGATCAATGGAGCTCAGGCACAGGTACTGGACAGCTACTAATGAAAATGTGACAATTGATCCATGTAAGGAAATCCAATTCTCTGCACCCACACATGGACTCACATACAGACTCTTTAGCAGAGCAGATGCTTGAAACCATGTCCTCCGGTTAAACCCTGCCAGCCAACCGCTGGTGATCTGTTCACATCCAGTCTAAGGACAAAGACTGATATGAAAACATAACTCAAAAGTTGCAGTGAGATACAGACTATGAGGACAAAAGTATGGCAGTTACATACTGGACATCTACTGCAACTGTCATAACATCAACAACAAAGCGGAGGAATTTCTTATTTATTGTTTATTATTATCATTCATTCACTGCAGCCACAACCAGAACACCCTTGTACTAAAGCTACAGCCCTGTCTAATAAGTCAGTAGAAATTGCTCCATGGCGCGTTTAAAACATATATTTGATAGCCGCGTCGCGTGGGCGAGCTTGTTTTGAGCACCGGCTGGAGGCAGAGAGGGGACATGGTTCCCTCCTGCCATGCCGGCTGGCGCACCTGTTCCAAGACAGGTTTATTGGCTCGGGGCAGGGCGAAGCGTGCCCACACAAGGACGTTGCATAGTACAGGTGGGAGAGCTTTAAGCGCCAGCTGGAGGCAGAGAGAAATTGGTTTCCTCTCGCTGCACGCACTGGGACACCATACCAGAGTCAGGCTAACTGGTTTGGGACAGTCTCACTGATACAGAGACACGTACACTGTTTTGTGTGTTAATAAATGATTGTGGACAAAACAGTTTCTCTTTCTGCAGAGGTCAATTTGAAATCATTTCAGTGACTCCATGGCATGTTTGTCCAGGAAACATAACTTTTCTGTTTTGGTCTGTTTGCTGTGTCAGTCTCTGGGGGTTAAAGCTCTTTTCAGTGAAGGCTGTTTTACAGACTCCAGTCATAGTTCTTTCCTGAATGTACACAGGATGGAATCTGGCAGTGAAAAGGACTTTAGGAATAAGTGAATAAAGCTAGAGTTACAGGAAGACATTATATCTAGTGATATCCTGACAGCAGAGGTTGGGAACTACTTTTTAGGAACAGTCAGTGATTCAAATGCAAATAAAATGTCCAGCCCCCCTGCTGGGGGCTGCTGTATGTGTTCAACAGTGATCATTTGATAAACACACAAAATGCTGCATTTGACAGGTTTATATGTTAATAAACCTTTAATTTATATAGTCAAACCATCACAGATTGGAGCTTTTAATGGTTTTGTATCACAAGTTACCATCCTGATTCCATTTTCACAGTGTACATCATGACATATTTACATAATATATTGCTGTGACAAGCTGTTGTGTGCTTTTGAGATTTGATTGGGTCAGAAGGTGAGACGTTGCCCTGCCAGGCCTCCATGCATGGCTAAAAAGAAGCATGATTGTTTACCTGTAAAACATGGGATATAATCCTAGAAAAGTCAAACAGCGTCGCTTGCCGAGCTGCATCCCATCTGTATGTCACTGTCAAATCAATTATGTACTTCTCAAGCCAAAGGGTCCATTTTCCTGCTTGCTTCTGCTTGCTCACTCGCTTGTACCGCATACTTGGGCTGGTGTTTCAGCACATGATTGTGTGCTATAGCGTGCTGTTAATCATGTAACCAAACACATTTCCCATCAGTGTCTCTCTTTGTGGAGCCAGTGAACACACAACTGCAGTAAAGAGTCACACAGAGCATGGGGTGAGCAAGAAAACTGTTGCTCAGCTTGCTGCATATTACTCAGTGCTCTTTGAGACGTGCCAGGAGAAGAGAAGAGTCAGGTGCAGCAGTTTCAGTAACTCTGCTGGAGCTCTGTAGTCTCCTTTGTGCCTCATGCTGTCAGCCATTTAATTAAAACCAGGCTTGTACAGTATAATCAGTTTGTTGGAGCCTACCTCTGCCAAGAAAAGAGTACTGCTCAGAGCAGATGTTTGCTCTAAATCTTTCATCTCAACAGAATCTGTAGTTTTCTTGCATCAATGAATTACACTCACGAGTGGATTTTTCCGCCTCTGTCTAATTTTAGCTTCAGCAAAGACGCGATTCAAAAACAGAAAAGCACGGCCTCTCTGACAGCCATTTTTCCTGTTACTGACATCACTTGACATCTTCATTTTGGCAGCGGCTGGCTTGATGCGCCGCTAAAGCCCACCTCGAAATATAATACGCTGCAGTACACTGATCGCTGCGCATTCATCTACAGTACTTATAGTCAGACAAGCATTCTCACACATTCACACCTTCTCCTGCTAGACCTCCGGCGCTGACTCGGAGTAGGACGGCATTTTTGTCGAGACTGATTGCTCCGGATTTGATGTGAGATTTAGTCGGAGTGAGCATTTTAGCACAAGAATCGAGCGTGGTGAATAGAAATCCCTCAATACACGCACACAATGCTCCAACTCACAACATAATGAAGCCCTGCTCTGTTTGCATGGATTGTAATCGGAGATCTTTTGCCTTGTCAGGCACAAACAATGCCACAAACACCCCTCCCCTCACACCAGCCTCACTCAACACAAAAAGTGATTAACCTTGGAGTTTCTCATGGGGAAATATGACCAACGATGGAGTCTCCGCGAGTGTCCGCGGAGCCCTCACGCTCATGCACTCCTCTGACAGGATGCTGAGATGACTTTTCACAGGTTTTCCCCTCCACTTCTCAGCAGTCAGGCTGACAGGGGTGACATAGCAGAGAGCCTGAGCAGATCTGCTCGTTTGTTCCTTTTTCTTCTCACATATTACTCATTGTTACTCTCGCGTATTCCTCTTCATCTGCCTTTATGGGGTGGAAAATAAACATGTGCTCATAAATAAGCATACATACGCACACGGCACAGTATTTAACTATACAAAGGAGTGTTGTCTGAGCCGTCACAATTGACCTTTTATTCAGTCCCAACTCAGTTAGCGATGGCAGAGTCATCCCTTGAAATTATTAATAATCTGTAAAACAGTCAGACCTTCATTTCAGACAGCTGGCAACCGTCAGTTTAATTAGCTGAAAAGACAACTGTTTTTAACAGATTTTATCAGCTGTGATTACACTCATGAGTTTGTCTCCGGCTGACTTGAATGTTTCCACTGTTGTCCAGAGTCCAGAGGATCTCGTAAAAGGGTCTTAAATAAGACTACAAACATGGTATGACACTAAAAGACTCCATCAAGCAATCAATTATCTGATTCAGATCTTTTCTGTTTTTTAAAATAGATTATCTGTGTGTTGTCTTGCCAGATTTGCTCGTGGCACGCCGAGAAAATAGAGCAGAAAACCAAAACTAGCGCTGCAGATGACGAGCGGGCTGCAGGGCGTCCTGTCTGAACAGCTCATTGGTTAACATGGGCGCAAAAGGAAGCAGGCGGCGCTTCCTTCCTCCTCTGGTCTGAACCTGGCTATAGCTTTATGCTTAGCTGGCATTTTTGAGCAAGCTCTACAGAGGTTTCATGTAGACGTCATTGTTTGAATTTTCAAACAAAAGACAAAAGGCTTTTAGGATGAAAACTAAACCATGTTTTTGGTGAATGTAACGCTACCACAGATAACTTTGGCTGAGGTTGCTGGAGGGCTGTTAATGTGAGCCTACACTCAGTAAGTAACACGACAACACGACGACGAGTTCCACAGTTAGGAAATACTGCACGGTGGATGTGCTAATCTCTGACTTTACAAACTAATGTAGTATGAAATGCCCCTGGCCTCTGAAATAACGCTCAGTTAGCACTGTAGGGAGCAAGCTGGTTAGCGGGACATGCTAATGTCTGCATCTTGTGTTAGAGCAATGCTGTTTAACCCAATCCTTGCACTTTTCCCGTTCATTTCTGTTTAAAAAAAAAAAGAAAAAAGAAAGCATCCAAACTTCTTCAAGTATCATTCTTATTAGAGCTCCTGGCACACTGTTTCGACATGTGGAGAAATGCAAAGATTGACAGGCCTGTTGTCAAGCTAAGCCATAACTGGAAAATGGCACCAAGTTCAGTCTGATCATGTTAGGCGTAGACCTGAATCATCTTGTTGAAGCAATCAGTATCTTTGCCATGCAAGGCCTTTGAAAAGTGTGGAAATGTATCTTATTTAAAGGAATTTTCCCTTGTTTTTTTTTTTTTTTTTTTTTTTTTAAACATTGTTACGGGAAAAAAAACCCTCTTTTCCTGAGAAGTTGGAATATGAAGGACTCTTTGGGTGGTCCTCACATGTACACACAAGCCTTTCACTGGAACTCACAGTAAGCCCAAGCAAGTCTGTAATGAAAAGAAAACCTATTTTCAGTTTACACCCGTCATCTAGCATTACAGCTTTTTTACACAGCAGATTGAAACACAGAAAAGTTGACGAGTTCTCTGGAAAAGCACAGCAGGAACGTTCGATGCCTGCAGTGTTCATAAACACATGATGCTGAAAAGCCGAAGAGAAGATAATATAGTCTTAGTTACACGGCTCTGCATGTGTACACAAAATCCAAGCATGAGAGCAAGACGGTACTTGAACATCAGCTGCAGTATTCAGCAGCTGACCGGCGCTTACTATAAGCAGTTCTGTCTATTACATATGGGAGGCAGTAATTCAGAAATATTGTGTAACTTCCCCTCAGGGTTCTGCATTCCAGCGGATTCAGCACATCAGTATTGTTGTGCGCTCTTTGTCATCAGAAAGATCCTGCTGGATCGAGCTTTCCTCGCAGGACTCAGAGTGGGTGTTTGTGTTTGAGCTCAGCCAGCAGCTACACTCTAGATTTCACTGAAACAAGAGGAGATCAGTTTCATTTCTGCAAATCGCTCCTTCGTTCCTAAAGCACCTCCAATCTACCAGGATCTCAGAGTAATATACGCATTCTTCAGAGCAAGAGAAGATATTAGCCTCTTATGTGTTCTTTCTTTTTTCTTCTCAACTTGGGCTTTCCAGTCCAGTTGAGAGTGATATGAGAGAGTAGTCTGATTATCTATGGTTTTATTAATATTATTGTTTTGCTGGAAAACAATATTTTGAATGCCAAGAAAACTTTGGTGCTACATGTTGATTCAAGCTGAACTGCTGTGAGCTCAAAATGTCAGGTGCAGGTCTTGGCCCACTTTTCATGGTGGCCCACTTTGTTCTCCTCTGTCATTTTGTTGCTTTAACCTGTTCACAGCAGACTTGTTAAATATAACCTTGAGAGTGTAAATATATTCCCACGTTTGTATAGACTCACTCCCAATTCAGCATTTTTGAAATAGTTTTGAGTCTGAGTGGACAAACAATACTCCAATCAGCATGTGCCGGAAACAATTGACAAGTTTTAAACAATGTTGGCTGATTCATCATTGACAGAGAGAGAGCATGATAGACAGGGATCTACTGTATTTATGTATGTGATATATGTGCATAAAACAGCACTATGGATGTAATAATAATGGAAGTATGACAAATAGGAGTAGCAGTTGCAGTGGATGTCAGGCAGGGCCATGGCAGGAGACGTAGCTGTAATCCACAATCCAGGTTCAACCACTACGAGGACCTGTGTGACGACAAAGCACAAAGACTCTGGCGAAGAAGCTAAGTTAGTAACATGCCTTTGGTAGGACATGAAAGCATGCAGGTGGAGATGGAGAGAAGAACAGAGGAGCTCGATGACAACTGCACGTTCTCTGCTTTGAGCCACAGGAGCACTTACGCACTTACATGTACCATATGAAACTGTGCTAGTCAGTCTTCTTCTGCACACACATATTGGATTCATAAAACCATCTCAGCCCACATTTTATGTTCCAAAGTCTCTAAACTGAGCGGTCATTTTGACTTATCACAGCAAAAGTCATGGGTAATTCATCTCCTTCTCCTTCTAAATCCTGAGCTATGTGTTCTCATTTTGCCATAATGAAACCATCTCATCACGGTTATGCAAAAACCATGATGGGCAAATAACACCACAAAACTGCAAGCATCAACATTTCTCATAAGGGTGGTGAATCAGTGTGGTGGCAGCGCTCATTTTAGACCTTAACGAGACGAGAAGAGTCCACAGCCACGCTAGCAGCTCTGTGAGGCTGTATTTAATCACAGTGCTGCTTTGAGCTAAAGGCTAACATCAGCGTAGTGTAACATGCTCACAATGGCAGTGCGAACATGCTGATCTAAAGCAGGTATACTGGTTCCAATTTTGTCATCTTGCTAACATTTGCTAATTGGCACTAAACAAAAGCACAGCTGAGGCTGATGGGAAATTTGAAATTTCAATGATGGCATGAGATGAAAAGCCAGAGGAGCACAAAAGTGATTCATCCTGAAAGGAACATGGATTGTTATGACATTTTATCAAATAGTTGATGAAACGTTTCATTAAAAACCACAAATGTCCGATTAGTTGAGTAAACCTGGAACCACATGGAAAAGGGCGATAGCTACCGCAGTGCAGCTCTGAATGGGTTGTATGGGTATGTGCTGTATTTATCAGCCCAGTTAAGTTGCAGATCTATGGGGTACCAGCTTCTTTTTGACAAACCAGTGTCAAGTCCGACATTCCAGACCAGCGTTGTTTTAACTTTAGTTGACACTACAGCAATGATCAGCTAACTCAAAGTGAGATCTAATGGGTCCACAGTGTTTGAAACGTGTATGTGAGGATGTGAGGGAGGCTTCAAGTGGGAGACGTACTGTCCTGAAAGTTTAATGCTGTTTATAGGCTGGTTATGAAAAGCATAAAAACACCCCTGATGACTTCTTTTTGTTGTGTTCCTCTTTCAGAACACAAGAGTGCTGTTCAACATCCGAGTGGTGGGAGGATCAGCATTCTACAGCTACCTGTCACCTCAGGACGGGCGGCCACTGTACCACCCCGCCGTCGACAGGTGAGGGTGTCGAAAAACACGAAACATTCAGGTGGAGGGCCGATTTCTAAATATGTCTACATCCTCCATGTTTGCTGTGGTATAATGTTTCCCTGCAGGTGCAAACAGTCCAGAGTGACTCTTATCTTTCGAGCTGACCGGCTGCCAGGACACTGCATTCTTCTTTTATTAGACTAGAGGATTATTAGATTATTTAAATGTGTTATTTTGTTGTAGAATTACTGGTGTTGGTGGAAACGTTCAACACTAAAATGACCCAGTGTTCCCACAGGCTCATTCAAATTTAGTCTAATGTAATCAATTTTAATGCAATTTCAATCTGCTCTAATCTAATAGTGTTTCTTGAGAAAGGCTACAACTCCAGGCAGGCAGCTGGTTACTGAAGACATATCGACATGAACACATGTTACACACTAATATGACTGTGGAAGCTGTAAAGTCCAGCAGTTTGGGATGATTGGCAATGTCTATGCCGACGCTCTGAAGGTGATGTTTAATTTTTCATCTTCTCTTCATGTTTATCATACCAGCTGTAAAGGCTGATTTTAAAGCCTCGGCTGAAAGGTGCAGACATTTTATCCCTTTTCACAAATGCCTGTCTGATGGCTTTTACTTGCAGAAGTGAATTGCTCTTTCAAAGGGGGGCCTTTTGGCAAGGTCTTGAAAGGACTTCCATTTGTGTCGTGCCTAAGAACAGTTCATTCACCCGGTGAATGGTGCTGATGGGGGCAAATGCTTTCGAAATCTTTTGAAACGCAAATGTGCAGCACACTGTATCCTAGAAACTAATGCAATGATAGTGTTTGAACTCTAATGATTCAGAAATATGCTCTGTTCCCAAGTCAGCCCACATCAAACAGTACAAGAATGCACTAGCGCAAGTGTTTTAGTCTACTGCTCACTCCTGTCAGCCTCTGTAAACTGTGTCTCTGTGCCTCGTCATATATACATCACTGGGTTTCTTACACTCGAAGACGTGGCTCAGTGGATGGCAGTGTCTGCTGCTCTCTCAGCAGCAACTGCATGGTTTGCATGAAATTTTGTCCAGTAGTTCATGTCCCCCCTCAGGATGATTTGTAATAACTTTGCTGATAACTTTTCGCATTATCGAGTCACAATTTAAATTTGTCCAACATTTAGTTTATGACCAAATACCTGCAAAACTTATGACATTCACATCACCCTCAGCTTTGTGTTTACTGCTAATGAGTAAATGTTAGCACGCTAACACGCTAACCTCAGATGGTGAGCATGGTAAAGACTATTCGTGCTAAACATCAGAATATTAGCATTTTTAGTCATTTTTTGTGCAATTTCCACATATATATATTATTAGCATGCTGATATTAACATTTAGATTCCCTTACTTCGTTTTCAGAGCTCATAGCGCCCAAAAATCCCCAAAGTTAACTCCTGATGAGAGTGACATTTCATTCTTGACTTTTGAAATAGTAGTTTGTAAAAAATCATCTCAATCAAAGACCCACTTATTACCTTGTTCCTGAGCTTTCAGCCACCTCTCACTATGTGATCTGATGAAGATGTGACTGAGAATCGTGTAGCTCAGCCGTGAACTGTGGAGTATACCCAGTACAATCCCACACGTCACTCTCACTCAAAATAAGACACAAGCAACAAGGATATATCATCCATTGTTCCTGGTACTGTAGTAATGCTGACACCCAGTGGTTAAAAAAACCTAATACAAGTGCACTCAAATGGCTGCTTAATAAGGTATAATAACAATAATAATAATAATAAGGTAATAATAATATGGTTGATAAGGTTGTTGGTACTGCACATTTACTGTAAATGCAAAAGCCAGTCTCAGAAAGTAGAACACTAATGTTGGACCAGTTAATGGAGCTTGTGCAGATGCTCCTTCCCCTACACTGGATGACCTTTCACCTTCCATGTCTTCTAGAGCTCTGAAGCTCTGCGGCTCAGGAGGACCTCCACACGTGAAGCTCATCATCGAGTGGGAGCACAGAATCAAAGACTGGTCGGTTTGCTTTCTAATACGAACCACCACCTATTTACTCTATAATTTGTCTCTATTAACCTGACATAAAACTACTGTCTGCATGGTTTGTGTAACCACACCATTGTGTCCTGGGCCACAGCCTGTTTGGGAACATTCAGGAGGAGGTGGTGAAGGATGCCGAGAGCGTGAGGAATCAGCAGCAGCAGCACGTCCAGCAGTACAGCTGCACCCTGGATGAGTGCTTCCAGCTGTACACCAAAGAGGAGCAGGTAATGAAGTCTGCTATGATGCCTGCAACAACCAGCGGCTCCACGAAGAGCCATGTGTGTCTGAGGCCGCACCTAATCAACCTTACTTAATGTTTCTGCAGGGTAAGCAGGTAACTAAGTTATCATGGTGACAACAGTTTCTTCAGTTCTGCAGCTGGTATAATTATTGACAAGACATTTTATTTTGGCAACTCTGAGCCAAACTCTCCAGAACATTTAGATTTTTTTTGACAGGAACAGTGTGAAATAGTTGCATGTTTAGGCATACAATATACACAGTGGACATTAAAAAAACAGTCAAACATTCAAGAATATATCACATATATCAGTTTCTACCAGTTTTTATTTGATGGTAATAATAACCATAGTTGAAAAGGAATATTTGCCACTTTTTGTCAAACAAAATTAGCGTGGGTAAAAGATGAACGTGTAGGGGAATAGACCCTATTGTGTAAACAAATCATTAAGTTGGAATGAAGGCTTATTTAAGGCAGTTAAGGTTTGTGGCAGTATTATGAGGTGTGAGAGGCTTTTAACATGTTCGTAATGTCTGCACACAATGTGAAGACTCACAATGAAGTTCAACTAGAGCCCAGATGTGGCACATGTGGGCAATAGATAAGATAACAAGAGCTTTGTTTGACTGAAGAAGACAAAAAAAAACTAACCAGGAAAAAAGGATTTTATCGTTACATGTTGAGTGTGTGTGTGTGTACACAGGCAGTAAAAGGCAAAGACACGTTTTGAGTAGGTTATGGTCGTCATGTTAAAGCATCCATTTGGTTCAGTGTCACACTAAGACCGCATGAATTGCTACTTTTTGGTTAGTTTCACAACAGTCTTTGCAGTTTCTTTTTACTTTTGTCATCAGTTTCAGTTGAAAATATGTTGCACAGAGTCTTCTAGTCTTGTTGTGATCACAAGCAGTCGTATTACAATAGGTAGCTTTTATTTTTTGCCACACGTTCTCATCCACAGTACAGCCTACTATACGTCGTCTTTATGTCCTGCCTTGTCCACCTTTCCTCACCTGGAATAAGTCTTTCGTGGAGGAATCTAAACAAGGTGCTTAGTGTCGTATGGCCCAGTGAGGCAGTTGTAGTCTGCTTTAAAGGAATTTTGTGTGCAAATGTGTAAAATTGGGTGTGATTACTTGAGTTTCAGAATGAGGAAACAATTCATGAAATTTGACACCTGGTCACAGAATGTGTCAGAGCAGCCACAGTTGACAGCTGCTGTGCAGACTGAGACACCGCTGCTGTTGTTACCTTGTGTCACCACCCAGTGGAGCTGCAGGCACGAGGGTCGCACTGCTGTCAGTCTGCAATCAGTCCGGTCCTGCCAGCGTCGCCCAGGACAGGCTAACTAACAGCGTTTCAGTTAAATAAGCAAACCACAATTACTCATGCACCGCTGACATGTATGAGTGATGAATAGATACTTATTTTAGCATTTTTATTTTTAGTATTTTTCCCTCAAATGTTTTTTTCAAGAGTCCCAGATGGTACAAATTATTAATAATATCAATCATAAATATTGCAATCACAGTATTAGCATTTCCCTCACAACTTGTGGAAATAGTGGAAATATTTGCCAAAGTTGTCAAAACAAGCTGCTGTGGGTCATTTAGATGAAGACATAATATCATTATATTATTCTCTGTCTTTTTTGTTTTAATTCGAAGGTCATACCCATAATACCCATTTATGTACTCATGTCATGTGCTGATGACGCCTCCCAACAGAGGAAAAAGGATGTTTGCTAAGAGATAATTTTGTCCTGAGTGTAACTTTAAGTGGGTGACCTTGTTGAATACAGTGAATCATTGCTGCTCAATATTCAAGATGGTAATCATGAGGAGGCGGGAAAAGTGAACAAAAGTAGTAGCCATGGCAACAGCTTCAAAATGTGCTCATGGTTGCGAGTGATGCTGATTAGGGCTGTGAATTTCCAGTGTTCAGTCGTACATCATTTCCAAGATTGTGATTAAGTGGAATACGAAAAGGAAACACTGAAGAGCTTCACTTGGATTTACTGGGATGAAGTGTAATAGAGGAGCAGGCTGAGAGGGTTCTGTTCATGGCATTTTTGGGTCTACTTTGTCATCTCTTCTCCTTGCCCACCCTGTCCCCCCGCCAGCTTGCCCCAGATGATGCCTGGAAGTGCCCCCACTGCAAGCAGCTGCAGCAGGGCATGGTGAAGATGAGCCTGTGGACACTCCCGGACATCCTCATCCTACACCTGAAGCGCTTCAGGCAGGTGGGAGAGCGGAGGAACAAGCTCACCACGTTCGTGCATTTCCCCTTGGCGGGCCTGGACATGGCTCCTCACATGGTGAACCGCAGCCACGGCACCCATCCGCCCCCTCTCCAGCCCGGCTGGAAACAGCCCCGGCGACCCGACCTGGTTCCTCCCGACTTCCTGTACGATCTGTATGCTGTTTGCAACCACCATGGGGGAATGCACGGAGGACATTACACAGGTCTGAGTAACTTATACCTTCTGAGGAAAGACCTGCAGTAATGAGAATTTATCTAGCAGCTTTCAAATGAAAACATAAAAGATGACGACAAAATAATTAAAACCAATGAAGTTAAAAAGATAGAAATCACTTCTTAGAAGAGATTTCTGTCATTTACTCCAGTTACATGTTTCTTATCCTTCTCCATCGTTGCTGTGATTGCAGCCTTCTGTAGGAACTCCGTGGATGGCCAGTGGTACAGTTATGATGACAGCAGCGCTGAGCCGGTTCCAGAGGCGGAGGTGTGCACACGTGGAGCCTACATCCTCTTCTATCAGAGGAGACACACCATCCCCCCCTGGTCTGCCAGTTCCTCAGTCACCGGTTAGTCCTTTCATGTTCTCTGTAGCGGCTTGTTATAGTGAGAATAGTCAGATGAGATGGAATCTGCTTTACATCCCTTTGGCAAAATCTAGAAATAATGGAGGGAGTGTGGCGCGTGGGAGTGTCATTACATCTCACACCATCATTATTTACAGTATGGCCTGCAAAAATATGCGATTTTTTCCCTAAGTAATTTCAGTCTGCCAGAATTGTTTGATGTACTGCAGCCACATCAGTGTGTGTTCTTTGCTTATAAATGCCCATAAATGAAGGTTACGAAGGTCGTAGAGAGAAAAAAAAAAAAACGTTTTCCCAGCAAAAAGGCACAGAGGCATAATGAGGGTATTCACAGATGGATGGAAATACTGATGATACCCTGCGATTGCATTCATTTTGCAGTATGGATGCAGCATTGTCTGTTGTTGTCTGTCTCTCTGACTGTGATTTTTTATTTATTATTATTATTTTTTTAAATTTGCAGGTTCCACCAGCTCGTCCGCCTCTGACCACTGGCTGGTCCGGCTGGCGGGGGGCAGTAAAAGAGGCAGCGTGTCAGGAGTACCCACCCCTGGACCTCAGGGGCCTGCACAGGTCCCAGAGTCTCCTGAGCTGCCAGTGTTTGGAGACGAACCCCCCAAAACACTAGAGACAAGTAGGTATCTAGTGTAGCTTGTATAGTACATTTTAATTAACTCCTACATATAGAAAAAGCTTGAAATAGTGTGACTGCCTTGGAAATTAAAGCCATCCTGTGTTTCACCATTTCAATTGTTTAGTTGTCAGTTCTCTTTAGTTGTACACAATTACACCAATATTTTACTCAATGTCAATGACAAAGGTATACTTAGTATATAGCATATACTAAATATACCTTAATATGTTTAGTAGTAGTAATGTATGGTGTCTTTTCCTCTAGATGGGTTTGAATCTAAGCCGTTTGTTCGTGGGACCCAAGGCAGGAGTGTAAGCATGAGATCACCAACTAAGCCCAAGGATTCTCTGAGTAAAGTTCTGCCACTGCGGTGGTCTTTTGGCTCCAAGGACCGCATTAAACACCCAGCCCAGACCCAGCCTGGAGAGCTGGTGGAGTACCTGGAGTCTGGGCGCCGGCCACGATGTACCAAAGACCCCATCATAACACTGGTGGCCACCCCACCGCAAAGGAATGCCCAGGGAAGAACCTTTGACATAGGACATGACTGCAGCTCACCGAGCGGTAGCAGTCTTAGCTGTACAGACAGACCCGGTTCTGACACTTGTTACTCCCCCAAAATTCCAGCAGGTCAGAGCAGACCTTGTGTGGAGAAAAATATCAGCCATGCAGTCTGTAACAGCAGCAATGTCAAAGCCAGAGATTATGGTTCTCTAAGGCAGAGGTCATCCAAGAGAGCAAGGCAGGACCAGGGCAGGACCCTGGACTTCCAGCTTCAGAGAGGGGCCATGCTAGTGGGTCATATCAGCCACAGTGCACCCCCAAGCAGAGATTCTACATTGAGAAGGACCAAAGTCCAAACAGGGGTGACCTCCAGGCCACAGAAAGACTTGTTACAGATGGTCATTCAAGCTGAGGACAGAAGAAGGCAGATGGGACAGGAGGGCCGCAGCCATGACAGCCTCTTGTCTTTTTTCAAACCTGGTTTCATGAAGAAAGACATACCTGGGTCACCACTCAAGGGGCATGACAGTAGGCGTATGAATGGTCACGGGCAACTGGGAAAGCTGGCAAGCAATGATTTAGCCAAACTGTCGCTCTCCAATGGAACGCTGGCCACGGTGGCCCTCGAAGACAGGAAGGCCAGTGTCATCCCGAGCTGTGACGCCCAGAACTGCAAGGTGCAGCTAGTCAACGGGAAGGCTGGGAATCTCAACCTGGTGGACATTAAGCGTGCTCACAGCTCCAGTAACATCCAGACCAAGCTGGATCTGACATTTCGCAGGTGTGCCTCCCTGCAGAGGAATGGTGAAGCAGTGGCCCCTCCAGCCCACCGCATCCTGCTGTCAGACAAGCCCAGCTACGCCACTCTGCAGCGGACTCGATATAGTACCACCTCCCTGGGTAGGCACAGACCTGTCCCTTAGTCCTGTTTTTGAGCATGCAGTGCAGGCTAAGCTAGGTTACCGTGCTAAATACAGAATTACAAGAGCTGTTGAGGTTTGGCTCGCGTCAAGCACGAATAGGAACAAATTAGAGCGCAGGGTTGAGGTTTTGCTTCTGGCGCCAGCAATTATAGCACACCAGTTTTGTGTTGGAATCAGAAACTTTGTACTGTTGTAAATAAAGATATAATGACGATGTAAACAGCACTTGATTTGGAAGCTTGTCTGCTGCTGTCATGGTATTGTGGTAATTGACAGCGTGGCATGAGTTCAGTCTTACAGAATAAGTGGAGGGCTTTGAATTGTAGTAAATACAGCCCCGGTGTAAAGTTAAGCCTGTTTTATTATGATAATTAATGTGAATCCTACTGATTATCTTGACTGATGAGTTTGTTTTTTGTTTTTGTTTTTTTTGTTTTCATTATAAGTGCCTCTGTGACAGCCCAGAATGACTGTTGAACACTAGGACCTCTCTACTGATTTCTACACACGGCACCCAGGGAAGCTCCCAGCAAGAGGCATCGCTGGAAAGAAAGTCTTCTCGCTCCCCATCATAGTACTGTTATAAGTTCCTACCTGTGTGTGTCTTAAACTAAATCTATGCAGAGTTGAGTTAACTGAGAGATACTGCTGTAATGTGTTTTTTCTCCTTTTCTTTTGCAGAGCAGTCCACTGGTAATACCTTTATTTTTCAGATCCTGATCCGTGTTTGAAAAGTTGAGGGTGATTTGGTGAATTTGTATGTTTTTAGCCCATTGTACTTTTCATCTGCTCAGGAGGTAGGAAATCAAGGTGGCTGGTTAAAGCTGTATGCATTGGAGCCCATTCAGCTTCTATGATTTACGTATAATGTAAAATTGTGAGACACTGCAAAAAGCACTAACACCTGCACTGTACATTGGCTGCTACAACAACATTCATCATTTCCTTTGTCTTTTACTCTCATGTTCATGTTATATTACCGATGCACTCTTTGAAACAAGATATTCTATATTTTGCTACATGACCAGAGCTTACATGCTAAGTTACTTTGCTAATGTAGGAACAATAACATTGAATCATATTATCAAAACGCGGGGTTTTATTTCTGTGTTTCAGGTAATGGACAACTTGTAACAAACAGATTTTTATAATTGTGAAATCTCTTTTTTTTTTTTTGTTCGGGTTTGTTCTGTGGAGGGATGAGGATGAGTTGGCGCTATATCAGAAAGAAGCAGGTGTTATTGTTCTGACTAAAAAGAAAAACATCTATTAACCACCCCTAAAGCTTGCAGAGCAATAAAAGAGGGCTACCTCTGCTGAGTGAGAATGTGAATTTACCGTATATCTCTTTCACTAAAGCAGGATTTGAATACTTGCTGATAATATGCAAAAGCAAAGCTCAATTTGAAGCTGTTTTCTGAACAGAGGATTCACACTTTGTGCACACACACACAATTCTTCTCTCTCTGCAGCGACAGGGATGTGATGAGCCCTAATGGTAATCATGCTGTCATTATTCACATTAACTGTTTTAACGTAGCCACCGCAGATTATGAAGCAGTTCATGCTCCTGCTGCCAGTCTAACATATATTTAATTCACAGTCTTCAGCCATAATCACAGTTTCTGTATCTGCACAACGCTGTTTTGTTTACTTCTGCATTGTAAATTTGTCACTGGGGTTTACTCGGGAATGTCAAAGTGAGGGGGGATTGTTTGCCGACACTGTAACTGTTCACATTTCATGCTGTGTCATTTAACATTACTGTTTAACAACACTCTTTACCAAAATGAAATGATAGTAAATGGAGGATGTTTCTCTGACATTATTTGGGAAATATGGCTAGATTATATTATATTTTATTAACTTTTTTAAAAGTCTACATTTTGTACCTGATGTGTAATTATGTAATTTAAGTACCAGATTAAAACCTTATGTTTCAGGTTACTGTATGAAGTCAGATTAATACAGACTGTAAGTTGGGGTTGAATTGGACACAACACACAAAAATCCCTGTACTGGACTGTCCATAATGTCTGCTTAATGTACTGCAAGTTTTATGGATTGCAAATTAAACACAGCTTTTCTCACGTTGATTCTCGGAGTAGTCGCTGTATGACAAAGTTTCACCATTCGGCTGTGGTATTTTTTGTGGATTCAAGGTAGGTGTGCGTCTTTTGAATTAGTTAATTGTTGAATAATTGAATAGTAATTGAATTAATTGTGCTCTGCTAATGTAAAGCAACTTATCAGCTGAAACAGCAGTTCTCCAGAGCTCAAATGAAGGCTTGTTTCCATGAAACAAGGTGAAGTGAGGTCAGCCTATTGAGACATTTCATGGCTTTTTAAAGTGCAGCTTCTGCTTGACTTGTGGCCATGGTGTTTTGAATGAATAGAGTAAATGAGTGATGTGTATGAGAGTAGATGCCAATGCAAATGGAAAAAAGGAAATTGTCAAGGACACTGAACTGGATTTCATCCCTTTACTGTAACACCATATTGGTGCTGATACTAAAAAATAAGGATAAGGAGGAGTACCTGCAGATGGGAATCACAGTTCCTTTTTACCTTCACTTTACAAATGATACACTACAGGTCTTCCTCAGGCAAACACCCATGGGAGGAAACTGTCACGAGTGGCAGGTGCAATTAGGATGGACACAAATGCAGACAGACGGGATCAGTTTGTGATTTAATGGGGAAGTTGCAAAAACACATAGTCACAAGGCAACCAAGGGTCAAAACCAAGAGACAGTCCAACACACACAAACAAGTGCAATAAGAAGCCCGCAGGAATCCAAAGTCAAACATCAGAAGGCAAAAACAGGTTCCAGATTCCAGTCTCATGGTAACAGAGAAAGACACTATGAAACCAGAGGCTAAAGAGTTAAGACAGTCTGCTTTATGTCTTAAGTGGCTGATGATGGAATGACTCGCAGGCGAGGAGGTGGGCAGGGAAGTCCAGGCAGCTGCAAAGCAGAGGTGAGAGCAGGTGTGTGGTTGGGTGGGGCAGTCAGGTGAAGGGGGAAGGAGAGAAAGTCCCAGGGCTTCTGGTGGATGAGTGGAAAGCAGCACTGAAGGACCTGCTGAAAGAGACGTGTGGCTGCAGAGGAGCAACAGGGAGTGTCTAATCACATTCATATGTGTGAGGATGTCTTTATTTAAGTAGTAAATAAGTAAAGACATAAATACTATTCAGAAGTCTTACACACATCCAATCAACAGGTCACGAAAGATATAATAAAAAATAAGCACAAATGTTACTTAATGAGGTGGGTGCCATATAAACAAGACACTAGGGGGCAGCCAAGTAATTAAAACACACACATACCTATATAACACTCAAAATTAGTTTCCTATGCCCTATGTACACTATATTGTATTGTACTGTATTTATTTACTGTTGATGTTGATTGATTGTCCTTGTCATAAGGATATGCTGATACGTATGAATGCAGTCACATGACTGAAATGTCAATGGGCATTTTACTATATGTCTCTCATGTACTTCCTGTACTTTCCTGTAATTCCTGTACTCCTCCTGGGAAGTACATGAGTTCAGGTCACATTAAGCAGCACCAACATCAGGATAGATTAGCAAACTGCAATTATGCTGAAAATTTCCATAAAGATGAATTATTCATTTCACTGTCAAATCTTGCAATCATTGGCAGCTATAGCGTGTTTTTCTTCTAGGTGCACACTCACCAACATGTATAGAGCAGAAATCAGCAAATCTGTATGCAGTGTGATATTTCATGATCTATTCTGTCATTATTTTAATTGTTTTCAATTAGCCGGTAATCTGTTCTCACAAAGCAATCACCATCGTGGTGTGAAAACAGTTTACACTAAGCAACATATAATGATCCGTAGGTTGGTGTCAACACTTAATGTAAATGACATGCTGCGGATAATCAGCCTGTCTGCATCTCCTGCAGGCACAGAATGTATTTTGGTCTACTGGTCCCATGTACTTTAGGCGAACCATTTAATCTGTAAGAGTCTCAGTCTGTTATTTGATAAGACCATAATATCAGCCATTACAACACCGATTGAGCCTCCAATCAGGCATCCTTATCTACTTCATATTTGCTTGGTTGCTTATTTGTAACATTTAAGGAGGGTGTTTTGAAAGGCCAACCTTTAATATGCAAATGAATGCATTTAGGTTGCTCCAAATTGAATCAGATCATCAACTTTAGGGAGAAGACCTGCTGTGCAAGCTTGTGCTATAAACCTATTTTCCAGTTACTGTGTTTACTGGAACGTGTATACTACACACACCTTGACAACATAACACCCTATGCCCCATATGTTGTTCCAACATGGTCCAACATCTGCTTTGGTTATAAAAGTTATGAAAGTAAACACAGACTCTGTCCGTTGTCATTATAGTCCCCATCCTGCAGCAAGAGGAACGCACTCACAGCAGGGCTGCTGATCAAATGTGGACTAAAAACTGCCTTCACTGTCATATTTCCAGAGAAAATGGAAGCTAATAGAGAGGAGGTGTGCTGGAGAAAAACAGCACTGAACCTCCGATGCTTTATTTGATGTCACAGGAAACAGCAGGCCTATATGACAGAGAACGGTGTTTATTTGAATGTAGGCTGGCTGGAGACTGGACCAGCAAACTTCAAAATGACACAGGCTGCACGTGAAATGTGACGCCAAAGCACGTTTCACTTGTCAATTCGTGAAAGCACCGTTTTCAGTACTGCAGACTTGCTCGCTGCTTTTCCTGTTATTCTTGGCGCTGAATGTCTTTCTCATTTCATCTAACCATGATGGATGGGAGGATAGAAAATTCACCGTCCACATCTCAAAAAAGCTCCACGTGCCGATCCATGATTCACAGGAAATGGAGGATACCTATTGTTAATGGCACAGATTGAATGCATCCCACTGCACACCACTGCAGAGGTTTTCATCAGCCTGAACGTGGACTCTGATGCCGCTGATTGGCATCATGTGCAGAATCCTAATTTTGATTTGAGTTATCTCCGCAGACACGTCTTCATATTGTCAAGAACGTTCCATTTAGATATGCCAAGGGGGAAATGCTTCAGCACTGTATAGGACTTCCTCATCTGTTTAATTAGCCTTCATTAACACATCAGTTATTGTTCGGAGAGACGGGTGTATTGTGCTCTTAATTATTTAGTTAGATGTTCAGAGATGACAAAACATATGCTGCCTACGGTGGCAGGGATCACACAGTGGAGTTCAGCATTTGCTCATTTTTTTAACATCCACTCATCATCTGCTGGGCTAACTGACATGGCGTGGCATCAATTACCTAATGGCTACACTAAAACACATATTTGCAATGACGAGCCAGCATGAAAGAGCAGAAGAGGAGATTGGATCCTGCCAAAGCACCAAACTCATTATAGAGAGGGAAATTGCTGCCTTTGCTCATGCAGAGAGTGGTGTTATGGCTGCCGGTGTTTTGTCATCCTGTGGCCATTACTGCTGTTGCTGCTTTGTCACCATCACCGAGGGGTGTCATCATTCCCACTCAAAGGGCAGCTGGACACCTGCTTGTGTTTTCATATTAGAGCCCATATGTATGAACTCCAACATCTATTCCAATCAAGTCTGAAGCTTTGCAGGTGTCCAAACCATTGTACTAAATAATGCAGTTTTTAAGGTGTATTGTTTTTGCATGTATATTAAAACACCAGCAATCAAGAATTAAGTACAACTGACACACACCTGATATCACCAGAATTCATTATAGCATGTTTTAATAAGACTTCACAAGGAAAGTCGTGTTTTCTTCTTTTCCTATCAGTTAAGCTCGACAGCGAGTGACAGGAAACGTTGTGCAGCACTAATTTTGTCCGTTTATCGATCGTCTGCGATGGGCCAAAATGAGTTTTCTCTTAATTAAATTTGAAATGAAAACTGGCAAACCTACATAGAGACCATCAGAGGAAGAATTCCTTGGTTTGAGAGGCAGGTTGGGAAGAGCTCGCTGCTCTCGGAAACACCCGCTTGATGCTGGCATCTAAGAGCTGAACGAGCTGAGGAGAATGAAATGCATAGTGGTACCAAGGCAATAATATCCTGCAAGCTTTATCGTGGAAATCAAATTAGTGGAAATGGCAACCTTATTCATCACAGCTTAACTGAAGACAAACTGCATGAATATGACTGTTCAAAATATCAGGGAGCCTTGCTGTTTCTATGTGTTGCTGTTGAATCCACATGAAAGCCATTGTCCCTTATGGATTCCCTTTATTAAATCTCTACCAACAACCAAGGAAGGGAAACAGAGGAGTTAACAGATTTGTTGATATATTTGGAGGCAATTGTGCAAAAGGAACTTCAAACCATTACCAGGCGGATGTCTGTGGTCATTCATCCATCCATCTGTCTTTTTGTCAGTCTCGCCTGGCCTCTGCAGAACAAAACACCCACACTGTGTCAGGTTTCAGGTGTGTATTCGCCATAATCCCACAGAGCATCATTTATACAGAACAGTTCAAGGCTCTCTTGCCATTTGTCATTTTGAAAAGAGACGCAAGATGACTTGAAATGAAGAGGTGACATCTTTGGAGTTGTTTTGTGTCTCTTTGTTGTTGCTCTGTGTTTCTTTGTACTCATTGTTGCAGCTGGTCAGTTTGTGTTCCTCTGTGGTCACTCTGTGTTTCTTTATGGTTGGTCTACTTCTCTTTGCTCTTTTAGTGTCATGGTTTGCATCTCATTTTGTGTCTATTTGTGGTCATTTTGCATGTGTCTCTGGTGTTCCTTCTGAGTCTCTTTGTGGTTGTTCTACTTCTCTTTATGGTCATTTTCTGTCATGTTTTGCGTCTCTGTGGTCATTCTTCATGTGAAGTTGTTTTGCATCACTTTGTAGTCTTTTCGCATCTCCCCAGGTTCATTTTCCATCTCTTTGTGGCTGTTTTGCATGTCTTTGTAGTTGTTTGATGGACTCTCTGACTAGGAATGTGAACAGTCACTTCAGACTGAAGCTGTGTTCAGTAATCCATCCATCGACACTCCACTACATCAGTGAATTGGGTTTAATTCTATCTTTTACTCTTCTATGACTTTTCACATGCTGTGCACATGAAAGCTTGGCTCAGGGATATTTCATGGCTTGCTGCTCTCTATGGTTCACACGAACATCAACATTTTGCCAGGGACTGGAGCATGGGACTGGGGGGAGAGAGGACTGAGTGTACAGGGCCCTGATGGGAGGAGGGCCCACACGGATACTAGAATGAATAGCCGTGGATGCCGGGAGGGGCCCATAGAGAGTGGCTTTGTGCTAACTTCACCACCAAATATTATAGAAGTATCCCTGTGCTGTTGAAAAGTGTTATTTTTCCTTTAACTCGTTTAAGTCTTAAGTTTTTCCACCTAAATTTCTTTTCAACTCTTCCCGATTTGTGTTGTTGTTGTTGTTCTAATACTTTACCAGCACATTACATACAATTACATTTTAAATTCCCACACTGTTATCTCCTTATTCCCAAACTAACATCCTGTTCCCTTGTACCTACTGATAAGCACTGCGCTGGTAACAAATAATTGCAGCATAAAATGGGAAGAATTACATCATTGGCACCATTTCTCATCCACTGATTTTGTGGGTGGACTTACTGGAGCATACACTTTTTTATTCAGCAAACATCCATCATTATTTCATTAGCTTGTGTTGCTTCACAGCAGTGCATACACACGAAATGCACACAATATATCCACTTGCAGAATAATAAATGAGCAGTTCTGACTTTACTTCCTAAAACACTTTAAAAATACGATGTGCCACAAGGACAGAGAAACATTCACCTATTTATGTCTAGTTACCGCTGTTACTCAACAATGCTCCCTCTCAGGGGTGGAAAGTAAATAATTGCCTTGCCATTTCATTATTTTTCTGAGAGGGAGGTTGTCCTCATGATGATGGAATTATCATGTCAATGCCACATAATCCTGGCTTTATTCCACTCCTCTGTGTTTTTCAAGATAATGGGTGATACTTTAATTCCTGCCACCTGGCATTTGGATAAGCAGCAATGCCGAGTCCCCCCACTGTGAAAAGCCGGAGAAACAAAAAGGAAACAGAGCTGCTTTCATCCTCTTAAGTCTGTAAATTTCTGCTACCCCCCACTTTATATATGACCTTGCAAACAACTGAATTGAGATATTTCAGCTGAGTTCAACACTTTATTGAGATTTCTCCTCATACATTTACAAGAAAATGTTTGCCAAAAAAAGTTAGAAAAGCAATCAAGCTTTTCTTTTTAACCTTACAAACCAACATGTGTTGCTAAAGATACAGCCTGCCAACCAAAATCAATACAAGTCCTTTCATTTTGAGCAATGTGAGGACAGTCTTGTGTATCTCCAGGAGTTTAAACATGCAGAGAGTACAACAGACAAGAAAAAGAGTACATTTCCTTTGTAGTCACATCATAGTAAAGATGCCCAGTTAACACCACAGAGACATCTGTAAAATATGCATGCAATGACCCGTCAAACCGTCTGTTAAAAGAGACTGTTTTTCTGCCACAATATAGATAGAATTACAACAGTTAAAAAGTCATAAATTTAAGAATCACACAGACAATGTGTTTTCTGTTCAAAGGATGGCCAGCTATTAGTGCCATGACTGTCTGGGTCACAGTTACAACACAATGTCATACTGTGTGATAGACGAACATAAAGGCTTGCACTATAAACTCTGCAATCCAACAATACAATACTGACTGCAGACTGCTAACACTGTTTTAATACTGTTAAAAACCATGTGTAAGTGATATTTCACATCATTAAAATTGTTATGTTGAGGTGCAGAATCAAGATCAAGATTTGCAGAAACGTGATTCATGTTTTTTGAATGGGGGAAATAACACAGTGGACAAATATCTATTTTGTGAGTTTGTGGCCCTCAAATCAAAAATGCATCTAAATGATGATACAGATACACAGCAATGATTGATTGAGTAAACATCAGAGGGCTCTGAGGCACTCATTATGCTCAATAATGAATTCGCTCGTGTTTTTTGTTTTCCATTGTTGGCTGATTTTCTGTTGGAGTCGAAATATATTATTTGCCAGATGGTCATCTATTTTTCTCGTTTTGGTAAAAGGGTGACTTAATATAACTATTACTCACATTGAACATGCATTAAGATGTCACAGATTGCATCATCACTGGGGACATGAAGCAGCTTTATAGTTCAGCAGAGTCCCATTATGCCTTCATGAAAACAGGAGTAGTTGCTGAGGGCTTGAGAGCAGTCATTGATGGCAGGTGGTGACTTGTTGGTGGTTGGCAGTGGTCGAGGATGGCCAGATTAAGTGTATGTCTCAGTGCACAGCCACTGCCACACATGAGTGCAAGTGAGATGGATGAATGCTGTCTGGTGCCAACCTCAAACTCATACTGCCGTCGGTCAGAGCAGGAGCGACTTTGAAAACCCTGTGGGACGGTCGAACAGCCACAATAAACTGCCTCTTAAATGTTTCACTTAATACAATGTAGATAAACGGGTTAATGCAGCTGTTGGCATAGCCCATGCTAATAGCAATGTTGTAGGCATACAGGAAGGCAAAGGTGGGCCGCTGCACTCCAAGGTGGGCCAACTGCAAGATGTAGTAGGGGGCCCAGCAAGTGAAGAAAGCCAGGCATATGGCCACTGCCATACGGGTCACCTTCCTCGTCCGCACCCTCAGGCTGCGCTGGGGCAGCGGAGCAACTGTAGCTGACATGTTTTGGAGAATCTTGAAGAAAACCCAACAGATGATCACCCAGGGCAGAGCAAAGGCCAAGAAGAACTGGTAGAGGGTGAACCAGTACGTATCTGTGGCTGGGTTGGGCAGCAGGAGGGCACAGCCGACTGAGCCATCCTTGAGATGCATGAGTCCTGTGTACATCCAGACCGGAGTGATGGAGACCAGAGAAAAGACCCACACCAGAGCTACCGCCGCCCCAGCCACAAAGGGGGTTCGAACATGTTTGAAGCGGATGGGATGGACAGTGGCCAGGTAGCGATCCAGAGTCATTACAGTCAGGATGTACGTACTGACGATCTGGCTGTTGGAATCAAGCGCTGTGATGACAGTGCACATGGTGCCACCAAAGCACCAGGAGCCATTGCCCACAAGCTGGTGGATGAGAAAAGGCATGCCAAGGAGAAAGAGGAGGTCTGCGAGGGACAAACTGAAGATAAATATGTCTGGTACTGTTTGCTGGGAGCAGAACTTGGTTTTCTTCACAATGGTGTAGATTACTATGCAGTTTCCAAAGATCCCAAAGAAACAGATGACACCAAAGATGCTGGACATGAGCACATTGTTGTATTGCTCATGTTCTGCCAAAAAAGATACAAACAGAATAGAATAGAATGCCTTTATTGTCATTATACGTGGTGTACAACGAGATTTAAGAATACTCTGTCAGTCACATATCACACAGTAAATCCTGCTGTCTGCCATTCTTTTCCCTAATTATCCTTTGTTTGAATTTATCTCTAAGGCACTGAATTTGAGCCATTCCTAAATTCTTTAACAACAATTTTGCATTTGCGTCACGGTACTAACATCGCGTGCTCAGCTTATGAGTTCATTTTAAAAGGAGTAGAAAGAAACAACCTACCTTCTACTACAGTCTGGGGGGAGCTGATGGAGGGAAAAGATGAATTCGGAATGCAAGAAAAGTCCATCCCAAACAGCTTTTGGTCTTCCTCTGTAACAGTCTGCAGTGTGATAATAATGAGAATAATAATACTAATAATAACAATAGCTACACCTTACATCACAGTTTTCGAGCGAAATAAAGCCTGCTTAGACATAAACTAGAAAAATAAAAGGGCAACATTTAGTTTGAATAGCAAAAAAAAAATAACCACCTCGCAGTATAAGTTTATGGATTTGACCGGAGGGGATGCAGCGCCGCGCGCATGTTTGTGCTGTCCAGGACTTCATCAGCGCACGCGACAGCTAAAGAGGAAAGGCGGAGCTGACGTCACACCTCGTCATTCTGCCAGCCTGAAAAGTGGCAGCACCTGACAATGTGTGACAGTAAGTGAAGGAGCCAGTGCTGACGTTTCTGCCTGTCACATGTTGCTCCTGTCCACAGGACAAAGACAGGCTGGAGCTGTCTTCAGTAAGGCAGATATCAGATGAAAGACACATGGCTGCTTTTCTCTCCTTATGCCGTCTCCTTTGTGTGTGAAAAGATTTAGCCGACCTGTTCTCTCTGTGCTAAATATAGGCGTTTCTTCTATAGCAGTGCCACACCATGCTTTTTTTTTTTCAATGGCAGTGTTAGCTCCATTATATCTTTAAAACATATAAACTTACAGTTGTCTCATATCAACACAGTCCCCATGACATCCCTATATTTATCCCATAAGCCTGTGCTTTTCTGATGGGAACTTCTGGCACGATTGGAGCAGCAGAGCAAGCTGTCGTCCCCCAGTGCTTCACACTAACGCTGTTTTCCTGGGGTTCAATCTGTCCACTAGGTGTCAGCATTGTCAAAGTATTTCATGAAATGCTCCGCTCAGAATTAAAAGCAGATGTCCGAAAAATGAAAACAGGGAAAGACGGCCAACTATTTACCAAATAGTGGGTTCTGTGGTGGGATAAAGGTAACAGCGAGCAACATGTAAGGGGAAGAAGTTTAATATGAGCTACTTTTTTGAGGGCAAATGGTGCAAAAATATCAGTTAAAAAACAACAGTGCCTGTGTAAGGTGCGTTTGTTTTTGGCTGCTTTGTTTATGACATATCCAGTCATAAAGCTTGAGTTTGTCATTGATATGATTATTATTATTTGTATTCATTATATGGTGCATTGTCCTGTGTATTATATCACCTAACTAGTGAAGTCACTGATGAGGCAACAGTTTCATTTTGACACACATAAATCTTGAAGCCTTCCAGCCTTATCTAGCTTTATATACCTCCTCGCCTTATGTCATAAATATTTAATGACTGATAGGGATTACATGTGGTTTAACCCTCTAATTCTAATGTCACTGGCTCAAACGCAAAAACAGATAGATAGATAGATAGATAGATAGATAGATAGATAGATAGATAGATAGATAGATAGATAGATAGATAGGGTTATGTCACGAAGTACACAGGCCAACTAATAATAGGTATTAGTATGAAGATACTTATAATAATCATAGGGGATAATTAAAGGCAGTTTCAGGCGGCACTGACTGTTATTTGATGCGTTTGGCAGACGAGTGGCACAGACTGACAGGGAGGAGCTCCAGTCACAGCGCCAGGCTCGCCCTCCCCGCACTGTGGAAGGAAGCGGAAATAAGCGTCGTAAACCTTATGCTAGTAGCTACGTTCAGGCTCCGAGGACGGGGTGTAAGCGACATCAGACGTATAACGTTTGTTGCCTCTCAAGAGGAAACGGGGAGTGGATAATTACACGACAGGGTTTTCGTTTGTTACGGTGGCAGCATCGAAACGGAATATCTCGAGTGGTGAGTTTTCTTTTTTCCTTATCTTTTCATAAAACTTGTGTAGTCTTTCCTTTCGCGACGCAGGCTAGGCAAGTTCAGTAACGTTAGCTGGGCTAACTGTGCCACTCCGCTAGCAACAACAGCTTGCGCTATGAAAAAAAAGGTGTTTTCTTCCCTTTCACATTTGCCAACGTGAAGCTAGCTTGCAGGCCTCGGGCATTCATAAACGTCTCATGTTTATTAGAAACTGGTCACTTGTGTTGAGTAATGTCATCGTTAATTTGCCCGTTGTGATAAATTAATGGGGTTAAGTTTGATATTCACGCTGCATCGCAGTTATTGTTACTCGACCGTTAGCCGGCATGCTAGCTCTCGCGCTCCGGAGGACTGGGCGCAGGCTGTTGACTGGAACGGACTCGAGCCACTCGAACTCGTTCGATACGGTAAAAACGCGGACAGATGCTCAAAATGGCTTATTGCTAGGTGTTGAAGTCCAACACTGTTCTGGCAGTAAATGAAATCATGAGACGGTCGTGAATTAAAGAGGATTATTTCAGTCTGCGCCCTTTGGAATTCAGCTTCCTTTTTCATTACTTTGTCTTGACTAACGTTACTTCTGTCACTGACGTGCTTTATTGTTCATTTGTCTTCTGATATATCGGCCATGGGTTGAGTTGTTGACAGTTGTGGAACTGTAAACAATGTCTACTGTCCCATTTTTAGGACTTATTGTGTCGTTACTGTCAAATGACTTCTAGATAAGAGTCCTGCATCTTCTGCTGTGACTGTTCTAGCTAACCCATGGTAGGATTATCCGTGACGAGATGACACGAATTGTGGTTGGAAAAAAGCGATAAAAGCCAAGTCAGTATTTGCAGATAATTGGCCGAGGTTTGATATTCTTATTTTGTCGTCTGGCTGGCTGTCAGCTTTAATGGCATTATTGGATGTTGAGCTGTATGTTATTAGTGTGAACCCATCAGAGCTACACGGCAACTAGCATGTTAGCAAACAACTTAATGAGATAACTTAGCTTTATCTATTTATCTCAGTAACCGTGGCTTTAACCAGTGTATCACTGTCAGCTCATCTTAAATAAGCTGCTCACTTATCTGTGGTCGGGCCAGGTCGTTGGCTGTCCAGAAAGTCAGGAAGCATTGCCATTGATGGTGGTGAACTTTGGATCAGAATCCTTGTCCTCTTCTTAATGTTGCCAAGGTTAGCAAGAGCGAGGACAGTAGGCCTTGACACCTTTTCACACAGGTTTTCCATCGGAGATGACCATTTTTGATTGCGTGCTATATTTTGGATATTGTAAGTTCTTAAGAGAACAAAGCATGCGACGTCTAGACCACAAAATGACTTTCCACTGATCACAGGAAAACAATTAGAAAAAAAACATTTTATGAGTGAAACTAAGAGGCATTGATGAGTACAGACTAAGGAAAATTTATATTTACATTTTCCCGATATTCTTTGACTTATTTATTCAGTTTTGTTTAAAATTTCGTTTTGTTTAAAAGTCTTTATGTTTCAGAGTAAACATTTGCTTCACTTTCAACATTTCTTTCCTTTAAATTGAGTGAGTGAATACCACATTGTGTCTTGTTTGCAGGTACCGTACTGTAACCTTTATGTGAGGTCTAAGCCCAAAAGGAGCGGGTCATAGACGGGAGGAGAGACTCGGAGAGAAGCATCTGGCCACAGAAGCCTGGATAAGTGTTTTTATTTTTTATTCAGCCCCTGCCAGACAACTACAGCCAAGCGGTTTTCCAGCACACAACAACAACGATGGAGGCCATTGCCAAATACGATTTCAAAGCTACTGCTGATGATGAGCTTAGTTTCAAGCGTGGAGACATCCTCAAGGTAAGTGACAACTAGTTGATCGTTTAATGTTAAGGCTTGTCTGTATTACTCATAAGTATGACATGCCAGAAAATATTTTGTTGCTGTAGGTTTATTTCCTGTGTAGGTAACCATATCTGTCCTGTGTTAAATGAAAGTACCATCAGGTGTGGGAGTGAGTGAGTTTCAAACAGTAATATCATTTTTACTGAACACAAATAAAATCTGTAGAATTAAAATCATCGCCCAAATAAAGCTACAGCAGTAAGTCTGTATCTTAAATTGAGTAAGTATTTTTGTTTGTTTGTTTGTGTTGTTTTGTTTTGTTTTTTCAATTTTTTCACAGTCACACACTTGCCATATGTATCTGTCAAACTTAAACCCACATATAAAAAAGAGAAAAAGATCACCAGGCTTGACCTACAGCCTAAAATCCAAAACACTGCTGTATCATGTGATGGTGCACATGGTGATTATATGTGACAACACAACATCGTTTTAAGCTTAGATGCTGTGTTGCCTATTGTATATACTTTAAAGGAGCAACTGCACTGCAGAAGGTCTAGTGATTAAAGAGGCAAAGGATGCAAGGTTTTTGTTCCATTATGAACTCCCTCTAGTGCTCTCTGTGAAACCCCAGGCTTGCCCAGATCACCAGGCATGAGCAGCTTATTCAAAGCATTATGCCTTCTGGTTGCCTGAAACGTGTTTGTGCCATTCTCTGACCTTGATGAGGCAGTCAAGATATTAGAAAGTACATACTGCAATTTTCCTACACAATGATTCTCTTAGGATTTAAATGCGATCATCATAATCCCTCTGTTTAGAGTCATAGCCATGATGGGCAGGATGCAGGGGTGACAGTGCAGAAAAAATAGATAAACCTTCATATTTCCTTATTTTCTAGGAAAATGTCTGCAGCTAAATACTCAGTTTTAAACATCATTTTGATAATGCATGACTGTAAGAATCCCTTTTTTCCCCTCGTGGCTTTAAGGTCAGTCATTTTAGTAAAGAACAAGAGCCCACAGAGTGAATAACTCCTTTTGTAAAAGATACATTTTGAAAGAACCACAGATCTGTGAGTATTTTCAGTGTAACCTGTCATTCTGTTTTGATCATAACAATTAATTGTTTTTACAGGCAACATCTGCTGTACCAGACATGCAGGTAGTTGGAAAATTGTTGTGATGCAATATAACACACAACATTTTGGATTTAGTAATATTCATTTCATTTATTCCTCCAAAGTTAATTATCCAAATTAGAATATGAATGCTGTCATCATTACTGCTAAGCCCATGACTAATTTTGCTGAATGCAGACTGGAAAAAGAGAACTGTAGCTAGTGATAAGGGATCAGCAGTGAGCAGCAAATAAATCTCCTCCAAATAGTTTTACTGTCTTAAGACAAAATTTTGACCTTAACTCTGCAGAACCTTCTGCTTTTCAGTCCACGTGAGATGAAACTGTCCCTATGTTAATGACTTGGCAGCATACAAGACTGCTTTACAGTTCGCATCAATGTGGTGGAATACCTTGATTTTATACTATTGTATAGATATGTATGTGAAATTTAAAAGTGAGCTGTCATGGATAAGTTGACTGTTCTATCAGGGGATGTGTGCTGTTTTGGGAGTTTTGTAGAGATTTCTTATCTCTCTAGGGGGGCCTCAAGGGTGGGAAAGAAAAGTACCTCTGGAAACACTGATTTAAATATGAGTTCTTATTAAATTTGCATATGAGAAGAGAAAGTTCAGTACTTTCACCAGCTAGCTGTCTCGTTGGAAAAGCTCAGGCTTTTTACCAAATGGCCGAGTTCCAGCCAAGATGTTAGTGGGAAATGCCACAGATTTTTTCCTTTAATTGACATCATTAAAGATGAGATGTTCATGCTGGTGCCTGGGTAATTTAGACTAAACTGAATATTTTGTATTATATGTTTTACAATTTAATGTCTTGCTTAATTTTGGTAAATTTTGAAAGCCTAAAATGTACTTCTCAGTTCCCTATACGTGTAGTGTGCTGGTGCTCTCAATTCTTGATTTTTTTTTCTCTTTTTTTTTTCTTTTTTTTTTTTCTCTTCCGTGCAAGATGCTTCAAGGCGTTTTCTAACTCCTTCACAAAGATTCTGTTCCCCAAAGCCTCAGTATGTGTGGCTACATAAAAAGCATGGAGCATTTTGTGTTCAAATGAAAGTCACTACAGCTTCATTTTTCAGATTCAGTCTTATCCTGTGTATGAAGCTCTACTTGGCACTATGAAGCTTGACAGAATCTACACTGAATGATGTGACTTAATTAATTTTGTAATTACAGACAGAGCCATATCAGACAAAGCCTTTTTTTCCATATCTTAATTGTCTCACAGAATAAATCATACCACCAGTCCCACTTGACATCTGGCATGCAATATTAACACGTGCAGTTGTCATTATGAGTGAAGTTTTAAAATGTATGACTTTGGTGCCAATCAGTGCTACACACAATGTCTTTCCAGTTTACTTTTTTTTTTTTTTGTAAACATACCACGCGTGCTACAGAGGCTTAAAGTTTCATAGCATAAGCCACAAATTTGTATTGTGAGTGTAAAATGTCTGATACCATCTCACAAAGCAAACATTAGCAGTGCGGGCCCATCACAAACAGCTATGTGACTGACAAGAAACATTAATGGTGCATACAGGGCAGCGTCCAAATCTTTTCAGACAAACAGTTTGCTGTACAGTGCACTTCAAATCTCAGTAAATTTCTTTATCATAAAGCATCAATCTGTAAACTGCTTTTGTTCTCTTATTTGTGATTTACATGCGCCCTACAATTTTAACGAGTCATTGTCTGTTGGCAGTCATGTTATCTAGCTCAAGTCGCTCATAGACACACACAGTACATAGCGCGTCCCACTTGTGAAGTACATCTCTGCCAACACCATATTGTTGCAGGTCTCTAACCCTTTCAAATAGTAGGAAATGCAATAGAAATATTATTATTATTACTATTATTATTATTATTATTATTATTATTATTATTATTATATTTTTTATTTATGTTATTTCAAGTCTTCATTTATTTCCAAATTATCATGTCTGCCAGTTTACTTGCAATAAGAAAAAAGAATATACTGAGACATATATAATAAGTTCATTTAAAATATTCTAAAAGTATTACTGCTACTATCAACACAAGAGAAAGTATTTTGGTATGAAAACCCACATTTAATTTAATCAAGTGTCCTGTATCATAATTCCATGTCACTTGTAACAAATCAAATCAAGTTGGTTGGAAATTCAGTGAGTGGTGATGACTTGCGGTGTTGGATAGTGACTCTACGTAGACAGGCACGTGGTTTTTAAGTGCATGATAGAGCACAACTACCAAGTAGAATGTCGATGCAGCGTTGATTCACCTCATACACAAACAAGCAGCTCTGGCTACATCTACGTTTTCATTCTAAAATGGTGTTTAAAAATGAAAAGACCTCTGTGCAATTGAGTGTTTAGCACAGTTTCCGACTGTTTAACACACACACATTGCAAAGCTGTATCGCACAGGTGGTACTGCAGTAATTTCATTGATCACATAGACTGATTTGTTTCTTCGCCGCACGACATATATGCAACGTATATGTTGCACTCTGCAGCCTTGCATTAATATTAAAAAAGATATTCACATGTCCTGCCCTTCCATATTTGACCCAGCCAGTGGGTAATGTACTGTAAGTGCACAACCTTAAGAGCTACAAAAAATGCTTTACAGGTTATTTCTGGACAAAGGCTGAATCTAAAATGGGGAAGGAAAGCCTGCATGAATGTTGCCTCTAGCACTGTCCACATTTCATCTGAATCATTTGTTGCTTGCTTTGCCCAAAGGACTAGTTCACTTTTTGAGACAGAATGCATCAGCTTGATGTCTGTCAGATTCCATCTCCCCTCTCCATTTCTTTCATCCTATTTTCCTCTTTTGTTCCTCCTCACAGTACCCATACATTAGTCTCAAGTCTGAATGTTTCCCCTCAGGTAACTTCGGAGAAACAGGACGGAACAAGCTCCTGTCATACTCTGAAACATCTTGGTACACAGGTGGACCCACGCTACACCTTATTTAGCATGAAACTATATGGCCTCAGCTCAATATCATTTGGTCATCTGTAAGCATTGATTTTTGATTCAACCAATCAATCTGAGAAGACCTGCTCATTTTTGCACATTTTTTGTTGTTAATTATTTTAAAGTTTAAAATACCCTGGTCTCCAAAGTACTGAAGATCATCTTGTGCGGTGCAACAGACCAATACACTGTGTGCATCTGCTACCTTTGTGGCTGCTACACATTTCTTCCTGCTAATTTCTCTGCATTAGTTAGTTACTTCAAAGCAATCAGTGCAAAATAAACCTGCATCGGTTTGGTCTGTGTCTCTCTCTCACTATCTCGCTTTGCTCTTTGCACTCTGCTTTTTAGACCAGTTAGCTATTTGGTTACATAACGGTTGTTTAAACATCAATAATACTAAACTAAATCCCTCTGTCAATTGACAACATTACCACATATAAAAGAACATAGGCAGATTTACAAACTTAAACAGTAAAAACATGCTGGCTCTATTTTTTGTTTTGTTTTTTTTAGAACTGTTTGTCACTCTACCTGATGCTGTACAGCATGCTATGCACAAGCATTTGAAGTAGTACATCTTCAAGAAACCTTTTCTGAGGTGTAGTGTTGTCACAGTGGCTCCTTTGCTTCCATCAGCGGTGCTATGTGTCTGCTGATACTAATACTAAACAGCTCTGCTCTTAGGACAAAGGGTCCCTCTGATGAGAGAGCAAGCCCGTGTTAAGGCTTCCCTTGTATGTAGCATCCTTAACTTCTCACCATTTTCAGTGTCACTGGGAGACGGTGGATGTGTTGCTAACTCTGGGCCCCACATTGGCATACACGAACATCTGTTTTTCACTTCGTCCATCTACTCCACAGAAATAGGCACTTGGGTACTGTCGTCAACATTCCAGCGATTGTAATTCTTTTTTTAAAATCTCCGTTCAGTATACATAGTTGAAAGGAAGCCAGTATGGTTTGAAGACACAGTGGGCTATGTGGCAAGTATGATCAGCACCAGCAGTATGGTTACAGTTTGAGAGACTCACTAAAACTCTCTATGATGAAGCCCAAATATTAGGCAGTTCCAGCTCTGGCTTGATGCCACACAGCAATGTTCCACCTTGTTTCAGTTGCTTTCATAAAGGCCTTTTATGTAAGCATTTATCCAGTGTTTGCCACTGAAGGGATAGAAAGGTTGTTTTAGGGACACGAAATCCTGTTGTGTCCAACTGTTTAATCATCCTGAAATGTGTGCATGCTGATGCTTTTATCACTTGTCAAAATACCCACAAAGGTGGGTGATTACAAAGTGTTTGTTTGTCCAGCATTTAGGAAGATGAAAATGATATTAAATGTCTTATGGGAATTTCCGTTTTATCCAGCATTCCAATTAAGGAGGTGATGCTAAATCCGTTATTATCTCTACACACATTTGAATACTCTTTGTTCAGCAACTTGTGCTTGTATTCAGAATGTAACCGTGTTACAACACAGAAAAGGACATTTATTAGATGAAAGGAAGCCTGTCTTGTCCAGTGCCTCCAAGATATGTAGTCCACAACTGTCAGCCAGTTAGCAAGCACTGTGTCATTGTGACTCACAACTGGTTGACCAGTCCAGGCTCCCGTCTTACTTTGCAAGCTTGAGTCATACCCGAACATTTACTTGTCTCATTTGCCAGTTCATGAGTAGTGAAGCAAACTGTTACAGTACAACAGAGGCTCCAACCCGTCACCAAGTCGTCCTTCATATGAAAAACAGCTGTTGGTTAGCCATTAGCTCGCCTTTTTAGGAATCCAGTATCCTTAATGTCAGAGCCATTTAATCTTTCATACAATATATCTAATCTTGTAATTAGGTGTGTGTGCTTTTACTCTACGTGTAACTTCTGCTCTTTATCAGCAAATGGCACACAGAGCTGTTGCAACCACCTTTCTGTTTTATCTTTACAGACAGTTTCAAGCTGTTTAACTGTTTTAACTTCTCCCTTAATCTCAACATAGAGCCTGATTGTTATTTGAGTCTTAAATTCCGGATATATAGAAATATATAAAAAGCATCGAAGTGTGGGCTTGTATGTAAAATATCTTGAAGTACAAATGTGTGTGGGCCCATGACAAGTTTGCATAATGCAGACGAGTTTCATAATGTGATCTCCCATCATGCGTAGACAAAAACGGGAAATTGCAACTGCGAGAGCAAAGAACTTTCTTGAACTGTATACTGTAAGTTTTTTGTGCCGTTTGTGCTGCTGCTCAACTATGTCATGCACATACAAAAGTTGACTTTGAACCGCGAGATCTACACACACACACACACACACACACACACTTCTTAACATTACTACTTGACATACTCAGAGTTGAAATGTGCTCTTGAAATGTAACAGGCCATGGAAAAATCACTCTGACCTCCTTACAAGTAATATTCGACCTCAGTAGATCATTATTGGAGAGGATTAACTAAGATTAGTGAAAAGTCATTTATTGAAGTTAGAGATCCACTGTTATAACAGGTTTCAGATCTATGAGACATGACCTGTTATTGCAACATTTGAACAGAGCAGTAGGACTGAAACAGGTCTTTGACAGGTCTCTTTGCTCAAATACATAGATGGTTTTGTCACAAGCATAAATTTAATACAAATCATCCAGCTGTTCAGTCATTTTTGAACACTTGTAATCGCGTCAGTCAATTTCTGTGCTTAGCCTGGTATTATTCTGCTCACTTTCTCCGTCAGAAAGCAGATCTAGAGGCAATGCAGCAGGCAAGTGCAGGCCACAGTAGAATCTGGCCATTGCCCTGAGCACTGTGCACTTGTTCTCATTTCCTCCTTAAATAAATAAAGATTAACAGCACTGCTAGCCGACAGAATTAGTTCCCATCAACAGATCTTTGAACTCTGCCCATGTAGCATGATCTAAGATCCGTCTTTCCGACTCGCTACTTCTGCAAACTGTCGTCCACAGATTCAAAGCAATTATAATTTAAAGTCTGTTATATTGCAGCCACTAATGAAACAGTATGCCATAAAACTCCAATTATAGTCGACCCAGGGATTGAATGAGCGCTTTCCAATAGATTACCTATAGAGCCAAGGCCTTTATGGAACAGTAAGACAGTGATTATAAGAGTATAAGAGGCAAATGTCAAACTGCTGTAAATGTAAACTATTACTGTACCGAGAAATTAAATATTGAGATTGAAATTGCGATGAAACAACATAAAACTAAAACACTACAAACAAAACCAGACTTTGTGAAGAGGCTTGCATGGTCAAGGAAAAACATTAAAACTGGAGTGCTGCAGAATAGTAAAAGCTATATTGGATCCACTCATCCTGCTACCCCAAACCGTTTCAAGCCCAGAGTCAAATTGGGGTGAGAATCTGTGGTAAAGTTCTTTAGTCTGTCCTAACTCAAGTGTGTCCTTGTATCTGTGTGTGCTAATACCACAGCTTAGCTGTTTCACATCCTGTTTGATGTGTCTTCCAACCCCCAGCAACTTCCTGTGTCTCCTCAGCAGACTCCAGCAACTCTGCAGTGTGCACCCACCACATTACAGCACTGACTTTACACAGAGAAGCAGAAGCCCAGTTCTGTCTGACACAAATGGTTGGAATTTAGTGAAAACACCACATGCAAGAGAATTAGAGTAAATTATTTTTGGTGCTGTAAAACATCTTTGAAGTCACCCTGTGACAGACATGTTATCCCTCTTTTGGGGTTGAGATATAGAGGAAGATGGAGCTTATTGCCAGTTACTTCAACACTTTCTTTGAAGGCCCCCCCACCCCTTCCCTCCCTGATCTCCTATTAGTGCTTAGGGTATTGATTTCCCCTCCCCATTTACTTGACCAATGAAAAGAATAAGAGTTGTATCAGCAGTGCCTTTTGATGGCTGAATGTCTTGAAAATCCAAACCCCACTTGAAAGACTCATAAATCATTGTTAGAGATTGAGCTCCAATCCAGATCCAAATCCCACCATTTGATTTTTCCTTTCCAAACTCTTAAAGTTCAAGTCAGCAGTGGTTTTCTGCAGATTTCTTGGCTGTCTGTAAAGCAGCAGTGCAGCTGACTCTGCGGAGCTGAAGGGTCAATAAATCGCTGTTATGTTGCTCATTGTGCAGGTTTTGATAGAACTGAGACTCACCCTACTTACACTGCCAGAGGCCTTATAGGATCTCACTGGAGTCCAAGAGACTGTGTGTGTTCAGTGCACATTTGCATAAGAGCAGACTATTCTCTAATTAAGTGCTGCGTCTCCGGAGAGAAAGCTTGGATAAGTACATCTCTCTGGCTCTGTTTTTCTGCTCTTCTCTCTTTTGTCAGTGTGACAGTGTGACCTTGCGACCATAAGAAAAACTTTTCTAGAGGCTTTGCCAGGAAGTATAGCCACAGGACACACTATAGGCCACAATGAATGCAGGAATTAAAGGCAGACAAAACTAATAGAAATGAGTCAGATGAAGTGTAGTTCAGCGTTTCAGTCAGTGTCATACCTCTGCCCCGCTCTGGTACAGGTGTTGCTTTTCTTGTTTACATAACCTTTATTTGTAAATGGATTTTATTTCGTGAAACAGTAATAGATAAAAGCTGATAGTTAACATACAGTCTACTCCAAAATAACAAGAATAAGGACTTTTCTCTGCTAGTGACGCCACTACCTGCATGCTGCTGTTCACAGGGCCAATGGAAGGAGATGTGGAAACTGCAAATATTGCCTTAGCTCAGTAATGGAGGAAAGTGTGTTTGCATGAACCATTTCCTGCCTTTCTCCTTTTTCATTTTGTGCTTCTTGTGTGTGTGTGTGTGTGTGTGTGTGTGTGTGTGTTTGAGGCATCTGCTCCAAGTCTGCACATGGCATCAGGTCTAGCAGGCTGACACTTATTTGTCCCAGCAACTTCCCACTCTGGCCCAATAGCTGCCCAACTGGGCATGGTTTAATATGTCAGCACACATGCCTGCTGCCGACACTGAAGTCGAAACCCGCTCTCTCAAAGTGACACACTTGCTCCCTCCATTTCTGTGGCCTTACTTGCTCACAGCTCGTTAGAGCAGTAAATTGTCTGCCCGCAGGTACAGTCTGTAGACTTTATGCAAAGAGCAGCAGCAGTACAGGTGGTATTGAGGCACTTGCCAGAGCATTTGAGAGTATGTAGTCAACATATGCAGTTGACTGACGGCTGTGTCCGAAAATTACTCTCTCATTTACGACTCCTAGTATAATGGACCCCAGTTTACTGTGAGCAGTGAGTTGACATTTCATAAACTCATTAATCTTTAGTGTTTTGTGTGATCACTAACAGGTTTTATATGATTGTTATTTTCATATCTATAAAATGCAGTGCATTGCATTTTGGGATTTTTAACCCAAAGTAGTGTACATGTAGCAAAGACTGCTTTTTTTAGTTCCATTGTTGGAGTTTCTGAAGGCACTGTTTAAATGTGGCACTGTCTAAGTAATGACCTCAGACTATTTTGCAGTTTATATCTATGTTAGCTTATTTTACAGCAAAGACGAGCTGTTGACGGCAGAGAAAATGAGTCAGAGACTTGGTGGCCTTGTACACTGATCAGCCACAGCTTTGAAACCACCTAATATTTTATAGGTCCCCCTTGTGCTGCCACAACAGCTCTGAGCAGTTGGGCATGCACACAAGACCTCTGGGGGTGTCCTGTGTTGTATGGCCTGGTATGTGGGCAGCAAATCCTTTGGGTCCTGTGGGTTGGGATGTAGGAGCTCTGTGGACTGGTCTTATTCCGGCACATCCCATGGGTGTACAGTCGGATTGGGATCTGGGGAGTCTTTGTTGTGTTCCTCGAGCCGTTCCTGAGCTGTTTTTGTGGTATGGCGGGATGCATCGTCCTGCCAGGGGAGGCCACTACCATCAGGTAGTACGGTTGTCTTGTTTAGTTGGGTGAAACCTGTCAAAGTAACATGTACGTGGATGCCAGGACCCAAGGCTTCCTGAAGAACATTGCGTTGTAATGAGATGATCAATGTAAATTACGTCACCTGTCAATAGCTTTAATGTAGTGGCTGATTGGTGAATATGATTTTGACACAGCACAGCATGGCATGGCTAAGACATGCTCTGCTGAAGCTGGGAAAAGGGAGTCCAGAGTGGAGTTTTGATTATCTGGGTGAATGTCATTTCCTGTTGACAGACTGACCATGCAGGTGATGCATGCAGTTCTGATTCAGTTCAGGTCCTGGCAGCCAAGATGGCCGATAGTCTGTTTCTTAACAACTCTTAACTTTTTAAACCTTAAATAAACAAAGACTGTTACTGTCAACTCCAACATAATTGCCCTAGATGCACATTACCACATTAGGAGCAGTTATGACAGTTCTGAGTGCTTTGATAAGGTGCTTCCTCCTAACCCTTACTAATCATGAAGAGATATCTGGTGAAGAATATGCCTTTAAAGAGGTAAGCACCATAGACACGGTCTTAAGTCGGTAATCCAGCACAGGCAAGTGGTGTGGTTTATTATAAGCAGCCATCTAAAGTAGGAATTAGGTCAGCTTGGGTGTTTTTGATCACCACCCCTGGACATAAACATCCCAATAGACGTCACTCAGAGTAACTCAATGTTATTACTGTGTCTTTCACACAAAAACCACCATCAAGTCAAAGATTAACCTTTGATTGATTTTCTGTTATACACAAAGAGGAGGAAGAAAGAACTTTTCATTGGCAGGACAGGTTAGATGTTGCATCTGAGGGGAACAGTGTGGGAATGAAACAACTTTCTCTTTCGGGGAATTGATGTGGTATCACAAAAAGGCATCTAGCTAGCCAGCTACCGCAGATGGAGGACAGTGCACTCCACAGAATAAAACATAGCTAGTTTGGCTGCTCTGAAAAAGAGATGCCCTCATTTTATGCAATTTGCCCCTGAGGAGTGTTCCTAAGCTGATCACAAGGAGTGTGATTCTTCAAAGTGGTCCTCTGTCTCATGCTTTTTCTCTCTCATAGCGTCTGTCGCTTTCTCATGCTTCTCCTATTCATCTCTCTTGGTCTGCCTTCTGTCATGGTTTGTGCCTTGTTTTTCGCTCTTCTTCCCTTGCCCCCTCTGCCTCTTTTCTCACTGCTCTTCCTCTGAGTGTTGAGTCAGAGAGCTGTAATTAGATCTCACTCCTTCTCATCTCCACACCACTCCCTCCTGATGTGCCATAAAGTCACTGACAGCTGTATTTAAAAGTTATCATCCTCTTGCTTTTTTTTCTTCTGTGCTCAACTTCAGTTTCCACTCTGCATGAGCCACAAGGGCGAAAGAGTCAAAAAAAACGTGGACAGACACTGATTGGGCCATGTTTAGTACATTATAAATACATGCTTGATGTGGCCATAGTAACATATAATCCTTGACATGACTGAAAAAGTCACATATCATCATCAACACTGACTTCAAATTGGGTGCCACAGGTGTATGGTTGGTTGATTTCTTCAAGAGCCGGTAGAGCTTGCAGTGGCATCAGAGGGCAACAAGCCCATTCCTAATACGACATAACTGCAACAGTTGTTCCTAAATGCACACAGTTGCCTAAGCTGTCACATCTGTTTACTTCACAGATTCTGTCACTTTACTCTTTTTCAGCTTGAGTCATTAGAGGGTACAACCAAAATAAACTGCACTGAGAATTCAAACTGTGATAAACAACATCATGATGTAAGAGAGGGTCCTCCCCCCAGCTGCCTGAGTCAAACTGATGTTGAGAAGAGAAAGGAATGGGGGAGTTATCACATTTAGACTGTTAATTAGACTTTACCACCCGTCTGGTTTGGCTGGTGGGTTCATCATCTTTTTAGGGGCTATGACCTGTTCAGTTATGGTAAATATATATTAACCACAGTTTTTTGTAGGTCAGTATAGTACATGTTATTGTAAACAGCTACTGCTGCAACCATTAGGGCTGTCAAAATTGTCCATAAGAGGGACAACCCACCAACTGTTTAAATACCAGTTTTAATTCAACCAGGACATTTATTAGTTGACTCATGGATCAAGTTCACCTATAAAGGTTATAGTGCATTTTAGGTTCATCCTGAAATTTCCAAATATCCCTGACTTTTTGTGAGTAGTGTATGTTCCAATTTAGAATACTCATTGATGGGTTTAGTAAACGAACACATTCACAGTCCATACCACTGTGAGTCTCAAAATATGTGCTTAGGGGAATGAATGGGTCAAGTGTTTTTAATGCTTACAATAAATATTTTTTGAAAATTTCAGAAAAAATGAAGTTGACTATTCAGTGTGTTTACGCCTACGACAGTGGGCGTGTTATTACTCCTTTACCTGAAGTTTGGACTTCTGTAAGAGAGTTGGGTGGGGTGGGGGACTCCCCGTGTGGTAATGGCCTCAAGCATTATTTTAATTACAAGGGTGTTACAAGCCTTCATTCGCTGGTATTCAATGTAATCTCTTTCTGTGTGTCTGTCTGTATCTGGGTGGCACTCACTGCTTCCCAGATCCAAGTCTGCAGCCTCCCTGCTGAGAGCAAAGGAGGTCAAACTCATTTTGATGGCTTTCATTTGTTTATTTATTTTTCTAGAGCTGTTTTGCTAAACAAAGCACAAAAGTGGACCAGTCTGGGTCTTCATGCCATGCGCCCCACCAGCACACCCCCCAAATCTGCTGTGATTTAAAATCTGTCTTTCCATACCCGTCCATCAATTGCAGCACAGTTATCCATCCTTGATAACACATTCAGGGTATTTAGGATTGTTGAACCAACACATAACCTACCTTTTTTTTAAAGGGTTGATTCCACAGACCCTGCAGGATTGTCTTAGATACTGTACTGTGTGGGAGGTGAATCAGTTTGTCCTCTGTGTGAGATCTGGTGCCACCACAGGGGTCACTTTTGCTGCCAGTATGTCAAAATACCAGGCCTCAGATTCCATTCCTGCAGGACATCCACGCAGTTGGCACTGACACATGCACACACGCACACAAACACACACACACACACACATTCGTTCACTTAGGTCACTTTTGGAGACGTTGCATTGACTTACATTAATTTTCTAGAGACTTACTCTAACCCTTGCCATTGTCTCCGCTAACCCAAAAATATTTTTTCCTCATTGGGAACAGCTTTTGTCCACAATTGGACAAGCCGTCCTCAATTAATCTTTAGTCTGAAGTATGTCCCCGAAAGTAGGCTAAATCAGACACACACACGCACACACGTATGCCCAGGCATCACTTAGTGTGTGGACCACTACAGACCATTACATTCTATTGTCACAGACTTTTTTCAATGTTTTTTTTGTTGTTGTTGTTGGAGGGCGGGGGGGTTAGCAAGGCCCACCTGATGGCTCAATATTGTCTTGTGCCATACCAACTTTTTTGAGGTTGTGTAACCTACAAATTCTGAACTCTTCAAACGCTTTGGCCAGAAGTAGGTTTGTACTGTACACCTTGTATAACTGAAGTTGCTAGATTTGTATTTGTTTGTGTGTGTGTGTGTGTGTGTGTGTGTGTGTGTGTGTGTGTGTATATTATATACAGTGGTTTCTCATCTTTCTCTGTCAGCACATAAATTGAGGTCAGATTTTATATTGCCATGCTAATGTCTTTCCTTAACGACTTAAAAAGAATCCCTTGTTTATCTGATCTGTCTGACTCTGTGGAATAATGATTGATATTGCAGTGTGTTTCTCCTGATGTCAGATATGCTGTGTGGGCTCCTTTAAAATGTTTATTTCCTCCCAGCTTTGGTCCACTGGCTCTTCTTACCCATGGCTAACTATGACTTACCAGGTACCTTGTTGTAACTGATACTTTTCAATGGTCTGATTAGACAACCAAACAGGGTTTGATGCTGTCATTGTTGCCACCTGGTGTGCAAATAGACAGCAGAAGGGGCTCTATCAGTTTCATTAAACTTGGTGGCAGACCCAACAGGCTTTTGGCCTCTGAGGTCCTGATGAAGCTTTAGCTTGTCTATCTTTCTATCTGGCTGATCTGCCGCACGCTCAGATTAACTTGCATTGGGGGGTAATCCCTGCTCCTGATTTATTGCGGTGCCATGTGGACTGTGCAGACGTGTTTTATTTAGCATCTTGTTTTCTCTGCCCTTGCTGTTTGTTTTCCTATGTACTTCACTCTAAAGCCATCGCATGTTCAGCAGTGCTTAGTAAGTCGTCCTTATGCAATAATGCCTTCTTGAGTATGGCAATTTCTTTTTCCGCATACTAAATGTTATACATGGATGTCTTGTGAAAGTGAAAGTAAGGATTTTAATCTAATCCCCCCATGGTCGTCCCTTAAGATCACATCCAAGTCAAAGCCAGTAAAAATCCATGTTTGCTCTGCTTTGGTACAGACAGTGAACATGGGTGAAAATAATGAGTATAAATTCTGTTAATCCAAATATCAAATGTGAGTTGCGGCCTTGCATTTTCATTACATGACAGGATAAAATAGAAGAAATCCTATTATGTTTGATCAGTTTCTCCAGACCGAAAGACAGCACTTGGGAAAATTATTAATGACGTTGATATTTAGCAACCCTGTTTTTATCAGATGGATTTGCACAGAATCTTGTAAAACTTCACGGTTTTATAGAATGGTAGTTGTGGGAATGGGGCTCTTGTGAATGACGGCTACTGTTTAGTGTCACACAAGGTTTTGTGGGTGGAAGTGCTATAATAATTTAGTGTGTGTGTGAGAGCGAGAGAGACAGTGGGAGGAGGGAGTCTGCAGTGGCAGCTGGGGAGGAGATAATCCCTGGCCTGGACCTTAGCCTCTCAAATAGAAACTCCTACAACTATTGTGGCTCAATCAGATTAAAAGACAAAAAAAAAAATATCTTCAGAGAGAGGGAGGGAATGCATATCATCCACAGAAGTACAACAGCACAATGCTGTCTCGGCTTGGAACACAGAAACGTAACACAGACAGACACAATGCTGTGGTTGTCTTTGCTCCGTATGGTTAAAAAAAAACTGCCAGCCAAGCAAATATTTTATTTCTGCTTTTCCTCATGGACTGCCATTCTTTCAGTTTTGAGAGCCACCAGAAGGACCAAAAAAGCATTTGAGTTAAAATGTCGATCCAAGTAGGGGTGTGAGATGTGACCCAAAAAACTCCACTCAAAGCATGAGTCTGCTAATTTTCACTCTATTAGCATTGTATATTTTCTAAGTACAACATTCAGTATACTACATGTCTGTCAGGTACATTTACATGAAGCAGCAGCAGACACATACCAATGCTGCATGCTGCAGAGGAGGGTTTTGTGTACCAACAAAACCAGCTGAGCTTGCCTTGCAGTATGAAGTGTGGAGATAAGGTTAGGTCTGGCTATGTGAGACAGCACAAAAAACAACACTTACAGTTTCTCACATCCAACCTACCATTCCGGTTATTAGCTTCAAATGAGGCTTGGCATTCACACCATTTCTCTTTCCTGTTCCTAAATATAAAATACGCCAACATTGCTCAATAGCATGGGACTCTATTATAGATTCTACTAGCCATATTAACCACGGAATGTGCTAATGCCAAATTCAACAGGCCTAACCAGCAAAAAAAAACAAACAGTCAAAGCAGTCAAAAGAGAAACAATTAGTGCACAGATATAAATTAAGGGGACATTTCCATCAAGTGAATCTGCTGGCTCTTCATGTCCTTGAATGGTTTGAGTAGATGAAGATTAATGTGTTTGTTCTTGCAGCTAACAACAGAGAAATTGGCATGTGTTGCTCGTAATGTTACCTTCTACATGATCATGTTGCTGGAGTACCACAGTAAAGCACATTATTTTATTGCTAAAGCATTTGTCACAGCAATGAAAATGCTGGTTGCCTGGCAGTTGCTCAGAGCTAAGAAATAGTCTGGCAGATAACCAGATGCAAAACAGGAAATTGTTGTTTTTTCACTTTGGTTTTTGTACAAAAAAAACAAAAAACGATATAGTGTCTTAAGCAGTCAGAGGTGCTTGGTGGGTGGACTTTGTTGTCGTAGGACAGAGCTAGGCTAACTGTTTGCCTCTGTTTCCAGTCTTTGTGCTAACCCTGGCTCCAGCTGTGAGCATTACCTTTGTATTTAATGGACAGATATGAGAGTTGTATCAATCTTCTCGTCTAACTCCATTCCCAGAAAGTGCATTTCTGAAAAAATGAAACTTTCCTTTTTTAAATAGAAACTGAAAGCAAATGCATGATTGTTATCTTTTTAATAGGATGATTATGCTGCTATGGGTTTGATCTGACACGTTCGTAAATACCTTTCATTGGCAAGTTAGTTTCTCAGATGTCCACCACAAAAATATTAAGAGATAAGAGGATTCTCTTTCCCTGGGTAACCAGAATGTGGGTTGTGCCTCACACATCACCCCGACTCAACTTTGTCTGAGACAAAGAACAAAAACATAGGATGGTTTGCAGCTGCAGGTTTTTAAAAATGGTAGCTAAAATATTATATATTGTTTAACTGTCATCATTTTTTGGTGTTCCCCCACTTCAGAAACCAAACCTGCTTGCAGTAGTGAAATTTTATGCCATACTGTTTTTGTGTTTGTCTGAAATGGCAAACTTGCAAAGAACAATTCCACAGAGTCTTGAGATGAAGCAGGACCAGTAGGTTTACATACACTGCACTCCAGGTTCTGGTTATAGACATTTTCAGTTTTGGTCATGACAGCAGCTACAAACATTTTGTTATCTTTTAGACAAAATATAATTTCTTTTCACAGATTTAACAGCCTTTATTATTTGGTATAGGTATTTCAACAAGGTCTAAAACACTAAGATAGTCAGGATGTCCAGATGCACTGTTTTAATGTGCTAAGCTGGAACTGAGCCTGGGATTTTGTATGTACGTACCAGTTTATTTTGCCTTGACAAGTTTCTTTCTTGTTTGTTTAATGGAGCCTTAGGAGCTCCATTAAACAAGCATGCTGCTGTTTGCCCTGCTGTCAGCATCATTGAGACACGGTCATCCCACAGCAGTGTATGTGAACATTTCTCCGCCTGCACCACGTGTCCCCAGTTTGTTTCACTTGGATGTCGCCTGAGTTTTGCTGTGCACTGTAATATTTCAGGTTTTGAAACATATTGAAATACACACAAAAATGTCATCAGTACTTATAGATATTATATTAGTATAATTCAGAAATGTACATCAGACATTAAAAATGAAAGTTGGATATGGATAGCCCTTGTACAAACACTGGCTTTTTTTTTTTTTTTTTTTTTAAATTTCCTCACAAATTTCCTTAAGCATCGTAGCAATTCACGCAAGCTCAGGGCTACAGTATATTGCAGCACCTGCTGTGCTCTGTTATTAGCTTTGGTTGTAGACTGCAAACTATTTAAGGTTACTCAAGTTCACGAGGACTGATGGCTTGTTGTGCTGTCTGACAGTCTCATCAATGCATTGCAGTGAGACTTATGATTTGTCAATTAAACAATTTAAGAGTGAACATTTAAATATGAAATGTTGCTCTGTTTTTATGAATATTGTATCAGCTCTGTGACTTAATTATCTGACTTTATTTGACTGTCATGGTTTAATAAAATGCAGTTGTAATCCCTTTATTTTTCTTTCTGCAGTCATCCTGCTGAAAATGCAAAATGTAATGTCCAGTTCTTATTTTTACTATTGCTGAGTCTACTTCATAGCAGTATATGTATTTGAATCCATGAAGAGTAATTAATCCAGTTAACAAGTTTCTTTTTTGATTGTTTGTTTGTTTGTTTGTTTGCGTTTCCTGAGAGAGGTCAGAGTGCAAGGTCAGCTGAACAGCGCTGCTGGAGCTGGTATTGCTTCAAGAGCCCTTCTGTGGAGTGGCTGCTTGCCAACAAGTGGGCTTGAGCCATGGGTCATGAGGATGAAGTGTTGTCTATGTGACTGCTTGGCAACTCCTCCACCTACAATACTGTAGAAGAGCACATTTTGTACTCCTACAGTATTTGTTGCTTTTATGTTTGTTTTTTTTTAAGTAACTCAACTGCAAGTGGTTGAAGTGGTGCTGTTTTGTTTGTGTGTATGCATGAAGAAGTTTGGTTGCTGCATTCCCATGTTTTGTGTGTGTGTGTTGTCGTCAGAAAGTAAAAGGTGATTATGTGGAGTTCACGGTATCTGTGAGACATGTTTGAGGCCCGACACACCATGCTGACGTTTGGCTCCTGGCTGGCCATTGGGTGTCTGCAGCCAATAATCACACAGTTTTTGCAATGTGTGTGTTAGGCATGTTGGCACGAGTCTTCCATTACTGTCTCCATGTTTAATCCATGGAGACAGTTGGTGAAAGCAAGATGAGCGAATGGCTGGTAATGACACAATTTACTGTGTACAGTTTTTCCCCTGTGTGCTTTCATCCAGCGCCATCGTCAGGTCAGATTTAATTCTGTCCAAAACTTTGGTTATGACCAAAACCCTGCAAAACAAATGACATTCCTATCAGCCTCAGCTCTACTTTGTTTAATGCTAATTAGCAAATGTTAGCATGCTAACACACTGAACTCAGATCATGAACGTGAGATTAACTAAACATCAACTTTATCACTGTGAGCATGTTAGCATGCTGATACTCGCTTTTAGCTCATAGTGCAGCCTCACAGAGCTGCTAACATGAATGTATTCAGAACCGTCTATTACATACTGCGGGATGTATACTATATACTGCATACTGTGTTTCGTAGTAGTATGCAGTAAGAAAATGTTAAATTGATTTATTTTACGGTATTCTAGGCCAGGCATAGCTGGTTTCCAGTTTTGGAAACATGGCTAAAGGCAATCTACCACTACTGTGCAGCATCCCCTTTTACATAAAAAGAGAAATTATAAATGTGGATTTTCACAATTTTCCAAAAGATAAGCATTTACCTGAGAGAAGGGTAATGCCTAACTGCCAATTGGATGGAATCACAACCACCAGTGTTTTATTGTATTACTTGGCTGCAGATGTATTGTGAGTTGAAGCTAGTCCTTGTGGTATTTCTGTTGCTTTGGAATAATAGTAAGTTATCCTTGGTATCCTTGTGCCAGTCAGACTGGATGCCTTTTCATAAAACTTCCTGTCTGATAATATTTTTGTTTATTAATGCCAATGCTGGTGTGGTCATATTGTCAACATTCCCCATTAACAATAGCAGATTTAGCTTTTGTGTGCATACTACATGCTACATTGTGGCCAAATCAGTATGCGCTGCTACTATAGCAGTCAGTTGCGAATACAGCCGTGGTCTTATCATCCTTCATGTAAGCGATAGACAGACTGACAATGCCAGTGGAAATGTGAGCAGTCAGCTGGCTGCAGTGCCACTCGGTGTTGGGTCAGTCTGCCTTTGTAGGCACTAGTTCTTTTAAGGTTGGTTTGGTGTGTCAACATACAGCCCAGAGGCTAAGGGCCTTTGTTTGAGTCTTGGCTCAGACAGCGCCACATTGACTAGTGTGAACACACTCACCCTGTCTGGCTCTCCCCGTGTCTTTGTATCACAGATGTACCCCAGTATCTCTAAGTCTACTGTGTTACACGCACATACACATATAGACACACCCGGCCGACCCCCACTCCTGGTTTCAACCTACTTATGTTTTTGGTCCAAGGCCACTCCCTGATCCAGTAATGCTGGTCTTGTGCAGGGTTAGCAGCTGGGGAGGGCCAATGACAGCTGGCATTCTGCAGGCTCACTGGAGCAAATAGACCCAGGCCACTCACACGGGGGCCAATTGGACAGCTGTCTTGGGCTGGGTTAGTGGGAAATTATGAATTTAAGGGGAGGAAGAGGAAGAGGGAGGCAAAGAAACAAAAATATTATTGAAGAAATAGAGGAACAGAGGACAAATGTTTGAGTCTGATGTCCATCAAGGATTGTCAGCAGTCATTTCTGTCTGATGTTTTCTGCCTCCGGTTAATCGGCATGAAAGATTGCGTGACTGTCCTCACCAAAAATGTTTTTTTTCCGTATGAATTATGCAGATGAACTGTGATCAAAGACAGTGAAAGAAATGGTTTTTAACATCTTGACTGATGTAATTCTTCTGAGTAAAGCTTGAGTCATTTTTCAGTACAGGATTGTACCTGACTGGATGGAGCTGGTTTAGATTAATGCTCACCCTGCTTTACTTCAAGCTCCTCAAAGAATCAAACAAGTGACAGACTGGTGGTGTGACATGTGTAGCACATCTTTTACTGTTGCTTTTCTGGCATTATACCCTGTTGGTCTGTGATGGCCATAAATTAGGCTGAGATTATCACATGCGCTTTGCTTGCTTTTTGCGACATCCTTCAAATGAAGGCTGTGCACTACTTTTCCTCAATTAATATTCTAAGAGGTTTTTATAGACATGAATACTCCAGAGCTTTAAAATGGCTTCAAATAATTCACATACTTTAGTATATTGAGTGACATTCACTTGAGAGGAACATTTTAAAACACTACTGAGGGGGAAAAAAATAAGTAAAATTTCAACTTATGAAACACTCATGGCCACTTTTTTTTTTTTTTTTTTTTAAGATAAATCAGCAGCTGCTCTGTGAAGGTTAATTTCTTTCAGCACACTCACACAAAGACAAAGAGGCACATACATATTGAATTGGACACACATCGATGCATTGCTAGCCCAGCACGCCTGCGCTGTCGCCATACTTACTGTGTCACTGAGGTTTACTGCAAGATGAGTCTGTATAATGAAAGGTGCAGGTTACATACATACACACACGTTAGACGCCATCTTTTGAAGCATTTTGAATTGTGTTTGTTCTCCTGTCTGTTCTCCTCTACTGTTAGTTTTGTGGCCTCCTAATATTTATCAAGCAGTTCTCTGACACACAGTACATGCACCTTCTGAAGTCACAGGAAATTAAATGAAATGGCTTAAGCTGAATTCAGGACGTTGGCAACTGATCATTGTTGACATTTGTGTGTGGCCCTGACCTCAACGACTCCTCTCTTTTTCTTTTTTCTTTTGTCAACACCAGGTATTAAATGAAGAGTGTGATCAGAACTGGTACAAGGCAGAGCTAAATGGAAAAGACGGCTTCATTCCCAAGAATTACATAGAGATGAAAGCCCATCCGTAAGTATTATGCATGCCAGTTTCTCTAATGTCAGCCTTTATGTGTGTGAGAAAGTGTGCTATATACTGTACATACAATATATACTGTGTGGGTGTGTGTGTGTGTGTGTGTGTGTGTGTGTATGTATGTATGTATGTATGTATGCGTATATATAAACAAAATGTTTTTAGTCTCTGCCTCCACTGAAAAATTTATTTGGATATACTAAGTGTCAGCTGCTCAGGTTGAGCAGGCGTCAACTACAACTGATGAGACTTGATTTTATGTGATGCCGTGTGTGTGTGTGTGTGTGTGTGTGTGTGTGTGTGTGTGTGTGTGTGTGTGTGTATAACCACTTCAAAGAATGCCTGGCAGGATCCTTAGGGGACACTACCTTTGGACCTGCGTTCAGTGCCAGATTAGCTCTCTCTTTATTAATGTGCTCGAGGCCTCTTACACTTAATTGAATATTGACCTTATTGCATCATTGCAGGGTTTCCATTAGATGTACTTTGTTTTGTGTGTGTGTGTGTGTGTGTGTGTGTGTGTGTGTGTGTGTGTGTGTGTGTGCGGGGGGGGCGGTATTGTATTGGTAACTCAAGTGTTTACAGTCTTTATTATGGTTATGGGGGAATCCATATATAGCTGCCTCATACATCTGTAACACTGAGCCTCTCATGATCATTATAATGAAGGTGGATCAGTGGATTTGATCAACAGACCATGTGACTTGAGACGAACATTTTTACAAGCGCACACCTCTGATGTTATAGCCAATATTGTCATTAGACTCCATGAGAGATTAGTGCAAGCAGTTATCGCTGCCTGTTTCACCTGTCAAACTGATTATTATCACTTTATTACTGCTTTCTCATCAGGGCTTAAGGATTAATTTTATTTCCTGCCACTCATCCTGACCACATCAGAGAGGGAAGAAAAGGCTGTGCCATTTAAGTGTTGTGCATGTGCAGAACCTGGCATTTCCACATGTGGCACTGAGTTAGTGAAGTAGGGCATTATATTACAAACATTGGAATATGGAGATAATAACACGCAGAGCACCAGTGAAACACAGTTATCATAACTAATGAAACAACTGATTGCAGTCACTGTGGTTACACGTACGTATGAAAACAAGTTGTCGTTTGCTTTCCAGTGTGCATGTTAACACAGTAAATTACTGTAAAAAGAAACTCAACACGTCCAGTAGCTGTTTTCCAAACCGAACATATTTCATTACAGCTTTTATTGTGAAATAGCCAGCAGGCCAAATTTCCACTATGGCTAAATCCCACATGAACACCTCAACACAGATGACAGTCGTTGTCAGAGCTTGTCTGATGTCTGTGTTGCCAAATCCTATGACGTCATCTGAAGTTTTTTAGACGTCCTTTAAGCAGCCCGCTATTCAGTATAATTTGAGTCAGACTTGTCTTGGTTTCAGTAGAATATGGCACACTATGCTGTGATTCAGCACAGTGCAACCTGTGGGTAATTGAGTTTAGTGAAATAGTTTTTGGGTACAGTGTAGATTTACCGCAACTGTTTTTTTGTTTTTTTTTTCAAAGGAAACTACTCAGTACAGTAATGGACTAGCAACAGTGGTGACGGGGCAGTGAGGTGGCTGGAGTTTGCCTTTGTCTCCCATTGTGGTGACAATGAAGTGCCATCCCAAAGCACCAGGCACCCACGCAGCCAAGCAGACGTGCGCACACAGCAGTGCCATACAGAGCACGGCCGAGTACGGCTCAGCTCCAAGAGCGCTCTCTGTTTGCACACAGATCTGTTTCCCTGCCCAACAGTAATTGTGTTTTTGTGGCTAATGCTTAGGTTTGTGTGAGTCTATTAAGAATAAGAGAGGTAGAAGCGGAAATGAATGCTTCCAAGCATTTCCCCTCACAGGGGAGAGGAGTAGGTTTGTTCGTTGCTGATAGTACTGCCAGTCGTTCCCCCTTCGTTCTGGCGTTGGCTCCATTAATTGCTCCGCTATCACTTTCATCAAACGGGGAAAGAGACTCTGCGTGCAGGCTTGTTTGGCTGCCAGGCACAGATACAAAACAGATCAAGAGTTGGCCTTTTCATTATTGATTTTTCACCTACGTGTAAAGGAGCCAAGATGTCATCTTTTGGCTGACTGTACTTTTTAATTATTTACACAAGTAAAGAGCTTTTCAGTGGCTTTGTCTCCCATTTGTCTCTCCCCTCTCTCCATCCATCTTTGTCGCTCTCACTTATTCTCTCTGTCAGGGATTTCTCACAGTGATATATAAGTAGCATATATACAACTAAAACACATTTATGCCTCTTAAAAGTGATACTACCTGCTGTCTTCCAATCTCAAATTGAATCTATTCATTTTAATGCTTCTCAGTTTAGAGACCTTGAAACACAGCTGCTCGTGAGTGCACATCAGGACATTTTATGGAACAAAACATTTATTTTTTGTGTTGGCTTTGCCACTATAATTAGACAATGACTAATCTACTTCCTGGTATATGCATGGACAGTGCATCTTCACAGGAATGACCAATGCTTGTGTAAATTTTTCCTTACTTCCTGATGTGTACATGCAGTACTTTTTGGCCCAGAGACCGCTCAGAATAAAGGTTGAATTATGTGTTGTTGGACAGCTTGGTGGTCAGTGGTTAGCACGGTCGCCACAATATTGTCTCCTCAGTTCACACCTTTCAGCCAGCAAGAGGTGTGATGTTTGTCTTCTGTGAGTCTGCAGACAGAGGGGGGAATATATAACTAAGATGAACTTAAGCTCTGAATTGCTCAAAGGAGTGAATTTGAATGTATGTGTGTGTGTGTGTGTGTGTGTGTGTGTGTGTGTGTGTGTGTGTGTGTGTGTGTGCGCGTGCGGGCGGGCGTGCGTGTGTGCGTGCATGCGTGTTTGCTTATGTGTGTTAGCTCTGTGTTACACTGGCAAAATCAAAGATGTACCCCACCTTTTTGCTCCCTGCATGAAGAGCTAGGCTGCCCCGTCAGCCTCAGTACAATAAGCAGTGTAAAAGAAAATTAGTACTGCTTTAGCACTGCCATGATATGTAGTGCAGGATCAGGAAGTGTTGTGCCTTCGTTCTATTCATAAAGTAAGGCTGTTTACAAGGGCTGTGATCCTGTTTCCAGTTATTCCAGAGCATTGTAAAGTCCAAAAGTCAAAACAATGGAATGCCTATTAGTGTTAATATTGACGAAACAGACAAGTTATTTTCATTAAAGGAAGCTCATTTAATAAGAAAAGACTGACTCATGTAGTCAGAGGAATCACTTGATTCAAACTGAGAATTTTGTTCTAGGATTTATTTTTTATTTATTTATTTAGTTTTCAGGATGATGGGATTCTAAAATATGACGATAGGCATCCAGAGCTTCATTTGAAAACCTCAAAAGAAGCTTCAAGTGTAAGAAATAAAAAGACATTCGGTACAGCAGGTTTTTTTTCAGTGTTCTGCTAGACTCCATGGATCCATTGTATGCAGGAAGATGACTCAGCCAGTGCTCACTTGTACCTGTTTTCTTCCTCCTCCAGGTGGTTCTTTGGGAAGATTCCCCGGGCCAAAGCAGAGGAGATGCTGAACAAACAGAGGCACGATGGGGCCTTCCTCATCAGAGAGAGCGAGAGTGCACCAGGAGACTTCTCCCTCTCTGTGAAGTAAGTAGCACTACCTCACCAATGTACCACTGAGGGAAAACCATGATTCACACTCACACTGTTTTCTATAAATACAATTTCACATTATCCTTACATCAGTGTACAGTGTCCCCACAACTGATCAGGTTCATAAGTTTCCATACTTGGTATGTCTGAGTCATCAGCACTGCCTCTTCCTTGTTCTTGTGAATCCTCAGTGCTGCCCTCTGGTGACCAGCGTTTGCCTGCTGTGATCATTTGTATCGTGCGTTGGACATTAGCCCTAAGAGTACTTACTGTTTTAGCTGACACATACAGAGCTCATTTCCTCTTTATCTGTCTCTCTTCATTGTGACCTTCCCAAAAGAAACAGTTCAGATCAGTTCACAGCAGGTTACATGTAAAGTTGACGCAGAGATATGGATCATAATTACTGTCTGGACTGTCCTGATTCCACTTAGTCAGCAAGTAGTGAATGTCAGTCTGTTACTGGCATGACTCATTCATTTAACTAACACTTATCAGTCTGTCACAGACACGACTAATGCATCTGATAAGAGATTTTACTGTCCGAGCGTTCCACTATATTTATTTAAATCTGTGCTTTGCCTTCAAAAAAAACTGGATGGCTGTCAGAAATTGTACCCTTGTACTCTCAACGATCCACCCCTCTTAGTTATCCTCTCTGTGACCTTGTGCAGGTATGGCAACGACGTCCAACACTTCAAGGTTCTTCGTGACGGGGCTGGAAAGTATTTCCTATGGGTGGTGAAGTTTAACTCTCTCAACGAGCTGGTCGACTACCACCGCTCCACCTCAGTCTCTCGCAATCAGCAAATCTTTCTGCGAGACATAGAGCAGGTCACCCAGGTAAGACCCGACATCCCTAAGAGTGAACACACTGTGGTCCTGCCTTGTTTTCCTGAAACTACCATCGCAGTGACACCCGGGGCAGAGGAACAATAAAGAGGACCATATGTTTTTTTACAGAATAAATACAGCTTTGCTATGAAAACTCCAAGTAACTTGATAAAACAGTCGTGAAAAACAACGTAATTCTGTGTGCCATCACATCCTGACATCATTAAATAGCTTCACATCCTGCTCGGCTTTCTTAAATTGGCTGCAGTTATTTACATTAACGGTGCCTCTTGGTTCAGCTGTCATGCATTGCTTAGTGGAACTGGATTACATTTCAGTGGCGGTGGTGTGGTGCGATGATGCCTGAAAACATCTGTAGTGTGCCCAGAACTCATTTAAATATGCAAAATTGTTTTTTTTAAAGGAACCCGATTGAATAGTTTGTCTTGAGAGTGAGTATTTAAAGTGCTGCACAGCACATGACACACTCCTGTTTAGTTACTATGTACTTAATTACTACAACACCGATCAGGAAACAACAAAGGGCTAAACAGGACAAAACTAGTATAACGTATTGGACTGACTATGATGTATGTGTGTACTATGATCAGCTGTCAGGTCAGCTGACGCACTCAGAATTCTTTGTCATCTGAACTCAAACTAATAACAACATCAGCAGCATTTCCTGACTTCTTCTTTTCCAATGAAACCACTAAGTCAGCGTTACCATGCAGTAGAAACATGGAATGTACCCTGTAACCTTAATCTCTGACTATTTTTAATTTAAGAATTGCTTTTTAAAAATATTTGTTCTTATATTTAGAAGTATTATCTGCCATGGTGGCAGATGAGCTGAAATTCTAACCTGCCACAGCCAACATTTACCCTGCATTTGGCAGGTGTCAGGATCTAATTTCATTCCCTGGCTGTAGGTAAAGACAGCAACAGTGAGGCTTAGCCAAAGAGCTCGGCATCAGTATTATTTGTGTAACCTATTAAAAGAAACATGCAAAAGCCTCTCAGAGAGCCGTGCAGATTTAATTTCAAATTTGTGTGACACTTGCGTGAATCTGGATGTCAGGAGGAGGAGTGAGTTAGCGACAGTGAATCCTGCAGGTCTGAGGAGCAGCAGCAGTGGAGCTAAGAGAGGAAGTGTGACCAAAACCACACAGAAAATCATGAAATGAGAAGAGGTCCAGCCAAGACAAGCCGAGTGAAAGAGAAACCGTCATCTACAGAGAAAACGTGTCTTTGAGGCAGTCTGGGGTCACATGACCTGATCTCCTCTGGGAAGACAGATAAAATGATGTTGTTAGCAGGTGCAGCACCATTGTTTGTTCTTGTAGGATTAGTAAGTTCTAAATTTGAGAGCAGCCACTGATTTTTTTCTCTGCCCTCCAAGTTGGCAGCAGGTTTTTATTACTCCTCATTTAATGTACAAATCTTAAACCCAGTATCAGTAGAATGTCGCACCCTTCCGGTGAGGGTCATCAGGGATCGGGGGTCTGTCTCAGCGTCGGTCTGTCTGTGTTTCAGTTCTTCGATCCTGTCTCGCCCTCTCTAACCCGTCTCTTCCCTCTGTTCTTCTCCTGATGGCGCAGCATCCCACATATGTGCAGGCGCTCTTCGACTTTGACCCCCAGGAGGAAGGAGAGCTGGGTTTCCGACGCGGCGACTTCATCCAAGTCCTGGACAACTCTGACCCCAACTGGTGGAAAGGAGGCTGCCACGGCCAGACGGGCATGTTCCCCCGCAACTATGTCACGCCTGTCAATCGGAACATGTAAACAGTCAGAACCATGTATACTACAACAACAACAACAACAACAACAACGACAACAACAACAACCACCACCACCACAGCAACCATCACCATCATCATCATTATTGTTCTTGATCTCATCAGCCCCCATCCAACCCCCAACCACCCCTCCACCCCTCTTCGCCATCCCACGATAACAGGAGCAGACAGGAAGAACGCAAACAACCGAAAGAGAGAGAGAGAGAGAGAGATAAAACAGGAGTAGTGCTGTCGTAGGCGTCGCCGTGTGGGCGGCAGCTGAGCAAAAATCAACTTTTACTTGCGCTGAGACTGTTCACCTCCCCAGTGAACGCCTCGGCGAGGACCGAACTGTCTTTGAGGGAAGTCTAAATGCAGAGAAACTAAAGAGTAGTGCACCGACCGTGAAGATAACCAAATGATTCTACCGCTCCCACAGCTGCTTCTGTCTTCTCCTTAACTTCTTAACATTCTGCCTTTCTTTTGTGTTGGTTCCTTTTTTTTTTTCTTCTTCTTTTTGTTTTTTTTTTGTTTTTTTTTTTTGTTTTTTTTTGCCGCATGTTGTTTTAATCACCTAAATGAAATGCCTACCGATAAATCCTAACTCTGTTTTAAAGAAAAAAAAAAACGTTAAAAATATAAAAAAGGAGAAATGGTTTTAAAAATGTACAAAAAGAAGAGAGAGAGAAAAAAAAAAGATGCAATCTACAGTACAGCAAGTTTCCATGTCTGAGATCATTGGCACGTGAGCATTGTACATCAGCCGCCGGCTGTATAAATAAATCAACTATAGAGAGAATCCATTTTTTAAGAATATATATTATATATTTGTATGTGTTTTGTCTGTTTTACCTCTCATCGCAAATTGTATTTTTTTCCATTTGTAAATTATGTTCAATCTTTTGTTAGATAAGACCTAGTAGCTCTAGAATGTGCTGAATTGTCAGTCAAGGTTTAGGTTTTTTTTGGTTTTGTTTTGTTTTTGGTTTTGTTTTTTTTGGTTTTGTTTGTCCTAAATCTGTCTGAGGGATCTCAGATAATACAGCATGATATTTAAGGGGTCATAATTTCCAATTGAAGAGGTTTCTCTTGTCTATAACGCAAGGAAAGTAAATTGAGTTCTCTGCGGAGAATCCGATCCTGTCCAGGAAGCTTACGTTGACCAGCAAGTCGAGCCATGAATGCTGCAAGAGCTGTTGTATTACGGAGCTCTGTGTAAAGGTCAGCCACCTTTTCAAAGCCAATGTATTTATTGCAGCCATTTAACTTGGGCAGTGAATGTAGCTGACTGAGTCCACAGACATTAACATGAGGGAAGCAAGGTCGGAGAACTGAACTACACAACCATGCAAGGGATTTTCAAAGACATGCTGAAATCGTACCGTTGTCGATATTCATTTATAAAGAGGACGATGTGTGAGGATATGTACAGGTAGACCGCAGGCGTATTCACAAACATTCATGACATGCATGCATCGGCAGACGCTCTCCTCCTTGTTATACCTGCACGTAGCAGAGAGGCTGAGTTTGGATAATCACATTGTGTAATCACCAGTGCAGATCTGCAGCTGGCACAGATTAACAGTTCAGAAAACTGAGAGATTGTCTTTTATGCTAAAAGTTGAGAGATCTGTGTAAATGATGTAAAAGTTTTTTGTTTGCTTTCTCCTTTTCTTCGGTTTCCTTTTTGTCCAATGTGGCGTGTGGTCAAGCACCTTTTTTTTTTTTTTTTTTTTGTCAAACATTTGATTTCTGGTCCTGTGCGTGTGTGTGTGTGTGTGCGTGCGTGCGTGTGCGTGTGCGTGTGTGCGTGCTTGTTTCCTGTGTTTGTGTCATTGCTTTCTGTCTTCTTGTTCTCTCTGGATAGTGCCTTTCTCTCTGGTGTTTCAGTGTCTCCGACCTGCTACTTTGAGCCCCCTCCCCTATTGGGGCCTGCCAGTCCTGCAGTGAGAAATAGTGTATATAATCCAATCTGTCCCATCCAACAGTACCCCCCCCCCCATCACCCCGCCTTCACCTCTGTCCCTTTACCCTCACCGACATGGAACTCTTCTTATTTAAGTGTCTCTCGCCTCGTCTTACCTAATGATACCGTTTTGTTTTTGCTCTTTTTTTATTTGCATTTGTTTTTTTTGTTTTGTTTTTTTTTTTGTTCTTTTTGTTTTTTCAATTAATAAAATGCAATTATTAAAAAATGAGAATCATTTTTTTGTGGTGTATGTTTGTATGTGTATTTGACGTTTCACATTTACAGGAATAGATTGACGTTTAGGGAACACGTTTATTCCTTTTCTTGGTTGGATGGATGAGGAGAGACATGACGGCGAGTATATTAGTGCTTTTACTACAAATCAAGGGTAGTTAAAGTGAGACTTTGGAAGCTTTTGTGAACGCACACAGGAACGTTGAAGTTTCCTTAGTTTCTGGTGAACTTCAACCCAGACCCCAAAAAGTTGGGACACTGTGTAAAACAATACAATCATCCACAAACAAACTGCTGACAGATTGTCCCTGAGCCATCTATTATATCCTTTGCTCATGTGTTCACAAAGTGGTGAACCTTTCCAGGATGCTCCTTTCGTACCCAATCATGATACTATCACCTGTTACCAATCAACCTGTTAACCTGTGGAATGTTCCAAACAGGTGTTTTTGGATCATTCCACATCTTTCACAGTCTGTAGTTCCTCCTGTCCCAACGTCAAATTCAGAATAAGCAAATATTTTCAAAAATCAATGAAGCTGATGAGGCGAAACATTAAATATATTGCCTTTGTCCTGTTTTAAAGTGAGCAGAATGACATGATGTTTCATGTTTTACACAGTGTCCCAACTTTTTGGGGATCTGGGTTGTAAATTGTTTCTTAGTCTTCTGCTTAAAAAAGACCCCTGAAATGTTTGTAACATGCTAAAACATGATCGCAGCAGGAGCAGGCAGCAGTGATGCTGTCAGTGAACAGACTGTTTTTAAATGTGAAACAGCAAGATGCCTACGTTTATCTTAAGTTTGCTTAACACAAGCCACCGTGAGCTGCCTGTCTGAGCAAACCTCCTGGGTGAGGCCAAGGCCGCACTTTATATCTTATGAACTCTACTTTTCATTTGTAATAGCAGAAAAAGTGTTTTCTTCTTTCAGATGCTCTATAGCTTTAGCATTGCTGCTGACCTTGTAGGCAGCCTGTGGTTTCTATGCATGTGGGTGCAGTGCGATTGCCAGCTTGCAGACTTTTTTACTTTGCTTGTCAGGAGTATTCCACAGCGACTATCAGGCAAAGCTTTGATTTGTTTTGGCACGACTGTTGTTGCTTGTTAACACAATTGAAAGCACAGATTGTTTTTCATCTGTGGTGATGATGGCTCTGTCTGTGTGTGTGTGTGTGTGTGTGTGTGTGTGTGTGTGTGTGTGTGTGTGTGTGCGCGTGCGCTCAGTAAACCAGGATTAGAGAGCTGCGTGCGTTAAGTCAAACCTGGAAGCAAAAAGAAAGCACAAGTGTCACAAAGAGAGCAGAGCTTTGTCACCGTGCTTCGAGCCGACTGTAAGGATCGTGGCTGAGAAGACCCGCTGAAAACAGTGCAGTCTGCTTATTTGACTTGTAACATGTAACAGCACCCATACAGTCATAGGAGAGATTAGTCCCCTTAGATGATATTGCCTGTTACACGCTGGTGTCGTCTGAGAGTGCAGAGAGGAAATAGTGCAGCCTACAGAATTAGCATCTTCCACGAACAAAAGGGAATTCCTGCAGACGCCAGATCAGTGGCGGTGAGTCAGTGGGTTTAGTGAAACGCCAACTCAATGCATCAGGCCGCATTTCATTATGACAGCGTCTCCGTTTGTCTCGAGGTGCAGATGATGTGCATGTGTCAGTTGATCTGAAGAAGCAGTGAAGAGGAAGCCGATGATTTCGGCCCGCGGTGCTCTGCAGGCAGCACTCTGCCGCAGCAGCCGGGTGAGACCTTTAACGTCACATTAGCCGCGGTCTGGTACACTGTCTGCTCCACATTTGGACTCTTAGTGCTCAGAGGACCACTTTTCTTCAATCTGGCTCCCCTCTGCCTTCATTTTTGCCACTGACGGCCTTAAGCAGACGCTGTTACATCAGTGCTGCTGTCCTCTTTGCTGCCCTCTCATCTGGAATATATTCTAGTTATGAAAAGTATCAGGCTTCTGTTCATCTCTATGATATTTACCAGTAACCACTGGGGGCACAGGCAGGCATTCAAATAAAATCAATATATGAGAGATCTGATGCACACTCTGTATATAAACCTATATCAAATGCTAAGTCTTGCGGCTGTGGGAGGCTTCTCTAAAGTGTAAGGCCTAATGACTAACTCTGCTCCAGGGGTTTTGCCTCTCAGCACGACTCGGCTGTTTGCCATATGGTGCTGCTATAGTAGTCAACAACAGCAGAGCCAGCGTTAAAAGCCCACTGCTCTCTGCTGCATGTGGACATTTTAAGATGATTTGAGGATTTGCAAGTGAGGAGGACATTTTGTGCAGAGCTGAGATTATTATCAGCGTGTGAACTAGTGATCTGTTTGTGCCAGTCTCTCTGTATCATTATTACAGCATTTTCAGCTCAGTCTAGACACACACATGGTTGTTCATGGACAGATTCTATTGGAGATTAATAAGAAAAAAAGGTGTCTGGATTTATTGGGTGGAAGAAATAAAGCCAGCATCTAGTCATTGAAACAAAAGAATAATAAAAAATGAAGGCCAGGAGCCACCAGCAAGCCCCTGGAATCTGATTGGCCAGCCCCAGTAAGGTAGTGCTGTAGGTGGTAGGCTTGTTAGTATCATGGACGGATTACTCCACTGGATGGAGGCCCAGTGGCCCCAGCCTGGACCAAAGCTTCAGAACAAATTGCTGTTGAACGCTGGGAAGTCAAACAAAGGAATATGAAGAGATATAAAATGACCACAAAGAAACACAAAACAGCCTCAAAACATGCAAAACCACTATAAAGAGACAGAAAATGGCCACAAAGACATGCAAAACAACTGCAAAGACATGCAAAACGACTACAAAGACATGCAAAACAACTGCAAAGACATGCAAAACGACTACAAAGACATGCAAAACAAGTACAAGGAGATAAAAACCGTTCGCAGAAAACGAGACACAACGACAAAGGGACGCAACACCGCTAAAAGAGGCACAAAATAGCCACAAAGATGCAAAAGAACTACAAAGAGATTAAAAAAGAACAAGTACAAGGGATGCAAAACAACTATGAAGAGATGCAAAACGGACATAAAGAGACACATTTGCAGTCGTTTCGTGTTTCTTTGAAGATTGAGTATTGAAAGCATGGAAACCATCTGTGTGCCTGTGTAGGTGTCTGATAGGTGATAGAGTTATCAGATCACTCATTTCAACTGTGAGTGCATGTATTTATCTGGCATGCAAAGGTTGAGACTTTCCACTCCTCTCCCCCCCGCTGGCAAACACAGGTAGATGAGACGAGCTCCAACACACACTGCAGCCCCGTGGTGAGCCCTGTGGCTGGTTTGTGGGTGCTTTCAAGGTCAAACCGGGTGCAAATCTGCGACTGAAACGTTGCATTCAAGGCCTAAACTTTCCCGACCCTCCAGAATCAACCATCATACCCTGTCATAACATTGTACTTGGACCATTTAACTTATCTTCTTGCAAATAGCTTGTGTATTACAAACATTGGATTCTTTGTACCCCTGCTGCCAAATTTCTCACAAATACCTAGAAAACGTGGCAAACAGTCTTTTTAAGCACAGAAAGAGGTGACATGTGGGGGGAGAGCTCATACTGTTACACCATTTCACTCTCTAGACTGAATGTTGAAACTCCCAAAATACTGGAAATAATTTAGTGACAGACCCTCCTCCATCTGCATGTATTATACATCAATCCAAGTCTGTTCAAGATGACTTGGTATACCGAGACTGCTGCACGTTTTCTCCTCAGCCATTTATGGCACATGACTGCTACCTACTGGCTGATCTCCACACTACCTGGAAAAAATCCAGATTTATTGGTTTTGTCAACTCTCATTTTCAATTAGAATAATCAAAAATGAATATGCTGAATAAGAAACTCAATAATGTCACCCTCTGGAGGCTCCATTCTCAGAGAGAACTGACTTTAGTTCTCCAAGAACATGATTCTTTAAATTTTGATTCAGCTTACTTTGCAGCAATGAGGTGGCGGCTCCAAATAGATGTTAAGACTGAGAAAATAATGATTATTCTACAGTGCATAATATACAATCTAATATATCTATGGTGTATACAAAATCAGAGGAGAATATATGTTTATATAATACAACATGTTTTTTAAAAAGTATAAATTGCTCATAGTCTGCTATATTTCTTTAATGTATTTTAAGTATTTTCCCTCTTGCTGAATGAATCGAACCAGTGTGGGACACAGTACACAGTCGTGGCCTTTATAACACAAAACAACGGCCGCCTCTGAGGAACCTTAGTCTCCACGATTGGTTATAAATCTCTGTTGTGGATACAGAATGCATTATTATAGATGTCAAGCGATGTCGTGCAGTTAACCACTGGGGGGCGCTCTTTTATTACTTTAAAGCCTTTAGAGTGGTGAGTCGTATCAATGACAGGAGTTTTTTTGGAATAGGTAGTTTTCCTGACATGACATGATATACAGTTTTAGCGCAGTAGTTTAATGACATCATCTGAAAAAGAGAAACAAAACAGAAAATAAAAATAGAAAACGATTCGTTGTCGGCAGGATTCGAACCTGCGCGGGGAGACCCCAATGGATTTCTAGTCCATCGCCTTAACCACTCGGCCAAAAATGGGGCAAAAGGGACTGCCACGGGGGGGGGGGAGAAAAAGGAGAAGGAGGGGAAAGGGGGGAAAGAAAAAAAGAAAAGGAGGAAAAAAGAGAACATAGCTTCAATTCTGTTACACCATCAGATGTTTTATCAAAAAATTAAGGATTTATTGTTCTATAAGAATTTTTAAATAACAACAAGTTGCACACTCTTGCCAGGATTTGCACCTGGAATCTTCCACCCAAAGGATGGACGGACGTGTTGCTGTTACACCACAAGAGTTGTGTTTTCTGTTGTTTTAATTATCAAATACTGTACTGTCAAACACTATGTTTATGCATTTTGCCAACTTGGACATTATTGCTTTTTTGTCTATCAAAATAATATATATATCAAAACTCTTACCTGTTAACAAACACGAACAATTGAAATAATTTTGTCTATCAAAGTAATATATATATCAAAACTCTTACCTGTTAACAAACACGAACAATTGAAATAATTTTGTCTATCAAAATAATATATATATCAAAACTCTTACCTGTTAACAAACATGAACAATTGAAATAACTAAAAGTATGTTTACCAACAAATACAGTCATTTTTACACATTTTCTACATTTTTACAATGTGCTTTTCCACTCTGCGATGGTCTTTCCAGATGCTGGACAGTACCATTTCCCTCGCAGCTGTGTATGGCCAGTAAGCTTGCTCTTTGTCTTACCACAGGTTTTACAATAATAGTGGTAGCTTTCTTTAACTTGCCGCTTCTTTGGTGGCTCACCTCTCCTCTCTCGCTCCTGATCCTCAAGGGCTGCCTTTTGCAATCTCCATTCCCGGAACCTATTGTGAGAAGTTATTGCTGCTGGGGCTGGCTGGTTAGGAAGCCCGCCCTGAGGTTGAGGTGTTGGACCTGGTGGTGGTTGGTCAAGAAGGCCACCCTGAGAGTGAGACGGTGGCATTGGTGGAGGCTGGTAGGAGGCCCAGCCCTGCGAGTGAGATGCTTGAGCTGGTGGTGGCAGGTTTGAGGACCAGCCCTGATTTGGAAACTCTGGCGGGGGTGGTGGCTGGTATGGAGACCGGCCCTGATGTTCAGACACTGGAGCTGATGGTGGCAGGTAAGGGGACCAGCCCTGAGAATGAGACTCTGGAGTAGATGGTGGTAGGTAAGAGGTCCAGCCCGGCAAGTGAGACGCTTGAGCTGGTGGCGGCAGGTTTGAGGACCAGCCCTGATTTGGAGACTCTGGCGAGGGTGGTGGCTGGTATGGAGACCGGCCCTGATGTTCAGACACTGGAGCTGATGGTGGCAGGTAAGGGGACCAGCCCTGAGAATGAGACTCTGGTGTTGGTGGCAGCTGGTATGGGGACCAGCCCCGAGAGTGAGATGCTGGCACTGGGTGTTGACCCTGCTCACAATAGGCAAGGTCAGACGAAGCAGGGAGAGCAACCTCCACAGACCTGGCATCATCTCCCTGGTTAGATCTTGCACTAAATATTTCTCCTCCAGTGTCTGTGTGTCCAGTTGAAACCTGTGTTCTGGCACAGCGACGTCGACGAATCACTGCCTCACCCTCACGGTTTTCAGGTTCCTGGAACTCCATTACTGTATGCCCATGCTGAACAGGCTCAGATGGCAGGTCCTGGGCACCCAGGAGGGATTCTTCTGCCAATTGGACCTGCTGAGGAAGCTGCACCCCTTGAAGCAGTGAGTCACGGTCGGTTCTCTTCTGCCGGTCTTGCAGCCTAGACAGGAAAGAAAATCAGAAGAGCACATTGTTTTTCATGTTCACAAGATGCACATTACAACTCAGCCCATGCCATACTGCACACTGTACATACTGCACATTTCACTTAATATTTTGTATTTTATAGACACTGTATACCTCACCTGTTCACTTACTGCACTGCCACTTATGATCTGTTACACATGTCACCTGTTTACATACCATTTTGCACATGTTTTTATGGTTTCATAGAATTACTTGCACTACCTGCACCTACCTCAACTGTTGATACTGTTTATACTTCATGCCACTTGCACAACTTGCATGTATTTATATTTTATTAATATTTTTTATATTATGAGTATTTGCACTTCTGGTTAGATGCTAAGCTGCATTTTGTTGTCTCTGTGTTGCACTCTGATGATGACAATAAAGTTGAATCTAATCTAATCTAATTATTTGTTTGGAATTTATTTCCTATAAATACATAAGTTTTCATATTTAAGTGAATGTATGAAGCTGTAAAAAATAACTCACCAGGAGGACACTGTGGTGTTGTTAATGGTCACTAGTACGAGGTTGCTGTTGTCCAAGATTTCTTTGCAATCCTCAATCAGCTGTTTGATATGACAGTAAGTCATGACAATTGACTGAGGGATTGCAAACGTTTTCCCTCTGTTGTCTTTTGGCCTGTTTCTTGCTTCCCTGAACTCTTTATAGAGTCTGAGTGCAACACACTCACAGATCCTGTTGTGATCAGGTCTGTGGGCAGCCTGGCCATGAACCATGAACAATCTGCGAAAAGACAAGATGACATAATCCACATTATGTGTGTGTACTGTAAACACATGCATATGCATGTACAAACACACCCATACACAGATATTACAAGTATATTATTTGCAAATACCTCTCAGCTGCTTGCTGGCCTGGAGCAGAGCCACTGCGTTTCCGAGAAGCTCTCCACGGCCCTGGCAAGGTCTTCCTCTTGCTCTTCAGAGTGTATTTGGTTGGGGACTTGTCAATGGGATCCAGGCAGGAGTACAGTCTCAGTATCTCCGCTATTTCAGAGTTGGACAGAGCTGTTATCGTGCGGTTGAGGCTGACAAGGTACCCTGCCAAGGCATCGACTGCCTCCCATCCTGGAATTCCTTCAGGATCACACCGACTTTCCTGTCACATGAAATGAAAACAACAACAATAATTCTTATAGCTAATTTAAGTGAAACTGTGAATGAGCGAGCATTTCCAATGGTCATTCATTAGCCACTTTACCGGAGCTGAAGTGATAGGCCCACTCTCCTCAAATGGGGAGCTGACAGGACTCTGAGACGCACCACTTTCAATTGTAGATTCCTGAAGGAATCATTTGTAAACAGTGAGAGGGGTACAATGAGGTTAATAAACTTTGTTGTGACCATGTTACACAAAGGAATTGTTGATTTCAAGAGTCAATCATACACCACTCATCTACCCTCTGCAAATTAGATTTACAGTAAAAATGTTCTGATGGATGATCTCTAAGTGCTATCACATCATTACCTGAAAGGAAGACTGGATGTCAGTAGCCTGAGGTATTGTCACATCAGGACATTCATCCTCCTGAACTTCACTCAGCATCTCTGGCAGGACGGCACCAATTTCACTCTGTGCGCTCAGCAGATCTCCTCTGTTTGACTGTGCCAGCAAATACTCCACTGCAATACGTTCACCTGACATAAGAAGTCACCAGGAAAAAGAAAAAAAATTGAAGTGGAATGAGTGAGTGAACAGAGGTGTAACCATCATGCAACATATGACAGTTTGGCCATTAAAAGAATATTGTCCAGCATCTGTTCTGTATTTGCCCTGAGAATCTTACCGGTAGGTTTCCCCGGGGGAATGAACTCTGGCAGAAGTGCACTTCCCAGGACTCTGTTACTGAGGGCGTTGACACTTGACATCAAACGGACATCATAGATCTTTGTTTGTGACGTGCCACTCATATTCAGAGCTTGCTGAGACCTGTTCATGTTCCATCTGGACACCCCCTCAAGCATGTACATTTGTGTGTGCAGAGCATTACATCTCCACCCTGGCAAGACAAAAGCATTGGTGACAACAACAAAAAAGAATGGTATGACAACTCAATACACAGCATTCATTAAGAAAATGTTTCAAATATTTAGCATTTCAACTTGCCTGGGATGAAACCACACTGGTGTCGATGAAAGCTCTCCAGAGAGGAGGACCCTCTGCCACATCTCAGCACTTCAAGTCTGTGATCTCCCTTTTCCAGTCCTGATCCAGTCTTTGTATACAGCTGTACACCAGGTGGATCTTGGATGCAGGGCAAGTGTTTCTGCTGTACCTGCCACACACGAGACATGCTTTCATGGTTTATGAGAGGTACACCAGTTGTATCAGTGACCTCCCACATGGAGTCCAGCAGTTGCTGGATCAGGGCACGAGTCTCCTCAACCCCTCGGGTTCTCCTGCGGCAGTGCTTGGCCAGTTCACTGGAGGTGATGCTGGATAAAATCTGGCTTTGAGTGGGTACGTGACCATGATGCTTTTTCAAGAGCTCTGCCCTCTTGGCCTGTTGAAGTTGTCCAATATCATCTTTGTCCCATTCAAAGATGCAGCTTGACAGCTTGGAACAGAACGTGCCATAGAGTGGATGGTGCTCAGTGGTGAGGCCATTGGTGAAACGCCTCATGAAGTGGAACACATCCAGTCTCACAGTGGATGTCCATGGGCGAAACCAAGTGAGAACTGGGCTCATCCCTATAAAAAATAAGCAACTGACCATAAATAAAAGCAGTTCTGATTGTTTCCAGTTCGCCCATTCAGAATCAGAAATACTTAATTGATCCCCGAGGGGAAATTGTTGAAACTACATTAGTATCCTGCAGAAACTGTTTATCAAATGTTGCAAATTCATAAGAAACATCACAACACAAACTGAAGGCAACACACCTGTCTCACTGCAGCAGTCTCTGTCCACATAAATGGCTTCTGGCTCTGGCTCACCAGCATCCCTGTACCTCTGGACAATGCCTTGACAGAGGTCATCAAGGCCAGCCCCCTCACCAGTGGTCAGGACAGAGTTGAGAACTTGGCCAAATTCGTTCCCAACATTGGTCATCCATGTGGCTGTGTTCTCAATGCCACCTGCAAGTTTTTTTGTGATCTACAGACAAAATTAACACACACATCTCAAAATTTATTAGGCATATTACTGAACAGGAATGAAATCAAATTTGCATAGGCTTACATTTACCTTCTTAGTGGAGTCAAGCTTCAAAATTCTGCCAAATGTTGAAGTAATGACACCTTTCAGCTCGTCCAGGTGACTGAGAATTTCATTGGCATGAACAGTCTCAAACCACTGGGCCAGGGGCAGGGGACAGAAGGGTGGTGGCCGTTCATAAACAGCTCCAGATTGGGTGAGGACACACGACTTTTTGTGGACCTCACAATCAGTGAGGTAGTCAATTGTCCGCCTTGCCCACTCCTCACTGTGTATCTCCTCCAAGGCTTGGTGTAAATAACTGGAGCTGTTCCCCACTGTTCTCGGGCGCAACATTGCCACACATCTTCGGTCCAGTGCCAGGTGTGTTGTGAGAACAGCTGGAAACTTGTTGCGGTGAGAGGGATCCAGCTGCTTTAAAATTTCAATGCTCCAAGGGCAGACAGGAATCATGCATTTACTGCATCTGGGATAGTCTCCACCAACTAAATAATATTTGGAGTCAATGTCAATGACCTCTCTAATTTTTGTATAAATGCCAGAGTGGTGCATCTTCATTTTGCACTGGGTGCATTTCAGAGGGATGCCCCACATCCGCATCGGAGCCCACAGAAACATCCGCTGCCGGAAATAATTGAGTGGATCAGGAGGTGAGGTGGATTTGGTGGGGCTTGGTGGATGAAACCAGTTCTGAGACAGGTTCTGTCTCAGCTGTCCTGTACTCTCATAAAGTACTTGAGCAATCCACTCCTGGTCAGCCCGCTTGAGGACTTTTGTGAACTGCTTTGGGAGAAAACTCACCCAGTTCACCTCAGGAGGCCGCAGAGTGAGTGGCTGTTGCTGTTGCTGTGGTGTCGGTGACATCTTTTGTGCTGTGGGAGGGACAGGGACATCTGGTGGGTCACTGGTTTCCTGTGGTGCCGGTGCTGTCTTTTGGGCTGCCACAGTGGGAGGAGCAGGAACATCCGAGACCTCTGCTGGACAGCTCAAAAGATGAACCCTTTCTATGTGTTGCAGCAATCCAACAGCCCCCCAGGCCTTTGCTCCGCACTGCTCACACTGTTCTTGGACATGGTAGTCTGACAGGTGCTGTGTGTAATCTTTACTCACTACCTCCCGACTACACAGCGAGCACGTGATAGACTCTCCCTCGCTCGTCCTGCGCAGAGGTGTGGCTTTCTGACCTACACCTGCACTGGCCTTTTGACCTGTAGATCCTCCAGGTGCTGCACTTGTCCTGGCCTGTTCACTTGTAGCTGTACTTGCCTTTGGGGCACTCAGCTGACCTGCACTGCCTGCTTCTGTCCCTGCCTTCTCTCCTGACTGGGGAGAACAAAACTGGGTTTACCTTTACAGTAACATTTCCCTTAAGCCTGGCAATACCCTGCATCCACATAACTATGTACTCACACAGTTAAACACTGAAAAGAAATTAAGCACAGCTGATCAGAAACCATTCTCCAGTATAGTGCATCACATCACAGATTCCATGTCATTGCTTACCTCATGATATCCGCACTTGCAGGGGATCCTGCTCCCAAATATGTCATATTTGCGGACAGCTTGACCGTGTGGGGGGGTCAGAGGACAAGCAGAAATCCGCTCTATTATTGCCCTCCATCTCCTGGACCCTGGCCTCTGGCCTGTGGAAAATTTGTGCTTACCCTGAGCATACAGGGACATCACACCTGCCCAGTAAGCATCTGGTTTTCCAGTCTTCGTCATTTCTACAGATAAGGACAAGGCATGAAAAACAGCTGTGATCAGGAAACAGCTGTAACTAGTCTACTTCATTTACTACTGATGATTCAAGAAAAAATAAAATAAAAAACATAAATATGATTTTGATATATCAGAAATAGTAGGATATGCATACCATGACATACCATAGATATAGTAGGCTACAAACAGTCATTTCACGAATTTGTTTTATCATATAGCCTAGCGGGTTTTGCTGACATCACGCGATTAAGACCACTCAAAAGATATATATAATATATATAATTATATAATGGCAGGGGAATCACGGTATAACAGTAACAGTTTCCATGTCATGTCACCGACACAACACATAGTTTAAGCTGACCGACACGAAAGCATTGGGTATAAATAAAGTTGACTTGACTTATCTGAGACAACAACATTACGTCGGCACAAACAAACACATTAATAAACAATCGGACCCGTCTCACTTTACCCTACCACAAAACGATTTAATGTATGTCTATACCGAGGATTATCAACCATTAAAATAGCCGTCAATAAAATAATGATTGATTTACCGATCGGTTAGCTCTATGTAACGGGGAAAGACGCTGTAGCGGGCTAAAGTCTATGTAACTTTAGATTAGCTCTCAAACATACGGCTGAATCCGCACACGTTCGGACTATTTGCATATTCACACACACAAATAGCATTTGAGAAGACACTTTAACACATGTATATGTTAACATTTTTTACTTACTTTTGGTGTTGTAGACCATACAACCTGCCGGTAAATTGCGTTACCTCAGAATAAAAATTTTGAATGAAGCCGACGTCACCGTAGCCATCCAATCAGCAGCGAGCTTCGTGCGGCAACAGGGAAGTGTTGCATGGCAACAGTCACTCACCAATCAGGGACTTGTCCGCCAAGACAGGAGGTCTCAGAATCTGATTGGCTCTTTTGCCCCACTTGTTCGGAACGTCTTGAGCTGTGTTAGGAACTGTTAGGACTTTGTTAGGAACTGTTAGGAACTGTTAGGACCTTGTTAGGAACTGTTAGGAACTGTTAGGAACTGTTAGGACCTTGTTAGGAACTTGTTAAGCTGTCCTTTCGCTGGAGGGTACGGCCACGACAACACATACACATATGGTCACATGACCACAATTTATGCGTGAACTCCTCTGACTGATAAAATTAATGAAATCAATGAATATTGATATTTAAATACAGATATGTCAGTACCAACCGTATAGTCATGATAACTGTACTGGTTGCAATGTTGTTGCGGAGGAAAAAAGAACTCAACTAACTATAACCCTATATCTTTATTATAGTATCAAATAGATACTGTGACTGATTAATTTTTGTGCTAATAAATTTAGTAAATCAACCACCTCCATTCTGTCTAAATTAATATCAACACACGCGGCAGTTGTGAGTGCTTGCGTTTGTTAGATTTGATTCTGTACAGGGAAGTAATTACGTCGTCACGTCACTGACAGCTGCACTTTGTAGAATTTTGCATGCAAAACGTATGATAAACTGATAACATACGATGCATCAACTCATCAATAGCTAGTTATACTTTACGCGACCTTTTGGATGTGTTGCATGCTAATGTATCCATATATCTAAAACGATAATCTCCAGAAATGCTCCATTCATTTTGATTGTAAATTAACCTCCCGCACATTCCCCACCTGCAAGGCTATGAGGGCAACTACCTGGCAATTTAACGGCTAATCTTGACATTTTAACCGAATATAGCCTCAGTGTTTTATCCTGTCCGTGTTGCGTTACCTACGTTAGTGTTCGTTCCCATCTATATCCCCTAAGCAGCAGCTATGAACTCCTGTGAATATGAAAGTAATTGGAAGTAATAGTCATGTCGGTCATTGTTGCCACTGAGCTGGAAGCCTTGTCACCACGTGACTCCTCCAGTGCGAGCCTGCTGTTTGTTCAGCCAGAGAGGCAGAGAAGAAGAAAAATGGCGGCTCTAGGCGAACCAGAACGGGACGCCGGGCTAACATTTTGAGCTTTCACACCCGAAAACATAGGGCTTCTCGGGGGTACTGCGCCGTCTGAATCCCCTACGGTCCAGCTTTGCAGGGGTGCTGTCTTCAGTCGTTCCAGTGTCCGCTAAATAAACGCAAAAATTGGCATAGTAAAATAACAGCTTTCGCTTATCATGAGAGGGAAGAGGGGCAGGCCGCCCAAACCGCTACAAGCCGAGGAGCCGTCTCCAGCTACGGCCCGGGGCTTGCGACCCAGGAGGAATCTGAAGCCCAGGTTGAGAGACAGCGGGGATGAGGACGTCGAGAGCCCCACAAGGGAGACCACCAAGTCGGGTAGAAAGAGGAAAGGGGGATCCGTCACGTCAACAAGAGGCAGGGGACGAGGTAGAGGTGGCGGCGGTGGCAGAGGAGGCAGAGGGGGTCGTGGAGGAAGGCGGACGGCTGCGTCCAAAACAGTGGTGTACGACGACCACGAGAGCGAGGAGGAGGACGATGCTGTCAGTTTGAGGTCGGAGGAGGACGAGTTTATTGAGGAGGAACCTCAGTCGGAGGAAGATGAGGCCCTCAAAGAGGACTCTGATTGCCTCGAAGATGATGTGCTGGACGAGGAGGAGGAGGATGATGCCAGCTACTGTACAGAGAGTAGCTTTCGGAGTCAGAGCACACACGCCAGCACTCCGGGTAAATAAACACTATGATCAAGCGATGGTACCGTGTCTCATCGCACACTGCAGGGTTTAGAAATACACCCTGAAATGCTTTAGATGCTGCTGATGATTGTTTTTTCAACAGTGCAGGAAGCAGTAAGGTTATTGTTCAAAATGGAGAATGCACACTGTATGGACCCAGGCCGCAGTCATTAATGCTACTGCAGGTGGATTGAATCGGTAGCCGTATCATTAGCTAACCCCGCTGCCACCATCGTCTGTCAAAACATCTCAAGTCACGCCGTTCAAATGATTCACACATATTTTAAGAATGATTGCGAATGCCTCGAAGTCGAAATATTGTTTAGTTGCATTCAAGTCCATAACTTCGCTGCTAACTTAGCGTGCTAATGTTAGCACGTGAAATTAGCTCATGCTGCCAACTGTCATCCTGAAGTGTGTTGGTGTTAAATAATAGTAATTTATGGATTTGTACACCGTCGACACACTTTTTTCTACATAGGAACTTGTACTACGACTGACTTCAGGATTTGATAAAAAGAAAGATAAGTGCTAGCTAACTAACTTAGCTTGATTAGCATGCCCCTCAATTCTATCACTTTCCCAGCTTTCAACTTATTGGACACGACTATGTATCACCCCGAAACTCGTCACAAAGGGGCAGCTAATGTTTGTCACGGTGCAGAACCAATAAAGAGGGGTTACACTGTGTGGCCCGACAAACTTTTACGCGATTATCCAAATGGATAGCTAATGTTTTCCTACATGCAGGAGGACGAGGCAGCTCCATGGAGCTAATGACGCTAGCCATGTGTTGAGCCGGCTCAGTCAAAGTGGCGCACTCACAAGTTCGCTACCCGTTTGAAACCAGACCTCACAAGTTAGACTGTTCACATTTTGGGGTATAATATGTATATTTATATATTTGAATGGTTCTGCTAAGCTAACTGTACATGGAGGTTTGAAAATAGTATGAATTACAACGATATTTCTCAGTCAAGTACTACATATCCTGATGAATGTTTGAGTATTGGTGTACAAGAGATGCTTGTTGTTATACTGACCTGTAGAAGAGCTGGATGTGTCTCAATACAGACAGTGTGACCGTTTCAAAAGTGTGACTCTGTCCTTTCATACAACCATACAAAAACATTTTTAGACGTTTTTTCCTCTGCTCTTAGTCCATATTTAACATATCTATGTAATTATTGTCTACTGATATCATTTGTGTATCCTACAGGGAAGAAAAAGGTGCGTGCTCCACGGCCCCGCACTCCCATTCTGGAGGAGAAGGAGATTCCTCCTCTTGTGCTTCCTGACACCTCCGAGGACCTCCTGGTGCCTAACGAGGAGCTGCTCAATGCCATCTCCATCTACGAGGTGCTCCGGAACTTCAGCACCGTGCTGCGTCTCTCCCCCTTCCGCTTTGAGGACTTCTGCGCGGCACTGGTAGGCCAGGAACAGTGCACTTTAATAGCCGAGACCCATATTTCCCTTTTGAAGGCCATCCTGCGTGAGGAGGACTCCTCCAACACTACCTTTGGCCCCGCTGACCTCAAGGACAGCGTCAACTCCACTCTGTACTTTATCGACGGTATGACGTGGCCCGAGGTGTTGCGGGCGTACTGTGAGAGCGACCGAGAGTACCATCACGTCCTGCCCTATCAGGAGGTGGATGAGTATCCCTATGGTCCGCTTGGAAGTAAGATCAAGGTGCTACAGTTTTTGGTGGACCAGTTTCTCACCACCAACATCGCCCGTGAGGAGCTGATGTCTGACGGCAGCATGCAGTATGACGACCACTGCCGCGTGTGTCACCGCCTGGGTGACCTGCTGTGCTGTGAGACCTGCTCAGCGGTCTACCACCTGGAGTGTGTGAAGCCGCCACTGGAGGAGGTTCCAGAGGACGAGTGGCAGTGTGAGATTTGCGTGGCACACAAGGTGCCTGGTGTCACAGACTGCGTGACAGAGGCGCAGAAAAACAGGCCCTACATCCGTCAGGAGCCCGTTGGATATGACCGCCACCAGAGGAAATACTGGTTCCTAAATAGAAGGATTATTGTGTAAGTTAGGACCTTCACTGCCTTTATGTTCCACTAGATTTTCCTTTCATTCTGTGCCAGTGGTTTTATTTCCTGAAACAGATTACAGCGGGGCGCCCCAGTAGCTCACATGGTGGAGCGCGGACCACGTCTTAAGGTCGAGTTCTTAGCACAGCGGCCCGTCTTCAGTTCTGAACTCAACCCGGGCCCTTTGCTGCATGTCATCACCCTGACTTTCCTGTCTCTCTCTCCACTTGTCACAATCCAAATGAAGCAGAAAGGGCCAAAAAATATATTTAAAAAACTGAATGCACATTAAGTTAGCATCACAAATGAAACAAACCAGAAATATTTGATACATTTTTCTTTTAACCATGTGAAAACACGTTGAGATCTGTCCATTGTAGCAAAGAAGAGGTGTAGTCACTCAGACAGCATAATACATCACATATCAACTGTCAACTCATATCAACATGCAAATGTTATTAACAGATACAATCTAAACAGAAAGGGAGAAGAAAAAAGCATCGCCTACTTTGATACAGTAGTGTCCAGCTGATAATTTGGTGACATGTTACAGCCATTCAAATGTTAACAATGCTACATATCAACTTCCAGCAGAGTCATGTTGTGATAATCATCATGTTATTTTACTAAATTCTGCTGATGTTTGTGAAGCTTCTCAGTCATCGAGGTCATGGACGTGGACATCATGATATACAATGATATTATCAATATAGTCATTTTGATTTCCAGCCTTAGAGGAAGTTTCTAGCCATTACAGGTAGATCTATTTGATAAAGGTAGCCTGCAAGTTGTAGTATGACTCATACATTTAATATGTTTATATACCTCAAGCAGAGTAAAGATTTGCAGTGCTGAGCTGAGTTATGTTTGTAGTGACCCGTAAACAAATGCACATTTACCCTCAGTAATGACAAACACTGGCCTCAAATTTAGCCTAAAAACAAACAAACAAAGCTGCAGCCAGTTGAGTACAGTTTCCTAAAAGGTCGCCGCGTCTCTGCGTTGTGTTTGTCTGCTGCTCCACGCTAAAATTTGAAGCAGCTGCTGAGGGAAACTAGAAAGTTACTGGGAAAACATGCTTCAAACATACCTCCATGAATTACATGACAACATTTGTTTGACTAGAGATTATAGAGGAGACATGCAATCCAAGCCCTGTCTTTGTACTGGCACTGATGCTTTTCCTGACCGCCCACTCACCCCCACCCCAAACCTCCAGTATGATCTGTTTGAGCGCAGACTTAACAAATAAAAGGTTGACTTTATCTTACTGTCAGCATGTGACAAAAAAAAAAAAAGGCACTTGATGCTGGAGCCGAAGCAGAATGTTAATGTTTAGATGAGCAGTCTCATAGAGTCACAGTTTAACCTGCCCTTGACACTCAAAGCTCATTATCTTTCTTCACAAATGGCTCATTTTCTGTGAATGGGCTCGCTATTTCATTTGAATTCTAGTATGCCTTTTTATGCACATATCTCAACAGAATGCGTTCTATTTCATCCAACCCAAAGAACAGAGGATCATTTTTTTAAATGATAGTTAAAACTCTCAAAAATCTCTGAGGTATTAGCCTGATACCAGTGATGGTATTTCACTGCGCAATGTGACTCAGTGAATTAAGAAATTAGCGTCATAATTATCATATTGTAACGATTCCTTGCAGTGAAGTGATAGAGAAAGTAATGTGCTTAACTATCTAAGAACCTATTTTGCTCTCTACCCCAGCGAGGAAGACGGGGAGCACGAGAAGAAGAAGAAGATCTGGTACTACAGCACCAAGATGCAGCTGGAGGAGCTCATGGAGTGCCTGGATAAGGTGTACTGGGAGATGGACCTCCACGCCACCCTGGAGGAGATGAAGGAGGAAGTGCAAGCTCACATGGACATCACAGAGGACCTTACCAGCAAAGCCAGAGGAAACAATAAAGCCTACCTCACCGCTGTCAACGGTACGGATGTCATGTTGTCTTCGTTCCCCAAAATAGAAAGACTTTTGAACCTTGCTGTAGTCTGATCTCATTGTGGTGTTTGTGGGTAGGACGTTCATGTCAGCAGCGTTTGAAAGTAACACGGGGAAATTACTGATCCACCAATTAACATGGGACTCAAGCTGTGAAGTAAACGTGTGCGTTTGCGTCCTGCAGGGTCGCACTCAGGTCACAGCGTATGTCTCAGCTTCAGGTAACAGTTCCTCCCCTCAGGCAGCAGCTCTCTGCTCTGATGACAGTTGACATGAGAAATGTGAGGTGCTGCCTTTTCTTCCTGCTTCACACTCGCTCAACAGCAAGCAACTGTTTTTCTCCCTCCACCTTCCTCCAAGGACATGGAGTGGTTAGAAGACTTTTGACTCTTATGCCAGCGGTTTCCGTTTCAGTGTGACAGGTGACGTACGAAACGGTTTCCCCGCGTTTGTCGCTAGACTGTCTGATTTCAGTGCGCAAAGACAGTGGGACACTATGTCTTACTGGGGATTTGCCTTTGGCGTTCTGTCAAAACTAGAGGTTAGTAGAGGTGTTCTGCAGCCCAAAATGGAAGAAAGCATCTTTGTTTGTTTGTTTGTTTTTACCGTCATAATAGATTTATGAGTGTTGCTGGTATATTTCATCCGTTAAAAGCCCAGTGCTGCTGCTGCTGCAGCAGCGTGTTTCTTCCTTTTAAGCTTGTTGGGACACAACAGTTTCAGTCCCAGTGAAAACTGCACTTATGAAACATGGTTCTCAGGAGATTTTGGCCGTCTGAGGAAAGACAATCTGCCCTTTCTTGGATCTGTGTGGATGGGAAGAGCTTTTTTTCTTTTTCTTTTTTTTTTTATTGCTGAGTTCACTGATTTGTCGACTCTAGATAGTTCACACTGTGTTATATTTCTGTGTTATAATGCATGTGTTTGCTCCTCTTCCCTGGTTATGATGCTTCTTTCAAATATTTGTCGTAGAGCTGAAACAAGCAGCAGCTGATCATCGCTAATCACTTCAGTCATTTTGCAATCCAACATACCAAAAAAAGCTTCTCACGCGAGGATTTGCTGATTTTTAATCATATGTGATGGTTAACTGATCTGTGTGGGTTTTGGACTGATGGTCAAATAAAACAAACACTTTGAAGACATCACCATGGCCGCTGGTAAATTATAATAGACATTTCTCAAAAGGATTAACAATTATTGAAGAAAATAATAGACAGATTAAATAACAATGAAAACAATTGTTAGTTACAGCTCTAATTTCTTGATCTGGAGCAAATGATCTTCATGTGGAAACACAAGGAATGAGGAATGTTATTGTACTTTTTGCCCGGAGAACTGATTAGTATGATGCCGTATTGACTGTATTTTTATAGTATTTTAACAAAATTAGAGCAAAAAGTCCTTCATGGATGGATAATGTCATCACCGGCTTTTTATTTTGAAAGATAAATAAAAATGTTCCTTTTGTTTGTAGATGTAATCATGGAGCGTATGAAGGTCTTGCAGCAAGAAAAAAGGCAAGTAGGGGACACCAAGCAGGAAGCAGAAACAGACTCTGTGAAGACGGCGGAGGACCAGCTCACCTCGCAGCTCGACAGCCGAGAGCACAAAGACGCGGAGCCGAAGGAGGATGCTAGTTCACAAGGTGAGCGAGAACTTTATATCCAGTATTCTCTCTTCTAATTCTCTCTTTCACTCCATTTCTCCTAAACACGAGACCCAGTAGCACTGGTAACAGCAGGCGTAGTTTTCCCACATGCGCAAAGTGACATGCTGTTCTTATGTTGCATGGTGGAACTGTGTCAGCGATGTCTCTGCAGCACTAGCGAGACCTTTATTTCTACTTGACTTGCTGATAACAATGTCATGACTCCGCTGGTGCCGTTCCACCCTGTGTGTGTATTCATGTCATACCGCAGCAGCCGCGGTTCCCCCCGCTGCAGAGGAGAGCTGTCCTAACCCAGACTCGGCCACCCAGGACGCAGCCACACCTAAAACGGAGTCCCTTGAACCAAACAAGGAAGCGCAGGCTGCTCTCCCCAGGAGCCAGGAGAGCGGAGAGTCCCCTCCGTTGGCAGAGCAGGAACGGGCAGGTACTCGGAGACTGACTCGCGTATGCTCCCGTGTCCAGCTGTCTGCAGCACCTCTCCCCGTTCAGCTCATCCCTCCACTTCATATCCTGCAGCTGGGCCGCACATCCATCTTCATCTGTCTGCTTGCCTCTGCTGGTTGTCACTAACTGTATCCTGCTCTGTTCGCCCTGCGTGTTTGCCTCATGGAGTGCAAGGGTGGCTACGCTGATTTCTTTTCAGTCTGTACATTTGTGGTGTTATAGTGTGGCCTACAGTTGTTCAGTCAGAGACTGAAAAGTAAATGCGGTTTAAGGTCATTTTCGAAGGACAGGTAATTTTTTTGCGAATAGGGCTTGAGGAGACATGGCAGTGTTTGTTTTTGTATAAATTCTAATGAACTCAGTGTATGCCATCCCTGGCAAACCTAACGAACATACTATGGAGGTGACTGTACGTGTTCCAGTGCTTTGAATGTAGTTTTGCTTCATATACCTCTGCCATGTCTGCAAGCTTTTAGATATCTCTCCGAAATTCTGCCTGACAGACCAATGTGGCCGTTCCCATGGGGTTTTAGCATCGTATGTTGCGATGCTAGTCACAAACACCGTGCCTGGTTTCAGTTTGCTTTTGTTTCCACAGTTTCTGCTCATTGTGTTTGCTCGCTGCCGTGTTAATGGAGCACTTTTCTTTTCCCCTTTTAGTTTACATGGCTTCAAACAGCATGCTGTGTCTCTGACTATGTTATATTACATATTCCCCATGGATCGCACACACTCTGAACAACGGCTTTGTTTGTCTCTCTGCTTCCACCTGGACATAAATAACATTGCAGAGAAAACAGCTGTGGACACTCAAGTCCTCCTGTCTTTGAGTAGCTCGACCAAAACATTGCAGCTCTCACCACTCGTGCAGCATTGGACCATAATTAGCTCAATCCTTTTCAAATTCCCTTTTGACAACATCTCTTCATTATCTTCAGAAAACATCCAATTAGATATTGAGAAGATATTTTCCTGAGAGACCTGTTGCAGGCCGTTTCCTGCCGTTCGTCTTGTCTTGACCCACTCTGAGCATGAGACGAAAGCCGTTGCATTCAGTGCCTGCTGTGGCAGCTAAATGTTCCATTTTATTTTTGGTGCATTCATTTCTTGTCTTGGTTCTGTGTTGTGTCCTGTGCTCACGGTCTTGAAAAGCATGCTTTTGGCACAGCACTAGACAGCGTCCCTGGCAGCAGTTAGCACGCCACGTCTGTCACAACCAGCTCCTTATTCTCATTCCAATTTATGGGCATTTGTGTGGGTTCCTGTTGCTCAGACAAAAGGCTCTCTGCCTGGAAGTCCCACCTGCTACCTCGTCAACAAAGAGCCACATATATATTCAGGACCCTCTCCCCTAACAGCTCAAAGGCAGAGCTGCTGTCTTAATTTGGCTTTGCAGCAAGTGTGCAGCTTGTTTTGGATTTGTGTACTCTGTCCTGTCCACGATGGGTTTGGTTTTAAAGATTCCTCTTGAACAGTGTGTTGGTCATATGCAAATTTCAGCCTTAAAAACCATTGAATATGGTCTGACCAAGCTATACTGAAAATTTCCTAATTGCAGAGGTTGAATCGTCAGTATTGTTGTAATTGTGTTTACCCAGCTACCGTCTTTGTTTAAAGCACGTTGCCTGATATTATTGCCATTCAGGTTCATTCCTTGCATCTCTAATAGGTGCTTTTATGTCTGTGCTCAGTCTTTCATTACATATATTTTTCAGATGAGGAGTCTACCAGTGAAGACAAGCACTGTGACGAGTCGCAGGCACAAACCCAAGATGTGCCTCAGCAGCAGTCTTCTCAGCCACAGGCGAGTAGTGTCAGTAGCCAGGTTTCTGGATGTGGAAGCCTCAGGAAACCGGAGCAGCCTGACCTGGCTGATCGGTCCTCTCAGTCCTCTTTCACCAGCCAGGATGGGACAGGTAAAAAATGAGTGAGGTGCTCAAAAAGTAGACACTGACAGAGACTTTTTGATCAGGTCAGTTGCAGTAACTTGTCTCTGTTTGTTGGTGCACTGATAGTGTCATCTGCTTTCTGAATGACAGATGAGTACAATGAAAGGGTCAAGAGTGACAGAGGGAGAGCAGCAGGACGGGAATCAAATAACCAAACACCCAGAGGCAGCAAAGAGGTGAGACGTGTGTGTGTGTGTGTGTGTGTGTGTGTGTGTGTATACAACAAAAACATTGTGTAATTCTACAGTTCAAAGAACGAAAGAGAGAGCACTGATTACATTGTCCATACATCCATGGGGTCTAGGATTCTGTTTGGGTTTTTTTAGGCAAAGTTCTTTACGTTAATATAAACACTGCATTGAAAAGGCTTAAATATTGATTAAATTGAAAAAAAGGTCTTGGAGAGACATTTTCACACATGTATGTACTTAAAAAAACAGCTTTTTTGTGACTAATAGGTGAGTTGAATGTAATGTTCCTCTCATGTTTCAGTCGTCTCCTGTTCGCTCTGACGGTGAAGCTTCGCGTCTCAGCTTCTTAAAGAGAGACCTGACAGTGAATTTGAACAATTTGTTCAAACTGGGTCAGGAGGGGAAATACAGGGTCTACCACAACCAGTACAGCACCAATGTCCTGGCCCTAAACAAGCATCAGCACCGCGAGGATCACGACAAGAGACGCCACCTCTCCCACAAGTTCAGCCTGACCACCGCGTCGGAGTTCAAATGGAACGGCTCCATCTACGGTTCGCGGAGCCTGACCGTCTCCACCCTGCGTCTCACCATCATCCAGTTGGAGACTAATGTCCCTGGACCTTTTATGCACCCTAACTGGGCATCGCACAGGTACGACTACGCTGTAGTCTCACAGACTGATACGCCACAGCACCCCTTGAGCTGGTGACTGATACAAACTTTTAATAAATTCCAGGCTATTTATACATTTATTTCAAGTTTGTAATTTGAAATAAAGCAAATCAGTTTATTTCTCAAGCACTCCTTTAAGGATACAAGAATAATTAATTTTGGTTCTTGCTAGATGTGATCATCAATTTTTACTTGCTGTATGACTTTCAAATATGCAGTGGGTTGTAACTGTTGATTTTATACCGTTTGTCTCTGGTCTTTCTAGGACCAACTGGAACAAGGCAGTGCAGATGTGCAGCAAGGCCAGGGAATTTGCTTTGGCCTTGGCCATACTGGAGTGTGCCATCAAACCAGTGGTCATGCTGCCTGTGTGGAAAGATTCTCTTGGACACACAAGGTAAAGCAAACAAGACACATGAACTGTATGGCAGTCAAACATCTGCTGGCTACACACACAACCATGTAGTGTGCTTTCCAAAAGACTCACTGCATCCATGACACCAGTGATACCTTCAGCCTGTTTGGTGTGCACTTGTTGATGAATCAAGCTGCAGAGTCAATAATAACTTTTCTATTTCAATCCTGCCTGTGCACCTTTCATCTTGGTTATGTACTGTGCTTTATTGCTTCAGGCTACATCGCATGACCTCCATGGAACGGGAGGAGAAAGAGAAGGTGAAAAAGCGCGAGAAAAAACTGGAGGATGAGGAGACGCTGCAACAGGCCACATGGGTGAAGTACACGATCCCCATCAAGCACCAGGTAAAAAATCCAGCCCCTCCTGTGACCATAGACCACAGCCTAACCTTTTCTTTTCACACCCTTCATTTGCGTGTTCATGTTCATGTAAAATCGTTACAGTTATAGTTTGGTGAGGTCAGGTTTGCATTAGTACGTCTGTTACTGCCAGAAGCTAGACCTTTCAACCATGTAGCCCACTTTCAAGTCTTTACTGAAAGTGGGCTGAAACTGTTTAGACTTCTGTTTGAGAACTAGTTTTCACTCTCTGTGGTATTCAGATCATTAACATAACCATAATCATGTGTCTCAATCATAATAATTTTAAAAATCCCCAGGGGGCACCCCCTGAGTACAAGTCCTCCTGGTGGGGAATCACAAAGCAGTGTTATATTGGTACCGTGTTGATATTGCCACACATTGTGTGGGATTTAGTTCGTAATATTGTTCCAGAAGTTTAATGTCTTGAAGACTGCTTTACAGTTTTCTCAGTTTTAGTGCGTATAAATGTTCTTTGAAATTACTTTGGTTCTTCATGTGAATGCGTCATTATTTTGTGGCTCACTTGTGTGTCTTCCTATCAAGGTGTGGAAGCAGAAGGGGGAGGAGTACAGAGTGACAGGGTACGGTGGCTGGATCTGGGTCAGTAAGACTCGTGTGCCACGGTTTGTCCCAAGGCTACCAGGGAACACAAATGTAAACTATCGCAAAATATTGGAGGGTAAGGGTTAAATTGCCATGATTTCCTCAATCATTTCAATCATGATTTCCTCATTCTCCTGCTGCTGGTGCTTTTGCCTCATGTTCTAATTTTTGTTTCTTCCCCCTCATAGCAGCTAAAATGAGCAAGGAAAAAGCAGCAGCTTGCACAAATAAGCAGAAAAAGTTGATGGAAACTGAGAAGCCGACTAGTCAAAACACAGTGGACGAGGACAGTAAACAAACATCCATCACTACGTCATGTCAGAGCGCTTCATCAGAAGATGACAGCAAACCTCAGACCTCTGAAGATGAAGAAAAACCCATAGAGGAGCAACCGGGAACAAATGAAGAGAACAGAGAACTTGAAAAAATGGAGGTTGACTGCTCAGAAACTGCAGCTTCAACAGACGAGAACGGTAAAGTTTACCATTGGATTTTGCTTGATGCTGTTTGTGAATGGATATTTATATTTCCATCATCCATTGACATTTGTGACTCTTTGTTGTAGATAAAGCTGAAGGCCCTTCATCGCCGTCTATGCAACCTCTGACAGAAGAACCAATCCAGAAAGTTGAACAACCCAAGAAGGAGGAGAGCACTGCATCAAAGCCCTACTACGATGTTGTGAACGTCAGCGAAGGCTTCCAGCTGCGGACAGCTTATAAGAAGAAGGTGAAGCCCTCCAAACTGGATGGGCTTTTGGAGCGCCGGGTAAAGCAGTTCACCTTAGAGGAGAAGCAGAGGCTAGAACGGATGAGACAGGCAGCTCTGTTGTCAAAAATGGCTGCCACAAAGCCTACGTCCAGTGTTAAGATTGAAGGAACCACACCAGGCAAAGAGCAGCCTGCTGTGTGTGTAAAAGAAGAGAAGGAGGAGAGCCTTCAAGTGAAAGACCATGTGGTTAAAAAGCTTAACTTTGAACAGGAGCAGACAGAGATAAAGGCAGACAACTTAGACATCAAATCAGACACCACAGCGCCAAACCACAGCAAACAAACGGAGGTAAACGCTGTGCAGGGGAACGGCGGGGAGGCCTTAGCTCACAAAGAAGTGAATGGAGAACCCTTAGCAGGCACTGAGCTCAACAGTAAAAACAACTGTATATCAGAATCAACAGACAGCAAAGAAAAAACCCAGAAGCCAGAGGTGGCTCGAGTGGGAAAGAGCACTAAGAAACGTGGGTATGAGGAAATGGAACAAAGCAGTGGACAGAGCGACACAGAGAGCATGGAGGTCGACCAAAGCAAGACCAGTCCAGTGCAGGTGAATGGGAAAGCTGGGGTTGCCGCCCCTGGAGACTCAAACATGAACTCAGACCCAGCCAGAGTCCAAAGTGACGTTAAAGAGCCTCAGAAAGAGCTTGTCAAGTCTCTGATGAATGGAAACCTCTCGCAAAACGATGTGTCCAATGTTTGTCATCCACCTCCCCTTAAAGTCCCCAAATTAGAGAACCATGTGGCAGAGAAAAGAGACTCTCTCAATAAGAGTGAGGATGTTGCTGTCGACAGTGAGGCGACAGTACCCACTAAGCTTCCATCCTCAAGCCCTTCTTGCCTGAATAGTAATAATACTGACAGTAACAGTAGTAGCGAAGGTTTGAAGACCACCACCGATGGCTCTCAAAATGCACTGCAGTCTGATGTAACGTCTCAAGCAGCAAGCAGCGCAGTCTCCCCTGTTACCACCACCACCACCCCGCTCAGCTCCAGGGCAGTTGTCCCTCAGAAGACCAAAGTTTCAGTCTCTGACGCCAAGACAGCAACTTCTGGTTCAACAACCAGCTCCATGACCATTAGTAAAGAGTATTCCACCAGAGACCGAGTCAGTCTTCTTAGGTTCTCCAAATCCAAGAAGGCACGTTCAGGGACAGCCCTGCCGTCCTACCGCAAGTTTGTCACCAAGAGCAGCAAGAAGAGTATCTTCATCTTGCCAAATGATGACCTGAAGAGGCTCGCGAGGAGAGCAAGCATCAGAGAGGTGCCCATCTTCAACTACAACGCCAAGCCCGCCCCTGATATATGGCCCTACCCTTCACCTCGGCCCACCTTTGGGATCACATGGAGGTTGGTAACACACTGAGATCTTTGTTTGGGATAATTAAAAATGACATTAAGAACTGGCTTGGAAAATGTTGTTTTAATTATCTTAAACAATATTCAGATTAATATGATTGATATTATGATTGTGTCCAATTCAGGTACCGTCTCCAGACTGTGAGGTCGCTGGCAGGGGTTAGCCTAATGCTAAGGCTGCTGTGGGCCTGCCTGAGGTGGGACGACATGGCTGTCAAGCCCTCTGCTACTGTAGGAACTACTCGGAAAGGTGAGGAACTGTTGCAGACTTTCTCTTCACCTGATTTTTCACCTCGTTCAGACATCTTCTCTGTGTGCCTTTGAGGAAGCCATTTTACATTAGTTTCTGTTGCATATTATGTCTTCTGCTTCTGCCAGCAAGACACCGGTGTTTCCACCTTCCAGTGCTTGTAGTAATTTGACTATTTAGAGTTTTAAATGATCGTGCTAATATGTTCCACATTCACCACAGAAACTACGGACACAGATGTCATTACAACAGAGATTATAAAACGAAGAGATGTGGGACCTTACGGCATCCGCTCTGAATACTGCATCAGGAAGATCATCTGTCCCCTTGGAAACAGAGATACTCCCAAAGGTAAGAGCTAAACATTTTTTCACAAACAATGTAGGATTTAAAGAAGATTAAATAATAATAATAATAATAAACAAAAACAATAAATTTGATGAATGCTTATGATCCATTGATGGAAGAGTTTTGATATTTTGCAAGGATAATGAATGAATCTTCTCCTTTGGGTAGAAACCCCCACTCCACAAAGGAAAGGACTGCGATCAAGCGCCTTGAGGCCCAAGAAACAGGAGCCAGCTAAGCTGACTGGGCCTATTGCTGTGGAGACGTGGGTGGCTGAAGAGGACCTGGAGCTGTGGGAGATCAGGGCCTTTGCAGAAAGGTGAGAAACACGCAGCAAGCTTCATCTGGCCTAACGTGATCGTTTTGGGGAACACTGAATCCTTCTGATAGAGCACTGATTGACCAGATTGTCACCGTTTTCCTTGGTACTACAGAGCAGAGAGGGAGAAGTCACAGGGTCTGGATTCCTCCAAGACCTGCACCACTCTGAAAACAGCAGAGGATGTCAAGGCCCATTTGGAGAATCAGCTGAAACAGGCCAGACTGGCTGCCCAGCAGGTGGGAACACTGTACACTGCACACACACACACACACACACACACACACACACACACACAGGTTTTATCACTTTTTCTATGCTTGGAGGTCAACAAACTCTAAAATGTTCTTCAATTTTTGTTTTAGAAACGTCTGGAGCAGCAGAGACTGAGTACTACTGCCACTACTTCTACAACATCTACCACCACCTCAGCCAGCACTCCCCTCACCCCAGCGTCCATGGGCCAGAGGACAGGCCAGGTCACATCTGGAACCAAGATGGTCCTGGCCTCCAAACTGGGCTCTCCAGTTTCCTTCCAGCAAGACAAAAACTTCCAGCAGTCTTTTGCTTCCTGGGTCAAACAGGGTCAACCCAACAACAGCTCAGGTAAGAAGACGAGGAGGATTTGAATCATCTTCAGCCCACCTGAACATACACACCCACATTGAATGGTCTGGAGTTGTATGCCTTCTCATCCATCATATTCTTAGACAGGCAGACAAAGATCTTTGTCACAAGACACCTTTTTATGGTTTTCCCTTTTTATTTTTTCATTTTTCCTCTTTTTGAAATCATCGTTTGACTCCCATCAGTTTGTAGTCAGTCAATCATTGGCATGACTTCACAACTGTTCTTTTTTGTGTGTCCGTTTTCTACATTGGTAAATTTGATTGGCTTGCCAAATGACTTTGTGGCTCGTGGTGTCCACTTACAACCCTGTTAAAACTAGATTTTCAATTTTTTTGAGTTCTTTATATGCTGAAGGGCTACAGGAGAGCCCGTGTATCTTCAGAATATAAAAACATGGCAAAGCAATAATCCCAAATTTTAAAGCTATCAGCCCTGTGGTCCAGTGGACGCCGCAGCCGTAGACTGGCTGTCGTGGTGGCCCTTATGGGTATGCGTGACTGCAGGTGGCATGGTGTGTCTTGCAGCCCCCACTGGCTCGGTGGCCACCATGGCTAGCAGCATCACCACCTCAGAGCAAACCTTCCAGATCGCTGGCAGCCCAGTGACTGTGGCTGGCCAAGTCCTCGCCGCCAAACTCCCGCTGCCCGCAAACAGCAAGATTGTCACACTCAACATGCCCACCACGCAAGGAGGTAGGCAGCACGCGTGTCATCCATTTCCACTGGTTTGGGTTTTAACTTGCCAGAATGGATGGAAGAGTGTCATGTGAGAGGCAAAATCTGCCTGTGATGAGTACTGGCGCTGAGAGAGGATGATGCCACCAGTGTTTCTTTTATTTTTATTTTTATTTTTACATTAGATGGAAGAGTTTCTATGGCTAAAAGTTGTTGTTTTTTCTTTTTATAAACTACTGTTTTTTATCCCGTGAACTGAACTTTTTTCAGCCGCTTTAGAGATGCTTTAAATTTTTAGCAAATAAGATATTCCAAAGATCTTCCCACCACACGTAGTGCATGCCTCTCAATTCTGTACATCCCTGATGTGTTTTACGGCTTGTATACTAGGCTTGTTTGCTTTTTTTCCTTACATAATTGTTCTTATCAACAGGTGTAGTTCAGCAGAAAGTCCTGGGCATATTCCCCTCTGGGCCCCCTGCAAACCTTCGGACATACAGCACACTACATCCTACAACAGGCAACATCAACCTCAGAGCCACCACCTCTGCCTCAACTACCCAACAACAGGTCTTCTGTCTTTCTCTACCCTTTTCAGTTTTTGCTGTAAGGAAGGGAGAATGTTAAGCATGATAGCTGATGATTTTACCCTTGGTTTTATGTTCTAGGCTATCACAGCAGGAGGCCAAACGCCGCCTGGCACGACGATGAGCCAGTCATCTACCCTGTCTACCTCTGTGGGCACAGCAATGGTCAGAGGTCCAGCGGCAGCTCAGCAAGGTGTTCTGTCCAACTGATCATTTTCAGATTGCAAATGAGTGTTGTATAAATAAAAACGAATAACACACTAGATGATAGAAATAAACAAATATCTTACCCCTATTTCATCCCTGTCAGGCCAACCTCAGCAGGCTATGACCCAGATGGGCCGTGGCCAGCCTGCATCCACAGCTGTGCCCGGTTCTACACCTGTGCACCCCACTGCAGCTCAAAGAGCCGCGGGTGCCGCACCACCACCTCATGCAGCCACCGCAGCACCTGGGCAGTCACCTGTAGCTTCCTCCCAGGCCAGCAGACCACAGCAGGGTCAAGTTAAACTCACTATGGCACAGCTCATGCAGCTAACACAGGGTGCTCAGGTGAGTCACACATTTTTTTCAATTGTCTTTTCCTCCTCACTGATACACAGAATGATTTCTTTTTCTCATATTGAATCCACTCTTGTCTACAACTCTACAGGGTGGAAACCCAGGTCTGACAGTGGTGATCCAGGGTCAGGGCCAGACCCAGGGACAGTTGCAAATCATCCCACAGGGTGTAACAGTCATACCTGGTCCTGGTCAACAGCTAATGCAGGCAGCCATGCCCAATGGCCAGGTCCAGCGCTTCCTCTTCACTCCTATGCCCCCATCCTCGTCAGCTTCAGCTTCACCACCCACTACTGGTACCCCTACAAAGCCTGTCATAGCTCAGACCCCTCAAACCCAAGGTCTGACCCAAGTCCAGACAACTCCCTCGGCCCAAGCCCAAACCCAAATGGCTGCCCCTGTACCTGCCCCAGCACATGTTGCAGCCCCAGCGCCACAAATGCCACGTTTGGCCCCCACCCCAGCCTCAGTCCATGTGCAAACCCAAGTTTCAGCTGCTACGCCATTGTCAGTCCCTGCACAATCTCAGATATCCACTCCTGTGCCTGCCCTGCCAACTCAGGCGTCAACACAGGTTTTATCGTCCACACCAGCCTCTGTCCCCGCACAACCACAAGTGGCGAGACCTGTGCTTACCCCACCACAAAATGCAGTCTCCACCCTCACCCCAGGCTCATTACCTGTACAAACTGCAGTGTCGCTACCTGTCCCAGGACAAGTTGTACCTCAATCCCAGCTCCAGACACATGCCTTCAGCCCTGTCCCAGCCTTGACCTCAGCCCCTATCCAGATGCATGCTCCTGCTCCTGCCCCTGCTTTAGCCCCTGTCTCAGGCTCCTCTAATTCAGCTCAGATGCCTGTTTCTGCTTCTCTTCCCTCACCCGTCCAAGTTCCAACCCCTGCTCTTGCTCCGGTCTCTGCTCCTGTCATAGCTGTTGTGTCCACCCAAATTGCTGTCCCATCCCCAGCCAAAGCTCTAACCCAAATCCAAGCCACGGCTCCCGTTCCCCTTCATGCTGCTGTGGCCAGTGCTGTCGTCACACCAGTCACAGCCACCTCAACAACACCTTCAGTGCCAGGTAAAGAACCCACTGCAATTCCCATACACGTCAGCACCATCCTGTTTAAGTCATTTGTCTACATACAGTTGTTGACTTTTTTAATACATTGCTTCTCTATATGTCTCCCTCCTGCTGTAGCTCTGACGGAGCAGAGGGCAGTGCAGCCCCAGGTCTGGACTCCAGCCTCATCTCAAGCTCAGACTCCAGTTCAGCCAGCTCAACTGGCTGCAGCTCCCATTCAGTCATCTGCCTTGGCCACTGTACCCTCCTCTGCCCCTGTATCAGTCTCCACACACTCACCCATTACCCCTCCGCCTCAAGCAGCTCTTCCTCAATCTCAAGTACAAGTCCAGCATCCTACTGTTGTATCCATGCAGCAAGTGTCTCAAATCCCGGTCTCAGCAGTGCAGGTTCATATGAAGGGATTACCAGTCTCTTCTGTTGTTACTACTGTGAGACCTGCGCAGCCTCAGCTCCAGCCCCAAACCCATACTCAACTTCAACCCCAACGTCAAGCCCCAATCTGTGCACAGGTTCAAGTCCAGCCCTATGGCCAAGTCCAACAGATGCCACACATTCAGGCTCAGGCGCATCTCCAAGCACAAGCCCAAAATCACCCCCAGGTTAGAGTTCAGTTTCAGTCACAAACTCAGCAGCCACCCCAAGCTCAAGTACAGCCCCTTGTTCAAAGTCAACCTCAGGTGCAGTTTCAGTCCCAAAACCAAAACTTGCCCCAGGTTCAGGCCCAACTTCAGTCAAGGGTCCAACCTCAGTACCACCCCCAGGTACAAGTTCCATTTCAAACACAAGCCCAAACCCAACCCCAGGCTCAGCAACAGCCTCAAGTCCAACCTCAACCCCAGGTTCAGTCTCAGGCCCAAACTCAGCTACAGCCCCAGATCCAAACCCAACTCCATCCCCAGGTTCAGGTCCAGTTCCAACAACAGGGCCAGATTCAGGCGCAGCCACAGGCCCCGCAGCAACCGCAGGTCCACACTCAGTCACAGGCCCAAACCCAGCCCCAGTTTCAAGTGCAGTCACCGCAGCAGGTCCAGCAACAGCTTCAGGTCCAAACCCAACCCCAAGTCCAAGCTAAGCTCCAAGTCCAGTTCCAGCCTCAGAACCAAACTCAAGTTCAGGCACAGCCTCAGCTTCAGGTCCAGTCTCCAATCAGACATCAGCTCATCACAGTTCCAGGCCTCCAGCAGCCAGTTCAGCTACTTTCAGCTCTGCCACCTCATGTTGCTGCCCAGATCCAAGCCCAGATCCAGGCACAGGCACAGCAGCAGGGTGGCACAGTTCCCCAGCAGATTAAGTTACAGCTGCCTATTCAGATCCAGCAGACAGGAGGACAAATTCAGGCTCACCAGATCCAGAACATGGTGACCATTCAGGCTCCAGCAAGTGTCCAGGAGCAGCTCCAAAGGATGCAACAGCAGCAGCAGCAGCAACAGCAGCAACAACAACAGCAGCAGCAACAGCAGCAGCAGCAACAACAACAACAACAACATCAGCAGCAGCAACAACAACTACAACAACAACAACAAAAACCAAAGAAGAAGAAACATCACGAGACTAAAAGGGAACAGAAAGAGCAGAACCTGCAGGCTGTTAGCCCTGGGGATGGCATCCAAAAACAGGTGTGTCTCAATGAACAATTGGCAATGATTCATTTCTTAACAGCATCTAGATACTGTCAATATTAACAGAGAGGTTTCTTTTCTTCTGTCAGGTGGTAGTGAAGCAGAATGCTACAGCAGAACAGCTGAAACAGAAGAAGACGCTGGCTGCAGCTGAGCGAGAGGAAAACCAGAGGTTTGGGTCTTAATAAGTCACAGAATTGCAGAGCCCTATGACAGATGTTAATTGATCCTGTTGATGTTCATTTCATTCGCTGCATTTCCCTCCACTCTTGTTGTCCATCTGTCCTGATATAAACATTTACCGAATTTCCCAGAATGACTCTTAACGCCCTGTTGTCCGTTTTCAGAATGATTGTTTGCAACCAGGTGATGAAGTTCATCCTGGACAAGATTGAGAAGGACGAGAAGCAGGCAGCTAAGAAGAGAAAGAAGGAGGAGGTGGTGGAGCAGAAACGCTCCAAACAGAATGCCACCAAGCTGACTGCACTGCTGTACAAGCACAAAGAACAGCTGAAGGCTGAGATCCTGAAGAAGAGGGCCCTGCTGGACAAGGAGCTGCAGCTGCAAGTACAGGTTAGCACCCAGTCTACCTCCACCATGATGGTTACGTAGAGTATATGAGATATCAAGATATCCAGGAATCATACTGAAATTTAGAGAGGAGGTTAAAATGTATTAAGCAGGGGCACTGTACGTTACACTGCATGTCTTTTCTCCTTCTCAGGAGGAGCTGAGGCGGGACATAGCCAGGCTACAGAAAGAAAAGGAGAAAGCAAGAGCTGCTATCACCCAGGCTGCTGCAGCAACTGTCAAGGCGGCCGCTTCCCACTCCTCCCATCCATCTCACTCTACACATTCCTCTCACAGTGCCCACACAGTGCCCTCACCTTCCTCATCCCATAAGCGCAAGAGGGAAGAGGAGCGAGACAAAGACAGAAACAGAGATAGAGACAGGCATCACGACAAGGACAAGAAACGGGACAGGGATAAAGACAGAGACAGACATAGAGACCGAGATAAAGAGAAAGACGGGGAGAAAGACAGGGAGAAAGACAGAGCACGGGACAGACATCGGGACAGGGACAAGGACAGAGACAGGGACAGAGACAAGGAAAGAGATTCCAGCTTGTCAAAACACAAGAAGAAGAAGAAGCTCTCTTCTACCTCAAAGGATCACAAGAAGGACAGCAAATTGTACTGTATCTGCAAAACACCCTACGATGAATCAAAGTAAGCTCTGAAAAAACAACTCAGCTATGTGCGCTTACATTTCAACGCTGCAATGCACACCTGATGCACGCTCAATAGAGCCATTGTTACGACAGACAACAATGAAAATGATGTGTTTCTCTCAGGTTTTACATAGGGTGCGACCTGTGCTCCAACTGGTTCCACGGTGCGTGTGTTGGCATCACGGAGAAAGAGGCCAAGAAGCTGGAGGACTTTGTGTGTAATGACTGCAAACGTGGCCAGGAGGGAGGAAGCAATGAGGAGTTATACTGCATCTGCCGGACACCCTATGACGAATCACAGTATGGCTTCTTATGAATCGCACAACTGTCATCAGCATCAAGCGTAAACATTGGCGGTGCTGTAGTATGAAAGCTGCTGCGACGTCTTTCAGTCAACATACTTTCTGTACATTCTGAAGTATTACATCAGAAAAGGCTGATGGAAACAGTCAAATTTGAAAAGCTTTCTCAATTTCCCCGAAAGGTTTTTGTGTTTGCTTGAGTTCGTACATACGTTAATGGAAGATGTAAACACCTCATTGCTCCATGCAGATCTGATTTAACCTTCCTCACATTGTACATGAAACAGACATCATATGTCGGCGGTGGATGGAAACGATGTTCATTCACATTTTCTTGAAATTGCTTTTGGACAAAAACCCAGCTAGTCTTTCCCTCATCTTTCTGCCACATGAGGAACCTTTCTGGTGTGCTCACCACGATGTGTCCAATTGTCACCCACAGGTTTTACATAGGCTGCGACCGCTGCCAGAACTGGTACCACGGGCGCTGTGTGGGCATCCTGCAGAGTGAGGCCAATCACATCGATGTGTACGTCTGCCCACAGTGTCAGTCAACAGAAGATGCCATGACAGTCCTCACACCACTCACTGACAAAGACTATGAGGGGTTGAAAAGAATATTACGCTCATTACAGGTATGTACCTACAGTATGCGTGTCAGACGGTCTGCACTTAAAAAAATAACATTAAATATGAATCTAGATGAAGTCAAAATACAAAACATGTCGTTATACTGACTAACTCATTAAACCATTGTGGTGGAAATGTGTTTATGGATCAACTGAAAAAGATAATGTGATTAACCAATTTAAGGGAATCGCTTCACTCTTACTGCAGTTTATTACTGAGAAGAGTTAGCACATTCTTTAATGAATCTAAGACCATATGATATTGAATGGCTTGGGTCTGACAAGAATAATACATCATCGACATGAAGATTTATTTTGAAGACATATCCACCTTTTTTTAATCTTCTTTGGCAAATTGCGAGAAATTTAGCAAATAATTTAGAGTTTCTTGGTTTTGGTATTTTTGGTACTCATTTTAAAAACTATAATCTTTTTTTGTTATTTCGACAGTCTCACAAAATGGCATGGCCTTTCCTTGAACCCGTGGATCCCCATGACGCACCTGATTATTATCGCGTAATCAAGGAGCCAATGGGTAAGAACAAATTATGGTTATTGTTAATGACTTTTTCTTCGACCCTGAAAAGTGTCCAGTGTGCCTCCCACAGGGGAGAGTTTTAGTAATGAATTTCCCTAAGCTGACGTTACGCTCTGCACACTGTGTCTGTCATGATGTCTTGTATGAAATGCATCCCACAAATCTCTCTGTCCCTCGCAGACTTTTCCACAATGGAAACGCGTTTGCAAAAGCGACATTACCACAAGCTCACAGAGTTTGTAGCCGACGTGACCAAAATCTTTGACAACTGCCGCTATTACAACCCCAACGACACGCCCTTCTTTCAGTGTGCGGAAGTGCTCGAAGCCTTCTTTGTACAGAAGCTGAAAGGTTTCAAAGCGAGCAGGTAAGGTTAGGCCCTCCTTCTCCTGCACACTCTCAAGGTTCCCAAGTTTCTCTTTCCTTTTCCATGTTTCTGTTCGTGTGCTGTGACTCTGGCTGCTGTGTCAGTTTCATTAGTTCTTAATTTATGCCTGTCATTCACTTTTTTTGCTTTGGTTTATACCACCGGCATGTGTAGTAAGTGTTACATAGCAGTAGGACATGCTTTGCGTGTAGACTAGCGTTGGCTTTAACTGTCAAATGCTTCGACGGGTTGCTTGGCCGCACTAAAACCAACAGAGCTGACAAAGTTTAAGACATTACGTCCAATGTCTTAACAGATCTGTGTTACATCTGTACCATGTGTCATCTTGCATTTGTGTCTGTTCACCTTTGCTGCATGCCTTTGATTTATGCCATCCCATTTTCTTCTTTCTTACAGATTGTCAAATTCTTAAGTGGGCCAGTCTGGATGGACTGGATGCTGGGGTCGCTAGTAATAATGACATGGGAACTTTGTATTTCCCGAACAGCAAAAATATTGATGACTTAAGAAAAAAAAAAAAAAAACACAGCAAGAACACACACAAACACCAAATGTGCTTTCGTAGAAATGTCACCAGTTCAACATTTTTGGTAACCATTCTAATATTAAGTTTAGTCACAAATTGGCAGCCATGTTGACATGAATTCATCATGTAATTGAGGGACATGCTTTCTTCTCATCACTTCCCCGAATCAGGCCTTTTCTAGCTATCATCACCATAGCTTGGATATTTTCAGTGGAATTTTAAATGCGTTTATTTTCTGTCATACATCTGAGTTGGGCTCGATAATGTATAAAATATATATATATAAATATATATATATATAAAGCTGCATATTTTATTATAGAGAGATATTTATGAGAAGTTTTGTCTGTTGTGTCCCTATGAGTTTGATTTAACTGGTTATTAAAGGTGGCTGTCTTGAATGTACATACTTTTTATCATGTGCAGTGGTTGTAAGATATGTCTGACTCTGTATTTGAATGTTTTAAATAATTATGAAACCAGTCATTTTAGATAGTATTATTTTATCAAACTAAAATGTACTATAGAGAAAGGGGAACTGGACCTTACTCTGTTCCTCACTTCACAAAGTAACCTCAGTTTGTAGTTGTGGAAGATTTGCTTCAGTAATGAATGCATTCCCTGTAAATTACACCAGCATGGCTGCAGGCTCCTCCGCTGACCCCTTTGCATCCTCTGTGTCTGTCTGTCAAGATGTCACAACAGTGAACAAAAATGCGAAGGGCTCTCAACTTTCCCTTCTCTCCACGTTCTGTAGGTCTCATAACAACAAGCTACAGTGTTCTTCAGCCTCTTAGAAAGCATCGCACATTGCTCAGACAAAATGCACTTGCCAGGAATATGGCTTTTCTGAACTGTAACTCTGTGACAGACTCCTCTGCCTCATCCAATGTTTGGGATCTGCTCCTCTGACTGTTGACGCAAGCAGCACTGCTGCGTTCACAGAACCGTTCAGGCAGAGCGGCCCTCTGCCCATTTGAGCTATAAGGGACCTTTTTGGACCTGGTCTTCATCAGTGGGACTGTACTGAGGAGTGTGAACAACTGAGGCATTTCAGAAGAAAGTTTACCTCGGAGAAAAGACTCTAAAGGAGCTCTCATATTTCCATGTTCTTTATTATTATTATTATTTTTTTTTATTTCAGTCTTATTTTTTTCCTTGTTGAATACCCCTCAGGCCATCCTTGTGGTCATCATGTCCAATGAGGAATAGGAAATTGAATACTGACATGCAATGGCTGAGTTTTACTGAGCATATCAACAGTTTTGTGTCTAAATTCAGATATCACAGTGGAGCAACTTTTTTCCCTCCCATTTCCACTCATTGTTTAGTCTGAAGTGGCATGAAAGACCGTTGTACTAAATATCTGGACATCAGTAGTCTGCTTGGTTAAACTTCTATAACCTACTGAAAGTACGGTAATAAGCTATTGTAAAATAATTGCTCTGCAGTAGTGACTGACTGAGAAGGATGAAACCGTGTATTTGAAGGTTCCTGCCCTGTTTGTAAAAATTTGTCAGATTTTGACTGAATTTCTTTTTCTTTTTTTGTATTACATCTGAAGAAATATTGATGTATATGGAACTTAATAAAATGGAAAAGACTGATTTCCTTCCATGTGTGTTTTTGTGGCAGACGGTGCCACGTGGGAGTGTTTTGCTGACATCTTAACATTAAACATTCAACACATTGTAGTATAAGACAAATGATCACATGGAAGCAATGGTGTCACATAGCAGGGACAGTATAGAACAGAATTAATTAGAATAAAAGAATTGACAGAACATTTAATGTGTGTCAGTCTTTTTAGGACTGCAAGAACGCATAAAACCCTTGAATATTAACTTAAACACGTCTGAAACTTCCTTTTTCTCTATCCGATAAGAGTGCTGCTCAACAAATGTTCTGTTACTAGTATCATCAAATACAAATAAAACCATGGATTCAGAAAGGTCCATTTATTTGCTAAAACAACAAAATATGAACAAAAACTAATCTTTCAAGGGTAACAGTCAAAAACCCGGTGTAATATTGCATTTCTTACTTGCAAAATTGGCATGAAAGTGAAATATGTTTTCTCCTGCCTTTTGCTCTGTTCTAAAATATAATCACATTAGAACCGAAATGCACCGATCTAGGAACAGTTTACGTCTCTCATGCTACAACTGAAAAACAATGAAGACGGCAGGAAACCGATCTACAGTCAGATTAGAAAATGTGTTATTCACGCGCGGAGATCTCGCGATACTACCCTATAGGGACGACATTTCCTGTGTGCTCTGTGATTTTTTTAAACAGGCCAATGAACGGAGACGGCCGGATGCTTTTGCTCGAACAGCCCAATCAGGAGGCTTTGTTGCAGTAATTTAAAGGTCTGTGCGGCACTCCATGTACCACAAGTTTTTGCGAGGCAACAAGGTAAGCGCGTGTCAACTCTATCTATTTATATTTAAAGGAATGCTATTGTCTTTATCAAAAATCATATTGTTTCTGTCTGGTGCTTACTATATTTTCAACTTAAGCTATCTGCCAAAAGGAGTATTCTAATGGCAACCCGACGGTCTACTTAGCCTGACGTTTGTCATTCCTCTTGCTGTCACGAGGCGGTTCAAAGCTATAACGACTAACTTTTTTAAAACTTTGTTCACAGGAATAACACCACAAAAACTTCATTTTACTGCTGCTCAACTTCCCTGACACTTGAAAATGGCCGAGAACGTCGCACGTCTGAACAAGTTCAAGAACAAAGGCAAAGACGCCACTGTGAGTTTACTCGGAACAAGTTGCGTTTTTTCATTAGCTTCACCCACGAGCTGCAGTTATAACCGTGTGGCTCTGCTTCACTTCACATAAATGCAGGAACTTCGCCGCAGGAGAGTGGAGGTGAACGTGGAGCTCCGCAAGGCCAAGAAAGATGATCAGATCTTCAAAAGAAGGAACGTGTCCGCGCTTCCTGACGAGGCCACTTCCCCTCTTCAGGAAAGAAGCCAGAACTGTCAGGTAAGCCTTGAAATCCACTATTTAAACTGAAGACGCGTTTACTCTCGTTTGTTGTTGCACGATTTACATGTAATTTATATGCAGGAGGTGAACACTTATGAGCACTTGTACAAGACAACACCAACATAATCTAACCACAAATACATGTGGTTGAGACTTGTGAAAAGGTTTTTTCTCAGCTCAATGTTGATCAGACTGTTTAGTGTTACTGAATTCATGCTGTCCTCCGCTTCCTTTGTGACCCTTGGCAGGCCGTCCGACAGTGGACAGTTGAAGAGATTCTCACAGGAGTGAACAGCGGTAATACTGAGTCCCAGCTCCAGGCGACACAGGCTGCACGGTAATAACAGTTCATTAAAGAACAATATACATTTAAGCTTTACTACACAATCAGAGTGACTGATTACTGCCACAATGACTCACTTTCTCTGCACTGTCCTGATCGCAGGAAACTGCTGTCCCGTGACAAGCATCCTCCCATTGACCAGATGATCAGCGCTGGGCTGATACCCAAGTTTGTCGCCTTCCTGGGGATGATAAACTGTCCTCCACTCCAGTTTGAGGCTTCCTGGGCTCTGACCAACATTGCCTCTGGGACATCTGATCAGACAGCGGCTGTTGTTGAGGGCGGGGCCATTCCTGCCTTCATTGCCCTGATCACATCCCCCCACCAGCACATCAGCGAGCAAGCGGTCTGGGCCCTTGGAAACATTGCTGGTAACTGACAGGATATTTTTCTCTTAAGTGTGGTCAAGACTATTTGTTTAGAAGTAAATGTCATGTTTATGTGTTTATATTTATTATTGTTTCTGCTGTTTAGGTGATGGATCAGCTCTCAGAGACAGAGTCATCAAGCATGGAGCTGTGGCCCCTCTGCTCAGTCTGCTGGCAGTCCCTGAACTGTCTGTATTCAATGTAAGGGATTTTTTGTTTTGTTTTGTTTTAATGATGTCTAATCACATCATGAGAGCAGTTTTCTGGACATGGTCAAATCCAATCATTCTCTTTGTCCCCTAGGGGGTGCACTCGCTCAACCAAATGCTGCTCCATGTCAAACTAATGCCTGCTCTTCTCTTACACTTGATTTTCTTTGCAGACCAGCTACCTGAGAAATGTCACATGGACGCTGTCAAACCTCTGTCGCAACAAGAATCCCTCCCCTCCTATGGCTGCCATCCAACAGATCTTACCGACTCTCGTTCGTCTGCTGCACTATGATGACCTAGAGGTGTTGGCTGACGCGTGTTGGGCTGTCTCGTACCTGACAGACGGCGCTAATGACCGCATTGAGGTGGTGGTCCAAACTGGCGTAATTCATCGCCTGGTGAAGTTGCTTGGCTTTGATGAGCTGTCTGTCGTGGTACGGATAAAGTCTCACTCATTGGTGTTTTTCTCTCTAAGTCCAGTGTGTACATGATGGTGATCGTTGGTTCTTAGCATCTCTGTGCATAACCCATGTAGTGTGTGTGGTGCATTGTGCCATCACCCTGAGGCAGCTGCTTTAGTTCGCAAGGTTGTATAATGACCCATCTCTGCCTTTCTTCAGACCCCTGCGCTGCGTGCCATCGGCAACATTGTGACTGGTACAGATGAGCAAACCCAGGCGGCACTGGATGCTGGGGCCCTGAAAATGTTCCCCCAGCTGCTGCGCCACAAAAAAGCCAACATTCAGAAGGAGGCAGCCTGGACTCTGTCCAACATCACAGCAGGGAAGGACACCCAAATCCAGGAGGTCATCAACTCAGGCCTCGTTCCGTACATGGTCGATATGCTTGTGCGGGTAAGTTTTCCTCAGCTTTACCTGTTTGCTCCTTTCAACAGGCTGCATTAGCCATTTCTCTGGTTGTTTCAGCAGCTCATCATTACCTTCCCTTTTCTCTACAGGGTGACTACAAAACTCAGAAGGAGGCTGTGTGGGCTGTTACAAACTTCACCAGCGGGGGCACTATTCAGCAGGTGGTTTACCTTGTTCAAGCCAATGTGATCGAGCCTCTTCTGAATCTGTTGTCCTCTAAGGACAGCAAAACTGTCCTCGTCATCTTGGACGCCATTACCAACATTTTCATGGTGAGTGCATTGTCACGGGGGAAAATGGAGATTTGTGTTATCACTTTTGCCAGATCTGGTTAAGTTCGGTTATTTATCACTTGATGTGTTTTCCTGTCAGGCTGGGGATAAAATTGGAGAGTCAGACAAGCTGAGTCTAATGGTTGAAGAATGCGGTGGACTGGACAAGATCGAGGCTCTGCAGGCTCATGAGAACGAGATGGTCTACAAAGCGGCCCTCAACCTGATTGAGAAATACTTTTCTGAAGTGGTAAGTTTAAGGTTTTTCACTTAATTTAAAATTAACTTTTTATACCCATGATTGGTCTTACTGTTCCTGGTCCTGATGTTTTGTTTTGTTTTTTTCTTTCACTCTCTAAAGGAGGAGGAAGTGCAGTGTGTGGCCCCAGAAGCAACCAGTGACGGTTATGCATTTCAAATCGGCGAAAACCAGAGCACTTTCAATTTCTAGATAACTTTCTAGTATCTCTACTTTAAACTGTACTGTACTGTCGTTGCTACTGTTTGTCCCTTGTTCATGTAGTTGTGGCTCTTCTTTTGTATGTATTGTACATACTGTTTTAACATAACTGATAAAACATGATTGTAAATAAAGTTGTTGGATCATGTGTGTATTTTTTTTTTTCTCCCCAACCATCAAGTGTATTTAATTTGGCTTAAAGTAGCCTGTTGACTTACACAGTAGTATTGCAGATGGTAATCATGCATTTACCTTTTATTACGAGTAGGTTCCAGTAGCATATCTATAAATGCCAGCTTGTGTCTTGAACTTGCGATTTTCTTCTGGCCTCGATAAATTGTTGTGTGACTAGCCAATCAGTGCAAGCTGTTCAGCCAAACTGGCATTTTGACTCCAGTCACTGTCAGTGTGGTGGCATGCATGTCCCAATACTACTTCTGTTACTTGAAACCACTTCTTCAAAATTAATTCTAACAGGCATATATTGAGCCAAACGTGAAGCAGCATTTGTCTTGAGCTCTCCTCAGCTGGCTCTTCCAGTGGGTATAAGGTCATATACCCAAGGGTCATACCAATGACCACACTGACAGGGTTGTCTTGAAAGAAAACGTTTAAAGGAATAGTCTGATGTTACATAACCCCCTGTTTAGTTTTTACCATTCCATATTTTTTTTGTACAGGTCAAACAAATGACATATAACATGTTAATCACTGTGCTCCAGAGGTGCAGGCAGGTGCATTTTTTCATTAGTTGGTTCCCCTCTCTGGTCTTTATGCTAAGCTAAGCTTACAGACTGTTGGCTGTAGCTGATCTCTGAATATTAGCAAGAGAGCGAGTAAGTGTGTTTCCCAAAGTGTCACGGTACTCCTTTAACCTGGCTCAAATTTTGCTGCAATGCAACATGATCCAGCAACGCACAATTTTTGAAAATCACATACTTTCAAAGTGCATATTCCTGGTAGATTCATGATATAACACAGTAACTTTCTAGATTTGTAAAATCCTGTGTAATCCTTTGTCATTGGTGAGGGCTGAATTCCATTTAGCTGCTTCAGTTTCAGAGTCCTGGTGTTTGTGCAGGCTGGCTCTTTGTCCACTGTCGTCTCTTACCGGGGCACTTGAATCAAACGGAGCCATTGTTAATAATACTTTTACTACTTTGTCAGCAAATCGCAGTGTAAAAGATCTGTTCTTAGTAATGCTTTAATTTCTTCATATCAAAACTAATACAAGCACACATCACTTTGACAGATGACATCCATGAAATAATTGCGGTGGAGGAGTTCTACAGGTTGAGGCTACGCCCCGGGAGAAAACTCCAAAATTGTCATAAACACAGGTATCTGTGTTTATTTAACGCCATCAAAGTACAAAAAGCTCATCGGCAGCCCGAGGACACACTGAGACCTGTGTGTGAATTACAGCGACGTGCCACATGTTACAGTCATGTTTCACTCCCCCGAAGTGTGTGCTGTCGTCACTGGTCAGCTCCCACCAGCAGCCTCCTGAAGCGGGATCCGCACCGGAGGCGCAACAGTTCAACTCTGGGCGAGCGGAGAGGAGGACCCGGTCCGAGGCAGCGGCTCCTTCCGAAGATGTGAAGACAAACGCCGTGCTACAGCGCAGTCGTTTGCACGTCTCGCCAGGGCGAAGTCATTTCTAGTAAATGCACTTTGCAGCAGCGCTACACTTCTTTTTTCCTTTTTCTTGATTTTTCGCATTTGTGAGCGACCGCTATGGCAGTTCAGTTCACATCCGGGCCACAATGCCTTGACTCCATTATTGTCTAAAACTGGGGGCTGATAAACCTTGTTTATTTTCTACAGTTAACCACACATTTTTGCCACGGGCAGTGAAGGCTGGGACCAAGAGGAGATGTCTAACCAAGGAGTTCGGCGGAATGGCCCCGTGAAGCTGCGATTAACAGGTATCTAGCAATGCTTTTAAATCCCCAAGTATGTGTATCCCCACACACAGGAAGGCTCGGTGTATTTGCTGGATGGGAACAGTTCCCATGGGCCATGGAGTTGGCTTACCGCCGGTTCTTTCACCCGTGATTTCCACGTTTTATTACCACCTACAGTACATTTTAAATATTAATTGTTTTTACAGTGTTAGGTAATATGGGGAAACTGACACACCGACCTGTAGATAACACTGAATATGGATATAATTGTTCTTGGAAATAGTCTCAACCTTGTGATTGTCGCCAGTAACCAGCACCAGCCATAACACGGGTCCCGTAGTATCGTAGCTATGAATTGTGTCGCTCTGCCATTGACCTGGTTGTCGCTTGATAAAACCAAAAATGGGGACGGTATCTCACATGTCTGCTTAGTATTTCTAAATATTTAGCAGAGTGAGAGTGCTACCTACACTCCTCTGCTGACAGACAGGTTCACATAAAGTTGGCTAGCTGACGTTAGCCTAGCAAGACAGGCTGCCAGCTAGCTATAGTCAAGCCTTTATGCAGGAACAAGCCTCGGCTGAGATGACAGGCGGCTCCGCGGGTCGCAGGAGTCCGCAGACAGCGAGCAGTGTCCCACAACTGCCCGCTGACAAAAAGCTGCCTCCTTTGATTGTTACTGTTGCCCAAACATGTCACCATAATCTGTATTCCTGCTCTATAACCGCAGCCTTTATAAGGTCAGCCTGAAGCAGCGAGCAGTGCCTACTTTTACAGCGTGATCCACGCTTGGAGCCGGGGCTCTTTTAGACGGAGCAGTTTGCTGTTTGGCTTTCACCCTCCCTGTCTCCTTCAGCTGTTTGCTTTGTGCCTTTTCAACACAAACAGCAAAAAGGGTTTACATGAGAGCACACTGTTTTGACTGGGAGAAGTGGCCGACAGCTGCCCCCTTTTGATGCACGTCCAGCGTCTGACCTGAATCAAATTCCATGGCGGTCTTTTCTGTCAGGACGGAGTCCAAATTCAATATTTAAGCTGGTGCTGCCTCTGATAGGACTAAGTGGAGACAACAGCGAGGGATCACAATGAGATGGGTTTAAATGAGCTGGAGATGCAAGATGGCCAAGGACATCAAGCTCTTACAGTCAGTCAGCCTTCACTGCAGGATGAGAGGAGCTTTACGCAAAACTGCCTCACAAACAGCATTTTGCTTTTGAATATTTGAATTGTTGTGACAGTTTCAGTTGGGTTTGTCATGAGCGAGGGATGATGGAGGCATGGTGGACAAACAGGTTGTTGGTCTTCTCCTCATACACTCGTACCTGTTTTAGCATTCAGGGATGTCCCTCAGAGACATGTCGCCACAAGAAATTTTTATACACAGCTTTCATTTTGAAATCTAGAGTCCATTAGTTTGTCACTGCGGGTTGAGATGGGCTGCAGTGGTCTCCTAGTGGAATGCTAAGAATACAAGTCCACTGTATTGGGGGGGGGTTGAGACCAGAACCTCACAGACCACCTCTCCTCTTGATGCTGAGTAACACTGTGCACCCCTCCAGACTGAAAACCACCCCTCTTAGAGAACATCACTCCATCAAATGTGCTCATCCAACAACTGCACGGCAGGTCTGTCGGTTTTTTCAGTGGCTTTATTTCAGTGCCACCAGCAGTCACTTCTCGGGGCAAATTTCTTTCTGAATTATGTAATGTTGCGCCATGTCATCCACATGGTCAGCCCTGTCCCAAAGCTGAGCTTGAGCATACCCTTTTCATTTGGTCTTGAGCATGGAGAGCGGTGCAAAGCAGCGCTCAGAGCAGGAGAGGAAGCTCTGTAGGCAGGTGGCCGTCTGGCTTGGTAAAGCCCAAGCAGAGAGGCTACGCTACACACTGTCATTACATGCATCTTTGTTTAGCACTGCACAGCTGTGTATACGAGGCTGATTAAATTGCTGCATAGGGAGTAATGGGCCTAGCGAGCGTCATTGCGACATTGTAGCTGCATGCTGTCATCTGTAGTCCAGTTGATTTTTAGACACATAGCTGCAGATGAATTCGTTTCCAGGCAGGCCGCGAATGATGAGTTGCTGCATTTAAACAGGCCTGTAGCTGTTTGTGCTGTAGGCGTCTCTCCTTGCTGACAACCCCCCTGTCCATTTGAACCAGATGTTGCAGATGTTTGCCAGCTATTAAACTGGAAAAATATGGCAAGCAAGCTGCTAAAACTAACACTTGGGGTGAGAATTGCCCCTTGACTACACGGGACAGGTTTCCATTATACTCTACAGCTGATCACTCCTAAATTATGTGACACACAAACACAGCTAATGGCATGACACGCATGATCCACCGAGTCATAAATTACATCATTAAGGCACGGCTTGTTGCTTTGTCTGATCATTCTGAAATTCTGTCATGCAGACGTAGCTTGTGGTATAATTTGCACCACTTTCCATGCAACCATAAATTTGATGACGCGTTGCTGAATGCCAAGTCACAGAGTTCCCTCCAGTATGATTGAGACTATGCAGAAAAGAGAAGCATCCCTTCAGTCTGTCACGAGCTGTGAATCACAAGCTATCTGTCACACTGAAGAGAAATCAAACCTAAAGAGTAAGTAAGAGTCAACGATGTTCTGTCTTTTCCCTGAATAAATCTTCTCTCCAGAACGATGTGCAGCAGAATAGTAAATGAACTGACGTTTGTTTGATTTTTTCATCCGATTCAGATTCTTGACGTTTATTGCCATTTTTGTCTTAAGTAGGAGTTTACATGTGACTTGTTAAGCATATGGTTTGCTCATCTGAATTCTTTGGCGCGGCGCAGACTAGCGAAGAGAGCTATCTCAGTGGGATTCCCTAGAATTCTCCATTCGCATTCCCACCTCTTCCTCTCTGAGTCACTCCTGTTCTTTCCGACTGTAAGCCTCTTCCCCCTCAGACCGAGTCCAAAGCATATTTCACTCCCACCCTTACTAACTGAGCTTCCTCCACACTCGCTGATCCTCTTTCAGTCTTCAGTCAGCCTCTCTGTAGGTAGTTGTGTGTGTTTCTTTGCTTTTAATGAGCCGCTGTTGCAAATGATCAGGATTTGATGGCACTGTAGCCGATTCACGTAATAGAAGTGCCAGCGCTGTTATTTTTGATGAAGTAGTTGCAAATTTTCCCGGCTCCTTTCCCCTGTTAAGATGATTGACAGCTGAATGGACACAGATGCTGCTTGAGAATGAAACAGACTTATTTTGAAGATGCAACAAAGGCCTTGGGGTTTCACACTGGCTCACTGTGTGGCTTTGAGTGAAAGGCTGAGGTCCCTCCTTTTTAATGCAAGTCCTCGCTTTTTCAGTACAGCATGGCCTGACTGTAGTCTACAGACAAGGGTCTTTGGATGTTGGATAATTGAAGAAGAAACCCCCACAGCTGGGCACAGATGGGGCTGTGGAGGCACAGGGCTTGATGATGAAGACCGTTTTTAATGTGGTCTGAGCGGCGCTTGATCCATTCATGTGGTCTCAGTCAGAGCCATTTTTACAGAGTGACTGTATGGAAGTGATTTGGGTTCATCTGGGTGTTCAGACAGGATACGTTGTAAATACACAGTGATTAGCTGCATGTGGTGAACTGTTGAATCTACTGGACCATCATGGACATGCGTTCTTTAGCAAACATGTCCACATTTTGCTTAACGAGATGTGAAAGAAAACAAACATAATGGCACCAAAATCTCAGAAAAAAAGAAAGTAGGGGTTGGGGAATCAATAAGGGAACGTAATGAGTAATTATTGCACATCATTTGTAAACATTTTCCTTCCCCCTGCTGAGAGCCTCCCATAATTTTAAATTGTTCCATCAATTAATTGACTGGCCGGGGTTGGCTTTCCTGTTGGTTCAGCTGCTCTTCAATGAGGACAAAGCCTTCTGCGGTTGCTCTACCCTCAACCGCCGCCAGAAACGGCCCGGAGGAGACCAGATGTAGCAGGGGGAGAGAGTGGGCAGCTTCTCAGAGAGGAAGTGCTCCCCAGACCCGAACACTTGTCCAAACGTCACCCCTGACAGGTGGGGAGCAGAACAGTCCAGAAACCCCCTTCTGAGGTTCCCCTGTAATAATAAAGAGAAGAATTGCTATTACTCAGCAGGACATTAGGCGTCTTGTGTGTTGGTTATATCGCTTACAGCTCTGTCCTGTCACTGTATTATAACAGCGTGCCATGGGTTTGATTAGTGGGCGGCATGTGTGGTTTGGGGAGATTGGCTCTTCCTGCAGAGTAGAGCAGCAGCGCTTCAGAGTGGCTGCTTTGTAACATTGACAACAGATAATATTTTCCTGTATCCACACACCCTGTTTCATTTGGAGCTTGAAAGAACAGAGAAAATTACCGACCATGGTCTCTGTTTATGCTTGACTGTCTTGCAGTAGTGATTCCCAGCCAGGGCTACTTGTACCCGAGGGGGAATTTCTGCAGTTGCCAAGGGGCACATGGAAAGATTGGAGCTCAAATAATAATGAAGAGAAAAAAAAAAAAGAAAATTGTAATTACAGTCGAAAACTAGTTAGAAAGTAAGAAGTTAAGTTTAAACACCGGATAGATATAAGTATTGATAAATAGTTGAATTAGTTAGTTAAAACTTATGAATAATAGTTGGTAGAACGATAGAACCAAAACTCTGACTGTTCAGTTATGTGAAAAATGAGTAACAATATGCACTTTTATGTTGTTAATACTGTTGAATAATGCCCATTTTGAAATCACTTCAAATGATGAATGGTGGTGTTGATAAAGGGTACTTGAGTTCATCTGAGAGGGCTGTGAGCGCACATTTTTGGGGGAAAAAAGAAAAGGATAGAAACGACTGCAGTGCAGTTTTAGTTTTTTGGTAATTCTTGCTTTATATCATTTTAAATTACTCATGTTGTCACCTCTCTTATTACATGGTGGTCAATAGAGAGTTTATCCGTGTCATTGCGAGTTCATGGGACGTGCCTTAGCACATACTGCATTTATCCAATGAGAGGGAATCCATTCAGGAACTGATGCTTACAATCAGCTGCACGCACCAGAACATCTGCATCTCTGTTCTCCAGACTGCCTGGTATCCAACACATATCAGCTATACCGACTGAGCCACGACTCATCCTCTGGCTTATTTAATACTCACATGGTGGATCATTTCTTTCCCTGCTCTGGAAGTGCGCTTGAACGTGTCCTCTTCTATTTCCATTTTTATGACTTATGCAGTCAGTATGCTGGAGGCCATAGGAAATTACAGTTCATAAAGAATTTAAATTAGTGCGGAGTGTTCAGTCAGGATGAGTCGTATGACTGTACGTCTCAGCTCAGGATCTATACACTGTGCCACATTGCAAGCTCGCGCTGGTCGTGTGCCTCCTGCAGTCCTGTCAGAGGGGAAGAGTGCAGAGAGTGTCTCTTTGGCCTTGGAGAAGTGCTAATCCTCCTGGGTGATTTGGGAAAGGCCTTCTTCAAAGGTCTGTCCTGTTAACCTGGCTGTGGTGGTTAATGGGTCAGAACTGGATTAGCAGTGAGTGTGAGGGAGGGGCGCTCCAGTGAGAACTCAACCATTCTCGTCCGCAGGCTCTCCTCCTATCGTTCCTGCCTGGCTGTTCTCCATGCCGTCCCTCCCACGGCCCTCGCCCCAGTATTTCTTATTTCCCAAACTAGTGCTCTCTTTGAAGTTAGAAACTCCACTTGAGGGTATTTTTTTTATCAGAGACGGCTGCATGCATATCCAATGTCTGTGAAGAATCCTGTTTGACTTTAGGTGACCTTAGTTTTCTGCAGACGGTCTGTACTGAAGAGGAATGTGCACGGCATCAGGCATGTTTCAGTCTGGCTTATTTTATTGATTAGCTGAGCCCTGTGCTGCCCATTGTTTGTCACTGTCATTGATGCTTTGGAAAATGAATTGTGACGACCATTAACACATTAAGTCATGTCAGGCTTTGTAGAGTTGCATAATATGAAGAAAACTGGCTTTTTGTGATAATTTTGATGGATGCTGTGCTGGCAGTATGGGATGCAATAAAACAGATTTGAAGGGGAACTCCGCTGTTTTTACACATTAAAGTCTGTTTACAGGTGTTTGGCAGTCTTACTGCATATGCGGAAAAAAGTTGTATAAAGCATTTTGCGGCTGCAGAGGAAGCTGTGAGAAATCTGATTAACTGTCATCAATTGGGGCTTTAGCTGCTACTAGCATAACACACTTGAATGTCAGCCAGAACTGCCACTAGTTGTGTTGAATTATGGGTAATATATGCGACAGTTTTTGACAAGGAAGAAGAATGTGCAAAGTAAAAAAGATAATATCTGCTGCTGCATTGATTTTGACACGTTTTTAATACTGACTATCCGTTGTGACAGTAAATCAGTGGCGTGGGCCGTCGTGTGAACGGTCTTTCAGTCTGTCCATGATTGCATGTGACCAGTAATATTTTTTTTCTCATAGTTGTGTCATGCTTTTGCTCGATTCCCACGGCTGTTAAGCTGTTTCTGTCACAGTTGACAGTTGACAGAACTACATTGGAGAACCAGACAGTGCCACAGTTCTGACAATGCATGGCAGAGGGAGAGCAGGAACTGCAAGTTTTTCAATTCTAGACTTTGACACCTTTGTCAAAAGTGGAGAAAGGTCTTGCTTTGTAGGTGGCTTTTCAGCCCTTTTAGCTCCTGAGAGGAATAGAACAGGGAACAAAGCAGCACTTTGCCATGTGTTTATTGTGAAAACTCATACAGCTGCCTTAGTAAAGTCTCATTATCTCACATTCATTAACCGTCTGACTACATCTCTGGATTTTGTGCTGGCAAGAGAGAAAAGTGTGGTGGTTCCCCACGACAGCCATTCCTAGTTCACAATGGCGTGCTGGTACTACAGAGCCATTTTCTTTTATTAATTAATTTAATTATACTGGTTAAGGCCTTTTGGATGTGGAAGGTCTCTTCTTCATGTTCCACTTTCTATCTGTGATTGGAGCTGTGGCATGAAGCTTGGCTCTGTCTTCGTTTGTTTGTAGTGATGTCTGTGATTATTGTCATCGCTCAGCAGTGCGCCCAGGTGAGATCACTCAGCACGTTTGCACAAAGTCTCATTAGCCCTGATAAACATCCACACATGCATCGGGTCGTTTCGGTTTCCCTGGAAGCAGACGTGGCGACAGGGTGGTCAGAGCGTTCCTGGCCAGCTGTCTGATGGAGGAGGGTAACCTGAGAATAATTTCTCAACGTGCCGGCCCTGCTTTAAACCTGGATGGACACGGGTTGATACGATTAACTCTGACTAACCTCAAGCACATTGGCGGCAGGGGGGTAGGGTCCACTCAAGTCTCCAGTGTTATGGGCTGGAGGGTGGAGGTGGGGGGTTAGTCCAGTGCAAAAGCCGCAAGACGCCAACAGCTGACTGGAGACGTCTGTCCGTGCTTCAGCCTGACGTTTGAACCCCTTCAGTCCTCTGAGGAGACGTGACCAGGGGAGAGATGTTTATATTCGCACCGGATCACGTTTCAAATGGCACCTCTGCCAAAGTTGAACAAATACACCACAGGATTCCTGTCGTTAAAAAAAAAAAGTCTGACTGCACAGAGAAGCAAATGTGATATTTCAGTACTGGAAGTTCTGACGCTCTTACCCTCCAAGAAACCTAAATACGTATAGAGGCCCATGGTTAGTCCTTATCCATCGTTTATTCTTGATGACTCCTGAGACTGACTCAGTCTGCTTGGTAAGCTTCGCGGTTTGATTCGCAGGAAATTCATTATGAAACTAGCCTTCACATCACAAAACAGGGAGTGCCAAATGCCTGATGATTCAGCTCTCAGGCAGATGCTACTGAAACTGTAGTCAGTCATGTTGGGAATGTTCAGAGATGTAGCCCAGTATTTACTCCTCCGAACCTTGTTATTACAAGCACCTGATGTGCTAATTTACTGTCCTGAGCTTAAGGGTAAAAGAGTGCTCCAGTGAAGATGAATTTTATGTAAGCCAGCCCGGATGTTACTCGGTTTCCCACGACTGAATGAAATTATTGTTTGGGTTTTGGATAAATTAAGAAACTCAGCTTAGGCTTGTGATGGTCACATGAAGCATTCTCCACACATCAGCGGCGCATTTCTTTACTCAGTCTGAAAGCTTGTGTTTAAGGTCCATATTTTTACCTTTGAAAGGTTTTTGCATGTTAATGCAGCATTTCCTGAAATTCCACAGTTTTGATAACTGTAATTGTCTAACTGCATTCCTTAAAAAAAAAAAAGAAAAAAAAAAAAAGAACTTGGCAGAAGATTTGGTTTCATTTGACAACCTGAGCTCTGAGAAATGATTTCATCGAAGCACAACTAAATGTGGGTCAGACATGATGACACATGTCCTGTAGACACGTGTCATCTGATGGAGTCATGACTTGCAGCACATAGTAAAAGCTGTTTATGGTATGCACCTGCACAAAGCAGCGTTTGGTCACAGCTTTTGATCCAGAGACCACCACTGCATCTCAGTGAGACAGCAGGCCTAGCTCATGTTGACAGTTAGCTGAGGACGAACACGTCACATCTCCCAGGAGGGAACTGTGGATGGATTAGATGAAGTATTTTGATTATTAGATGAGTTTAAACCCATCCCATTCCTGTAAAAGAAGTCTAAACACCAATCCAAAGCATACACAAAGTAAATTGAAAGCTTGAACCATTTGGAGCACATGCATGGCTTTGATCTCTTTTGAATGGCCATGCTGAAGTTTTTATTCCTGGCAGTAAAAAACACTTGTAAGTGCTACAGGCATTGAGTAATAGAAGTTTGAACGCACTGAAATCAAAAGTCTTCATTTCCACATCAGTATTCGTTTTGCAAATAGATGCCTACAGATTACTGTATGTGGGCTGTAAATTAGCCACCAATATTTTACTGGATTTGATTGTGGGGACCATTGCCAATGTAACCAGACCATTTTTGTCAGTATTATCAATCGGATCGGATTACTATGAGACTTCATTGCTGAATTGTCTCAGTTCTATAAACAGTTGTTGTCTGTTGTTGTTGTTGTTGTTGTTGTTGATTGTACCTGCTCTTGTGATTTCATATTGAAATGGATCAGTGAACTGAAAGAATAATCTGCCGATGAATCAGAAATGTAAATGCTGGTTAGTTGCAGCTCAAGACATAGTAGCAGATGGCTGTGCTGTGCTTTCATCGATGATTACGACATGATTAGTGTCCTGACTCTCTAGAGTGGCCGAGGGTCCTCTCAGTCCAACTCATTCATTGGCAAGGTACGCGACATAAAAGGAAAAATACGGCTGGTTGGTAATGATGTAACACTGCTTCCCGCTGAAGTTGTGAAATCATTCTTAGAAACTAAAACTCCCCAAGATTTTAGGGGTTGGGAGGGGGACAAAGTGAAGAAGCAACGCAGCATTTCTGGCATTTAACACAGCACTGTGTGGTGGTCCTCAACTTCTGTTAAACAGGTTGGTGCTATCCACCCTCTGCACTGCAGCTCGCTCCAGGCCTCTCCTCTGCTCTCCTCCATTACATCAGAGGGGGCGAAGAAGCCAAGAAGCTAGGAGAGCCGTGCAGCCGTTGAATTCAACTCGGGGTCCCAGCCAACAGTAGTGCAAGCTTGCAGAAGCCCGAGCTGCGCCGCGCTCTGATTTGCTCACTGCTCTGACTTCTCACTTAGCAGCAGCGGTGAAGGTACTGTGGAAGACTTTACTTGCCTGGATGACTCTCCGTTAGGCACGTTGTATCACACAGAGTGGAAAGACAGAGTGATGTACTATGCAGGGGTAACAGGAATGCCACTAAAAATTGCCATTGTGGCATGGTTTCCCACTATTTGAAGCCGAAAATAGTCGGGGTGGACTAGTCTATTATGCAATTACAGTGGACTGTATCATGGAGGGAAAAGGTGACGTGAGACGGATGAAATGTTCTCACACTAAGAATGTTGCCAGCCTCTTTCCTCTCACGTGTGTGGATGTGTGTGGTGAGCTTCCCCATGTAGTCAAACAGGATTTCGCAGAGGAAGATGAGCTTTCACTTGCCTCGGTTGGTGTATTTGTTACAGTTGTGCATCTTTGTATAAACAGCTTTTGCCTTTGTTTAAAGACTGGTTTGGTCAGAAAGCAAATAGTTCAACAGCAGTGTTTCCCACAGGTTGTTCTCTGAGCGGGTGAGACCAGTCTGTTGTGTTTCACTATTATTTTCATTGGCAGTTAATCTGCCCATTACTTTTGTTCAGAGTTATTTATTGTTTTGTTTATAAAATGTCAGAAAATAGTGTGAAATGTTTATTAGTTTCCAAATTAGTTGGCAAATATTCACATTAAAGAAGCTGGAATAGGAGAACTTTGGTAACTTTTCCTAAAAAATGACTCCATCATAAGTTGAAGTGTCGAATCGTTGCAGCTCTAACAATGTTTGCTTCTGAATATTCTCAGTCATGACCCGTCTGTCTGTCGGTCCGTTCAGTGTTTGTTATTGTTGCACGGCAATTGTCACTGTAGTTACAGTCCTCCATCACAGCTGCCAGCGTTCTGCATCATGGCACCCAAAACAAAAGTTGACTTGCTTGCCAGTTATTTATCCTGGTTGGTTGCCCAGATATTAACAGTGTGTAATGATGTCTGCGCTTCGATGCTGCCTCATTCTCTAACCGCAGAGCATCGTTTATATATAATGCCACCTCGCTGAGCAGACCTGTGCTTCCTCTGAGCGTGTCAATGTGTTTCATGAGATCTGTCATCACTTATCCAGCAGGTGCCAAGTGCGATGATATCCAGTAATGATGCACAGTGTGGCTTCTCTTCGTCATGGCCTTTTATGAAGAGAAGCCATGGGGGATATTTTATGCCTCGTGTCTTTTCTTTCCTCTAATTCCACCTTTGTTTTATGCTTCTGGTCACAGTCATTTGGTGCAGCAGATGTCCTCAGACGTCCTCTTACTCCAGTGTGTAACAGGAGTCGTGCAAATCTGCATGGTCTGTGTTTGCTTTGCGGTATTTGAGGCACGTCACAGTGACCATGAGTTTCACTGCCGGTTCCCTCTCCACTCCTCAATAGTTGACAAGTTTGTTCTTTCCCCCTCTCACTCAGGACACGTGTGAGAAGGAGATGGAGCATGTCTTTGAATGCTTTTGAAAGGATCAAGTCCCCCCCCCCCCTTTTTTTGAAGTGTTTCCTTTCTGTTTTCCTCTCAGTATAAAATGATGCACGGGGAGATTTTGTTACTTTTTCCTTTCTAATTTTCTGAATCTTGGAAATTGCAGGTCTGTTTAGAGGTATTAGAAGATTTTCCTGGCACTTAGTAGTTCCATGATCACTGTGCCATCAATGACTCTAATATCTATATTTTGTGACCAGGAGGTCAGATTTGCATATTACATAAGTGGATTTGCTAAGATATAAAAACCTGCCAAAGCTGGGATATTTCCCAGTGCCTACAAGTCACTTTCCCTCAACCACATTTCCACAGTTAGCCTACACCCCGTGAAGAGTTGGACCGAGTTCCTGAAATTCTACACTGCTTCCTCGCTCTCTTCTGCCTGACTGCAGTTAAGGACTAAAGTTAAGTGGTGTAGCCAGGTCTTTAAAAAGTAACCCACTTTTGTCATGAATCGGGTAGCACTGAAGGTACTCTGTGAATGGGTGGTGCAGTTGACTCTGTGGCAGATGTACTCCATAAAGCAGGACCTTTTTGAGAGGCTCAAAGTTTGGTATCTGCTTTTGAGAGATAATGAAGGTTTAGCTGTTCTTGCACTTCCTTATATTACATTTCAAGTGTCAGAATGTGGATATTCAATTGATTGGAACGTCTGTATAGTTGATCATTATTTGCCCTGTAAGTGAGAGTGTGGCATCCTGACAATGGCAGTCGGGTGGACTGACACTCATAGGACATTTCCCAGGGGACCAGGAACCTTTGAGGAACACCAGAACTAAACCTGTATTTTGGCTGGAGGAACCAGGGACTAAATATAGTTTATTTAGGACTTGTGCTTATAATTTAATGACCCATCCCTAACACAGACCCTGTAGCAACTACATCGTCTATACCGCTTCATTTACAAAACAGAGAAGTACTAAGTATATAGTATCTAGTATTGCTTACTGTCTGATAACATAAAAAACAAAAACAAAATAAGGTATTATCACCTTCTCAACTTAAATCAGATAAAGACTGAGGGGACTGGTAGAGAGAGGTAGTCAATGAATGAGAGAGGGAATGGAGAGAGGATAGAGCGAGTGAACAAGAGAAACAAGCTTCATGTAGGAATAGTTCTGTAGCGGTTACATAATAAAGCAAAAATGAGTGACCATCAAACACTCAGCACATCATCTACTTTGGAGACAAGATGGAGTTTCCCATCTTTTCCATCTCTGCGTATCATCTAATTACATTCATAAAATCATCGTAGTCCCACCACAATAAATACAAACAGCAATATGTCAACCTTGTGGTGTTTCCTCGTGTGTTTGTGAGACGAAAGCATTTCAAATCTTCATGGTTCTTTAGATGAAGTGGAAATGCAAACAGGAATGCGCAAAAGGAACATATGGTTCATCTGGCTCCATGGTTCCTGGAACTTTTTGTTCAACAAGGGCTTTGGGTCAGTGGCAGAGTGGGTTCACTTCAAAATGAACTTGGACTTATTCCCTATGAACTGCGCCTAATTTCCTTCCTGTGTCTGACTGAGTGCCTGCGTGTCTGTGAGGTTGCCATGCATGGAAGCTCCGGCACCCAGCTCGTACCACCCTCCCCGCACCCTGCAGCCCCAGGGATGACGCGGCGTTCGAGACCAACCGATACTCCACAGACTGTCATAGAAGACCGATTAGGAGACGAGATTTGCGGGAGACAGATAAGGAACAGGTTTACCAGCATGACCGTCAGCACTTGTCAGTCAACTCGGCCGTCTTCATCTCCATTTTGCTCCCTCCCTTTAGGTTTTAGGGAGGAGTGGAGAGGGGAAAGGGAAGCCCTTTGTTTATAGAAGAACAATACTGCACATGAGAGTGCATGGGTCTGAGCCTGGAGTCAAAACAGGGCAGACAGACAAACAGGCAGACAGGCAGAGGAAAGGTTGGGGGCTGGAAGAGTGGGGAGGAGGTACTGTTCCCTGAAGATGTGTCAGACTGTCTGGCGGTCTGGGTCAGTGCACTGGACTGGAGGAACCAGGTGGACAGGAAGGGAGGTTCAGAATGGGGTCAACCTGAGCCAGTGGGCCTGAAGAGATGTGTTTAGGTTCACACAGCTATGATTCCACACAAGGAGAAGATCAGCTGATACTTTGAAATGCTCCCTCCTCTCCGTCTTATTAGGCTGTGTTTCCAGACAGTTTTGACTTGGGACAGGGATGGTAATGGTGGAATATTACCAGGCGGTTGTCTCCGTTCCCACACCCCCACTTCCTCCTCCTCATAGGCTCCAGTGTAATGGCTGACCGCAGGACAGACGACAGGCAGTGTGAACCCTCTTTTCCCCACGGTGCTCTTTTTCTTTTCCCATGCTTCATTGTGTCACTGTGTGTGTGTGTGTGTGTGTGAACACGACTGTTGGTGGCCGTGTATGTCAGTCCACAACCGAAGAAAGCCCACTCCCATCTTGCTTTGACCAGTGATTGCTACCATGACGACGCCCCCTGCCCTCCCTCCCCCTAGACGTCACGTGACCCTCTCCCTCCCCAGGTGTTTGGCTTGCGTCTGGTGGACTTCATTGATTCGCCTGCACAGTAGGGCTCTTTGTGTGCCAGCCTGTGAGAAACTGGGCCCATCCTCTCCCCACAGGTGGAACTTTAACTTCACCCCAAGGTCTCCATCTCTGTCTGCATGGAGCTGCTGTTGCCACTCAGAGGAATTGATTTTTATAAAGAGACGGACTGGCAAAGGAGGGAGCTCGGCAAATCCGAGCTGATAATCAGCCAAATGTGGTGTTTGTTTAGCTTTCCCTGCTGTCCTCAGGGGAGGCAGCCCTATTTGGGCTGTAATGTGGAAAGCCATTATGTGACTAATAAGCTGCAATCAGCTGAGCAGCCACCGAGAACATACACGCAACACTCGAGACTTAGCCACTGACAGACTTCTTCAAGCATTTGTTTCTTCCACTGGCATTATGTGGGGCTATAGGGGGTGGTTAGATGATGCTGCATTTTTTCCAACAGTGTTTTCATGGGTTTTAACCTCTTGTGCTTGAGTCTGCGATCGCATCCGTACATCCGTTATGTATTCACAGTTATGAATATGCTTGAGTTCAAGTAAACTCATTGAAAAATGCTTGATTTCCGTGTTGACTCAAGCGTTAAATAATCATGATCAAAATAAAATTTAATAAAAACAGCTTGTGAAATAAAGTGACAGTTAACATTGATTGCTAGTGATATACAGAAATCTGAAACTTCATTTCTCACATTTGCTTTTATAGGAACAGTTTAGATGTGATGGTGAACGCTTCCAGAGTCTGGAAACTTTTGGTTTAAGTGCCATAAAAGGGCTCAAAAAGGGTTTGAATTTTATGCTTAAATATCTGTATGAACACTGGTATGAACCCTTCTTCTGTGGTCTGCTTAAAATAACAATACTTAGTAAAGGAGAAGTGGGACGACAGCCTAAAAGGTTTTGCTCATTTATCAGACGAGGGGAAGAGTGTGTGATCCCTATTCCCGTTGAAAAGTCTCATGTGGATGATCTGATGATGGAAAGTTAACTTGGAGACGCTGAACTTCGTACTCGCAGTGATGGACTCGGATACCTGTGTGTTTGACTGATTTTGTGCTTCATACGAAAAGCAGCTAGCAGTGAAAAGCTGTATGCTGCCTTGTCATACCTCTCAGAAGTCAGCACTGGTCTAAATGATGGCTGTGAGTGGAAAAGGCCTCTAATGCTGCTTTCTTTGTCCGTCGTCTTTATAAATGTGTCATAGCCGTCTCTTGCTTGCAGTCCCTGGCTGTGTGAGGCAGTGCGACCGGAATAAGAAACACGGGCAACACAGTGAAACCCTTCTCTCAGCTCTGCCTCCATACTTGCCGTCGCTATGACGACAGAGGATTTTAGATGGGCTGAGACACACGGGGGTTACGTGATGCTTTTCCGGAGTGTGTGTCTGTACGTTTTTGTTAGAAAGTTAGAAACCGCCGAGGAGTGTGATGATGCAGTCATCCGCCTGTTGGCTTCACTGTTCAACGCACAATAAAGGTTTCTTATTTTTAAACTGGTTAAAGACAGTTTAACAATTTTTCTAATACTGTTTTGGAACAAAGTAATGAATCAAAAGAGAATATCCAGTCAGCTTATCAACTGGTCGTTCTATTTTGATAGTTGATGAATCACTTCAGCTGTTTTTTAAACCAAAAGGCCAGATGTCTCTCTGCTTTTACCTTCTATAACATGTTCATTTTCTTCTTTTCTCTGTCATATATGTAATTTTGATATATTTGGTTTTTGAACTGATTGTCAAATAGGATAATGATTTGGAAAACATCACTTAAGACTGGCAGATTATAAAGTCATTTTTCAACATTTTCTAGACATTTTATTGACAAAATAGTTAATCAGTTAATCAAAATAATGCAGATTAACCAATAATAAAATAGATAATTGCTCATAGCCCTGTACTGGACGCCAGGCATAGGAACACGGCTGTCAGAAATCCATATGGTTGAACTGATAGAGCAGTTCATTTTTGAGTTTATGATGCATATTGTCAGATTTTTGTGTTGTGAAATATCGTGCCATAGTGTCAAGTGTGAAATTGTTTGGAAAAATTAGTTTGTGCTCAAGTGGTCTCACATCCCCTCCACCGCCCCCACCACACTGTTAAGGAGCAATGAACAAGTAAATTCTGTGTTATTTTGTCACTCACATTTCTTCTGTAAAGATCAGATCTGCAGATATGATTCAGGCTCTGTATTTGTCCCATCTAACCCCTCACCCCATATTAATGCTAGCAACGTGCTAGCGTTTGGTTGAGCCAAACCCCCCCCCCCCCCCCCCATTGAAAACAGCATTCTGGACAGTGAGGCCGTGGAACAGAAATGATGTGATTCTAGCTGGTGTAGCTGAAATGAGGGTTTAGTGTTCCTAGTTTTCCCATCATTTCTAAAATCTCGGGGGCATGCGCGCGTGTGTGTCCCTCACATTGTGGGGTTGACTGTGTGTGCGCTTACGTGTCTCTCTTTCATTTTCATGCACAGAGGGAGAGGGAGCACATAATTATATTTGTCGGCTTGTGAGCATGGGAAAGCCTGTCCAGGGTGACCAATTAAGCAACAGATTTATGACGCTGCCCTGTAGGTGCAAGCTCGCCCACTTCCTTTTCTTGGGGAAGGCTTCTGTCATCAGGACCCCGTTTCCCACAACAGCACACATTTTGCCTGTTTGCCCTACATTCAGATCCCCCCCTCCCTACTCCTCTTCCTGTTTATTTATTTGATTTCCTCTCAGAAGCGGCTTTGTAAATTCAGAGCATCACAGTTACAATTAATAGAACATCATTAGAGACTTTAGACCTTTGCATGCTGGCGGTGTGTTAGAAGTACAGATTTGTGCACTCGAAGGGGATTGTCAGAGAGAAGGATGCCGAAACCCCAGAGATGCTCCATCAAACATAAATGAGGCCGGTCTTTCTACAGAGGGTGACAAGGCAGCTCCAACCAACAGTCCCCGAAAACCCAGCCCCCACCCCTCATGTCACAGATCTGAGAGTGCTTTGAGTCGTCGGCAGTCGCAGTATCAGTCACAGAAAGACGGGGCGACTTTGCTGGTAGTCTGAGTGAAGCCCTCGGCTCAGCTAAAGGGCTCAGTTCAGCTTCTGATTCTTTTTTCTCCTCTCTGGATGTGAGGCACGGGGAGGCCCACATTTTCTCCTCTAAGTGGACGCTCAGGAGGAGAAGGAGCTGATTAGACAGGCTTTTGTAGACACCAAAGTTGTGTTATTTGGTTGCCAACACTTCATAGACATGGATCAAAGAGAACCCTGAAGAGGAAGCCACTACAAAATAGTTTCAGCAGTGTTTTAATGGAAAAGGAGAGAGTCGGGTCTACATTCATGCGTGAACTAGCTCGCATATATTACAAGGCTTCTGTCCATTGCATCCTTAATAATTCAGTCATCATTTAGTCATCGCATATATTGTACGTCAGTCTCTCAGCGTGCATATCCAGTGTCAGAAAGGCTGTCTCAGGAGGCTTCATGCTGCAGTGTGTGCTGCGTGTGTACAGTATATAATGACACACATTTGAATCTGTGTGTCTGTCCTTATCCTCCGGGTAAGCCTGCTGAGGTGGTATTGTAGAGCCTTACCAATCTCTCTTCTATATGCCTGCAAATGACATAAAATCATACTTTATGCAAAATAGGCGGTGGTTTTATAATGACAGTGCATTCTGATGCTTGGATTCCTCTGCGTCCTGATTGCTGTCCACGCGCTCTTCACGCGTCGGACTCCTAGTTGGCTTCCCTGCTACCACTGCCTCCGGTTTTCACAGGTCTTCTCTCCATTGTCTGATTCCAGCCACAGTTCAGCATGTTTTCATAAGAAGCATGTATAGGTAGAATCGCGGTGTTGCCTTCCTGCTGTGTGGCTGGCAGAGGAATGCTTATGTACTCACTGGAGGGTCTGCAGGTTTTGCTCAGCTTACTTTGGTTTTAAGCTGAGCTGGCCATTGTGTGGGCCTTGTCATGTCTTGCCTTGCCCTGCAGTTGGTCTCATTTTGTCTTTGCTGTCATTTCTTTGTACCGGTCTGCACTTTGAATGAAGGGTTTGTTGCCACTGCCTTACCTTTTTATGTAGAGTCATATTTCCCAGTGGTTCACCGTTCTTTCTCTCAACCTCATGTGGATTTGTTGCATTGTGACTTCTTCTTCTAGACTGGGGAACAGTGCTTGATGTTTTTTCTCCCTCTGGAAACACCATCAGATCATTTTCGGGCTCTTTTTGGCATTATGTACATGTGTGTGGCATGGGGGGCAGAAGCATTGTGCAAGCACAAAGCAAAATGTCACCTGTTGCCTTACCTCCACCTTTTTCACCTCTCTTAAGGCCTCGGAGCATGCACATGCGCACACACACGTGCACACTTATTCCTTTGTTAATAATTAATTAGATCAGTGGAGCTGGAACAGAGAACGAGTTGTCTCTGGGGTGTGTGTGTGTGTGTGTGTGTGTGTGTGTGTGTGTGTCTGTGTGTGTGTCTGTGTGTGTGTGCACATGCGCATGCTTGTCTGCGCGTTCAGGAAGAGCGCGTCTGAAAGCGATGCATACCAGATGTTTCAGAAATGAGGTGGGTTTCACTGGAACATAACACATTCCCAGGGATGTTTGCGGAAAGAAATTCTTCCTCATCTGTCGAGCATGTTCGGCACCCCTCCCCCTCCCCCCCAGGAGGGTATGCATCCAGCTTACTTGTCTGTTTTTTTGCTCCTCCCTCTCTCTTTTTTTAATAGGATACTTGTCATTAAACCCACAGCCGTGTGAGTGTGTGTGTGTCCCTTGTGCCGCATGCATATATAGATGTTGGTGTGTTCCACACTGGTGATTTGTGTGTTTAATTTTGCTGGCACGGCACTCAGAAGGTACGTCCTCCTCCCTCTGATTCCTGGTGGGTGAAATAGTTTTCGCTAAGACCTTAAGTGATCCAGGGTGATATTTGACATGTCTGAGTATGTGTGGCATGGGACGGAGGGGGCAGATGAGTTGGCAGTGGCTGCAGATTGAATGACTTAAGCGGCAGTCTGCCACCATGGATTTGTCTGCTTGTATTAGCTAAGTAAAGACTGCACACTGTCACCTGCACACTCAGGGAGTGGGCAGGCCAGAGAAAAGGCACATCCAGCTAACTCGGGCTGTGACTAATGACTGTTGATCTGCTACTATTTTCTTGATTAATACGTGCATTGTTTGGTCTTATAAATGGCAGAAAGTGTTGAAAATTGCCTATAACAGTTGCTAAAATTGAGGTTGACATCCTGAAATTCCTTGTTTGACCCCAAGTAGATTCATTTTTCTCTCACACATGACAAAGAAAAACTGTAAACTGTCACATTTCATAGGCTTGAAAAATAACTTCAGTGATTAATTAATGATCACAATAGTTTTGACACTACGACCAGCCCAGGAGCTGGACTAGACATCAGGTAGATATCACCCATGAAAGGTGTGAAATGGGCTCATATGGCAGCATGAGGCCTGTCATACTGCAGCTGTCTTAAGACCAGCCTGCGGTTACAGTGACAAAACTGTGACTGCATGTAACAGGCAGTGTTGTGGATGGATGCAATTTATGGAAAATGAATGGCTGTTCTTAATCAGTGAAACAGCGGGGCATCATTCTGCATCCAAAAATATTATATTTAATACATATTTTTGTGCCATTTTAAAGTAGTTACAATCTGAATTTTAACTTTTTGGTCATCATATGTAGCCTACAAAAGCTGAATGAGTCAAGAGGTCTCAGAGTAATCAAGAGTAGAAAAAAAACAAGATGAACTCTTCTAGCTTTGCAGTCACAAATAAAATGAAATATTTTAAATTGCGTGATATGAAGTCACCTGCTTTTTTTTACAGAATATGAGTTGAGCTACAAAATAGAATATAAAACTATCTTAAATGTTATTTGACAGCAGAACAGCTGTTAAATATAAAACTATGTGCAGTCACATTCATTATATTTCCATCTCTGTGCAAACCACTGAATCAGCCACATCCAGACCAATTAGTGTGTGTTTCCTCAGAAAACTTTTATCACAGAAATAAGCCAAACCAAAACTGTATTTCCATGCGCCTGACTCACAGGCTGTAACTGTAACTCCAGACGCCCAGGTGGTGACTGAGCTTCCTCATCCATCCGGCTCTGCCTCATCACCTCAGCAACCGCCTCTGTGGCTCTCAAGAGGAGATCAACAGGATCAACCTCTCTGCTGCCGGCAGGCCGGTTTGGGACAAAGCGTCTCCTCCTTTAGCTTAAACACTTAATTACAATGTCACAGTGACATGTTTTTATTCTAATGATGCAAGAGCTCTCTGTAAACTTTAAACCCACGGTGAAGGTTAGTTCCTCTGCTGGTGTCGAAGCGGAGTCTTGATTCACATTGTAGGCATAGTGTGCCATTACAATTCTTAGTTGTAGGTAAGAGATGGTTTGTGTAATCTGTACCAAAGTCGGCCTGTGTTTAACTTGTGTTTCCCTCCTTGAGTCCTGAACTCAACAAACCATCCCCTGCTGCCTACCCATGCACATTCCTGCTGCTTTAAAACCCTGTTTTGCTTATAGGTTCAATTAAGGCTTAACTGTTCCCTTTTCTTTTTTTTTTTTTCACAGTCCTCTGCGCCAAAAACCTGGTGAAGAAAGACTTCTTCCGTAAGTATCCGCCAATCCCAACTGTTCACGATAAACCTATATTTGCTTTTCACACCCTGTTTGGTTTTCAGTTGTGGTTTTGTGGGTATATGATGCATGCACTGTAAAATGTGGGTCACTTTGGGCCGATTGAGTGCCTGCTGTCAGCCACCACCAGACTTCAAAGGCGTACTACGATCTACTTATTTCGCAATTTCACCAGATTTGGATGGTTTACAGCATATATCCTTGGAATTAGGGAATGAGTGGCATCATGTGTCATTTGTGAAATGTCACTAAAATACAGTGAATCTATTTTTGGGGCAACTTTCTCTTCAACCAGTTTGCATAAAACACACAGCTCGTTTTCTCCACTGAAGACTTAATAACTCACGTGTAGGTGTCTTTAGTGTTGCGATTGTTTGGGTGTGTTTGGGTCAGGCTGTCATGGTGAATGAGCATGTTAAAGGTCTTCTGCTCACTCAGGTGGTTTCTGTGGTGCCCATTCCTGCCATTCCAACGCCCAGGAGCTGAGCAAACATTCACTAAGGGTGGAAAGCAGCACTGAAACCATAGATAAAAATGTGTGCGTGTGTGTGTGCACCCACGCGTGTGTTTGCATGTTCTGCTTCGTGAACTAAAGCCATAATGTGCTTGTCAGTAAATCTTTGCTTATTTGTTGTGCTTTCTTTAAGCACATCCATATGATTTTCAAGGCAAATGTCAAACACAGGCCTCACCTATCAGTTATACACCTGCCACACATAATCTTTTGAATTATTAATGAATTTTTCATTGTATAAAATGTCAAAAATAATAAAGATTCAGTGTCTGATAATATGAAAAGCAAACAGTCGGCACTGCAGCCAAATCTGACCGTATGTTTGTATGTTCTCCTGATAAATGACTTAAATAACCTCTCACCAAACCTAGAACTGATGGGGGTTTTTTGTCAACAAATCTACTAATAGATTCAGCAGTAATCATTCTGTGTATATTCCCTCATTTCCCTCAGAGCAACAAATTCATTTCTATTCATTTAGTCATTCAAAACTGTACTCTTCTAAGGACTTAATTCAGAAAATGCAACAAATCTGAGGAAGTAAACAATGAGTAATCTGTGAGTGGTCTGGACTGGTCCCCGAGCAGACAACAGTGCTGTAAACACCACAGCATCTGTGCCAGTTGTATTTATCACCATCTGCCATGTTAGCAAGTTAACACTGCTGCGTAATGTTGTCATTTGTGTCTTGTTACATTGTTTATCTGTGATTTATTCTTGGCGAATGCAGCTGAGGAGGTTTTTTTTTTCTTCCCTCCCTGCAGGTCTCCCTGATCCCTTTGCCAAGGTTGTTGTGGACGGTTCGGGGCAATGCCACTCTACAGACACTGTGAGGAACACACTTGACCCCAAGTGGAACCAACACTATGACCTGTGAGTCCCAGAGCCTTCTCATGCGTTTGTTCCTGACATCTGTTTCCAAAGACAAAGCTAAAATCCCATTCCTCCTTTGTTTATTTGAATACCGCCCACCTTCCTAAAGACTTAATCTGATTACAAACAGCAGTTGAGTGTCTGCACAGGCTGTTACAATGCCTCACAGTTTTTATGCCTTTCTTTTTTAACCTCAGTACGTGAGCACGCTGAGAAGTGACAGGCTGTGCCATTAACAGGACCTAAACAGTAACAGATGCAAACAGCTCTTGCATCTGCTTTCTCACTTATCTCGATACTCTGTAATGACATAACCCTGGAGCGCCAGCAAAGAGGCTAAAAATGTCCCTCGCAGCAGTATTTAAAGAAAGGAGGGGCGTCTCCAATATTATTTTCTTCCATTGACTGAAACACGTGCATGTCTTGTTGTACCCTGATTGCCTTTCCCAAAGATGGTTTGTCCCGTGAAAGCAACCAGGGGGAAAAAAATGGAGATGGAGAGCGTGAGTGAAAATGTGAGAGTGAAAGTTTCCAGTATTCGCCCCGGTGTTTATCCAACCGTCATGCGTAGCCAACAGCGAGAGGAAGCACATGTCTCCGTTTGTTTGGTTGCTGGGGATACAGGACCCCTCTCTCTACATGGCTGTTAAATTAGCTACTCGTGTCATATTTGACAAGAGGCGGAAAAAGTCACGCGCACACCTTTTAAAAGATGGATCGATGGAGAGCTCATTTGTCCCATGAGCCTGCAGACGCAGCTGACTGGAGTTTATGTAAAAATTGCTTGTGTTTCTGTGCCAGCAATAAGTTCAACATCGGTGTGCCCCCTTTGCTCTCTGTCAGTGTTTCTCCTCAGCAGAAGACAGACAGACTCTCAGGTGGTGTGTTGGAGGAGAGGGGTTTTAATTGACTGAAAGCCGCCTGGCTGGCTCACACTTGTTAAAATACGCCTGCAACACCTGGTGTTCCGAATACAGCCGAGTGCATTAAAGCTGTTGGCAGACGTTTTTTTTTTCCACTTTGTTGTATGTGCTCATGTGAGGGCGTAGAAATACTGTGTGTCTGTGAGTGTGTGTGTGTGTGTGCATGCGTGTCCGGGGCCTTGGTTTCATTGGTCAGCCACAGCCAGCAAACTGTCCCGTGAACTGTGACCCTCCTCAGCATTGTTGCAGGATGTGGCCGGCATGCCAAGGATAGCAGACACAGTCTCTCTGGCTGCTTGCCCCTCACACGCACTCTGCCTGCACCGCGTTTGTAAAACACACACAAAAATCACTAAATACGACAGGACCGGCTTAAAATGAAGGAAGCATGAGCACAACCACTCCTGAGGACACACTGATTATCAGTAGTATGATATATATATATGTGTGTTTTAGAGGACCTTGATATTCACAGTGAGTGTCATGTCCCTCCAGTGTGCACTCCATCACATTTTGTTAATTAGGAGTTCTTCAGAAATGACATCGTTAAATAATACATCTGCGCTGTTAAGTGCCCAGTCTAGACTCAAATTATTTATGCCCACTCATCTATCTATTTTTCCTCCCACTATGCGAGCTGAATTTCTATGGAAGCACCCAGTTAAACAGCACGTCCATTAATGCTTTATTAGATCCTTAGTGTTACTGTGTAGTGAAGGGCTGAGCAAAAGAGCCTAAAACAAGTGCCACAATGCAAAAGAAGCATAAGAGACTCCTGATCTTCATCTGTGTTTATCTGATATCTGTGAAGCTCTATAGTTCAATTGCTTTCTTTTATCTATTTTAACCATTTACATTTAGCTAAGAGTTTCCACCTGCTTACTATTGCAGCATGTGGCGTTCATGTGTTACAGCTGACTCGGTGCAGAAGCACCCCCTGAGGTACAAGTACCCCTGGTTGTGAGTCAGTGTTAAGTTTTTAACAGCATCAGAGGACAGATTCAGCGGTTCCCTAGTGCAAGTCCATGTATTAAAAGATCTGTCAATCAATTTGAGAGCATCAGCGGGTTTCAGGTCCAAGTTGTGAATGTTAGTGTAGTGAGCCTTCCCTTTTGTGTCTGTTTGTATCTCAGATTGTGACCCGTGTTGCTGTTTCTTTCACTTTGACCATATGTTCTTGGCAGTAACTCGCAGGAAAAAGCTCCTAAAAACGCAGCCAAAGATGCGTCTTGTATGAATACAGTCTGCCAAATAAAAGGATGTATTTAGAAAGCACATCTGACTCTTTAAATCTGCTGCTTTTTCCTTTTATTATAGTTTTCCCATTGTCTCTAGTGTGTGTGTGTGTGTGTGTGTGTGTGTGTGTGTGTGTGTGTGTGTGTGTATTATTACGTTATTGCCTATGACTGGTATTAAAAATCTTAGCCAGACTAATGAATTTTATTACATGGAGGGTGATCCAGATGACTGGGGTTTGGTTGTAATACTTCCCTCCCGTCACGTCTGTCTGACATAGCAGCTCTCTCACATCGCACCCCAGACAGGCATTTGGCTTCGGCTCAAAATGTCCAGACGTCTTACTCACAGCCCCATTGTTTCATATCCCTTTTGGTAAGCAGCATGATAATTACAGTGGGATGCAGTTCTGCGAATCGTACAGATGATTAGTTTTAGACTAAAGGAGGGAGCCCACCCGAGCAGATGTGCCACAACAGGTTCACATGGTGAGATTTTATCACACCCCCAGCCTTGTCTGACACACGAGGAGAGGGAGAGGGGAGAGCAGCATGAGCACGCTGGAGGAGACCTTTATAGGCAGTCAGGAAATAATCTGTTTCGTCTACCTACACATCTTTGGTTGTCTGAACACAATATAATTACCTGACCGTGTTCTTTACTTGCACGCATTCATGTTCCCATTTTTCATCTAGCGCCACCATCAGGTCATAACTTGAAATGTCCATTACTTTGGTTTATGATCAATACCTGCACTGTTAATGACATTCTCATCAGCCTCAGCTGTACGTTGTGTTTTGTGCTAATTAGCAAAGTAACATAACAACACGTTAAACTAAAATGTTCAATATTATACCCACTTAAAATCAACTTTTTAGCAACATCATTGTGAGCATGTTAGCATGGTGACATTAGCCTTTAGCTCAAAGCACTGCTGTGACTTAGCACAGCCTCAAAGAGCTGCTAGCATTGCTACAAATTCTTCTTGTGTGATATTTGTTCTGTAATTATTGATTACTATGTGATGTTGGCATCTAGCAAATGGTGTGATTTTTACACCAGACATGCATGTAGTGTGTCTCATGTTCACACGCCGACAGTGCATGAGCTTCTCCTAAAACTGCTTCAACATCATTTACTTGCGGACAAACAATCCTTGAATTATATAACTCAAATTACAACGCACAGCATTTGACAGCATGATTGATGACTGTTTAACCTCAATTACGCTTTCAGTTAATCTGGCTCAATCAAGCTGGTCATTTTGATTTTTCATATAAGCCCAAAGGGAAGCCGAAAGCTTTGAGTTCCGCCTCATTTAAAAAGCCATTTTTTTTTCCACAGTCTGCCACATGCTCAGAAACTCTGTCACGGTTTCGAGTATTTTCACCGTTATTTCACAGCAGTTTTGTTGCTGCTCTCATCACGTTATCGTCATCTCTCTACTGTGTCCCTTCCTCCCTCGGCCGTCTGTCCTGATATGTGGGACGGTGCCGCTGTGACCATTTAAATGATTCACAGGGTTGCAGTCTGCTTGTGTTGTCTCACACTCAGACACTCAGGGTCAGATTTACACATCCACTGGCTGGAAAATCCCTCTCAGCCACCCCACCTTCCTCTTCCCCTTCCTCATCCGTGTCCCGACTGTGTCTCGTAATGTGTCCTTGATGAGGAGACTTAGTGGTAGCCTCTGTCGGATGTGTGTCTCCCCTGCATTGCGGAGGACATCCTGAGTGAGACGTTAGCTCTTATAAAGCTGTTGTCACGTGACAATTCTTACGGCATCAATGAAAGAGTCCATCATTACTGAATATTAATCATGTCTCCTGCCTCTCTCTTTCCCCTCAGATACATCGGGAAATCCGATTCTATCACCATCAGCGTGTGGAATCACAAGAAGATTCACAAGAAGCAAGGGGCTGGGTTCCTGGGCTGTGTCCGCCTTCTGTCCAACGCTATCAACCGCCTTAAAGACACAGGCTGTAAGTGTCAGTATTAATCCAATGTATCAGCCTGTTAATGCCCTTTCTTATTATGTTTGAAATCTTTAAGCTGTGTGGGATTGTGGTGCACAGGGAAGTGTATTTACACGTGGGTCTTATTCTGTTTTGCATGGTCATGGTCCTGCTGCTGGTTTTTGCACTGTTCTGCTGATTTCTGCCAGTAACAGTTTACTCAGTTCATTCCTCTGCCTGGTCTGAGACCAACTTTTAAATTATGTATTGTAGTTATTCATGAGACATCAGTATTCTGATCACCGCTTAAATGAGGCCGTGTGCGTCAAGCCGGTCTTGTACCAGCAGTGTGATAAGAAGCAGAAGTTAATAACACAACGCTGCTGTCAGGGCTAAGTGACAGAACATGGAGTAGCTCCTTTTAGTGTCCTGTCTCCCTCACTAGGTCTGACAGAGGCCAGACCAATGTGAGAGAGGGGTCAACACTCTGCCCCCCTGCCAGAACAGGAAGAGCCAATCAACATCACCCTGCAATTACTGTTAAAAATGTCTCGCGTCAGAAGCTAACTGGATAAATGAGATGGAGGCTTTAGTAAGTGGCTCCTAGTGAAAGCAGTGCCAGACAGCTATAGCTCCAACAAAGCGGTCTGGAGTGATTTTCCTGCGTGGTGCGCTGGTACCTGCTCGCTGGGCCCGCTGCCTCGTCGGCAGGAGCAGGAAAGAATCCCACCGCCTTTCCTAGAAGCCCCTGACACTGTTGTTTTCCTGGAGCGACACAGGAAACCTGAGCCTTGTGCCACAGCTGTGAGTGGTTTGCTTCTGCATTTCCTTTCTCTCCTGGCCTCCTCCTCACCCCTTCAGTCTCCTCCATCGACTGGCAGCGTGTCCACACACACACACACACACACACACACACACACACAAAATGCCATTGTGACTAACCTCCCTCTATCTCCGTCTGCCGATCTAGACAACCGGTCATTTCACGCAGACATGCATAATTGTACAGCTATTTAAGTGTAAGCGTAGATTTGTTGTGTTCTCTTTGTTGTGGTCTCTCTCCCCATGTGAGTATTTGTCATTCTTTTGTATTTTTGTGAGGAATTTACCAGCAGTTGCAGTTTTGTCCCCTCCACAGGCCTTGGAGAGGGCATTGGGTTGACTAAAATATTTGTGTATAATTGCAGAGTGTCTTTGGTTGACTATAACATTTGTGTATAATTGCAGAGTGTCTGTGTCTCTTGTCTTTGTGTATATGACTACATACGTATTTAAGACGTATGTAGTTGTGAGTGCACTTCTCAGCATACATTTTACTGTCTGTTTGTGTGTTTTCTGTTTTCTCTGTGGCTGCTGACCTCCGGCCAGCCTTGTAACGGTTTGACCATTGCCTGTTTTGGTCCCTGTTTAGTCTAGACAGACATCCTGAGCTGATCTGCATGACACCCAGACAACAGAGAGCAGATAGTGGCATTTCTCATGTCTGCAGGCAACTTTTTTTTTTTTTTTTTGTCCTCTTTTTTTTTTCTGCATGATCTCTCTCTTTCTCCCTCTCTCTCAAATTCCGCAGACTTTAAGAAGTTCAGACAAAGAGTTTCCAGACTTTGGCAGAAGTTCATGTCCATGCTAAGACTGAGTGGAATAGTGCAGGCTTTGTACTGAAATTTGTCAAATGTTTGACCTCTGCATTTGAACTGAAGCCTGCTCTGTACCGATGCTCAGTGAGACTTTTACAGCCCATGGCTGTTCCACAGACCAGACCATCTGTTCCAGGGCACAGCCGAGCTGTGGTCTACAGACTGAAGAATGAGACAGATAATGAGGGAGAGAGGAATTGACTCTGAGTGCTGTAAATGATACAGAGCAATGGGACTTGGAGAGGGAAAAATGCATCTCAGCACATGCTAGTTTACATGCATCTCTCTGACACTGATGAATCCTCTTTGCTGTCTCTCTTTTCCACTCTTTCTTTCATCTTTATTCTCATTTCCTGTTTGTCTCATCGTGTACTCTTTGTCCCTGCCTTTTGCGTCTGCGCTCTCTGCACTTCTGTCTTCTCTCTCCAGACCAGAGACTAGACTTGAACAAGCTGAGTCCCAATGACAGTGACACAGTCAGAGGCCAGATAGTGGGTGAGTACAGATCTGCATGCAAGCAAAGATGCATTTCGTTGCACAAAAAAAGATTTGGGAAAAAAAAGTCACTTTAATTAGAGTAGTAGAGTAGTAGTTGCTGCAGTTCTTCTAGTAATCCTGGAGCTTGTAACAGTCCTCCATGTTCTGGTTTCTTCTTGGATGTTGATGCATGGTGTATGGAGGTCCGAAATACTCCTGAGGATATCCTTTATAATGACATTAGAAGTGTATAAATATGACATGTATTCAGCTCCAGTCTGTCAAGTGTTGCCCTCTCCCGTTGCTCAGAAAGCTGCAACATATATCACAGTCTTCATGTAAAATGTAGGTTTAGATTTCATAATACCAGACCCTCCCTGCAGAAGGAACAAATAAACTCACTTTAACCAGACCCTCCAGGATACCACTGATAAAACCGAACCCTATCCCTGTTACTCATAAAGATATATAGCACCATTTTGTGCTTCGATAAAATATCTGTGCCTGAACTGTAATCTGCTGTCTAGTAATCCTCGTGTGTGCATCTGTCTGCCATGTGTTGCTGCAGTGAGCCTGCAGTCTAGGGACCGGATAGGCACAGGAGGCCCTGTGGTGGACTGCAGTCGGCTGTTTGACAATGATCTTCCAGATGGGTGAGTGAGTTTGGGGAAATCTCTTATCATCTCAGAGGGAGCTTTTTGAGAGGCCGTTGCAAATCCAAAACAATAAATGCAGCCTTTAGGTTCGGAGGGGAAAGATACGCAGAATATGATATTTACATGTGGTGAGACAGAGCAAGGAGCCAGAACACCACGAGATGGTTCTGTGGCTGCTTAACCATGTACACTCACTGCTGTGTCTGTGTATGTTCCTGCTGCCAGCTGGGAGGAGAGGAGGACAGCGTCTGGACGAATCCAGTACTTGAACCACATCACACGCACCACACAGTGGGAGAGACCTACCAGGTGAGTACACTCTGCGGCCCTCAGAAACTCAAACCCAGGCCTCTTAAATCAAACAGCAGCAGGTGGTGGAAGACCTCATCTCTGACCTTGGTGCTCCCAAACTGGGGGAGTCTGTCCAAGACTGGAGTGGGCTCCTAAAAAAAAAAAAGAAAAGAAAAAAAGAAAAGGTGTCAGACAGACTGCTGCAGACAGTGGTGTTTAATGATGTGGAAGAGCCAGGGAAGTCACGGAGCTGACAGGATAGGAAAGAGAGGCATCTCTTCCCTGCGCTGTCTCTGTCTGTTCTTACTGTCTGTATCACTCAGTTCTTAACAAGCTTGACCTCAGGCGGTCTCAGTACGTCTGTGTTTGATGGGCTGTTTGTGTGCTGCCTTGTATAGATTTTCTAGTTAGCACCTGAAGACTTCCTGAATACTGCCTATTGATTTGCTGCTGTTTGTGTTTGTAGGGCTCACTTCCTCCTTTTCAATCCTTTTAAGCTTTCTTATACGTTCTCTATCTTTCATTCTAACACTGATTGACCGTCACCTTACCGTTTCTTCTTGGTTTCCTTCTCGATCCCCCTCCTCCTCCTGTCCCTCTCAGGCCTGCATCAGAGTACTCCAGCCCTGGACGGCCTCTCAGCTGCATCGTGGATGAGAACACGCCAGTCAGCACAAATGGGGCCACGCCCACCACGGCGTTGCCACCCAGCGGCGGTGACCAGCGGGCCCAGGAGAGACGGGTCCGCTCCCAGAGGCACCGCAACTACATGAGCAGAACCCACCTGCACACACCCCCAGATCTCCCTGAGGGATATGGTTAGTGTGAAGCCAACCATTGAAATAGCTGAATAGTTGAAAGGGTTTATTATTAGCTACATTAAACCTCTCAAATAGTTGGCAAAAGGTTATTGATAAATGACTGACTGACTGAATGAATGACAAATAATTAGCTTAAAGTTAACGTGACACCACTCATCCGCACTGCTTAAAATCTATTTAACCTTCTCTTTGGTGTATGTTTAGCCAGTCATGGATGATTATATGCAAATTATGAACTGTGTAAAGATCTGCTGTCCATAATATACAACGTTTGATTTGGATGACTGAAATGAAACAACAAATGAACACATTTGAAACACCCCTATGAAGAGGTATTTGAGTTCATCAGGCTGGGCGGTGGAGGTACGTCTGAAGAAGACAGTTGGAAACCATGGCTTTATAATATCAATATTGTATGTCCAGCTTTCCTGTCTGGAGACAGATAAATATTTAATATCCTGATTACACTAGAGTATGCTGTTTTTTGTTTTTTTTCCTCTGCGAAAGCCATCTCTACTTCCACTATGAATCGTGTCATGATGGCAATGCTGTCGTGTTAATTGCTTCGCCCCTGCCCTCCTCCCTGCTCAACACTGGGCTCAGTCACCCGGCTGATCTGTAGCCTCATTCAGTCCAGCGCTGCTCTGATGACGCTGCAGCTCCACACAAGGAGCCTGAAATACTGGCTCCATTTTAGACAATCTAATTGAATTGATCTAGCTGTTAGAGGCTGGTGGCAGCCATTCACTCCCCCTCTGTTCTCCTTTCTGAACACAATCAGACGCATTCATGTCAAAGCAAACACACACACACAAGCTGCAGTCCCCCACACAACCCAACAGAGTTTTGTTTATCCTCACAGTAAAATCTGTAGGATTTAGGAGCCAGAGCAAGAGACGAATATCACAACTTTGCTCTCAGTCCTTCAGATTAGGAGGCTCGAAGCCTCACTACGCTTGTCTTTGCATCTCTGTCCTTACTCTCTTAATTCCAGTCAATTCCCTAAATGGCGCCCAGTCTGTCAAACGTACATCACACGCTCGTCAGGCGCGCATGTGTTCGGAAGGTTACATGTACAGGCATGTTAAAGCAGGGCGGTAGGTCCAAAGGGAGGCCACTCCATGGAAATATCTCTGTCAGGCTGTGATGAATGAGCTCACCAACTCAAAAGTCAGACAACCCCATCTCTCCTCTCCTTTCCTCTCCAATGTTCTTCACCCTGTCTCTCACCTCCCCCTCCTCCTCCTCCTTCTCCCCCTCCTCCTCCACCTTCCCTGGCTGCCTTTTGGGATCTCCACTGACTCCGGCAGTCCTTTTATCTCCATCTGTGTGATCTCTCTCTTACGCAGACAGATTGTACGCACAGTCTGTCAGCATGTGGCACATGAATTGAACTCAGTTTCATTTTCCATATATATACATATACATAGACATTTGACATGCACTTGATGGCAGGGTCGAGGCAAAATCGTCTGGGTCCTCCCTTTTTAATTGATCATTGTCTGACCAAGAACCTCCAAATCTTGCGTGGATTAATCCCATTTTTATCTCTTCCTACAGAGCAGAGGACCACGCAGCAAGGCCAAGTGTACTTTCTCCACACTCAGACAGGCGTCAGCACGTGGCATGATCCCAGAGTGCCAAGGTATGTCTGCCATTAAGCCAATGGAACTTTTCTTCGACCGACAAATGTACTGTAAAACATGCAAAACACAAAAAATAATGCAGAGATGAGAAATTGGGCTGTCCACAAATGCTTTTATCCTCCTTGCTCAACCAACCGTCACTTGCGTAACTAATATTACCCAGAGCTTGTGTCACGGCGGTCTCTTAGTCCTGGTTCCCTTGTAGTTTGCCCTAAGCCTGCAGCTAATTATGAGGCTAACATGCTGTGAGAAGACCCATGTCACGGGGCTTGGACAGTGATTTGGTCCTCTGGCACACAGGTCTCAATCGGCCATACCAGCGGCTCTTTGGCATTACTCGCTCAGGCACGTGTGTCCTATTGATTACCATATTCCAAAAGAAACGCACACACAGATCTGCATGCGTGACGGGCTTCAGTGCGCTCCAGACGCTATCAATAAAACATGACTGATGTTATAGTACCTTGCCTCTGCTCACTTGCGTTCTATCAGCATGTGAGTGATAGATGATATTTTTATCGGCCTTGATAGGAGGCCATTGGTCACGCCACACCTCACTGGGTGCTCCTCAGACAGCTCCAACATTAGCAGATGGCTCAGCTGCCAAGCTCTCATCGCTCGTGAGGCTCTGGTCCCTTTTGGCTTTAAGCCTGCAAAACAGACAAGTCAGCGCCAGCATAGAGAGCCTGCTGTAATTTCTGAACCTTTTTGTCTCCATGGAGTCCAGCTGAAAGGGGTTGCAGGGCAGCAGTAAATAATTTAGATGGGAGGAAGAAGAAAAATAGAATAAAAGTGATTTCTCAGACATCTCGGAATCTTGCTGTCCGCCTGAGTCCAGTTAGTCAGTGCTTTGGTATGTTTTATACCTAGAATTTGATGCGTGTGTGTGTGCGTGTGTATGTGTGTGTGTGTGTGCACGCGTGCATGTGTGTGTGTGCGCTTCGCTCTCTTTTCCCCATCCCACCCTACTTTGCCTCTATTTTTCTTGCGTACTGATGCTTCGTTGTGTGTTGTTCGCACGTCTGTTGCATTTCAGAGATCTGAGTAATGTGAACTGTGAGGAACTGGGTCCTCTACCTCCTGGATGGGAGATACGGAACACTGCCACCGGGAGGGTTTACTTTGTCGACCACAACAACCGAACCACGCAGTTCACAGACCCACGCCTCTCCGCCAACCTGCATCTAGTCCTAAAGTGAGTACCTTTGAGCCAGAAAAATGTAACAAGACAGCACATAAAAAACACTGAGTATAAAAGCAGAGAGATTTATTTCCTGTCTGTGTTTCGTATCTGTAGTCCAAGCCCCAATGGTTCTCGAGGAGGCATCGAAAGTCAGAATGTCAGGTAAGGTTTGGGCTTCGTGCCAGTTGTCCTCACTTGCACACAGACAAGAACACGCACAAGCACACACTCCCCCAGACATTCACAGACTCGCTCACTCTGCCTCCCCTCAGTCTGTGTTTTACTGTGGGATTCTGTGCCAAGGTGTGTTCACCACCTGTAGCGGTTCAGTGGCCCTTCTGCTGAGCAGACGTTTGCGCGCGCGCACACACACACAGAAATGCGTACACAGAGCACTCCCCCACAGTCTTTCTTTCCACACAAAAATTCAAATTCCTCAGGCCTGCAGAGGTTTTGATCATAAAGGCGTTTTAGCACACAATCCGTCACAAAGCTGGCTTTGGCCAGACATCAGATAGCCGAGTGGAAACCGAGGCTGCTGTGTCTGTGGATGAGGAGCGTCTTACGTCCAGGAAACGGAGCATAAATTTGATGCCCAAGTCAATGAATGAACTGTGTGTGAGTGTGACTGTGTCCGTCTGCGTAGGTGCATGTGTGTTGGGTTCATGCTTCCATGCTTGGTACATGCTTGCGTGCATGGATACACGTGTTGAGAATCTCTTCCCCTGTGCAGCTGTTCAAACACATACTGCACAGTGATAGCCGCAGAATTACCCATAGGCCCTTGCTCCACAAAGGTAGGAGCAGCGTATGGGTGCCTTGGTGGGCCTCCTCTGCCTGATCTCATTCCTTCTCCGTGCAGAGACGGAATGCGTCGATGGAGAGATCAGGTTTCCTCTTTTTTTTTTTTCGCTTTCTGATGGATCAAAGAACGTGTTTGGGATTTTGAATTTGCTTTGCTTTTTTTTCCCCCCCTGTCTGTGGCCCTCTGAAAAGTCTTATAAAAATGTAGCCTGGCATGCCACGTTTGTTTTTAATGTAGGAATTTCGTCGAGAGCGTGACTATGCCCAGATGTGTGAAAGTCTCATGCATAGAATTTCTATAGTGCGTGTTTTCTCGCAACACGATTAGTTCACAACAAATCCAGGAAGTGGGCATGTTTTTTAATGCAATATCACAGGAATCATTTTGTACACAGAAAAAAAGTCTTCCTACACTAATTACTGTCAAGCAGTTCTCATGAAGTATATTGGCAAGTTTTTGTTATGGGTTTTAAGTGAGAAGTTGAATGATGTAAAGTGTTTGATTAGGAATGCCATACGTCTCCGGCTCATTCAAAGGCACACAGACCTTGGCGTGACATTTGTGAAATAACGAATGCATGACTAAGATTTAACCTGAGCCAACGGCAATCCATTCGTATTACATTAACCCTGTAATGGGTGATATATTGCCTTTTTGGTACAGTTTGTGTCCTCAGTGAAGCTGCTCTGTGATTGCAGATAGAGCTTGAAGTGACTTTCTCACTTGTGACAAAACTCTGGAAAAGATATCAGTCGTCATGAATTTCCATCAAGACATCTGCCTTTTATCAAGTCAGGGATTTTAGAAATTTTCACCCTGCATGTGCCGTCATCCCACAAAAATGTGTGTGTGTGTATGTATGTATGTGTGTGTGTATATATTTATAATTTCAGTAAGAATTAGAATTTTATTACCTTTTTTATTTGCTGAAGACACAGCCAGAGCATCCAGACCGTGGTTTTTGGTTGTATTTCTCCTATGATGTTGCAATCTCCGTCTGAATTCAAGCCCGCCTGACTTGTCCGGGTCACAGTTCAATCGGTAACTTAATCCTCGTCTGGTTTTAAGACCTGGCTGCATGACTGCCCTCTGTACAGAAATAACTGCATCATTTCCCAGATGCTCGTGATTTGTCGTTTGGCCAAAACATTGCTTTTTATTATGACGACAGGTAACACGCACCAGAGTCTTGCTCATCATTGAGGAGTTGGAAGGAGATGAGAGAACTGCTTTGCCTGCAACCATGAGAGAGAGAGCAACAGAGACGAAGCAGAAATGTTTGATTTATGGGTCAGAGTGCAGGAAGAGATGCTCCATGCCTCCTCTCGCCTCGCTGCTCTCCCACCCTCTGAGTCGTGTACTGAGTTTTGTTGCTGTCGGGAGAGTGTCGTCCCCTCCCTTGCCCTTCCCTCTGAGTCTAGTCTGCAGGAAATAAAGGGATTGGTGAGGAGGTCTCCAGTGTCCTATGGGGCCCTGTGGCTTTCTGTATAGCAGGAAGTGATTGAAAAGCCAAACTGGATTCTGTTGCATCAACACTAGAGAAGTCGTCATTGTGGTAGAGGAAAGTGCGAGCCACAGGGCGGACATGTGAGAGTAGACGTTTGCTGTCATGAAGTGAACTGACAGTCAAGGTTCCTCCTGTGTTTGTTAGCTCCATTGAAAACTGGTGCTTTGATCAAATTACCTGTGTGAAAATGTTTATTGTAACCTTGGCATCACTTTGAATGTTATAGCCAACATGTCCGTAGTGCAGGCGCACAGCCTGACATGTGTATCCCTCCACCACCCTCTGCGCTCAGCTCGAGAGTCTGGTGTTTATGACCCTGCTCTGGGCCGAGCATGCCTGCTACCCCCCACTGGAGTGCAAAAGGCCATTGTGCAAATAATCCTTTAGTGCCGGCCCCATAAAGGCTCTTTTGATTTTGTGTGTGTGTGTGTATGTGTGTGTGTGCGCCTCCTGACTGTGCCACCCTCTGAGGCCGTCCTCCCGAACACAGCGCCTGGTTCAAACGTTGTGTTCTGGAGACCTCTGCCATCATTAACCGCAGATGATGTTCACAGCCACGCTGTTGATAACTGCGGTTAACCGCCTTTTTTGTCACTGTATTTGAAATGTTTCATCAAATGTCTGGAGTCTCCAATAGAGTGAGAAGACAGAAATGTTGAAAGAATATAATAAATGAGAGAATAATAAAAGGCAGAGAACAGCAACTGCAGTAGCTGTGAAAAGTTTTTAGTTTCGACTCAAGTACGATTAGTCATTTGGCCGACGCTTTTTTTATCCAAAGCCACGTACATATGAATTCACACACCGATGGTGCAGCACCGGGGGCAGTTTTTGGGGTTCAGTATCTTGCCCAAGGATACTTTGGCATGAGGACTGTCAAAGCCAAGGATCAAACCGCCGACCTCCTGATCAGTAGACGACCACTCTGCCTCCTGAGCCACAGCCGCCCCATGATTAAATAAGCAGGTACTGCATTCTGGCTGTCTCGGCCCATACAGGGTCTGAGAGTCTGTCTGTCTCTTCAGACAAACTTATGAACTTGTAAAATGTACCAGTAAGCTTCTGCGAGGCAGCCTTGATGGCCCCACATTACCTCAAGTGTACGTGCTGAGTCAAAAGCAGCAGACGATCTATTTGCAGAACTTTCTTTACCTCAGTCAAATTCTGCTGCTCCCTCGTAGAAAAGCTCTATTTTAGTTCAGCCGTCTCTGTGTGAGACCACCAGGCCTCTGCCAGGTGGAGAGAGGTGTGTGCGCGCGTCTGTGTGTGTGTGTGTGTACGCGCGCGCACGCATGTGTGTGTGAGGGAGATGTCTTACCTCCACTAATCCCTCCTCCACCTATGTCTGTCTGTGTGTGAGAGGCTGAGGCAGCTGTTTGACTTGATGTGCTTCCCAGATGACCTCAGTGTGTTTACTCCTCGTACTCTGCAGTCAGCAAAGGACACAGAAAGAACTCTCACTCTCAGAAAGCTGTATTTTCAGTTTCTTGGCGTTCCTCTTGTTGTTTTTGCGCAAGTGTTGCTTACTTTTTTCTCACTAGTAAGCTTGTTTGTGTTTGGTATTGGTACATCTAGGACTCACAATGTTTGTCTCTCGTCTTGTCCCTCTGTGTCTCGATGTCTCTCTCTTTGCCATTTCTCCTCTCTCACCTCTTTCCCATGCCACTCCTCTGTCCGTCTCCCTGCCGTCTGCCCTCCAGTCGTCAGAACCAGCTGAAGGATCAGGCCCAGCAGGCTCTGGTGTCCCCCGGTCAGCTCCCAGAGGAGGCCGAGTGCCTCACTGTGCCCAAGTACAAGAGAGACCTTGTTCAGAAGCTCAAAATCCTCCGCCAGGAACTGTCCCAGCAGCAGCCCCAGGCTGGCCACTGCCGCATCGAGGTGTCCCGTGAGGAGATATTTGAGGTGAGGATGGAAAGAAACAAACTCGGTTATGTCATCATATCATGTGAAGTTATTAAAAATACTCAGAAACGGGTACATAATTTCATCCAGGGGGAAATTCAGTAGTCACAGACAGAGCTTGCATGAAGCAAATTACAACGCATAACAGAATGGTAGAAAAACATGGAAATAATAGAATTTGCTCCATTGCACAACCCAAGAGAATTAAAGCAGCACAATATCTCATTATTTTTATACCTACAGAGCTGCTTGTAATTGTACAAGATATTTATAGATGCACCCAAGTCATGTTAACTTAGGTTTTTCTTTCTGCCTTCGTCTTGTCTTCTCCCATAAAGGTCATTGCCCGTAGCACTCTGGCTCTCACACACCCGCTTATCTATGACGTGTGAAGCTAGTCTGTTCAAAATCTAAAGCAGACCTCTTGTTTGAGATGAGGATTTTCTCAGCTGGGGAGTTTTTTTTTTTTTTTCTTGTGCATCTCAGAGGTGCGGGCCCTTCATCAGAGCAACAACACCTGCAACAGACTGCGTGACCCTCATAAAATATGCACTGGAATGTGCTGGAACAGCCGCGTCTGTTAATCTGAACGAAGACATTTTTGTTGGCTGATCTCAATGTGAGAGAGAGAGAGGGCCGGGTTGGGGGGGGGGGGCACGCAGAGGACGTCTTGAGGTTAAGACATAACTGCATAGTGTCTCCAGACCAGCTGAAGCATTACATTATGACTGAACAGGCAAGTGTTAGCTGGTGGGCTGTCAGGCCTGTCTTTATGTGTACTTTTCAGTGTAGATAAGGTATTCCCATTCCTCCTACAGCACCTCTCTGTTGTCTGCTGTGTCTGGAGGGCACAGTGGAACCTGGCTGCGTTATTATAGTCTTATGGCTGTGTTTATTATAACTGCCCCTAATCCACTTTAAATGAACCCTCCCCCTGACGCTGTGAGCCGTCTGCACGTGGGATGAACACTGATTGAGGCGGAGAGATCTCAGCCTCACAGCAGAGAACCAGTTGGAAATGACTGCTGTAACGCCACACTGCATCCGTCTCAGTTTTTACAGAGCTGCTCCCGTAGAGCACATGCTTTCTTTTTCTGCCTCTTCACTTCAGTCCTTTCAGCCTCAGCCTTTGCTCCAGCAGTGTCCATGTTTAACATGTGCCATAATGCAAGGCATGGAGCTCGGAGAGTCCCTAAGTGGTCACACGTGATTCCTGGCACTTTCCCCACAGACAGGGCCCCTCACATGGATATTACAAACTGATAAATGGCTTCTCATTACCTCTTTGTCTGCTGAGGCCACACAGAACCAGATGGCTCTGCATCAGCAGCTAGCAAATACTAGCAAATAGCTCCCTTACCGATGCTGTCACTGTCTTTGACGGGACGTGCGTGCTTTGTTTGCATCCGTGTTGCAGGAGTCGTATCGACAGGTGATGAAGATGAGGCCGAAGGACCTGTGGAAAAGGCTAATGGTGAAGTTCAGAGGAGAGGAGGGGCTCGATTACGGGGGAGTGGCCAGGTAAGATGGTGGAGCAAAAGTAGAGTGTGAGACATGAAACACAGACTTTGGTTCTGGAAACTCTGAGGCTTTTTACACTGCAGTCTGCCTCCTAGTGGAGGAGCTAAAACACACAACTTACTCACCACTGTTGTGTCTGCTTTGGTGTTTCTTCATCAGTGTAAGTTTGTATGCTCTGAACTCTCTGACTTTTTTCTCCCCCTCCATCTCCTGCCTGACCCTGTGTGCAGAGAGTGGCTCTACCTGCTGTCCCATGAGATGCTGAACCCGTACTATGGCCTGTTCCAGTATTCCCGTGATGACATTTACACACTGCAGATAAACCCCGACTCTGCCGTCAACCCTGTGAGTCTCTCACAACACATTGTGTTATAACCATTTGCTGTGTGTTTGTGAGCTGCTGTGAGATGTTCTGTAAAAGACAGTGTACTGCACTGCAGGAGGCTGTTTAATCCTTTTTTATGGTGTTTCATTCAGCACCATCAGACCTGTAGCAAACACTGTCGCTACTGTTAGCCGCAGCAGCTACAAAGCTCTTTGTCTCAAATGTCAATTTTAGCAAAAAACTTAATTAGTTATTTTTTATGGGTTAATCCATCCATACATTTTCTGCCACTTATCTGGGTCCATGTCACATGAATTGATTTATTATGTTTCCAGGAGGGGAAAAATGCATTCTATGAGTTATAAAGAGGCCTTTAAAAAGTATCACATTGAATTTGGAAACTAACTGGCACACAGTATATCACAGTGATAAACACTGGCCAACCAGGCTCCTAAGCTTCAGTTCAGACATCGTCACAGCTGTCACATGGCTGAGGCCAAATGGCGTGATGATGTTGATGGACATTTACAGGTTTCACTGTGTGTTGACACTGTGCTGTTTAGTTGTTCACTGTTTGAATCTTGTAGAATTGTTGGCTCTTTGAAAGAGGAATCTGGTGGTTTCATGTTGTTTCACGAGTCCCAGACGTGCTTAAGACACTCAGTTCTGCTGGTAACTCACTTCTGTCTCTTCATTTGGAAACTCAAGATGTTTTGTCTCCCCTTCAGGAGCACTTGTCATACTTTCATTTCGTGGGCCGTATCATGGGCATGGCAGTGTTCCACGGCCACTACATAGACGGAGGCTTTACTCTGCCCTTCTACAAACAGCTGCTGGGTAAACCAATCACCCTGGACGACATGGAGTCTGTTGACCCCGACCTGCACAACAGCCTCGTGTGGATCCTGTACGTACACGTTTTTTACACAAATCAACAACAGCATGACTTCACTGTGTAAATGAAAAGTGAAAGAGGATACTCACATCACACATTACCCACAATGTCCGCATTCCTGTCTGCAGTCCACATGTGCTGTGAGTACACGAGTAAAACAAAGTAGCTGAGTACGTTGATGACAGCGCCCCCCAGGGTTTTTGAGTGTTTCTTACATCAGTGGCCCCAAAGCACATGTTTTCAGACTGTGTGAGTGTGTGTGTGTGTGTCACCTTAACATCACATCCTCAAACACTAATTCAGATGTTTCTTTCTCCTCAGGGACAACGACATCACAGGTGTGCTGGACCACACCTTCTGCGTAGAACACAATGCTTATGGAGAGATCATCCAGCACGAGCTCAAGCCCAACGGGAAGAGCATCCCCGTCACCCAGGACACCAAGAAAGAGTACGTCCGGCTCTACGTCAACTGGCGTTTTCTGCGAGGCATCGAGGCTCAGTTCCTGGCTCTGCAGAAGGGCTTCAATGAGGTCATCCCCCAACACCTGCTGAAGGCTTTCGATGAGAAGGAGCTGGAGGTGCTGTCGTTTGCACACATCTCAATGTGATATTGTTCGATTTAAATCCATGTATGTTTAGTTCAGCACATTAAATCTGCCTCTGCCCTCCGCCTGCAGCTGATCGTATGTGGCCTGGGCAAGATCGACATCAACGACTGGAAGTCCAACACACGGCTCAAACACTGCACTCCAGACAGCAACATTGTGAAGTGGTTCTGGAAAGCTGTGGAGTCCTTCGACGAGGAGCGCAGAGCCCGGCTGCTTCAGTTTGTCACTGGCTCTTCCAGGGTTCCCCTGCAAGGCTTCAAGGCCCTCCAAGGTAGTAACACCCAGGGTGAAAACTGGGTACAATTCATGTTTTGTCATGTTTGTTTACACTGGAATTCTTATGCAGGAAAGTCCTATGAAAGCACTCTTGACCTGACTTTGGTGTGAATTGCTTTCTTTGTTCGATGGATTGTTAGAATGAGCTCTCTCTAATAGTACAAAATGCTGGATGCTAATAAAGGTGTGGCAGTGTCGTCTTAACTCATCCTTTGTTGCACACACAGCATGACCTCACTCACAGGCTCTGTCAGCACAGTTCAGGGTGTGTGTGCCTGTGTGTGTGTGTGTGTCTGGGACTCTTGCTCCTCTGTGTGTGTGTCTCCGTCTCTGGGTTTCCACAACCTGAGATGAACCCTGAGTCTGAGCGTAGTTCAGTGGTTCAGTGGGTCCGTCCTGGCAGACAGTGCTGCCCAGAGACGGAGCACCCAGGCATGTGGAGAACACCGTGATCCACAGGCAGACAGCACCTTTACACACCTTATATAACACGGCCATCCCTTTCTTGGTCAAAACATCAGCAGAGCCCAGAACACACAAAACACACTCTCTCTCTCTCTCTCACACACACACACACACACACACACACACACACACACACACACTCAGATTTACAGTAGTCATGTTTCCATCAGTCCATCCATATTTTTCTGCATGTTTTCAAGTATCACATTAGAAAAGATTGATGGAAATGTCAGAATTTGAAAAAAAAATCCTTAATTTTGCAATGGAAAGTCGATGCTTATTTAACTCTTGTGACAGAGAAAGTGGTCTTGCTCAAGAGGAAGAAGAAAAAGCTGTTTCCACTATCGTATTTCTGAAGACCTCTGTCCATTTCTGTCTCGGAGATGAGCGAGGCCATTGGTTTTGGTTTTTCTTCTTCTTTGAGGTTTATTGGCAGTTGTTACTGGTTCACGACCTCGACTTCTTCTGGTCTGTTTATTACAGCCATGTGTAACGTAGCCACCACCGTCTGACAAAGGTTTATTCACTCCAAACCAGTCGATGGGAACGTGTCTAATTTGCCTTTTCTTTCTTTTCTCTCTCTCTTTCTTTTCCAAGCGTTTGCTTGCAGTTCAGCTGAGTGTCAGATGAAAACACAGCTAGTGTCTGTGGCATCACTTTGATTCTAAAAGCTGGACACACGGCTACAGTCAAGAGACAAAGCAAACTCATTTTTTGCTCGGCTGCTATCTGAACACTGTTGGAGCGTTCCCAAAACTGTTTAATGAAATAAAGGGATTTGTCTTCAATAACAGAAAACATAATACAGGCACAGATTTCCAGAGTGTCATTTAAAGATTCAGATGTTTGAGGTTTCCAGTGACTCGCCTGGTCTTTTCTTTCTCTGCGATTCTGATGGGATAGGACAGAAATCTGATTGATTGCTTTCAGGCTTCATTGATTGTCCTGGTATATGATCAAGTTTGAGTTTCCAGGTTGAGCATCTGAATCTGAGCAGCTTGAAAAGAATTGGGATGATTATGTGAACCTGGGAAAAGAAATATGAACTTTGAATAACGCTTAAATGAGCATGTGTGTGAATGTGCGTTTTACAGAAGTGATTGTGTTTATACAGGTGCTGCCGGCCCACGACTCTTTACCATCCACCAGATTGATGCCAGCACCAACAACCTTCCCAAAGCCCACACCTGGTGAGGAAACTGTCAGCACTGGAATATTTTCACATTGATTGACTTTAAATATTGTCTTTGCAGTGTGGTCATGGAGTTCTTCAGAGTGTCTTCAGTTTTCAGAACACCATTTTGAAAATGCTCTCCCCTTCTGTATTCCCAGTTTCAATCGGATCGACATTCCGCCCTACGAGCATTATGACAAACTGTACGACAAGTTGCTCACTGCCATCGAGGAGACGTGCGGGTTTGCTGTAGAGTGAGTCACTGATGCAGGCAGAGCTCAGCAACGACCAGAAGCAACGTGGTTTGGCCACGATGAGCCTCCCCCTTCAAATCAGCCCACTCAGACGGGGGTCGTCCACGGTTGCTTCACCCGGGGATGCCCATACTTCCCAGGGACATGTGGCCAAGCTAAGGGAGGTTGTGCAGAGAAGACCAGAGTGTGTCAACTGACTGTTTTTTTTAGAGCCTTCAGCCCTCCTTTATGTCTTTTTTTATCATTGAAAAGGATCTCTTCAGCTGCTAATAACTCAAGACTATTTACTAACTTGTGGAACCTGCTAAATTTGCTGGTTCTTCCCTTTTTTTCTAAGTTCATTTTAGCATTTAAAAAATAGACTGTATTCCATGTAGCAATGCTCCATCTTACCAAGCAGAACACAAAGTCAGTCCACTCTGAAAACGACATTTGACAGTACAGGATTACTGACGGTTACCACGACCACTTGGAAACACTAAATTTGGATGAAGAGTGTGCACGGCTCGGGCTGTTTGGTGCCTCGGAGTGATCACACTGGGGCTATCGGCAATGCAAAGGCTGCAAAACGGGGATGTGTGCGGATGAGACGGCGAGACTAGAGACTGAATTAGGCCGAGCCTGACTGTTTACAGCCCTCTCCAAAGACAGCAGCAGGGACCTCTGCTCCTGAGTCGCTGCCCAACAACTAGAGCTGCATTCCCAGAAACCTGTTTCACACGTTCGACAGCTAGTTTTTGTTTGAAAATGAGTAAATGAATGAATAGCTTGAAATGTGTTATTTTTATATAACAGGGAAAATTGAAAAAGAAACAATAAAATTCTATATAATATATATAATTTATTGCTGTTATATTTCAGAAAGCCCTTTCCATTGTTCCAGGAAAAATAACATCTTTGAAATGTTAAAAGTGTTACTGTTTAAATTATCGACGACAATTTGTGAAAACAGAACTAAGCTTGACTGAATTTCACTTAAGAATGCTGTGGTTTATTTCTGGACGTCACCTCTCTCACACTGTACAGGGTGAGGTACGTCTTTAAGAGCAAAAAAATCCCAAACACACCATGTCCTCTGAGTGCCATAATCGTTTTGAATGAATGAAACATTGAGCGGACCCTTTAAATTCTACTGTTTTCATCGTGGAGCTCCACATGGTGGTGTGACGTTTCCCTTCTATTACCCTTTTTAAACAGTCCGTCACATGTAGCTGGGCTATATTATTGTCACTAGCATGAAACCTACCTTTTAATTTCTAACAGTACTCTGTTCAGAGGAGTCCAAAGTCCATCATAATCTATTTTGTGCTGCCTCCACATTGTTGTTGTTGGAAAAAAAAAAAAAGACCTCTACTACCTTCTAGCCATGTGGTGCTAAATAGCATTAACGTTTGTCTTATATTGGCAACCTTGCTCATTGACATACTACTGCTTCAAGTGCACAAGACACTACTCTTGCGTATACCTGTCTGTGGCCACAAAACATGTCCAAGAAATCAAGAGCTCTACCAAGCCACATTCTCAGGAGATGTCACGTACTTTGTAATGTCCTTTTATTTGACGACTGACGGGACGCTGATTCTGACCATTTGTCCGGATTTCCTGAATGTTAAGGGGATAAAAAAAGTCTCATCGTTTAAGTAGTTTTACCCACAGCAGAGCATTAGCATACAGAAGTCGTTGCATGTGTCCACATGTGCTTTTGGTTGAAAGGGAACTGAATGAGATGAACTTCAAGCCTGCTACACAGTCCCATCAGTGATGTTTTTATTTGGGGTGGGGGTGGGGGTTGGGGGGTGTTTTCTATGATTAAAAAAAAAAATCTTGAATGTTTTCAAAAGATGCTGCCTGTCTAGCAATCTATGACCGTGGACTGTTCTTAACGTTTGCATACACTTTAAAAAACGAAAACAAATGAACTGTTCATTTTCATGATTTTAAGTGGACTCATGTGTATGCAAAGTGAAAAGTGTCCTCAGATGGTGCTTTGTACAGTAATAAGATATTGTTCATATATGTGGATCAAACGACCTGTAATTTATCTTTAACTTAAGTAGAAGATTTCCTTGAAACGAAAAGAGGAGTTGCACACAAACAGAGTGAGGTCGCCGCGTGTGTTTAATGGCGACTTCTGTAACAGACGTTCGTTCGCCTTTAAGTCCAGTGCACAAGATGATCACCCTACTGTCTGTTCCTACACTACATCACTCAGCATCGCCCCGTAGCTGCCTCTCACTGAAGAACTGAACTTTTTATTCAACAAGTCAGAGTCGAGAGATGCCGCTCTTGTCTTTTTGTTTTGTTTGTTTTTGTTTTTTTTTTAATAGCATGATCCACTAGCAGGACTATATCTCTCATAGCTGACTGATGCAATTTGATGTATGTTAACACTATCATTTTGTAAGAGTATTTTATTTTTGTGTGTAATTAGTTCTAATTAAACTTGCCTTTGTCTAACAATGTAAGGCCTTGTACAAAAATACGTCCTGTCCTTTTTCTGTTTGAGTGGTTTGTTTCTTGTTGATCCAAAAGGTTAGGCTGCTTACAAGAGAGGTGCGCTTAAACAAGTCCTGTGGTACAGCAGTTGTTTACATTAAATTGAGTCATCTGAGGCTGAATCAGTGACAACCATGGCATGCAAAGACCACCCACCGTGCACTCACTGATACCACCGTGGATTAAAACGTCTGGCAGATGGCTCTGAGGGGGGCAGGGAAAGAGGGAAACAATGAATAGAGTGGTTGGGGAAAAAAAAAAGGTGTCAAGTACAGTTTTTGTTTTGTAGACATTCAACTGCATCATATTACAGAGAGGTCTGGAAACTCTTTCTCTGCAGACAGAGGACACAAGATTAGATTTTATCAGGATAATTGTTCGTGTTTTGATGCCTCCCTGTGTAATCAAGATCAAGGCTGAAAGAAGTATGTCACAGCTAATGAAATATAAACAAACGATTGTGTTCTTTGTCTTACACTATTTTGGCCACTTTCACAGAGAAGTGATACACATGGGGGTGCACTTCCTTAAAGATGAAAGACCCACAGCTTAAATAATAAGCACAATACCAAAAAAAAAGACAGTAAAGCTCACTCTCATTGAAAGGTTTAGGGTTTTTTTGGGGAGGGGGTCCACCTCTGAGCTCACCAGTAACTAACATGACCTGAATGAGACTTTGATCTTCAATATCCTAGTTTCTACAGCCATTTCTGAACATTTGCGTGCCCACTTAGTCCAACAGAAGTTAAGTGAAAGCTCATCTCAAGGGTTTATCGGGTGTCACTGAAAAATACAAAAAAGAAAAAAGTTTCTCTCGTGCTTGGGTTGGCCCTGATGACGTCACTTACCGTAATACATCGGAAGCGCAGTCAGAGCCGGATTACCAGTTTCTGTCTCGTACATATCCATCCGCCAACTATTATAATCATTCAAGACAATGTATGAAAAGGAAGCAAAGGAAAACCGAGTTATTCGGTTTTTAGGCTGGAATATTTGAAGTGTAAAAGAAAATACAATAAATAGTTACTGATTTCCTTTCTACTTTATACATACGCAAAGTTTGCGTGTTTAAAACCTTAACGTTTAAACCTTACGTTCTTCTGTCTGCTGTAACTTGGCTTATTGAATATATTCAGAGAAGGGTTGAGGGATCCAGATGTAGTGTTCAAAGTAAGAGTTAGAGTAAATTCAAAGCACAGTTTCGCTGTTCTGCGGTGTATCTGTTGTCTGTCGGTGGAAACTGAGGTTGAAAACCGTGTAGCGGACGAATACATCGGAAGAAGGACTTCCTCTTGTTATATAAACCGGGCCTCATTTTTCCTTTGCCGGCATTTCAGCAGCACTGCCGGTCCGAGCTTTAAGGCGGCGGTCAAGTCACAGTTTAGCATATTTATCTTTTTTATTTATACACATACAGTTTACAAGATGCCTGGATATGCCGACAGAGACCGTGGCAGAGACAGGGACAGAGATAGAGGGTAAGTACATTTTCTCATGATTCAAGCGAGTTTTTGCCTTAGTGTGATTCACAGAAATGGCTGACAAGACATATAATCAAGAAAAATGAGCAGACCCTTGAAACATTGTCTAATTTTTAAACGGAATCTCCTTAAGGTTCCTTTTGTTTTCAAGTGAGAATCTAAAAATCTGAAAATCAGGCCGTTTGCCGACTGTATTTATCCACTCAAGGCCCGGCCGGTGAGCGGAGCCCGCTGTCGTTGTCTTTGGCTCGAGGCCTAGTTTGGCCTCGTGCCCCGGAACAGCGGCTCGTTAGCTTCACGGTAGCTAACTCGGCGTCACATTTCACCGCCTCAGGAGACTCTTCACACAGCACCGAGTGTGGATACCGTTAGACTACTTTGTTGAACACACTTTTCTAACACTGAAGTGTATTTGTACACGGTGTTCACTCTGTGGCTAACGTGTGTATGGCTCCAGCACCAAGTAACGTTAGTGGTGCTAGTACAGCTGGCTAGTCGGCTTTTCGCCATGTGGCAGCTTGAATGCGGATACAAAATGCCGGCTGTTTTCCATTGTTCCTCTACTGGCTGGAAAGTATATGGCAGCTATTTAATTTCTACGAATGACGCAGTCAAGATGTGCCTTTGTTCGTATTAAACTACTGTTGGTGCCGCCGTAAATGACGCCGCTGAGCCCGAGCTGACTTTGTAGACTACGACCTAACGGATATTTTAATTGCAGCTATGGCGGAGGTCCTCCTCGCTTTGGTGGCAACCGTGGTGGTGGAGGAGGAAAGTTCGGCAATCCCGGCGATCGGCTGCGGAAGAAGCAGTGGAACCTCGATGAACTCCCAAAGTTTGAGAAAAACTTCTATCAACAGCATCCCGACGTTGCCCGGAGGTCTCCGGTATGTAGTCAGCGTGGCCTGAAGTGTTATGCAACACTACTAGCAATGTGCTCTGTCCTGCACGTGTTTCTCTTATGCAATTGCTTATGACAACTGACCTTGCCTCATTCATTTTTATCTTGTAGCAAGAAGTTGAACAGTACAGAAGGTCCAAAACCATTACATGTAAGGGGAGAGACTGCCCAAACCCTATTACAAAGTTCCACGAAGCCAGCTTCCCATGTAAGTTTAACACCATCTGTGAGACATGATCATGCCATCAGGAAGTTTTCTATATCTCAATCAATTGTTCTCTCTTCTCCAGCTTATGTGATGGATGTGATCAACAAACAGAACTGGAGTGAACCAACACCCATCCAGGCCCAGGGCTGGCCTCTGGCTCTGAGTGGCAAGGACATGGTTGGCATTGCCCAGACGGGCTCTGGCAAAACACTTTCTGTAAGTTACTAGTTCTCTCACACGCAGCATTAGTCGATACTCTGCAATTACCGCATTGATCTGTGCTGATAGGTCAGATCAACAAGGATGATTATATAAGTGTATTACTCATGAAAGTGACTGTTGCATGTGTTTGCTCTGCAGTATTTGTTGCCGGCAATCGTGCACATCAACCACCAGCCTTTCCTGGAACGTGGAGATGGTCCCATTGTGAGTAGTCATAATGCAAGTCAGAGTGAAAGTACTGATCCTGAACTCAGAACTTTAATTAAGCAACCTGTATGATCCTCTGCATTGAGTGGTCTCTTATGTGGCCAGAAAACATTGGAAACTGAATGTACGTCTGATGCTGCCTGCCTAAAAAGCTGATATTTCCTTCCTTTGACAGTGCTTGGTGCTCGCCCCGACCCGAGAGCTGGCACAGCAGGTGCAACAGGTGGCCGCAGAATATGGCAGAGCTTCTCGCCTCAAGACCACCTGTATCTACGGCGGGGCACCCAAGGGACCCCAGATCCGAGACCTGGAAAGAGGTATTGTGTTTTTGTCTTTGGAGCCAAATGCTTAAAAATGTCATTTCAAGAATGTAGTTCTCACATCGTCTCTTCCGTTAAAGGTGTGGAGATCTGCATCGCCACTCCAGGGAGGCTCATCGACTTCCTTGAGGCAGGAAAGACAAACCTCCGCAGATGCACTTATCTTGTGCTGGACGAAGCAGACAGAATGCTGGACATGGGTTTTGAGCCCCAGATCCGGAAAATCGTCGACCAAATCAGAGTACGTGTTTGATTTACTTGAATGCTATTGCCTCATCTGCTGAAGCCACCTGACTAGTTGGATGTTGCTTAAAGGGAATGTGATGCTGATCACTGTGTTGTTTTTTTTGCAGCCTGACCGTCAGACTCTGATGTGGAGTGCCACATGGCCCAAAGAGGTTCGCCAGCTGGCAGAGGACTTCCTGAAGGAGTACGTCCAGATCAATGTTGGAGCTCTGCAGCTCAGTGCCAACCACAACATCCTGCAGATAGTGGATGTCTGCAATGACGGAGAGAAGGAAAACAAGTGAGTCACGTGTCTGTAACAGCAAGCATTGAAGCTGACATGTTCAAAAGCTTCAGAATTTTAAATTTTAGTCTGTCTTGTTGTTTTAGGCTCATCCGTCTGCTTGAGGAGATCATGAGTGAGAAGGAGAACAAGACCATCATCTTTGTAGAAACAAAGAGGCGGTGTGATGACCTCACCAGGAGGATGAGGAGGGATGGGTAAGCATTGACATTAAAATGCCGGTTCACAGCATGACTGGTTTTGTTGTGCTGATTCTTATAGTCATGAAGTTCTTCCATGGTTTAACATTGAACCCTTCAATCCTGTTAGGTGGCCAGCAATGGGAATCCATGGAGATAAAAGCCAGCAGGAGAGAGACTGGGTTCTCAATGGTAAGCATGCATCACTAATTCATTTGCATCACTGGTTGTTCAGAGCTGTACAGCCTGCAGGGAAGTTCTCTCATGTCTGATCTTTTTTTAATTCATTTTCCAGAGTTCAAATATGGAAAGGCTCCGATTCTTATTGCTACAGATGTTGCCTCCAGGGGTCTAGGTCAGTATCCTCCCTGATCTCTTGTGTACTCTGATGTATTTCAAAAAGAAAGTGTATTTGCTTTCTTTAACTCTTCTGCTTCTTTCTGAGTTTCTCCCCTGGCCTGAAGGAGCAGTCTGTGTGGCAGGGCCTTGGCATGACAAGCCCAGGTCTCCAGAGGGGGAAGGAGGATTCTTGGAGGTGTCCTGACTGGCGAGGCACGGGTCTCCCAGTCGTGCAGATATACAGAGGTGACCAGGCCCAAGTGCAGCATAACGTGCTGGCCTGCCTAAAAAGGGGGGCGAGTTGAGGGCTGGCCACAGTTCCTCCCCCATATGCTCGTCTGTTCTCTGGCAATGGTTTGGACTGCTTCACACACCCAGGCTCTGTAACTGTCCCAGCTCAAGGCCCAGCTACTCTGTCTCCTATTGTCTTGCATGTATGTTTGGGTACTGCATTGCAAGCCATTTGAGTCATTTAAGGGTTCCTTTTTGTTGCGTAGACTCGTTGTAAAGCATGGGTGGCGTTAATGTTGCAGTTTCCTAAACTTCTGTCGGAAGAGCAGTCTGTCAGATCGATCATACCTTCACCTCTGTAAAGACATGGCTACTGGCGCTTTTGGTGACAGTGGGACATGCTAGTTGGACACACTTGGACAAAATCCAAGCTCACACTCCTCCCTCGCCTGCGTTTCAAAGTCATGTCGAGACCTGCCAACGAGAGACATTATAATGAAGTGAACTGAACTGGGTCTGGAAAAATCTTGCCATGCCGAGAGTGGGGATGTACTGTTTGTAGGCATCCTGCAAATTGGTTCAGATCTACAGTTTCTTGGCAAAGAGACACTGCAGTGCGAGTTTTCTAGCGAGCATCTCGTGAGTGCGTGACAAGGGACCTTAAGTGCTAGTTCAAGAACCCCAGCAGGCAGTAGTGTGCATAGCAGCCCTACTGTGTGGGGACACCTGTGGGTCACTTGACAGTATGTGGGGAGTATGCTGCAATGGGAATGGACTAGTGAATGCATACTCCAGCAAATGGTAAGACTTCTGATCCATTCTTTCTGAGGGTGGTTTGGCAGTGGTTCAAGAGGGGAGGGTTTTTATTTTATCCCACTGGATTGGAAGCCAATGGAGTGTGCATCGTTTCTCTTTTCCCACCGTAGTCTCCCCGTGGAGTAAATGTTCACCTGTAGCTCTGTCTAATGCCGCTCTTTTGCAGCCTTGTGGATTTTCTAGCCATCCCGGCCTCATGACAGTACTAACTTTTTTTGTTTTTGATCTGGTTGTTGTGGTGGCGCTGGCGCACGTCTTTGTGTGCTATCCTCCTTCTCCTTTATGCCACACTGCAACACAATCTTACAGATGTTGAAGACGTGAAATTTGTCATCAACTTTGACTACCCCAACAACTCTGAGGACTATATCCACCGCATTGGCAGAACAGCTCGTAGCCAAAAGACAGGCACAGCTTATACCTTCTTCACTCCAAACAACATGAGGCAGGCCAGTGACCTCATCTCTGTGCTCCGCGAGGCCAATCAGGCCATCAACCCCAAGCTCCTCCAAATGGCGGAAGACAGAGGAGGTAAATCTAATTGGTGAGATACAGAAACTGTGCTGTGAACCGCAGCCACGTTTTTTTCTGCTGCTCTCCTTTTTGTTTACTCTGAAGTGGATGGATTTAACGTAATGAGTTAAATGGTATCTGAAGACCAGTTCTTCTCTTTCATTAAAATAAAAGAATATAGCCATGCCTCTTTTCTTAAGTTTGTTTTCCTTTCCAGGTCGTTCAAGGGGAGGCAGAGGTGGTGACTATAGAGATGACCGCCGGGATAGATACTCTGGAAGGCGTGATTTTGGAGGTTTTAGAGACAGGGATAATGGTAGAGGGTATGACAATGGACCAAATAAAGGTTTTGGCACAAATTCACAGAATGGAGGCTATGGGGGCAATAACAACAGCGGCAACGGCTTCGGCGGAGCCAGCTACAATGGTAACGGACAGTCCAACTTCAGCAACCCAACAGGGGCCTTCGGAGGCCAGAACAACTTCCAGACCCCGCAGTTTGCACCCAATAAGGGTGGCGCACAGACTGGCGCGGCTCACCCACCGTTCCCTTTCCCCCAGGCACAGGCTCCGCAGCAGCACCCCCCACCACTGGTGCCGTACCCCATGCCTCCTCAGTTCTCTCAGTAAACACACCATATACTTGAAAGAAGTAATTTATTGCTTTTTGTCTTTTAAGTTCTACACTTAATCCATATTTTTTTTTCTTTTTTTTTGTATTTACGCAACAGGGTTACAAACAACTAAACCTTTATCAGGCGTTTTAAGATCTGCAGTGCAGCAATAGTGGTGTTGCACTTGTTTTTTCCCCTTTACAGTATGATTTGTTACATTCCTCAGTCATGTTTAGTTAATGTTTTGTACTAGGTAATTACAAGTGTATCGGTTTTTCATGTGTACCATTGAAAGTGATGTTAAGCTCCTGCCTTGGAAGTGCACTGCATGATCTTTCAAATAAAACTTAAAAAACATTTGGCCGCCTTTTGTTTGTTTTTGAAACTTTGTGCAGGGTCATTATCATCTAGTCATTAAATGATACGTAGTAGATATTACAAGTCTTGTACTACTACCTTTCCTGTCCAGCAGGTGTCATGTTCCACTAATCCACTGGTCCTGGAGTCTTTGAAGCAGCATGTACAGTCTGTCACATTACAGTAGTGACATCAGCAGTGGGCAGATGCTGCTCGTGTTGCCAAAACATTTGTAGCAAACATAGAAATGAATCATTCACATCAGCGCGGTCCTCCTGCAGCAGGGAGCGTCTCGTTCTCCCTGTCAGTCTTGTGTTTGTCGCATGCTGCCAACATGACTTGTAGGGCGACATGTGACCGACACCAATTATGCAGATGACACATTACAGCTCTCCAAATATGTTTTAACATTGTCCCATTGGCCAACATTCAAATCACCTTATTTTAATTCCACCTTTGAGCTCTAGTTAAAAAAAAAAAAAAAAAAAAAAAAAAAAATTAAATAAACTTGAACTTCACAAAAAAAAAACCTGTTTCGGAAGAGGGATGGAACAATGTCTCCACCTGTTGGTGGAGGAGCAGACAGCTTTTTCCAGCTTCAGAGGAAGTCCACATGCCAGTAGTTCACACCTCTAACCAGTGAGTTTTGGAGGGGTTCACTCTGATACTGAGCAGAAATGTAATCGTGTCTGGTCTTTTTCAGTGACTTTTGCAGATTAATCCTAACCTGCTGATTGAACTCTACACCTGATCAGTATTTTGTTCATGTGTGTTACTTTTAAACTATTTTCACTTGAGTTTTTTTTTTTTAATAACAAACATTACATATTAATGAAATGATCAGTCTGAGCAGCAAATGCAGAATCATCTCTTGAAAAGGCAAGTAAATAAAAAACAAACAGTGAATCTTCACATGTTGCTGAAATTATACAGAAATTTTGAAGATCACCCCCCCCCCCCAGTCTCTCACTTTATTGATCATTACCAACATTTTGCATTTTGTGCGGAAAAACTCCCTGAAGTTCCCTGAAATATCTTCAAAACCTCAGCTTTAATAGTACATGTTAATTTTTAAAGTTCATGCATATTTTTTTATAGACTTGGTTCTCGCATTGTGTGGAAAATGAAACTTTCTTTTAATAGAAAGGGGAGAGAAAAGTCCAAAATTTGTGTGGCAGAATTGGTAATCCTGTTCATCATCTTGTGAACACTCCTGATTTATCTTACAGCCGCGTTGGGGCTCCTTACTCTCAGGTCAGGTACAAATTACAGCCAACTTAATAAGGAAAGCAGTGATATTCTGCTCTCAAATATTTAACTTGCTTTACTAGTTCTGATGTGTGACGTGCTTTAAATATTGGCAGACACTCAATATTAAAGGCTCCTATCAGGACCAGCATCAAACAATGTGATGAAGACATTCCTGCTTTTGCCTGAGCTCTGATAACGCTGCATGTAAATAACAGTCACACCTCTGGGGTCCCTGAGCCCGTGGTCCTCATGTGAAGGTGTCTTTGTTGAGTCCAGTCTTTTGTTATGAAAGCTTAAGAGGATCTGGGCCCAAATGTGTCACTGCAGAACTGCTGCTCCACCTCAACCCTGCATATAATCCAAGAGCGAAACCTGGTCACAGGTCAGTGTCGAGGGACTGGAGCTCTTTTGATGAGCAGGAGTGCTGTGGGCGCGGCTGATGTAAATTGCGTTCTACATATTTACAGAACCGTGGCCTGGAAGTATGCGTGGAACTCACTGTGTAAATACGATTGAATGTTCTTCGTTATGAGTCAGAGAATTGCTTCCCCCCACCCCCATCTTGATATGTGACAGCCACACCCTGCTGTTGACGGCACTATGCATAAAAAACATGTTAGGCTTGTCTGAACCTTTTCTGTTTTCAGGAGAAAAAAAATCTTTACTATGTGAAACGAAGGGAGTGCAGTGACACGGGATATTCATGACTGACTGTGTGTATGTTTGATCAGAGGTGGACAGGCGGTGCTTATCTCAGATGGATTGCACAATGTGGAATTTAAACAGGTGGGCTGTGCTTGACTGAAGTGCCGGCTTGGACACAATAACATGAACATCCACCCCAGATGATGTAAGCCCGAATAAAAGCACCTTTGAGAAGCTTATGCAGTGTCAGAGAAGTGTTAAATCAATTGTGGTCACTTTGGCTTCATCTGCTGGCGATATTGTATCCAACTACTCCACATCTTATCAAGACACGAGGCCGAGCCCGGACTGTGCGTCATATTAATTGGCAGATATTTTCTATTTGTGAACTACAACTGATAATGTATGACTCTCAGTGAAGGGCCAGAAAACCAAAGCAATGAGCTGAAACCTTCAGATAAAGCTCCTTAAAGCTGAGCTGAGCTGCACATGCGTTCGTTCTCCTCACATCACGTTACAGTATTGATTATATGAGTACTGATGGAGACAAAGCTCAAGGCCAGGTGGGACCACTACCCCTACTCAATCATCACTGCATAATTGAGCTGTCACTCACTCCTGTCTGTGACCTCTTCTTTTTTTTTTTTTCTTCTTACCTTTTTGTTTCCTGATCCCTCCCTCTCTCCCTGCAGGTATGTGGGTGTTGGTCTGCAGAGTAACTGCTCTGGGTGTGTGCCAGACACACCCACTGCAAGCATGAGACTGAGCAGCATGCTGCACTAAGCTGTTCCCACTGAGGTGTGAAGGTGTCCAATTGTTTGCCCCCCCCCACCCACCCACCCCCAACCACACTTCATTTTGCATGGGACATATTTGTGGTTGTGCAAACACACATGAAATACTGAGCGTGCACTGCAGCTTTGCATGCTATCTTTCTTATCAGCCTTTGTGGTGGCAGCGGGTGTAGTTTGCATTTTTCACCCTAGACCTTGACTCCTCATATGGCCACACAGGTAATTTACAGGGTGTGTGTCCGATAACTACCGATACTAGGACATGAGTATGCTCCGTCACTCTGGGTCCTGCAAGGCCTACCGGTCCTTCAGGCTCAGGAGTGATTAAACAATTCCACAAATTAATCAGACACATCAACTGTGTCTGCTCGGTTAATATTTGAGTATTCCTGAAGTGCAAATAGTCTGCTAAATTGGCACGACTAAGCAATCCCACACATAAAGTGCACTTTAATTAAGCATGCTAATCATGTATGACAGAGGAAATAAGTAGTCCTCATTACTTCACTTGAGTACAATTTATAATACACTTGCAATAAAATGGACATTTTATAAGTACATTGACGTATTGCAGAAGTAGTATATTCATTTTAAATATGTCAGGAGAACTTAATGAGCACACTTTTTTAAAGTATCTGTCAAACATACTTTGAATGGAGTACAAAAAGTAAAAGTGCACCTTTAATGGCTTTTCTGTACTTGGACTGACTGACAACCCTTCAGGTAGCAGAGGAGTTAAACAATTCCACAAATTCATCAGACGCATCAGTCTTTGCCTTTGCCAAAACCGAACCCCCTGCGCTGTTAATATGATTAACACTCTTAAAATATGTCATCGTTCCAGTGTGACCGCCTGAGCGACTACCGTTCATCCTTGTTCTGGGGCTTTACACCTTATCAAAACCCACACGATAAGAACAAAGTGTGGATATGTTTGTAGTCGAGCAGCGTGCTCACACTTTCCCTTTCTTCTCTGATAAACCTTTGTTATTCTGTGGTTTACACGAACAAATGGCTGTATAACAAAATCTAAATTACACGTTTGCTTGTCTTGTCTAAATGAACAAAAAGGACAAGTGTGCATAATGATATACAGCCGTCAAGTGACGAGCTGTGCTGCATTCCATCCAGATCATACATGTAGAAACCGTGGGCTCTTAATGATGACAGCGCGGCAGCAGGTTCACTGCTATGAGCAGGTGTGTGGGGTTAGAAAGAGTGAAAATTTGAAAGTGTGTTATGAAGAGCACAATGAGGCCATTTCAGGCCTCATCACCTGTTTCCTGATCACGCTTTCAAAACAAAACACTCCTGAGCTCCTAGAATATACAGTCAGAGCGAGGGCTGTGAAGAGGCAGGATGGTGGAACAGGTCCGCCCGGTCTGCACCTCCACCGCCTCAACTGACGACACACCTGCTGGCCTGGGAGGAGCTGAGACAGGTGGACGCTCCTTAACTTGGGGGTGGGGGGGGGGGTTGGTTGTAGAGACAAGAACGAGTGAGAGGAGAGAGGAGAGAGTGAGGAGTTGGAAGGAACACACAGGGATTCAGATTACAAAAACAGGCTCCAACCGTCTCTCAAGATGTCGCAGAAAAAGGAATACAGCCCTGTGAAGATCACCAAGTGAGTGTGTCACCTTCTATCTTGTGTGTGTGTGTGTGTGTGTGTGTGTGTGTGTGTGTGTGTGTGTGTGTGTCAGGTTTCTGGGCTTATGTTACTGTTCCTTGTCTTGTCTCCTCTGTGTTACTTCACGCAGCGTGCAGCCTTTTTTGTACCATGATTCCGCTTGTGTTTGCAGAGCAGATGGTTGTTTTATGTCCCTGGACAATAAAACGTCCCACCGCAGGAGACTGGCGCCATATGACGGCAGCAGTGTAAACATATATTCTGTGAACCGTACACAAACACTTCTGTCATTCATTGCTGCAACACCTGAAGCAGCATGAGGCGCTGCAGAAAATGAATGAACCCTCCCTGAATGTGAAGTCCGTCAGTCTTGTCCTGAAATCGACAGTTCGGTGCACTTGTCTTCTTGTCATGACTTCTTTCCTTAACCTCGGCATTTTCATTTGCATCCCTGTCCAAAGGGTGTAACATCAAAGTTTACTGACTCACTTAATCCACAGCTGGTGCCTCTCAATAGGCCAGTGTACCAACTCTAATCCAACTGAGGCAGTACATAATACAGTGTGCAGCTTGTTGTCATTGCTGTGTAGTGGAACCTGTGGTTGTTTGAGTAGACGAGTGACTCGACTCCCTCCCGCCATCAATCATGTTTTAATAAGTTACTCATGGCCATAAATGTGTGGACTCCCAGAGGTTTGAGATTGTGCAGCCTCCACTCCACTAAACCGGGAGTTTATCTCCTCTCGGTACAACATGTCACACACCGGGGACACACACACACCGTTGAACATTAGCGGGGTGTGCCGTGCAGCCCAAGGCCAGAGATTGTTATGTACAGAAGACAGGAAGGGCTGCAGGAGTGGCAGGGCAGAGTCTCTCTGCTGCTGTGTCTGTTGGTCTCAGTCGCCACAGGCACACTGCAAAGGAAGCCAGTGAGTCAGTTAGTGAGTGTTTGATGTGCTGCCTGCATGATTCACATCGCTGCTGATGTTATACAGGGTTGGTAATTCATGATTTTGGCAAGAGGCTGCTCAGCTTCAACGCCGTGTGTCTGTAAGGTAGCTCTCAGCGATGAATGAAGTCACCCACATGGTGGATATCTGCAGCAGAAATAAGAGCCTGTTTGAGTAAAAGAGCAATCAGTGGAGGAGGAAGTACTGTAAAAAAAAAAAAAAAAAAAAAAAAAAACCTCTGTTACAGTTTTACTTCAGTTAAGGTTTGCACATCAGAAAAATGTGTCAAAGTAAGAAAAAATGGCTGATATGTGTTATAACATTACATTATTATTACTCATGCATGGATGCAAAAACAAAAGCATTTAATTGCACATTTAAGATTATTTTATATAGGATTCATATTATTTATGATTAGTTTAATTATGGATTAAGCTCCTGTTTACAGTCTTGATTGACTGATCGATCAGCTGCTTGTTTGATTTGTAAAAATTCAGAAATCGTGAGAAACACCTGTCACAACTACCCAGAGCCCAAAGTGGCCCCATTCATCCAAACCTAAAAATAATTTTATTATAACGAAGCTTGATGAGGAGCCTATAAGATTAGAGAAACCTTTGTTGATCTCCAGCGGGGATATTTGATATAACTAAAGGTGTCAGATAAATGTAGTGAAGTTAAATGTGCAGTATTTCCCTCTGAATTGTAGAGAAGTAGAAGTATGGAGAGGCGTGACAAGAGAATACTAGCAGAACACAAGTACCTCAGTTTTCTCATCGCTGGGGAGGAATAAAAAGAATTCTTCAGTGCAGGAAGTCATTGTCCTCCACTGCTCCGCCTACTACGAGCCATATGTCTGAATACTACTGTCACAGCCCCAGTGGAGATTAATCACACCATTCATTTAAGAAGAGGTAAATGGAGCAGTGTCAAACACAGACACCCCCCTCCCCCGCAGTGTGTCCCCCGGGTCCCGATCTGGGTGTGTCAGATTAAATAGTTGGCTTTCATATCACAGCGGAGGAGGAATGACAGAACAAACACTCAGAGCGCAGGCAGGCATGCAGAAAGTGAGTGTTATGACACATTAACTTAAGTGTTCTTCACTGACACGAACAGCGGAAGAAGTGCTGCCAAGATGAAGTACAAAAGAGGCTTTTTTAATATGAATTTACATTCAAATCCAGGAATCAGTAACTACCTTTACTCAAGTACTGTGCAACTTTCAGGTACTTTTTCGTCATTACAGTATGTAGATTTTCTGCTACTTTATACTTCTACTCCACCACAGTTATCTGACGGCTACAGCTGCTGGTTACTAGCCTCTAAAATCTGATGCATCTACAGACTGAACAAGCAGAATATGAACCTGTTATAATCATCTCCACCTCAACCAGCATCATGGCACATCACAAGTACTTTTACTATTGGTATTTTATACCTTGTTCTGCATCAATTAAATCATGAATGCACTTGTGATGGAGTATTTCTACAGAGTGGTACTGCTCTTTTTTTAATGGTAAAGTAACAGATCTCAATGCTTCCTCCACCACTTTACCAGTCAGGTCCTCTTCAGTGCAGTGATGCTGTCCCAAACCTAAATCGTCATAACAACATAACTGTCACTGTTTCTCTAATTCCTTGTGTTCCAACAGAAGAACACATGAAAGTAGATTTTAGGAGGAATATAGGTGTTGACTAAACAACAAAAACATAATCTCAGTGATCAGCGTGTATCTTACTTTCTACTACTTTCCTGATGTCTTCACATCATGCAAAGAAACATGTCGAGCTGCAGGATCGTGTCATGCTGACCGTCCTCCTCCTGTGTTTTTGCCCAGGGGTCAGGCCACTGACCTGGCTGTGCTGATTTCCCGCATGCAGAAGAACGCAGACCTAGTGGAGAAGATTATCCTGCAAACAGAGGAGCTGCTGGTTTTGGTAAGAAGTCCACATACACCAGAACTGGAGCATGTGAGACTTGAACCAGATCATGAAAAGAAAGACTAGCTGGACTACATAAACACAGGCTTATTTTAGTATCTGAAAGCTGTGACGTGATCATCATAAAATCTCAGCAGTAAATGCTGAGCTAACAGATTTCATTGGGTGACATGTTGCCATAGTGGTGGAAGTCCAGGAAATGACAAACACACTGTTACCCTCCCTCGGCTCCTGTGTAGGACACTCATCGTAATGGAAAGAGTCTGCACCTGATCCACCAGAAGGTGAACTCGGACAACTTGGCGGAGGCTGAGAGGCTGCTGAAGCACCTCTTCATGGATGTGGATAAGTCCAAGAAGCTGCAGCACCCACAGGCTCTTGAGATAGAGAGAGAGTGAGTTTATTCTGAAGGGACACAGGCAAACACACAAACGCAGGCACACATGCCAACAGACACACCTAAAACTCGACATGTTACATACCATGAAGATATGCTGGCCAACAAAGTGCCATTTCCACATTCCTCTTAATTGCTCTCCACCCGTCTCCTCACCTGTGTCTGACATACCTCTGTGTCTCCCTTTGTCAGTGTGACAAATCTGCATGATCGCTGGGCAAAGAACTGCGCCATCTACAGGCAGCTGTATAACCAGATGCTAAATTTGGAGCCAACACAGAAGATCGACTGGGGTCCCCTGCTGGATGAAAAACTGGTGAGTTCGAGCTTTGAGTCTGTCTTTAGCAGCTAAGCATATTCATGGTCGTTAAGTTTGCGATGCTGTGATTTGCAGAAACAGCTAACCGAAGGTGCATACGGCCCAAACCTGGCTGATGTAGAGAAGCAGATTGCAGCACATAATATCCTGCACCAGTCGATCGAGGCCTACAACGCCCAGCTGCAGCCCAGCACCACCACGTCAGAGGTAGCTTCCACATCACATGCACACACTCTGCAGGACTACATGCAGGAAGAACCGCTTATCTTTTCCCTCTTTGTTCACAGGCGCAGTACGCCACCCTCAAGGAGAAATATGCTAAAGTTTTGGTAAGTTTTCTTTTTTCTTTTGTTGACTCTTAAACTTCCATGCGTGCAGTTTGGAGTTCAGTCAAGCTCAGTGGGGATTTATATATGTAACATGTATGCCTTGCGTGCGTTCTGCAGGAGAGCTCCCAGCAGAGACGCAGCCACTTGGCTTCTCTGTACGAGTACATGCAGAGCTGCACTAAGGAGCTGGTCTACCTGTCAAGTCAGCAGGAGAGGATCCTCCAGAGAGACTGGAGTGATCGCATGGTGGACCCCTCAGGCATCCGCATGGAGTATGAGGTGAGGGGACAGCTGCAGCATACGTCCTAATTTGGATGTCGTCAAAAGGCAGACGTGGCTACTGCTGTTAATTTCCTGGCTCTTTGTGTATTGTTGTGATCTGAGGGAGGTGCTGTGTGGAGAGACTTTTGGAATATTAAAATTTTTCTTAGTCAGCTGGTCTTCGAGCATACTCCTCTAGGGGCCAGATGCACCAGCTTGAGACCCAACTGGTGTAACCAGTATGGTACACAGTAACTGCTTAGCCGCCAGGAGAATCTAATTGGAATACTTGAAACATTTTCATTGTCTGCTTCCCACTTCATTTTGTTTCTGCTTGTGTACAGAAATTCAAAAATAATGGACTGCTAGCACATGAGAGGGAGATCAACCAGCTGCAGGAGGAAGGAGATCGTCTCGTTGCAAAGAAGCACCCCGGCAGCACAGCGATAATGGTGCATCTGTCAGCTCTGTCAGACAGTAGAAACTGAACGATCACTGTGCCCAACATGGTGGTTTGATGGTCAAATGAATGGAAGTGAATTGAATTGTTTTTGTCAGGCCCACAGAGACGCTGTGCAGTCTGAGTGGCAAGCCTTTCTCAACTTGTGTCTAGCACAGGAAACACACCTGGACAACACTGAAGACTACAAGAAGGTAAAAGGCCTCTGAATGCTCCGCACTATGGCTGACTGTGATCTTCTACTAAACCCACACATTCACTGAAGCTCATTGTTAAGAAGCGACTATTTGTTCAATGCAGTTCCAGCTGGATGCAGAGACGCTGTCCGAGTCCCTGGAGAGACTCACCTCCACTCTGGACCCAAAGTCTCTGGCCAAAAAGAGCAACCCCGAGGCCCTGCTGGCACTGGAGGTACGTCATGGTATCTGTGCAGCTGTAGAAAGTCAAAAATTCAAAAATCAATCAAAAATAATCTCATGTATTTAAATGTTAAAGAGGGATCAGTTAATACAAACAAAATAAAGGAGACTGACTGAAAAAATTAGACAAAAAGAAGAGCAGGAAGAAGGGGAGGCGCATGAGAGAAACATAGAATAAGGAGAATTTGGTTCCACATTGCACACAGTGAAGATGCATGGAAAGTGATCGCAAACAAAATCAATGCCATTTTTATTTGTGTTGTTTGCAGCCCTGATCAAATGATCAAAAACAAGGAAAAGGTGGTACAACAGCTGATCCAACCTTCAAATCAAACGCAAACTGTAGGCTAAAACTATGAATTATACCATGACAGCAGATTCCACAAGGGTCTTTTTCACGTCAGTCATCACAAAATGAACTCTTGCTATTATTCAAAAGGAATTTTTTTTTTACTTACTTTTCACAAAATTTTACACACAGCAACAACTGATCTTTCTATGCCATCAGCCTTGCTCACTCACCCTGATATCTCAGTGAGCCCGCCTCTTGTCTCTGGTGGTTGACGATGTATGCAGAGGATTATATCCTCGTTTGTTCGTGTTGCTTCTCTTCTAATCTAATAATTCCTTCAGGGAGAGGAGCCAGCAGTAAAGAGAAATGAGCAGTGTCTGGCTGCCCTCAAGGAGCTCAGCAGCAACGTTGTGCCTCTGAAGTTACGGCGAATGCAGCCCACCAAACCCACCACTGCAGTGGCCCTGTGTGACTGGGTAGGATGTGATCAGCAGTCATTTACAAGCTTTAGTATGAAGACATGGTAGACAGATTTTTGACAGGAAAGGCAAACATTACTGTTGTTATCGTCACGAGTTGATCATCGTCTCTGTCTGTTTTAGGAGACAGTGAAACGCGGTGATACGCTAAACCTGAAGTCCATCTCTGATAATAAAAACTGGGAGCTTCAGAACAGCAGTGGCAAGACCAGAACCCTCCCTGGGGTGTGTTTCATGATCCCACCGCCTGATGCTGAGGCCTTGGAGAAAGTAAACAGGTACAGTGTACAGACGCTTTAATTACATTGTTTTTTTATGTGATTACAACAGAGTCTGTGATGGATTCTAATGACACACTGTGTCTCTGTGTGTGTGTGTGCAGTCTGGACAGAGCACTGCGCGACCTGAAGAGCCGTAGATCTGCACTCATCACCTCCTTGAAGAAGCCCACCGTGGAGGTGGCTCGCCCTCAGAAGACAGGTGAGAAGAAAAACATTCTTACTGTTTTTCCTGGCTGTCAGACCACTAAAATATCTTTGAATGAAAATTTGAAGGTATCTAATTTTTCACTGTCGACTTACTGTCTTTGCTCCTCCTCAGCGACTGTACAAAGTGCTCCAGAGGATCCCAAAGCTGCAAAGTTAGCCAGCGAACTAGACAGGATCAACAGAGCTCTGGATCAGAGCGAAAAAGAAATCCTGGGTCGACTCAGAGCACCGCTAGACAACCGCAACCCCAAGCAAGACCAGCAGAACAGGCTGCAAGACCATGAGGTGAACATGAGCCACGTTATGCTTTAAAAATATGACCTAGTTTACAGTTTCTTTATTTATTTTCCAAAGGCTGTCCTCAGCTTGTTTGCATTTGTCTGCATTGTTGTGATTAGTACACTGATTTAACTGTGTTGCTCTCCAGAAATCTGCTCAGACTGTGAGAAAACTGGAGTCTGAGAAGTCTGCGGTCCAGAGAGAGATGGAGCCGATTCTGGCCAAGAAACCCCTGGGACCCATCACCTCCACCCTGCCCCCCAAACTCAGCTCTACCAACAAGAAGATTGATGACATCAACGAGCTTATTGGTGTTTATAATAAAAAGTAAGAAGATGACAATGAAGTTATAGCACGGTGCAGTATTTTTTTAAGACACTGTGTACACATTTTTCTCATTTTTTATTGAAATATTCAGAGTTCTGTTGTTGTCATTACCTTCTATGTTTCTCTCCTCTCAACTAGGGCTACAGCCTCCTTGTTCCTAGAGAAGCAGATGGAGAATGTGGACCGCATCGTCTCTGGGTTTGAGGAGAAGCTCACTAAAGAAGGTGCCATTCTTGATGAACCTAATGCACTCCAGAGTCGCAACAAGCAGCTGCAGGTATTCTACTTTATCACGCTGCCAACAAAGTCAAGTATTTAACAATTTTGGAAGTGTGCTCATATGAGGGAATCCACACCTTGTCGTATTTACCTCTCTTCTTTCTCCTAATGCCGAACAGGTCATGCGTAAGGATGTTGCCTCAAAAAAAGAAGAGCTGAATAAATTAGGCACAGACTTGGACCTGACAGAGCAAGCCTGCAGCCCTCTGCAGAAGAGCTTCAATGAATACTGTCCTGACATCCGCCGCCAAGAGAATGAGGTGAAAAAGCTGAAGAACCGTTACACGTTGGTCAATAATCAGCTCCAGGAAAGGTGAGTTAAAAAAGAGATTCATGCATTTTTGTAACTGTATGTGACTGTGTGTGTTTTTTTTCTCATCCTGACATGAGTTTTTTTTTTTAAATATTTCGCTGTAGGTCTGCTCTCATACAGGAAGCAACCAGTAAGAATCAAGATTTCCAGAATGCTGTTCACTCACTGGATTTCTTCTTGGTCAATTTGCCCAACAATGAAATCAAACCCACGGATGATGCGGCGCAGATAGCAGCCAAGGAGAACTCTCAAAAGGTGAGTCTTTACATATGTTAACCTGTCTCCAACTTCTATATACAAACTAACTCAAGACCGTTTCAACAAAGACGTAACACTGCTTTGTCTGATCGGCTGTGGTTTTTGGATTATGTGTATTGTTTAGAGAGTGATGGCGGATATCAAGAAGAAATCAGATGATTTAAACCGTGTCAAAGGTCTTTCCCGTGATCTTCAGAACGTCTTGAATGTGAGCTCAGAAAATACAATTATTCTTGTTTACCATTTGCAACTTAAATACAGTGATTAGGTATGCACTTCAAAATCATTAATCTGCCAGTGTTTAAATACATTTGCCTTTAGGCGTATGATGTGAAGTCAAACACGTACCGTGCCACTCTGAATGATGACGATGATGATAGTGATGACAATGATGATGAACCAATCCCAAAGAAATTTCAAACTTCAACTATGGCTCAAGCTGTACAGAGACAGGTAAAGTTATGGACAACCACCCGAGGACAACTAATCTGCTTTTTTTTCTGGAATTTCTACAATTTCCAAACTCATTTTGCCTTCTGCTTCGACTACAGGAGAAAAATCTGCTGAATCACTTCTCTGAGGTGTCTGCAAAGAACGACCAGCGACTCAACCAGTTGGGAACGATGAAGAACATCATGGCCAGGGTACGATATTACAGAATCAAAATAACATCTGCAATAATAATAATTAATAGTAGAATCATTCCTGACCTCAAAATTTTCTTGTCAGTTCTGAAGTAACCCTCTCTCTCCTATGTCCTTTAATTCATGCCCAGAATGAAGAGAAAGTTAGTCAGGTAGTTGTCAGTCAGCAGCTGCAGCTACAGAGCCAGATGAAGGACCTGGAGGAGAGTGATAGTCTGAAAAATGAATTGAATGAGGAGGTTGCCAGGCGCTTACATGCTGAGAAAGACCTGGAAACATACCGTAAGAGGTTTGTGTCTCTGAAGAGCAGGAGAGGAGTGGAGAGGTTGGAGGAGAAGGAGGTGGTGCAATACTACCGTGACCCCAAGTTGGAGGCGGAACTACGGTCCCTGAAAAATCTGATCCAGGATGAAGCTTTTAAGAGATCGAGAACCCATTCAGAGATAGACATTTTCAATGAGAAGATCATCAAAATGGAATTAGAGTTGACCAGAACCGAACCTAAACTGGTGACCAAGGTCCTGACTGAATATGAGAGAGACCCGCAGCTTGACAAAGAAGCCGCCAAGATAAGAGAGGAGATGCGCAGGTTAAGACTAGAGCAGCAAACGAAAGATACTGAGGCACTTCAAGTAAAAACTGAACTCACAGCTTTATCTCAGCGGAAACCCAAAATCAGGGAAAAGGTTGTTAAGAAAGAAGTGGTGAGGCTCGAAAAGGATCCAGAGATGCTGAAAGCTGTTCTCATGTTCCAGGGTGACATTGCAGCAGAGGAATCCCACTGCAAGTCGCTAAACGATGCCATTTTTGATACAAGGAGCCAGATAAACACACTAGAGAGGGTAATACCCACTATCCAACCTAAGATAGTCACCAAAGTGGTGAAGCAAGTGCAGAAAGATCCAGAAACATGTGAAGAGTCAAAGAAACTACGAATCGCCTTGAAGGAGGAGCAAGATGAGAACACTGTCTTGATGAAGGACCTGAGCACCTTTCAGCTACGCTATGGTGAAGTGGAGAAGCTCAGGCCGAAAGTTGAGGTCAAAGAGATCATCAATGAGATCTACAGAGTTGATCCTGAGACAGAAATTGAGCTGGTGCGCCTGAGGAAAGAGCTGCAGGAATCAACCCGAAACCGCACAGACTTGGAGAAAGAGATCAACACGGTGATAGCAACTCTGACTACACTGCGTGCTCAGAAACCCAAAGTGGAGTACAAGGAGGTGACCCAGGAGGTGATAAAGCAAGAGAAAAGCCCAGAAGTTGTCAGGGAATTGCAAAGGCTAAACAACCAAGTTTCCCGTCTGCAAGTTAACTGTGACAGCACCTCAGAGCTGCTGACCCACCTGCGTAAAGAAAGAGACGAGCTGAAAGCTGAAAAATCCAAGGTGGAGATTAAGTTAGTCAATAAAGAGCTCATCAAATATGAGAACGATCCTCTCCTTGAGAAGGAGGCTGACAGACTAAGGAGGAATGTCAGAGAAGAGATTAGCCAACGGCGCAGTGTGGAGGAGTGTCTCTTTGACCTCCAGAACCAGTACATTGTCCTTGAAAGGCAGAAGCCCGAAGAGAAGATTGTAATGCAGGAAGTGGTGCGTCTTCAGAAGGACCCCAAGCAAATCCTGGAGCATGAGAAGCTGAACAGGAACCTGGATGATGAAATGAAAACCCGTAGAAAGCTTGAATTGGAGGTCAGACAGCTCAGAGCCCTGGTTGAAGAAAAAGAGAGCACCCTGGCTCAGGTGGATGATCGTCAGAAGAGGATTCTAGTAGAGTCAGAGCTCAGGCAGATCAAATCTCGCATTCTTGAACTTGAAAATGCTCCACCGCCCGTTGAGGAAAAGATCATCATCGAAGAGGTCCTGAAAGTGGAGAGGGACCCGAAGCTGGAAACACTTACTGATGGTATCCGTGTTGACTTGGACGCTGAGAGCACCAATATCAATCGTCTAGAGAGAGAGGTACGCAACCTGAAGCTCAAGTTGGAAATTCTGCAAAAGGAGAAGTCAGCTGAGAAGGTTGTGTACAGAGAAGTTGTTCGTGTAGAGAAAGACCCCGCAGTGGAGGCTGAAAGGGAACATCTAAGAGAGCTAGTAACGCATGAGAGAAATCTCAGGCGTGACCAGGAGGATAAACTTCAGAGCATCAACATCAAAATCAGCCATCTGCACACATCAAAGTCCGTGACCTCTCAGGAGGAGGCCACTCTCATCTCTGACAGAGATGCTCTGCAGAGAGAGAAGGAGGATCTCCTCAGACAGCTCAAAATGCTCGAGTCTCAGAGACAGAGCATCAGCATAACCTTCCAGCAACAGTCCAGGCTGATGAGTGAGAGAAACCAGATGGCACGGCAGAGGAGTCTTAAAACATCCTCTGAAACACAACGACTGGAGAAAGAAATCCTCAACGAAAAAGACAAAATACACCAGAAAGACACAATCATCATGGAGCTGCAGAACAACATTAAAAAAGAAGACCACTCAGAAACTCAGACCAGAGAGACAAATCTTTCCACAAAGATCACCATCATGGATCCAGAAACTGGGAAAGACATGTCTCCCTATGATGCCTACTTGCAGGGGCTAATTGATCGCAACCACTACATTCGCCTGTCAGAGTTAGAGTGCGACTGGGAGGAAATCACTTCAACGGGTCCAGACGGAGATACAACAATTCTACAGGATCGCAAAAGTGGGAAGCAATACTCTGTCAAGGATGCTCTGAAGGATGGTCGTTTGACCCAATATGACCTGATGCGCTACAGGGATGGAAAAATGCACATTTCTGAGTTTGCTCTAATTGTTGTAGGAGAAGCCAAAAAGCCCCCCATTCCTCCAATAGCAACCCCAAGATCGCCCACCAAACCCACCCCGATCTCTCCTTTGAACTCCATGCAACCCTCCCTAAGGTCCTCCTACACCAACCTCAACACTCAGCATAGTGGCAGTTTGAACAACCTCAGTGCTTCAGCTGGTGATGAGCATTTCCCCATCTCTGGTATTTTTGACACCACCACTGAGAGCCGCATGTCTGTGAGAAGTGCCCTGACCCGCAAACTCATTGACACTGACACAGCCCTTAAGCTGCTCGAGGCACAAGCAGCCTCCGGTGGAATCGTTGATCTTAACAAAAAGGACAAACTATCTGTCCACAAGGCAGCTGAACATGGTTTGATTGAAACAAGTCACATGTACAAGCTTCTGAATGCCCAGAAGGCCTTCACTGGAGTTGAGGATCCATTGACCAAACAGCGTCTCGCGGTGGAACAGGCAGCAAAGAAAGGGTACATGCCCCATGACAGTGCCACGAGGTACATGGAGGCACAGTATCTGACTGGTGGGCTGGTGGATCCCTCTAGAGCAGGCCGCCTCAGTCTTCAAGAAGCTCTCGCCGCCAATGTGATTGACAGCGCAACTGTTGCTAAGCTGCAAGATGAGGCTTCCTTCACAAAAGAGCTGGTAGACCCCATCACTAAAGAGAAGATATCATACAAGCAGGCGATGGATCGTTGTAAGAAAGACATCAGCACGGGGCTCCTGCTGCTTCCTGTAGCTTCCACTGACGCCTCAAATGCCCCGTCATACTCAAACTATCGGTTCAGTTCCTCCCACGGCAAAGTCTAGATGTGAAGTTTAAGATGTACTGTGTTATATTTGCTGCAGCCATTGGTGCTGAGGGTGTATGCTAAGGGATATGTGTAAAGATAAAAAACAATATGTTCATACACTTTCTGAAAACACTGGAAAAAACATTTTTGGTGAAACTGTACATGTGGGTCTGGTACTTTCAGTGCTGTTTTGGGGTCTGCTGTAAAAATGAGGGTAATGTTTGGTTTTTTTTATGGTAAATTGTTTTTTCAGCACTCTCATGCTAAATCCTTCATACACTAAGTGCTTATTAAACTCTATAAGCCTCACCGTCATTTTTCTGTCGTGTTATTTAAAATAGTAAGAGATGATTCATATATTCAATATTATTTGAGTCAATTTAATTCATAAATTAAATTTGTAGTATAATTATGTTGATTATCATATGGTGGTCTTCACTTTAACCTCTGCTTTTCAGCATTGCCGACAGCTCAGGTTGTCAGTCCACCACTTTAGTCCAAACTGAAATATCTAGACAACTCACGGATGAATTTCTGTGAAATTAATAACAAATGTAACAATGCTACAACACTAAACTAAAATGTTGGAGACGCAAACCATTGCACCTGAAATTAATCAATATTAATTTGGGGGATGGACAACTTATGACAGATATCTTCCCATTTCCAGAAAGAACTTTCTCCACAAGACAGTGAATCATCTACTGTATCTAATACTTTATCTCATGGCAACGCGGCTGTACTTAATATACAATGCTCGTAAACACCAACAAGTCATGTGCCTGGAAATGATGGATTAAGGATACAGATTAAATATGACTCACATACAAGCATGTAGTGTGTTAAGGTTAACAAGGTCAAAATCACGGGCCTGAGGCACGTGTCAGGACCAGGACCCACCAGGTTTATGTCGTGCCAGAGTCCACGACCAAGTCAGCAGGTATATCTATCAGCAAATAAACAGTGTAGAAACTGGTTTGCCTTAGTGTGACTCACAACAAATGTCAACATAGGCCTGAATTCCTCTTTTCCTGGCAAGGGTTGAAAGGTGACCCACAGTAGTGGAGGTTACAGTAAATGATGTTGGTGTGGGAATATGCTGCGTCTCTGCTGGGATGTCTGCCTGCCAGATTACCCGGTGACTGAAAGGACTTTGTAGGATTACTGTACATGAGCCTGTCTAGAGGCTGAAGTGGCCCCACTCTGTGTCTGGGGGGTAGACCACAATGCTCCAATGACAAAACCAGCTTACAGTGTGTACTTTCAGCCTCATATTGCTGTCTTTCTTTTTCTTTCTTGTGTTTCATACCTAGATTTTTTTTTTTTTTGGCAGCAAAGTGTCTGGAATCAAATTCTGGATTCTGGGATGTTTCTTTTTCTCCAGTTTCCATCAATGGTGCAGTGACCTATGTGCATTTGTGATGACTGCCTTCCTAGTGAAAGCCTTCTGAATACGGCAGCATCACATACAGTTCATGGAAACACAAATAGCACATTTGCACTGACTGGGCCACTGCCTGAGTGATGTACGTGGCAATTGGCAGGTCCTTTTTGTTTTGCTGGATTATTGTCATTATAATACGATTGTAGCACTGATGGTTTCAGCCATGACATTTGCACATTTGCCTCTTACTCACCCTGTTTATGAATGGCGGTAACGAAGCCCCCTGTACACCTGCCCTGCAATCATGTCAATACCATATCAGCCAGTATTTAAAGCACTCTTTTTTCAGTGAGCACTGTGCTGTATTTTCACACATCAACAGCAAGAGCAGTACAATTTCCAGTGATGAAGTGAGTCAGGCAATCACTTGATTATTGCTGCTGGAAATTGATTATCTATACAAACATACATAAAGGCACATGGACATGAAGACAAAAATTATGATAACCACATCAGTCCAAAGCATCTTCATTCATGCACTGACCAACTCCTGACAATCAAAATGCATTTAGTTTCCTCATTGCTCTTCATAGGCTGAGTGACCCTCTGCCAGAGGGAGAAAACTCCAGAGCAGCTCAGACTTCACCAACAGCCAACTGTGCAAAGATGCCATCTGGCTGCATCAGCTTGAAACCAATCATGCTTCAAGCCATCTTCATTCTGCAGATTCATGTCTGTACTAGAAGATGTCACTTCATTCTTTAACAGCGAAATGAACCTCCACAAAGTCCACTTTGCCAGTGCGACAAAAACAGGACTCCGCCTGAAAGAGTTCAGATTCCTGAGAGAAAAAGTATCGTTGCATTGCAAATGTGCTCTGGGCAAATGTCTAAATGCCCCTGATCAGCATCCTGCTCTGAGATCCTTATCTGACAGTGTGTGTTTGGTTGTGTCATACATCATGATACCAGCCTGGTGGCATCAGTGTAAGATGTTGTGAAATGTTCTCAGTTCATTTTTCACTTTCAACTTTAATCTGAGTTTCAGAGAGACTCTCACCGTCACTTGATAGGTTACACTCTCAGCATTGTGCCAGAGGTTTCTTCCTTTTGACTTTTAACTGCTGGCAATATGAAAGTATTTGCATCAGACATCTCTGCCTTGCTCCCTGTGCGCTGATGCTTAATGAAGTTGTGGGTCATTTTTGAGGTGACCACTAAGTTTGTCCTTCAGAGGAGCATGAGACGCTCACCCTGTCACGTTAGTGGATTAGATGTGAGGCGGTGACTGTGTATGGATTAAAGCTCCATTCAAGAGCATAAAGCTTCACAATGGCTGGCCTGAGTCTCTAGGTAGAGTTCAGAGAGAAGTGAACATACTGACATAAAGACAGAGACATTGCAGTCTAGGAACCTCTCATTATAAATAACAGTGATAATGAGGTAGTTTGTGTTAAAAATGTGATATGTCTTTGAGAGGACAAATCAAAAATATTAATTTTTCATCTTATAAAACAGTATAAAACATTTTATTGACATCATGATACTGAAACACACATACGATATGAAATAAACACATCACAATACAAAGTCCCATCTCATCAAAATCTACAGTATACCTGTTGGTCTAAATAAGGTCATTGCATCCGCAGACTAACAGATGAGTGGATCCCCTTCTAAATCCTCCGACCTTTACAGCAGCTAAAGCCCCCTAATGGAGCTGGAGGAGCTGCGGTTGAGCGGCTAAAGCCTGGTCGCTGACGTCAGCCCATAGTTGTGAGAAGCCCAGAAAGGTGCTCAGCAGGAGGCATCTTACTGTACAACAGTGACTCCAAATGTCTACCACAAATGCAACACACCATCAAAGTAGCCCCAGTTACAGAGTTGTTCTAATAGTTCAGCGCACTACTCTACTCCTCTGACAGGTGAGTGACGACCACAGAACAGAGTCTAACAAAATAAACTTGAATCACATTACACAGTATAGTACATTCTTGTTTTTATTGTACACAGTAAGAGAATTTCACACAAGAAAAACTGGCATTAAAAAGTCCAACAAAACAGAAAAAACAGCCACTGAAAACTGACAAACCCCTGACATGTCCTACAGAGTACAACACTGAGTTTAAATCAAAGACAACCTCTGCAGCTCTGTCATCTCATTGACATGTCATACGTGTTCATCAGTCTTTGTCAGCGGCAGAGTCAAAGGATGCTGAGGGAAACGGATGGCTTCGCTGTTGCGCCGCATGTATGCGTGGCCGCTGATGGGGTACCACATCTCTGTGAAGGTCAGGTTGGCCACGGTGATGGCGCAGCGCCCCAGAACCTTGAAGCCTGACTTGCGGTAGAAAGGAACAAGGAAGTCTTCGCACATCAGCATCGCTCGGCGCACGTTGGGCAGGCAGCGGAGATATTGCAGGTAACGCCACATCAGAATGGGACCTTTGCCCTGCTGCCTGAAGGTGCGGTGGACAGCGAGGACGTGGATGTGGACGGTGGAGCCGCAGGGCTTGTGGAGAGTCAGTGCTTCCTGGAGCAAAGAGATCATAATTACTGATATGTACGAATATGCTTTAAAGAAGTACGCGATGAACTGTAAAAGGTTCAGGATGTCTTACTGTAGTGAGTCTCTCCTGGTCCCAGAGGGAGCCGATGATAAAAGCCACCAGCCGGCCCTCCTCAAACCAGCCCATGGACAGCTCTGGACACAGGGTGAGGAAATGACGCACCTCATCCAGGTGGAGTGGACACTCACCTGACACCGAGATAAAAGCTGAGCGAGAGAGAGAGAGAGAGAGAGAGAGAGAGAGAGAGAGAGAGAGAGAGAGAGAGAGAGAGATTGGAGTGCGCAAAAATGGTTTGGCACTACTTTTACGCACACCAAAGGCGGCGCAAACAACAACAAAACAAAGTTAACTGTGCGCTGAGTGTCGAAGATAGACTTAACACAGCCTCTTTAAAATGAGAGTAAAAAAGAATATCAGTGATTGCACTGGATGCAAAAAGGGAAATCGATCTATTGATGCCACACATGGTTTTACGCAAAGCCCTCTATCGGCGTAATGCTCATTTTCACTCAGCAAAACTTCAGAGCGGATTTGTCCTTCACCAGAGCGAATTTCTGCCTCAACACTAAATGGTAAGGTGGGTCACTCACCTTCTCGCTCGATTTCGAAGACACTTATGGCATCTTGCGTGTTGAGCGGCCGCACTTCGCTCGCGGGGAGCGTGTGTCTCCTCTGGATACCGGGCGAGACGGAAGGTGTTGGCTGCATTGGTTTGATGAAAAACTGCGCGCCAACAACAGACATCCTACGATTTTATACTCTCCCCCCAAAACCGTCTTCTTCTTCTTCCTCTCCTCTCCCGCTCCGTAGGATCACTTCTGTCAGGCCCTACGAGGACAACAGGCTGGTTTGTGTCCGTATTTATAGGACAGCTTTGCCGGCTGTGATTCACCAGCTAATTTGCATTTGAATATTTGATGTCAGTGAATGAATGAAGGTCACATCTCTGTAGGGCAATTAAATGAACCCAACAATTAACTGTGTGGATTTTCTGCCCTTTGGTTTTTGTCTTTAAAACAAATCGACAGATAATGACAAACGATTCGCTGTGAATAACCACCTCCGGCCTATTTATAGCAGGTTTGCGTCAGCGGCAGTTTTTAAAAGTTTGATTTGGTAAAGTGCCACTAAAATGTTCAGAATAACTTCATTACTTCATAACTATCATTTCAAGACATCTCAAGCAACTGGTCAGTAAGTGAAATGTGCATCTGTGCAATTAAGTGGCACAGCTTTTAAAATTCTGATGACTGTTTTCCAACATAAATAAATCAATTCTGAAAAAAAATGGAACCACGCGCTCCCCCCCGCCACACTCTGGTGCCACCTTTCCAACACATAAGCAGGCCGCAGTGATACTTACCGGAGGTTGCTGACGCCTGTGTGACTGAGGTTCCGCGCACCGAGCAGTTCTCCTTCTCCGTCTCACCGCGACAGACGTCTCTCTTCATTATGAAGTGATTATTACTATGAGTCACATGATGAAGGATTACAGAAGTTGTTTCCACAACTCGGCGCATTACCGACCCTTTATCTCCTCCTCTCTGACAGAGTTAAGGCGTTCATTTCACTCTGTGTTTTGGAGAAAGTGACTAATAAATAGCCACAGGGCCTGGATTTGAAGCAAGATTACAGTGATTTTATGTGCATCAGTTTTGAAAGAAGATCCTTTAAATAAGAGTATCAAAGCATAACTCCAAGTCAAAAGTCCTGCATTTAAAATCCCACTTGAGTATATTATGAAGATGAAAGAAGAGAAATTCTGATAAAATTGCCGGGGGGGGTCCTCATATTTGCTATATTTTTGGTGAAATGTGATTTAAAGCCTCATTTGGACACTGATTTTTACAAGGTGTCACCAGCCAAAAAGGTTGAGTTAATCTTGAACAATTAATTGTGTTCTTAAAGTTTCTTTTATCATAAACTCTTCATCTTAAATAAATGTAGCTGAGGAAAAACTACAACACTTCATCTTAAAATAATTAGCAGGTAACGAATATGAAGATTTGTTCAAATTATCTTCTGATGGATCAGCTTCTAAAGAGGGCGACAACAGGAGAGAAAAAGAGGAGCGGTACAAGCAACCTGAGAATGAAGAGGCGTTTCTTCAGAGACTCGGGGAACCTGGTGGCTTGGAGGTTCATCCAAGAATCACACCATGAAGCAGCATCCTCCCCAGGCTGATTCTTCGGTCCCCATTCTTTGGCAAAATGCCCAAAGGCATGATTGCAAATAAAATGTGTGTGATTGCTGTTATGCTGATTGGCATCATTTTCCCCCTAAGTTTGAAAATACATGACATCACTGATGTGATGACTGTAAAATCAAAAATGGCATCATCATGAACTGATGCACAGTTGATCAATGTGCAATCCACTTTGTACATTTTGAATGGAGTTTCTAACAGTTTCCTCTAACAGGTGACTTACAGTATAAATGAGTATGAGTATGATTAGTGAGTGGACTGGGCTCCATTGACTTTAATGCATTATATAGCTCCTAATGACTCATAAACTGTACGTGTCGTGATAATGAGCATTGGTACAGTTGATCGATGTGCAATATTGAGCATTTTGGTACTTGTTTGACTTGAATGGAGTTTGTATTGTGCACAATAGCAGAGATATAAATACAGTTGATGTTTACTGGACTGTTTTTAAATCTTAGTAACTCAAAAAGTATAAAAGTTATCAATAAGAAAAGTCATAGCACCCATCTACAAAGAATCCCGCACGGTTTCAACACATCAATCATTGTGGTGACATAAAAGCTGGAGCTGGACAAAAAAAAAAATCCCCACCAATATCTTATTACATATGCAAATTTATGAATACTTTATGAAAATACCTTCATGAAATTAGGCATGGTTCAATATATGAACAGTATATGGAGCATAAATGGGTTTGGAGTTTTGAGAGTGAACGAAGGCACAGAAGAAGAAGAAGAAGAAGAAGAAGAAGAGGAAGAAGAAGAGGAAGAAGAAGTAAGCAAAAGAACATGCATGTGGTTGCTGCTTTCAGCACTCACATCAAATAATTACAAGTCAACACTGACCTACTGTCAAACATCTGAGAAACCAATACTGTCAAAAGAGCAACGTTTTGTAGCACTGAGGCAACAAGGCAGCTTACAGTCACATTTCTAGATTCATATGCAAGCAAACAATCCTAGCATAGGATTGGAAAAATACTATTTAGTTACAGTTCAACTAATATAACTAAACTGATTCATATGACGGACAAACTGTCGATTGATGGAAAAGTCAAGAGGGTTGTGTCTCTCATCACGATCTGTTCCTTTCAAATATTGCAATGCTATTACTGTAGCATTTGGAAGCATTTTAAACAGCTAAATACTGGTCCAGCGGAGGATAATGATCATCCAGACAGGTGTGCACTGAGAAGGTTTACATGTTTCTAACGTGTGCACGAATGGATTAGGAATTTCTGTGCATTTGTGAAGAAAAGCACTTCTATCTGTGATGCAGTTTATCTCCCATTCAGCTTAGTGAAGTCGTCTATACTGGAAGTTGCGATTAAACGGCCCTGCAGCTCGACAAGGAGGGGTAAGGCAGAGTAGTGCTTCTTACAACCTTAAGTAGGGTGATAAAGAGAGCGTTGGGGGTCCAACTGCTGGTGTCTGCTAGGGTTTAGGGTTCAGAAGTAAGGTCAGGAATATACTGGGCTTTCTTGCTTAGATCATGCTGTGTGTGCATTTGGAGAGAATCATCTATCCAGAGATGGGCTAGAGGGGCAAGAAGAGGATCCCTATTCAAGCTGGGAGGGTCTAAGTATTTCTTGTTGTGGCTGAGAGGTGATACGTAGATGGGAGAGCAAAAGTTAAGGCCTTTTCTCTTCTACTCCGGCTGAGGCGCTGGTGTCTCATTGGCATTGTTGTCAGTGATCTTGTTTTCCAGCTCATCGTCCGACAGGAGGTCCAAGGAAGTTCCCTCCACCTGAAGCGGACGTCTGCCTGAGCGACTGGAGGAGAAGCTGATGGGGCCGCCACGCCTGCAGGAGGAAGAGGAGCAGAGGTATTTGATCAGAGGCGCAATTGCCTAGAAAGATTACTCTGCAGCCTGTTTCATGGCTGCCGGCTGAAGCGCTCTCGCTCAATACTGGACCACTTGGATGAAATACTGACGGCACCAAGTTGTCACAAAAATAGACATACATGATTATAGCTGTCTTAAAACGCCTGACTGAATTCATTCGCCTACCACACCGTACCTGAGGCGGTTCTTGAGCGTGTGAACCTCGCGGCTCAGACCCTCGCTGGCCTCAGTGGCGTCGTCCAGCTCCCTCTGAAGTTTCCTGCGTGAGGCGTTGGCCCTCGTGGCCTCCTCCTCGGCCTCCTCCAGCTGACGCTTCAGCTGCTTCATACGAGAGTTGGCCTTTTCCACCTGCACACACACACACACACACACACAAAGAGAAAAGATACATCACAAAGTAATACTAATACGGGATTCTGGTCTGGATTGTAGAAAGATAGAGGATGATTGTCATGTGGGGCTAAACAGCTGATGGGTGACGGCAGCAAAAATAACAGCCCATCACAGCAGTGTTCATGTCAACAGTGTCTGACATACTTGTTCTTTAAACTGGTCGGCATGGCGACGCTCATCCTCCACTTGCATACAGATTTCTTTCAGCTTCTTCTCGGTCCTTCTCACCATCTTGTTGGCTGCTGCTCGCTCCCTTCAACGGAGAACAAGTGAAGTTTAGAGAAACAAAGCAAGATTTAGCATTTAGCAAGATTTAGCCAGCCCTGAACACAATTTTGATCTCATTTATTAGTCTAGTTTGCAGTTTTCTGAACAGTCTGACACAAATAATATAGATTTATTTTGATCAAGGCGACGATTGTCGAATTCTCACTTGGCCTCCTGCTCCAGCTGTTCCTCCAGCTGTGCTATCTTGGCCTCCAGGGCAGTGATGGAGGCCTTGAACCTGCTCTTCACAGAACCCTCCAGCTCCCCCAGCTTGGCCCGCAGCTCCTTGTTTTGACGCTCCAATTGCTGGCGAGCGTTTTCGCTCTTCTGGGCTGTGCTGCGCTCCGAACTCAACTCTGTGGTCAGAGTGTCCACCTGAGGGACAGAGAGAGCAAGGAAAGTGGGAGATGGAGTGAAGGGCCGCATTTCTGAAGATCCTATGTAATATGTGGGAAATTCATGTGATGTATTTTGCACACGTGAATCAAGATCTGTTAGTCCAATGAAAACAGGGATGCTCATTAAAGATGTCTGTGAGTTATGCCACCTCTCAGCACGTTTCCAACACCACACCACACCTGCATAGTTGTCTTCCTGAAGCGGTCGTTTAGCAGCTCCATGTTACCCTGCTCCTCTTCCAGCTCCTCCTCCAGTTGAGCAATGCGAGCCTCCAGCCTCCTTTTCTCATCCATAAGAGCAGACCTGACGCAGGAACAGATGAAAAATGTGTCTCTGTTCATCATCTCTATGTGTTGACAAAGATGACCCTGCAAATACTTTAGGTACGACCCAGATTCCCCCAGAAGGAGATGCATCTGTCGACAGGTGTGTGGTCAAGCGGGTGAGGGCAACGTACTTTCCAGAGGTGCTGTTAGAGATTTCGTCTTGCAGCTCATCCCGTTCCTGCTCTGCGTGGCGCCGGCCCCTTTCAGATGCTGCCAGGTCCTGCAGAGGAAGGTCAAAGGTGAAATGCAGGTTATAGCACTTCCAATGTTGAGAGGAGGCACTATACATAAATATACAGTAAAAACAATAAATCCATAAACCACAAGTCAACACCTTCCAACCCAAACTATGCACACTGTAACAACTTAACACAACAAAGAAGAGAAAGTGAACAGCAGCACCATCCCACTGTCCTGTACCTCATGCAGCTGTACAATCTCAGCCTCCAGACTCTTGAGTTTCTTCTCATTTTCCTTGGATATGGCAAAAATATCATCTCTAGAAGCTCTGGCATCTTCCAGCTCCCGCTGGTAGTCCTTCATTTGAGCCTGAAGAGGAAAACATGTTGCTGAGAATGGCTGCTTACTGCAGTTAAGTGTATCTGATTCAAGAATAAGTACTAAATCAGTACCTGTAACTTGCGCAGCTGTTTGATGGCTTCGTCTCGAGCCTTGTTGGCTCCCTCTATGTGACTTTCTATATCCTTCAGATCCATCTCCAGCTTCTTTTTAGCAGCTACAGCCAAACCTCTCTGCTTCCTCTCATCCTCCAACTCCGCCTCCATCTCTCGCACCTGATTGGGAAGAAGTACAAAGTGTTAGTACGGTGGGATTAAACTGCTGATCAACTGCTTTCGTGTAACAGCATCTGTTATTCTGTACCTGTTTGACCAGGGCTCTCTTCTTCTCATCGTTCTGGTCGTCCCGGCCCTGAAGGTCTCTCTCATACTGGGCCTTCATGGCCTGCATGTTGACCTCCAGACGCAGCTTGGCGTCCTCTGTGGCCTGCAGCTCATCCTCCAGCTCCTCCAGCTGAGTCTTCATCTCCTCCAGTTGCTGCTCCAGAGTACGCTTGGACTTCTCCAGCTCGTGGACCTGTCAGGGAGGAGACAAATAAAGGATGATTGGTGAATCTACTGCTCCACTGTCATAGCAAATCATACCTGCTTTTTTGGGCACTCACATTCTTGCCCACGTCATCCTTAGAGCTCATCAGATCTTCCATTTCAGCACGAAGCTGCTTGTTAATCCTCTCCAGCTCCTCTTTGGCCTCCAGCGCCTCATCCAGAGCTCTGGTCATGGACAGAGCTTTGGTCTCCTTCTCCCTGGCCTCAGCTTCGGCACGGTCACGCTCTTCAGCGTAACGAGCCGAGATGCTCTTCTCCTCAGCGAGCAACTACAGAGGAGGATTCAACGTTTTAGCAGAATCGTATTTGGAATTTGTAAGAATGGTATTGAAAGGAATGATGTAAAGTTAAGCTAAACTGTGAAGCTAGTAGATTAAATTGTATTATTTAAAAATAGATCTTCGACAACCTTTTAAATTCAGTCCAATAAAGTGCGTTCTCACCTGGTCAAACTTCTTCTGCTTCTTCTCCAGGTTGGAGACGATCTGCCTCTGGTGATCCAAGTCTACAGTTAGATCATCCAGCTCCTGCTGCAGACGAGTCTTTGTCTTCTCCATCTTCTCAAAGCCGATGGTCTTCTCCTCCAGGCGCTGGCTGGTCAGCTCCAGGTCCTTCTGCAGCTTCTTCTTCGTCTCTTCTAGGGCGTCTATTGTTCCAACATCATCCTCGAGCTTCTTCTTGCTGTCTGACAGCTATGAACAAAAAAGTAATAAAATTCAGAACACAAATTAACTTAAGTATTATCTGAACATTGTTTCTCGTGCCAGAGACCACATGTCCTACCTGAGCCTGCAGGGTCAAAATCTGTTTCTCCAGATTCTTGCGTGCCTCCTCCTCCTCCTCCTGCTGCTCCTGCAGAGTGTTCTTCTCCTCCTCCAGCTGCCGTATACGACTGCTGAGGTTTAGCTTCTGACGAGTCTCCTCCTGGAGCAACTCCTAAGTGAAAATGAACATTTGTCCAGTTAGTTTAATAGAAAGGTTGAGTTAAATGTGGATTGATGCTTAATGCTGAGTCGTCACCTGTGTGTCTTGAAGCTGACTGTCCAGTCCAGTGACATCTTTGGCTGTCTTGATAACCTTCCTCTCTGCGTCTTCCAGCATGGCAGACACGTTGTCCAACTCAGTCTGTATAGAGAGGTACCACACTAGGTTATCAATGTATTTACAAAATGTCTTTGTAAAACACTAATAAAAATGTGATTTCATCAGGAATCTATTATTAAGCAATCATAATAGCTGATGTAAATTCGCCAGTGTTTTAATGTTAAATAGTTTAAATAACATAAAAATGAATCTGAATCAAGCTGTTATTTATTTTACATGTGGCTGATTCCACACATCAGATCGCAGGTGTCTGAATCTCCGGCCCTCACCTGCAGTTTGTGTGTGCGGTCGGACAGTTCTCCTTTGGACCTCTCTCCCTCAGTGACCCTGGCCATCAACTCCTGCAGCTGAGCCTCCAGTTTCTTCCTCTTGTGTTCAGACTCCGTCTTTGCCTGTTGCAGGCACTTGACCTCATTGGCCAGCTCCTTGTTGGCACTCTCCTGGCTCTGCTTGGTCTTCTCCAGGTTGGCCTTGAACTTCACATAATCAACAGCGAACATTAGTGTGGTCTGATAATGAAGTGATGCCACTTTCTCTGTGATAATCTTGTGATATTAGATTGTAGACTGTGGCGAGAGCTGTGTTACCCTCTTGGCTTGTTCCAGCTGTTCAGACAGCTCTTCCAAGACAGTGGCATGCCTCTGCCTCATCTCCTGGATCTGAGATTCATGATTTTTAGTCTCGTCATCAATGGCCTTCTTTAGCTCTGCAACCTCCTGTTCACGCTTGGTCCTACAGAGAACAGGGTCACAGAAAAGTTGAAACTTCCCTGTTGACATAATAATAATATCATTGACTAAATGCCCCTCTGTCTATGGTATAAATGTAAAACGCAGAGTACAGTACCTAAGCTCCTGCTGGGCAGCGGTTGTGTCTAGGGTGTCCTCCAGTTCAGTCTTAAGGGCCTCAAGCTCCTCACTCAAGTCCCTCTTGAGTTTCTCAGCCTTGTTTCTAGCCAGTTTCTCTGAATCAAGGTCCTCCTGCAGCTCAGACAGCTGGGCCTGCAGCTCCCTCACCTGTTTCAGAGCATTGTTCTTCTGGCTAACCTCGTCTTCACCCCTGTGAACCATCGAGCACAGTGAAGAACATGCCTCAGAAACTCAGGTGGAGAGTAGGTACAATATTGTGACTGTGATGGAATGATACTGAACTCTGCTGCATAAAGAGTCCACTGGGTGGCAGCATTTGTAACAATTACTTCCTAGACTGCACGCACGCACACACACACACACACACACACACACACACACACACACACACACACAAAAATGACAACAAATCTTAAAGACAAGTGTTTCATAAGGCTTTTCGAGGCGATGCCTACAGTTTTCTTTTGACAGACACTCTTAAATGAGCCATATGTTGTTAAGGCCAATGAATACCTCACAAATTACATGCACACCAAAGATACAGTCACACATCACAAACACATTCCAATGCAGTGAGAATCAGTGAATAAATACAGGCAGCATGTCAGAGGGAAGCACAACAATAAGTAAGAGCTCAGAGGCTTTTTTACGAGACGATAAGATCACTGCTGTACACTTGTCTGTGTAATCAGTCCAGTGAAATGCAGCATATAAAATGACAGGTGGGAATCTATCTTGCAAAGGTGTTTAGTATGATGACTGTTCTGTATAGCTATGTAGCACTTATCTCAGACCGCCTCACATCATGAAGCAGAATCTGAATGACTCAATATGTCAGGCTCTAAAAGCCAGATTTAGCTCACATAAAGTTATGCAATACTTTGTTGGTGAACTGATTTCACTATTACGGAGGTTTGGTGTTTCCACTCTTTTCTACGGTGGTCTCGCTTTCTCCTACCTAGCCTGCATCATCTGCTGCTCGTCTTCCTTCTTGGCCAGCTGACCCTTCATCTCCTCTATCTGGACCTGGAGCTCGGCTATCTGGTCCTGGAAGTCCGACGTCTCCCCATCCAGCTTCCTCTTAGCCTTCTCCAGCTCCTGACGGGTCTTCTCCTCCTTCTTCAGTCTCTCTAAATTAGAACAGAAGGGGAAACAATGGTTTAACAAAACTAAGAAAATTTCCTCGTAGATTAATCCCAAGAATTCCACAGGTTACATGCTCAACTTTATTAGTCTGTACATGCTGTATGTGACTTTATTCCTTTACCCTCCAGGTCGACCATCATCATCTCCTGCTTGTTCTTGACCTTGCCCAGGTTCTTGGCCTTTTCTTCCTCTTCAGCCAGCACCGAGGTCATCTCATTGATTCGGTCCTCCATCAGCTTCTTTTCCTAAAGGAAAGAGATACAGGCAGGTTGGCACACAGCTAGGCACTGACACATTTCAATGATCTGAAACTTCTGGATGTATATTATCACACCATGCAGGAAAAGAGAAAAGCTTGTTAGAGGCCACAAAATCAACATTCATATTTCAATTCCTCTGTCCATCCAAAACCTTTAGGTTGAACGCAGACATCCGAGCTTTCTCTCTCACCTTGAGCAACTTGGAGTTCTGGTCTTCTAGTAGCAAAACGTCCTCTTCAAATTTCTTAATTTTGGCCTCAGCTGTCACTTTCTCTAGCTGTAGCTTCTGCCTGCCAGCCTCCTCCTCATCCAACTGTTCTTCGAGGTCCTACACACACAAGCATTTAATTATAGCAGCAGAGACAATTAACATATTTTTGTTTTTTACATATTTGAAAATAGTAATATTTTGCAGCGCAGGAACAGTTTTTCCAGTGACCAGTACTTCGATGTTGCATGAGTGATTCCCTTTGGACACACCTGGATATGGGACTGCATTTTCTTCTTCTCGTTCTGCATGCCCTGGGTCCTCTCTTCTTCTTCCTCCAGCCTGGACTCCAGGTCATGAAGGATCTCCTCCAGCTCTTGCTTTTTGGAAGCCAGGCGGGCTCTCATCTCCTCAGCCTCTGCGAACAGCTCTGTCTCTGCCTGCAGCTGCTCTGCTAGGATGTTCTTCTCCTCCATTAACTACACATACACAACGTTAAATCCTTCAAATATGCTAATATCCTTAAAAAAATGACATAACTTGGTACTAACACTGCAGCGCATTGCTGACCTGTTGGTGTTTCCTCTCCATCTCCACCAGCTCTCCCTCCACCTTGGTCTGCTTCTCTTTCACCTTGACCAGCTCCTCATCTTTAGCCTGCATCTCCTCCTCCTGTCTGGTCACCTGCAGCAGAGGCTTCACCTGCAGGTACAGATGAAGTTTCAGAGAATAATCCCCTCTGATAAATGTGACCTGTTACTAGTTGCTTCATCACCTCTGGAGGCAAACACACAGGGTCTGTTGCACAGACACCCTTGACAACATAGAGGCAAACAGTTACACGTGCCCATACACACAAGCACATACCTTAGTGAAGAGTCTCCACCACTGCCAGTGACGCAGCTTCAGGTAGGCAGCACAGTTCCTCTGGAGAACCTTCAGAGCGCTGAGCTGCTGCTGCTTCTTAGCAAAGGCCCTGAAGCATGGCAGCGAGAGGGGAAGAAAGCAAAGACTGAATGAGACAGTAGCAACATCTTTCTGTGATCAAACATGTAGGAATTACTCCATTTCAGTTGAGGCTGGGGATCTAAAATACACACAGCAGCGATAGAGCAGCCCTTACTTTCGAGCCAGGTATCCTCGACAGACGGCCTGGAAGTAAATGATGATGTCAGTGATCTTCAGGTCTCGCTCTTCCTCCAAGTGGGCCAGGACTCCAGCCCTGAAGAAGATCTTACTCTGGCCGATACGGAACAGGTTGCCGTCCAGCTCCAGGGCTTGAATCTAACAAAGACAGGGAGAGACACTGAGGGAGCAAAGGGAGGTACTGAAGGATTCCTTATTTTTGACATTCATTATGTCATGCCATTGTCACATCATGAGGATGAAAAATACTAATAACAATAAAGAAAGACACAAATGTGACTGTCTGAGGCAGCAGTTGAGATGATTTCATTTGGCCTATGGCCTTACCATTCTTTCGCAGGCCTGCTTGCCATCCATGAAGCCCTTTGGGATGGCGTTTGGAGTGAGGATCTCATACCTGGACGCAGGGCAGAGAAGGAGAGTGCATTATGAGGACAGAGACTCACCAGGACAGTGTTAAATCGCAGCTCCATCCTGCGAGAGGAGGCCGACAGGAGACACCAAACTGAGTCTACCTCTGTCTGAACTCCTGGAAGACGATGCGGTTGGGGAAGCCCTGTCTGCAGATACGAATCCCCTCCAGCACACCATTACACCTCAGCTGATCCAGAACCAGGTGAGGGTCTAGTTTACCAGCCTGCCAGAGGAGGGAGACGAAAAATAGATGAAGGAGAGGAACTTTGAATGGTGTATGGGTAAAAGGTTCTGTATAAAAACATCAAACTTGAATACGTTAATGTGGATTTAAGTAACATCTATGACCAACACTGCAGTGTGTCTCGCGTCCTTTTTAACATATCAGTAATTCTTGTCATCATGTGTGGTCAATTCATCCACCCTATAAGGTCAACTCACTCTCTTCTCGTGGTTGGGGATGATGCAGCGGACAAAGTTAGGATTGGTGTTCCTCAGTGTGGCCATCAGCTTGGATAACTGCTCCTTGTACAGCTGGCCCACTGTGCGGAACATGCCCTTCTTGGTCTTGTAGGCGGCACCAAATGCTGTCTCATTCATGCCCGCAACCTGGTCCAGACCCACAATTCGGTCGACTGGGGATGAAGAATGAGATGAAGATAAGAGAAATAGATAAATGCACACCAAAGTCAAGTGCTGTGCTATTTAAATGAATGTGGAGAAGAGAGAAGCCAACAAAATGACTTTGAAGTCTTTTATTTGGGTTTGAATCCGATAATATTCAGATATTCTTCAGGAAATGTTACCAATAAAGATGAAGTGTTAAACTGAGCAGGATTTGGCCTTTTCTAATTTTGTGATTAAGCTTGAAGGCAGGTGGTGCCATATCAGCTTAGACCAGACACCATCAGGTGGTTTGAAATCATAGGTAACATAACATACAGCGCTGTTTCCCTCAGCCAGTCTACTGCTGAACAATCCTTCATTAAAAATGATTTTAAAGCAGATTATATCTGAGAATATTGCTAAAATATGGAAATTATCAGGTTGTTTATATCAACCACTGGAACAAATCAAAAAGAATCTCAACAGAAAGCAACCTACTAAATAACAACAATTAGCAAGTTTATTCCACTCATGTATCTTCTTCTTATTGGGTGCAAATATGCATGTTATTTTAAACTTCTGCTTTAGGGGCAGGAAGTCAGTAGATATTTGTCACATATCATTCCAGAGTTTTAATATGTCCTGCCACTCTGCTGCCAACTGTGCAATAACACAAAGAGAAATAATGTATTGCATTTACCACTGAGCTCTAAAAAATGTGTTTAATACATTTTTGTTCTCATAAAACACCTTCTATCTACGTCACCCCTGGTGTGCAAGCTATAAGCAAAATGAGACAGCTCCACAGGGCACCACTAAAAACCTTCCTTGGTATTTTTCTTGCATTACTTCAATTATGGGTTCGATTACAAATGGGTTGAGAACAAATACTGAAAATGACACAGCAGTGCAGGTCATTTAAAAAACGCATCACAGCACTAAAAGGAATATTCAGTGATGTTATAAAATCACATCTAATCCCTTTCTCATGAGATCACTAATAAATCAAAGCTTATAAATCACAGGGAATTTTAAAGCTGTGTACTTTTGATGTCGTGGGACAAGCAACAAATTCATTTTGATTAAATGTCACAGTGAGTCGATGGCCTGTGCTCAACTCAAGAACACAACCTCGGTGAGATTTTCTCTGTTTAAACTCGGATCCTCAGATATTCCATTCTTTCAGAGCATATGAATAGCAGCATGAAGTAATCAGACACACAATTCTGAATCCGCTTCATCTTCCTCAAAATGAATTTGGACAGTGTTACTTCATTCCATCTGCTGTTAGCTCTGACTCACACACTCTGCGTTGAGCCTGCTGACTGCAAAAAAAAGACTGTAAAGTGACTGGGATATTTTTTAATACAACTGGATCTGTGGTCTGCTAATCACTGCAGCTTTGCATAGCAAGTAAATATCTAGTGGATAGAGGATTCTTGCCCTTTTTAGTGTTACGCACACTGATCCAGTTTCCTTGTTGTACCACTTTTAGTAAACAAGAATGTATCTAAAGGCACTTTCAAAAGTCATCCACCTGACCAGGCAAAAGTTTAATTACAATATTTCCTCTATCAGATTTTCAGCCTTTCAACAATAATTGTATTAATCTCTTCTCTGTTGTGTGAATTCACTTTGTACCAGAGAACATTCAAGCAATAGTTGTTGAAATAATCATAGTGGCAATAAACTACCAGCAGTCATGAGAGAATGACATGTTTTCTCATCTGAGGCTTTAATTAGAACAGCAGCACAGCCATGCAAAGCCAGAGGGCAGTTCTTAGGGGGGTGCACATAGCAGCCAGGACAGGACAGGGGACCAATGATCCTTTCACTGTGGAGGATGAGGAGAAGCCAGTGGTGCACGAAGGTTAAGTGTTACTACCATTCACCTGGAGCTTCATGGAGCCCAGACACATTGTCATAGAAAGAGGCTCTCTGAAACGTCTGTATGTCTACAGCAACAGAGACATGGACAGAGAAAGAAGACAGAGGAGTGAGAGAGAAAAAAGTAGGCATGCGAACACATACACATCATTCATACACCCAGAAAAATACAAACTTTCACAAGCATTGATCAGCTGTTAAAAAAGGAGTTAAGAGTAAATGTCAGTGCATGCACTGTAACAGTGTTCAGAACAAGCGTAGGTTATCAAAGCTGAACATTATTCAGGAGGAAGATTAGTCCAGAACGTGCCATAAAACCATTCTGCTTTCCATCTGACCTGTCTGTGATTCCATTAAATACTCATTAAAATACTCACTGAGGGAGAAAATAAAGGACTAGCAGTAGATCTGTCATTCAGCTCTGAGAGAAGAGTGGCTGTGGTTTACCTTCATACTCATCATGTTTCTGCAAGCAAAACTCATCCTAAATAACCCAAAACCCATCATTAAATAAGAGATTCAGTTGCTGATAATATGCTTTGCAGAATACACATTAATACTAGCAGTGCTGTAGGCCTGTATTTAGATACAACAGTGCTTTGAGTGAAATGCTAACTTCAGCATGCTAACGGTTGCAATGCCAATGCTAACATGCTGATGTTTAATTTAGCACAAAACTAATTTGGTCAAATCACAGCTGAGGCTGATGGGACTGTATTTAGTCTTGCAGGTATTTAGACACAAACCCAAGTCGTGAACAGATTAAAATCTGATGGCAATAGCACAAGAGGGAAAAGTTAAGCACCATCACAGCTGTTAGAGTTGATCCTGCGGGGAACATGAATATGATGTAAGAAGCGTGATGACAACCGTTGTCCTGATATTTCACTCTTGACTGCACAAAATTTCATGATAATCTGTCCAGTACTTGTTGAGATATATCAGTCTGGACAAAAGCGGTTTACTAACCAACTGGCTGACATTGTCATCGATATATCTAGAGGACAGAAATGCTTTTAAATGCTTTTCTTTTTGTGTTCCATTTGTTCACTCTACAACACGTATGGCGTGTAACATCCCTCTGGATAAGGATAGTGGCATGTTTATTGATACAGCAGATTAAATTGCATATCAATGTACTTTTGTAAAATCAAAAATCAAAAGCTTGATGAGCTCCTAGAAGGCAAAAGAAAATTTTAAGAGACTCACCATCTTTCCAGAGCTCAGCCACAAACTTGTCAGTTGACTGGTGCAGCAGCGTGGCCACATTGTCGTTCAGGGGATCCATGTTTTTCATCAGCCATTCATCCGCTTTGTAGTCCACCTGAAGAAACACAGTGATTCCTCTGTCTTAGAGAACAAAACCTTCAACTGTGTTTCCCTCAAAAATCTCTCACAAATACAGGCTCGGTATTAAGAAATGTTTTTTTTGAAATCATGAATCAATACTTTGAATTCAGTGACCTGCACTTAACACAGATAAAGGCCTAATGTACTGTATACACCAACAGCGATCATAAACCTCTGTCATAATTTGGTTGCACAACATTTGGTAGCAACTCAGCATCAAATCAGATTTCACCATGAACTTCACTGTATGCCATCCAATCCTTCTCCTTCCATTACTGTCATAACCCAGTGCTAACAGAGTAAAAGGAAAAATGCTTTAAAAACACACTCTGAGAGGACTGGTGTCCAGTCTCCAGTGATTAATGACTGCTGCTGTGTTGCTTCACCTGTCTGCAACAATCTGTATAGTCTGTCTGACTGGCAACTCTAATAGTGTTTCCGAATACCATGCAGCCGTTTTATCTTACAGGCGGCACCAGATGTGCTGTATGAGCGGTAGACTCATCAAACCATAATAGTCAATACTGAAAACTCACCGTTCAGCCTCTGGACTAATTTCATCCCTCTCAGCAGCTACGACTCGATAATTTATTTAGAATTTACATTTATACTGACTTAACAGTACAATAATTTTATGTTATATTTTAACTATGCAACACAATTATTCAATGGTTGTATCAGCTGTGTGCAACTATTTAACTGTATTTATACTGTACATTTCAATTACTATTTATTCCAAATATTACTCACACTGTACTTATACAGTGTATATATACAGTATATTGCAGTGTGTTGCGCATATTTTACGTATATATTTTTCATACAGTATATATTTTTACATATTTCTATTTCTTATTATTCTATTTCTCTATACACAGCATACTGTTGTTTATATTGTAGTATAATGCACATATTTCTTATGTACTGTTATTTTTTTAATTTTCATTTTTTTATAGATTTCCGACATAATGAGCATCATTGTTGGGATATGACTCAACCATCTCGTACTTGCACTCGGTTTAAAATAAAGACTTCATATTGTTCGTTTTGTTTGACTGACAGCACAGACAGCTCTTTCTGCACCATAGCGTCTCGATGACCTTGCATGTGTTTTTCAAACATCTAATGCACTATGAAGAGTGTTGGATTAGAGTAAGTAATTGACACGGTCGGCAACCTGAGATGAGGAATGTAAGATCTCCATCTGGGTTTCATCAGAATCCTGGAAAAGCAAACTCACGATGTTTGCACTTTTTTTTCCTCTTCAGTATCACTCTGTCATGCAGGATTTATTTGATGAAGTTCAAATTCAGTGCTGGCACCAGCATCGAACACTGGCTGAATCTGAGGTTTCCACTTGTTTATCATGGTAAGGCTCAGGTCCAGGGCTGATGTTTAGACACGACTGACTGATGCTCTTCACTGTGTTCATGTACATTAGCGCAAGAGAGGAAAAAGAGAGAAGTAAACCTAATTAAACTATCACTCTGGAGATGATATCGGATTTCATGCTGTGACTGACAAGCATCCTCTCTGGAATGCAGTGGAGTATCATTTTCTCTTTACAGATGGCAGACCACCACACAAAGGTGAAAGTTGAAAACCTTCATTATGTAACTACCAGGCACTAAAGGCTCAATCTCCCACCAATGTGAACCAGATGTGGTTTTCCGACAGCAGAACCACAACTGGGCTATTGTTTTCAGGCAATGACCTGGTTAGCGGCACCTTCGGAGGGGCAGAGTCTGTGCCTCCGAGAAACGCTTCAAAACAGGTCAGAAACAGAGTTATTGCATAAGGAAATCAGACACGTGGGTGAACAGACATGAATATTGGCTGTCTTCTAAGAGCAGTAGCATACTTAAGTAGTAGGTCCAACTGGCTACCGTCCCCAAGAGAGCAGTCAAAAGGCAACACACTTTCACGGGCTGAAATACATACCCTCCCCGCATAGTGAATGATGCAGAAGTCAGCTTTGTCCTTGAGCTGACGGGGCTTCTGAAACTTGGTGTGAGTGCCCTGCTCCTGGAGCACCTTGTCTATGAAGGTCCTGTCGGTTGCCTTGGGAAACCAGCACTCCTCATCCAGCAGAGCGAGGATACCAGGGGGGTTGGTCTGAGGAGGCAAAAATCGGTTTAACACACATTTTCAAAGCGAACACATGAAGTTAAGCACACGGATGGAGAACACTGACCGGCCTCTCAATGAGGTCGATGCAGGGCTGCAGGTCCAGGCCGAAGTCGATGAAGCTCCACTCGATGCCCTCCCTCTGGTACTCCTCCTGCTCCAGGATGAACATGGTGTGGTTGAAGAGCTGCTGCAGCTTCTCATTGGTGTAGTTGATACACAGCTGCTCAAACGAGTTCAGCTGAAAGGAAGCAGAAGACATGTTTGTTGGTTCGGGTGACATGTTGTCTTGTTGATCATTTTGGAAATGTGATTCTGTTTAATCCACGTGTCATCGAACACAACTGCAATGTCCGGGAGGTAATCTGTGTTGTGTTTAAATGGGTTTTCTATTAAAGCACCACAATCAGCACCTCAAAGATCTCAAAGCCAGCGATATCCAGGATGCCGATGAAAGACGCCCCCTGGCGTTTGGTCCTGTCCAGAGCCTTGTTGATGCGGTGGACCAGCCAGCGGAACAGTCGCTCATATGTTGCCTTGGCCAGCGCTTCAACAGCAAAGTCAGCCTGAAGCAAAAACAAAGAGTGCAGGACTTGGAAGACTAGCTATGAAAGACACCAATAAAAATACACCATTGAGCCATGAGAGCAAATATAAGAAGTTGAACTCTGTGTTGCTGTTATAGTCTGGAGTGATTTATCATGATAAGGCGTCAGACCATGGGCTACAGTAAGGACAAACCTAAGGGAAGACGTTTAAACCTATTCTATCAACCATGCTTTTGCAGAAGCGAGAGGCCGTATGGAAAACAGCATGTAGAGCTGTAGAACTCTGTGAATTAAGGGTTTATTTTGACCAAACCAGACTTGGTGATTGTTGGAGCAGTGGAAAGACAAACTAAGACCATTTTGGTGAGTTTTATTTTGTTTCTATCGAGTTTGAATGAAGTGTGTTTTACAATGAGTTAACAAGGCAGTTAAACTGGTCTTAGTTTTCTGTGTAATAAGTCTTGACACTTTCTGAGTCGACTTTGTTTGTTAGATTTAAATACGCAGCTAGGCGATTATATTGACACTCTGGATACAACATATGGTCCAACCCTGTTAGATGGCACCTTACCTGCTCTTTGGTCTGTGCCTTCTGTACATAGTCACGTCCCACTTTGATCCTCGGGGTGAGGATGGCTCTGGTGAACTCCATAACATTCATTCCTAGCAAGTGGCAGAGCTTCTGCGCCGCTGAGGAAGGAGGAAGAGTGTAACTTATTGAACTGATAGAAATGTAGACTTCACACTGGTTCACACACTATATGGCTTCAGATTTGTGTTTTTGACCATATTCAAAATGAAGTTTGGTGCAAGAATTAGAAATAATTCAATCAAAAATCAAATAAATAAGTCTGACAGTCACACTGCTTAACTCTGTATACCTGCACTGAAATTCTGCAAATCCATGGGGCTGAAACCCCAAAATGCACCAGAAGCTTTGTTGAAGTGAGTTCAGAGGACTATGAACTGTGTTATAAAGTAGACTTTCCTCTGTCTTACACTGAGAGGTATGTGACAACAGTTCAGCTAGACTGCAGGAGTATCTGACGGTGGTGACGTGATGCAGACATTACAAGCAATATCGAGACACACATTTCAAACTTCAGTAAAATCTTGTTTCTGACACAGCATGTGTTCACAGTGAGTGAACTGTGAGTGGAAATCAGCATCTGTTTTCCACCACCTGTTGTGGTGGAAGCTGAGGCGTCGCGGTCATCCTATTTTTTGGATTCATGAATCATGATTGACACTAGCGAGGAGGATGTGTGTATGCGTTGGATGTTTACCTGTGTTCTCAGGCATGGAGGCCTGATCAGTGTTTCTCTCCTTCTTAAAGACAATGTTGCCAAACTGCAGCACTGCAGAGACCACCTTCAACATGCCTGGCAAGATCAAGATAAGACTTTATTGATCACCTGGGTGGGATGTTAGGTAATGGAAGAGTAAGAGCTGAAACAAAGGAATGTGATTATAGAAAGGAGAATAAGAATATGCTATGTTTCAGGGCACATCTGGAAGCACTGTGCTACTCACAGACAATCTCTTCATGGGAGAAGCTCATGATGTGCATGGCATCCAATGTCTCCTGGAAATTATCTTTGTCCTGCTGGCCAGGGATGGGAATGTTACCATTTGACAGGAAACGGTAGTTGTTAAAGCCTTCGAGGAGCAGGTCCGCTGGGGTGGGAGAGGAATGATGAGTGGCAAGTGATTTGTTTCAGTGTCTACTTTGTGTTTGTAAAAAGTATTAGGACCATGCTGCATGTTGATTTAGTTTAAATGATGGTTTGATCGTCATCAAATGCTTAGACTGCACAGAGGTATGTGTTACATTTGCATCAATTTTCAGTAAAGAAAATTCAGTCTAGACTTGTGGAAAAAGTGGATAATTGGCGGAGACATCCAGTGACCTTTTAAGTGCACTATTTCATAAGAGAAATATGCTGTAAAGTGTTGACTTACAATGTCGAAACACATCCTGCATCATCATGAAACTATGCACTAACAAGCTAAATTAAAAGTTAACAAGAGAAAAAGATTAGTTGGCTGGTGCTAATTCAAACCAGCTTTTATAGCTCGATTCCTTGCCTGAAGCAAATTGGCATAAACATGAAACTTCACTATCATTGCTCTGAGACTTTTGTTAGTGGCTGTCAGACACTCACTTCGGAGATGCTCTCCAGCCCCTGCCAGCAGGCGGTAGAAGATGTGGAAGGTCCTCTCATCTTTGGCCTGTCTAATGGCCCTCGACTTCTCCAGGAGGTCTAAGAGCAAACGCTAAGGACTGACCAGGGGATTACAGCATGAAACTCAGGACGCTGATACTGTTAGTGTTGTGGTGAATATTAGACAAAACCACAACGTTGAAGTTAAATTTCTGCTCATAAGGAACGACAGGACACGTACACTATGACTTGGAAAGTTTTATAAGAGCATGCAAGAAACTTTTGGTGCATTTTCAGGAACCGTAGCAACTATTTTAATACCAGAACTCTAATAAAGCAGACTCAATAAGACTTCAGAGAAATCCTACATCTTACAACTCTGAATCCACAGAAGTTGGAACGCTGTGTAAAACATAAATAAAACAGAATGTGATTTTGCTAATCTGACTACAAAGACAAGATATTTAATGTCTGACCTTCTCAACTTCATTGATTTCTGTAAATATCTGTTTACTCTGAATTTGATGCAGCAACACATTTCAAACAGGTTGGGACAGGAGCAACTACAGACTGGGAAAGATGTGGAATGCTCCAAAAACACCTGTTTGGAACATTCCACAGGTAAACATGTTGATTGGTAACAGGTGATAGTATCATGATTGGGTATGAAAGAGGCATCCTGGAAAGGCTCAGCCATTCACAAGCGAGGATGGGGAGAGGTTCACCACTTTGTGAACACTTTGTGTATAAAGGATATTTCTACATGGGCTTGGAAACAAAAAACTGTTGTCAGTTTGCAAATGATTGCAATCTGTTTTCATTTACATCTCACAGAGCGCCCAACTTTATTTGGAATCTGGGTTGTAGGAGATTCCAAAAAAATCACTGGGGAACCAAATCTTTATTCTTTCTACAAGTGTTGCAACAAAGAAGTATTATCCTGAGGAGCCCAATCCATTATTTTCCTCACCAGGCATAAATAAACTTGAATAAAAATGGAAGAGTAACAATAAAAACATGCTTTCTTTAGGGCTCTGTGCCCTTTAGCTCTGCCTGGGGAATATGCAGAACGGGAATGGCATTTTTGTGGTTACGCATAAGCCGTGAGTAAGTCGTGTAGCCTAACCACTGCTTTCAGCTCTAAACTTAATGTGCACCCTGTCTTTTACTTCCTATGTTATGTTTGAAACAGTCCTTTGACCTTCTGCTCCTTCAGTCTGTCGCAGTAATGAGGATACAAGTTTCAATATTGGCCCCAACAATGTAGCCTGTGACATCAAAGTTGATTCTGATGAACTTCCCCTGCAGGAAACAAGACACATATTTATGTTAAAAAACGCTTGATGAAACTTCCAAGTTTAATCCAGAAAGCTGATGATGTCAGTGCGCACTGTATGAGACGTAGTGGAAAACAGAATGCCTATATTAGGAAAAGCCAGGTTAACAGGTCAGAAAGAATCTCAGGCATGTTTGTGGTTTCCTGACAGTGAATGTGTGTACGTAAGCGAGCGTGAATATGTGTGTGTGCCCATCTGTCTACCAGTCTGAGACAGATGGTGATTCATGAGCTCTGAACACCATGGTGGTTAATCTTGGCCACATGGTTTACTTAGTCATACAATAATTTAAAAAGCTTAGAGTGAGCACAGCATCAGTCCACTTTGTAATACTAGAATTTTCAAAGGAAATGAATAGAGAAAAAAGACCTACATACACTGTTTTCATAAAATATTTTTACATTACATACTTAAATTACAAAGCACCAAAAGAAATATTAAAGGAAAAAAGTAATATAATATGCATAATCGCTCTCTGGCAGAGAGTTAGATGAGAAGACTGATACCACTCTCATGTCTGTACAGTAAATATGAGGTTATCGCTAGCAGCTGGTTAGCTTGGCTTAGCATAAACACTGAAAACATGGGCAGACAGCTAGTCTGACTCTGACCAAATGTATATTTTGTTTATTTGTCCATTCAATCATCCAAACTACATACGTACAGTGTGCTACAAACTACTACGTACAGTGTGCTACAAACTACTACGTACAGTGTGCTGTACCTTCCCTGAGTCACTTTCTTCAGTAGATAATGTGCAAATCAAGAGAATGATCATTTAAACAGGACAAAGACTCACAAAGCGAGATGAGTTGTCATTTTTCACTGTCTTGGCGTTGCCAAAAGATTCAAGGATGGGGTTGGCTTGCAGGAGCTGGCGTTCCAACTCACCCTGTGGAAAAAGACAGAGGTAAGACAGAATGCAGCTGTCAAACATTTCCAACGCCTGGCACCACATGCCAATGAATGAATGAATGAACGATTATTTATCACATTTTTCTGTCAGCCAAAACATACACAAAGCTGGCGAAGCAAAATCAATTCTTCACAACAAAGCAGCTTGGGAAAAACGTACCAAAGGTAATGTGGTAAACCAATCAGTCAGTCAGCAGTCCATCATGCCTCTGTGGGCTTTACTTTGGTCAACTGCAGTTAAATGTGATTTTTGTCGGGGGAACCCAATGTTAATGGGCCAACACAACCAAATAGTTTGATGGAACTTGTGAAACCACAAAGGCAATATAGCGAGTGTGTTTCGACATATGCACTACGGTGAGTGGTCACGGGGTTGGGAGTCCTCTCCCGGCCTGCACATTCCTATGGTTGTGATGATATACTCTATATACCCAAAGACTGATGGTAATGATGGTACTGATGGCCTCCTCTTAAATCAAATCAAAATCAAAAGAGGGGTTGATGGGTGGTTGGGGCATTCCCTACAGCCCCTGAAACCTCCAGCTCCTCTACACATGACACAGTTTCCTCTCTCCAGGGCACTGACAGCACAGAAATAGGCCCTACAGCAGATCAGATCCTGCCTTGATCTGACTCCAGGATATTCCTCTGGACTCTGGCTACACAGGGAAACAGAGTAAAGTTCACGTGAGGTCTGACTTGCTGCCTGGGTGGCTTATGCTGTAGGCCAGCCAGAAGTGGCCATTGAGAGAAACATGGGATATAACCCTGTTCAGCTGTGTCATTAACAGAAGGCAGGGAAAGAGAGTGATAAAAAGAGAGAGAGACGTTTTAAAATCTTTGGTTTATAGCAGAGACAGCAAGAAAATGAACAGTACATACATCCCTGTATAACTGAAGAATAAACAGACATTCCCATGCACCTTTTTCTGCTTTACCTCTTCTCCACTTCTTCATCTCCCCCTTTTCACCCCCTTCTAAATCTCTCCCCTCCACCAAATCTTCACCCTCGCTCCATCCTGGTTCTACATTCCTCTGGCCTCTGCTCAGAGGCAGCCGTAATGCAATGCAGAAGGGAAGCAGCATTAAGGAGGTCAGTGTGGATGGCGTACTCTGGCAGGGGAGTACTGAGGCCCTGAGTTACAACAACTCACTCGCAGCTACTGAAATGCAGCATATTAAACAGGCATTCGCCCGGATTGTGTGTGCTCAAAGCAGCAGGTTGTAGGTTTCAGTTAAGACTCCGCTTCTATAGTTATTAGATTTACTGAGGACACAGAAACATCAGGTAGTGGTTTGGGGGAGAAGGAAAAATAGCCAGCGGATAAATCAAGCAGAGAAGAGGTGAGCCAGAACATATCAAGTTTTGTAGAGAGCAAGGGAGACAGATGAGCTGCGGTGAATTCAGTACTGTGTCAGCAGAGTCTCATTTGTGTTACTTTTGGGACCAAAAATGTAGATTCAAATCTAAAAATCCAGGTGAGGACACAACATCAACACAGAAATATCCTGTGTTTGGTTATTGACTGGGCAGCAGAGCCACACAGTTGATACTGGAATAATATTATCACAGCCAAGGATAAAGAATAGGTCAATGAATTATTAAGTGAAATGCATCATGATGGGCAAACATGCATGAATATACGAAAGCACTGATCGACTACCATCATGTTTCATTGTCTTTGATAACTTCATTTCACACCTGGGTGTATATATTTACGTCACTAAAATGTAAAAGATGAAGCTGATCATAAAACATTTGAGGAGAGATGTTTGGTGCGGCTGTGGTCTGATCTTCACACTGATTTCACAGTTCATATAATCCCCCTTAACACCACGTAAACCTCAGAAACAGAAGACAGAAGACTTTTAATGACAGGTCTGACCTGTTTTTGCTTTTTTGGCTATTTGACTGACGCGTTTCTACTAAAAATTCCCAACTGTTCTAATAAATCCGAACCAACTGATAAAACAAAGTGTTTCAGTATCAATAGCCTGCTGGTTTAATGGCAGATCCACTGGGCTTCAAATAATCATGTGAGGAGACTGAGCCAGCACAAACAAATACCTCATAAAGAGCGAAGCTTAGATTAGTCTGTCAACATCATCATGGAAGCGGTAGAGATTTAGGGCAAGCGGCATGCACATACACACAAACATCAAAATGGACCACACACTCTTTTTGAGAAAGCGGGAGATGCACTTGCCTGGAGCTTGAATGCTTTGGGAGATTCGGGCTGTTTGTTATGGATAAACAAATGCAAGTGTTAAAACCTGAAGCGCTTATGTGAGACACAAGGCACAGGAAACAGGCCACCAGTTCAGGGACACTCTCACAGAGTGCCACTGGATGACATGGAGCAGAAGCAGTGACCAGTCAGGCTATATTAAAGTCTATTCAGTTAGCTGTGGATTAAGACACAACCTGTTACTAGCTGAATGTCAACACTAAACTACGCACACAGTTAAGAACTGTAAAGAAGAAGAACACAGTATAAAAGATCATGAATTAAATTGTTTGACATTTTGGGAAACACCCTTATTCACTTTCTGGTGGAGCCTTAGATGAGAAGATTAATACCACTCTGATGTTTGTATAGTAAATATATACAAGCTACAGTCATCAGATGATTAGCCTAGCTTAGCACAATGACTGAAAATTGCCAGGCACCTCAAATGCTCACTAGTTTACACGTCATATTCTGTTCATTTAATCCGTGTAAAGATCAACAACAATTTGCTGTTTTATGGGATGAACAGATGAGATATAAATAGTTCATTATTGAGCTTTAAGGGTGCTGCAAAGCAGTTTTCCTTTTTGTTGGGCATGGCCAGGCTAACTGTTTGCAGTCTTTGTGCTAAACAAGGCTAACAGGCTGCTGGCTGTAGCTCCACATTTAACATGACACATATGACTCTCTGCTAGAAAATGAATAGGCATGTTTCCAACTCTTCCAACATGACGATTCAGTATTAATTTAAGAGGTGAAAAGATGGAGAGGAGAGGAGAGGAGAGGAGAGGAAAAAAAATGGAGGCCCATGCTTGGCCAAGGAAAGAGAAGGCAAAATGTAGGCAGTGGGGCTCTCACAGGAATGTTATGGTCTTTGCGTCCTTTGTGTGAGGAGGCAACGTGGGCCAGGTACTGGATGACCTTCTTGGTGTTCTCGGTCTTGCCAGCGCCTGATTCACCTCTGAAAACAAAGGGGATAGAAACCATGAGAGATGTACATGAACAGACAAGCAGCACAAGTGTGAGTGAATGAAGAATGAGAAAATAAACACACTTTGTTTTCACTTTAGTTTCTGCTTTTTTCATCATTTCCAGCCAATAAATGTGACAGCCTTATCTTGTAATCTTGAATTACAGGCCTTTAGTTGTGAGACATGGCCAGATTAAGGGAATTATCTGCGTAAACTGCCCACAAATGTATCAAGGTACAGACAAAACACAGTAAAACCCAAACCAACATAACTCTTGCTCATCATTATGGTGGTGAAGAGCCATTGGATGAACCCCAAGGAAAGAATAAACAAAGAGAGAGGGAGCGAGTGAACAACCATCGAGCTATCAGTTGTTATTTTCTAAATCCATCCATTCGTCGGTCAGTACGTTTTATTGGAGAACCCTGTGGTTTGGTGGGCCAGTCTCCAAAGTTTCCAGGCTTTTGGGCCGTCTCTAATGATAGCTGTGTTCAGGCAGGGCCATCCACAGCTCCCACAGTGAGGACCCAGAGCCCAGAAAACCAGGGCAAACACCGAAACCAGGCCAGCAACATTACATCTAGCTACATACCAGTGGCTTTAGTCTAGCTGGCTATTAGCTCCACTGCACATAGAGCACTGCAGTTTTAGCCTCCACACTCAAATTCATTGGGCGAATCCTCAAACACAGGCATAGCAATATAGGTCACGTTGGCTACACATCCCAGTTTGGCTTGATGTCTTCATAGTTTTACAGGAGCAATATTTCTCATGGAAATAATCATCCACTGACTTTTCCCACAGTTTATCCTTTTTACTTATAGATGTTAACATGCAGGGTTACGGGGTCACTTGTGGCAGGATCCCTCACTCTGTGAGCACCGTATCTCCTGCCATCTTCTTTTGAACGCTCTCGTACATCATACATCAACTCTTCAGTGTGAGATTCTACAAGTTCTTGGTGTCGCTGCTCTGTTCTTTGGGATACAGCATATAGGCTCTTTAGACAGAGGCTTGCGTTGATAGTGAGCAGGGAGACATTTTTACAGCTGACTGCAGCGACTACCTTCATCCTGTGAGTGGCACAGGATACTTCACACATCCTGTGTTTGATCATACACATCAGGAAATGCAGGAACACAAGTAAATATCAGAAATAGAGATGATTTTAACCATGTTCATGTAGCCTTTTTATTCTATAAATACAGGTTGTGAGCTGGCCTGCAGATAACCTGTGATTTGTTTTTGGAGAAGGAGTAGCATCTGAAGTATTAAGACCCACCTGATGCTACATCTCTTCAATGAAATGGTTTTTTTGACAGTACAATAAGACAAGATAGGCAACTTTATTGATCTCAGGAGGAAAATTTAATGTTACGGCAGCACAAGAAAACAAAAAAGGTCTGAAGATCCACTCTCTCATTCTGTCTTTCAGACCTAATATTGTGCATGATGTTCATATTGTTGTGGGAGATTCAACTAAGAGGGTCCATTTTTCCTCCTACTGGAATTTCTCTACAGATTTCTTCCATTCTCATGGGCGTACATTCACTTTTGAAGACACTGTGTATGTTGATAAATCATCAAGTCTTTGTGTTTCTTCTTCCAACTGATGTCTTTTACACTAAAATCAATATAGATATATTCACAGTGATGCGGCAGCTTCTCTAAACTGAGTGACCACCCTTTTTATTAAACAATGGGGCAACGCTGATAAAACAGATCCACTGTCACCAACAGGGGGTGTCATTTTCAGAATTTAGGGCACATTATGCAACAGCTCTTGTCTGTCTGTTGGCAGCATCCATTCAAGCCACACTGAAAGAGTGTGGCACTTAATTACTCTCTGCCAAAGAAGATGAAGGCAGGGCACCAAACCACACTCATAACTCCCTCAGTATTGGGCAGAGTTTCTGCACAACCCAGCATCCACAAAAAGTTATTTGAAACCAGTCTTTAAATAAAACAGCAGGATGATGGGAGCCGGCCTGGTGACTCAGGTTGAGGGAAACATGAAGGGAGATAGAGAAAGGGTCGCTTCAAACAACCAGGCACTTCAAACGTGATGATCCGTATCTGCAGCTCTCATCATATTTTATGTACAATTGCAACACTTATTTCTAACTTTCCTCACTGTAAAGCACATATATAAACACCTCGAGGACAAGGAACAAGACCCTGCCTTAATAAGAGATAACCCCATTAAGGTGCAGCTATATAATCTTAATCTAGAGACAGTTTCATTTTCCAGCTCATGAAGCTGCTTTATCATCAGAACCAACAGAGAAATGACCTCAGGAGAGGAGAGGAAAGGAGGACAATCAATAGAGAGTTAAGAGTTGCAGTACTTACGTGCAAAGGATTGATTGGTCCTCACGATCTGTTCAGAGAAAGCAGAAAAACACAGTCAACATCTTTCCACGCTCTCTCTGGTTTTAACTTTCATTAGAGGGCCTTTTGTGGTGAAGCTTTTGGACGATAACACAAATGCCATCAAGTTTAACCAGTTCTATTTGTTGGTAGGGAACTGCATCAACATGCCAATACTGGAGCTACAGTATGCTGAGTCAGACTGTGAGGTAAGATCACTTCTATATGAACACAACTGATAACAATTTTTCCTGAGAATAACAGGAAAACACTGAAATATTGCTCCATGGACACAAAAGTCACATCAGTCCAGTGTGTGTGTGTGTGTGTGTGTGTGTGTGTGTGTGTGTGTGTGTGTGTGTGTGTGTGTGTGTCAAGAGAACATTTTACAGCCCGTTCCTCAGCCTCCTCCATCCAGACTACCCTGCAGAGCTATGCTGTGTAATACCAATAAACTGACACCCAGACTAGTAACCAAACCACCTAACACCTTTCATCACAGAGGAATTCAGACCAAGGTCCAGATGACAGGATTAGCTATGCTCACTGAAGTGTGTGACCCCTCAACTTTGAAGACCCCGCTGCACACTACAAAGAACTACAAAGACCAGAGCCAAGAGGGAACTGACCCTTTTATGAGCAGAAACTGTCACTGGATATCATTTAACACTATTTAAAAGTGGACATTGTTTCATTATTTTGCTGTAACTGAACTAACAATGTTTAGGATGCTTTGGTTTAAATTTAGTTTCAAGACTGCATTCCACTGCCCGTCCTTGGCTTGAAAACCATTCAACCACGACACATGACGTCACATCGCTCTTTAATGGATAGGTGGCATAGCTGACCTTGTCTCATGGGTGGCATAGAGGAGGAACAGCTATGTGGACACCTTCCTGGTGGCACACCATGTCTACCAGCACACACACAACTTGTGTGTACAAATGGGCTCTTTGAGTTTGGACGGTGTTCTGGTAAGCAGTTTGGGCTCCACGCAAGACTTAAATGAGGACCAGAGACAACAACAGGTTTGATTATGATTTTGAAATAATATTTTGTGTGCCAGGCACAAAGTGAGTCCTCCTGCGGCACTTGAATTGTTGCTGAAATTCTTGTGGCAGGAAGTCAGGAGATTTTTCATTTCCTGAAAGAGACAAATTTGGGAACACCTCCACATTCCTAAACTCAATAAAACTGAAAGGAATGGGGCCACCCTGCATGCACTCACATCTCACAGCAACAAGCTGCACCGCTGAGGGAATGGGGGCTGATTATACACTGTTAGATATAACACTGTCTGTCTTGAAGGGGACATTTGACAAGTGAAGTCGTGTTTGGTCAAAGGCAGTTTGATAAATGTTTTCCTTTTTTATTCAAAAACTCTTTGAGCTCTTCTTTCATTGTGTTTGAATAAAGCCAGTGCAGCAAAACACCATGATTAGCTCTCCTCTAATGTCTAATATTAGAGGCTTGTCTTATAGCCATTGGCTGTGGGATGACTGCCTCCTATGACCCATTAACTCACACCCTGTTGGTGTGGGTCAGTTTTCACAGATGGCTCAGAGAGACTTTAAGGTCTGAGCTTTCACCAAAGAAATTACCTTTCATTCTTAAGCATGAATTTCCTTCAGGTGACAAAAGCTGCTGACATTGTGTGTTTGTGTTTGCACTTGTGCTCTTAAAAGCAGTGTTCTTTTCTCTTTCCAGTCTGCTTTTTGTCATCAAAAAATGATGAATGCAAATGTAATGCAGATGAGTGAATGTATGCACACTAGCGCTGGATGAGAGTTACTATAACAGTTTGAATGATGAATGAGCTGCTCACTTTAACTGGCCCCATCTCCCTTGGTGATGAAGCAGCCTTTGAAACATGGGTCACAGTTTGATTACTCTTCCTGTCTGTGTTTCACAGCCACATCTACACAAACCTGAAGCTTATCAGATGCACCTAATGTTGATTTTCACAAGACCTTGTACCTCCGGCCTCACTGGACTGAGACACGCAATACTGCGTAACCCATCATGACTGTGAAAACCACATACACTCTCACTAAACAGCCCCAGCTTTACACAATTAGAGGGAGAACCAGTTTGTGACCTCATGCCTCTGAAATTAGCAGTTGATTGCAATCTGTGACAAATATAAAAAAGAAACAAACAAAAAAACGGTTCACAGGGTCACATGCCCCATAACTGCCCACAACTGCCGCCAGCCTAAATTCCCATACAGTTACCTCAAGTGTTGCTCTGGTGCTTTAATAAACACCATGTGACAGATACGTTTTTCCTTTGGCGTACTGGAACTATGCTTTGCCCCTTTGGCAGCAGCAGTCATTTGTTTGAAATCACTGATATGAAAGAGCAGATGGGAAAACGTCCTTGTAAAGTCGACGAAGAAACAGATGGACCTATGAAAGTGATGTTTGGATGAGAGCGCGCATGTGGACAAGTAACATGTACACAGGCCACCCTCCTGTCCGGGCTGATGGGGATGGGATGGCAAAGGAATCTCATGAAAGTTTATACAAGACAAACAAAAGGGCCAACAAACACACACAGACAACCCTTTAGACGTCTATCAGAGCTACACTCACTTCATTCCTTGCCCATCAGACATCTATTTACCCAGCTTCCCTCTGATGCCCTCTTTATACTTTTCATTTGACCTTATATTCCTCTGTGGACATCCATCACCTCCGCACATTAACCTCCCAGCTCTACCCACAATAGACAATCACTCCTTTAATCTTCCATCCCTTTTATGACTCTAATCGTCCATAAGGTCAGACAACATACAGCAGATACAGATACCTCTCAGTAGAGAATAATCCAATACACTACTCCTTCATTCTCCTGCTTAGCACCTATTCAGCATCATGAACAGCTTTTTGAATACAGCCTCTTACATATATGTAATTGTGTAGAGGTTAATTTACCAATCTTGTGATATTTGACAGTCTATATAGTTTGTTTAAACATTACTTTTCACGTTTTGTGTCATCTTGCCGTGCTGTTTACTTTCTGTGAAATTTACTGGTCACTCTCTAAAGTGACCTGTGCTGTTTGAGTGGGTGTTTGCGTGCATCCATCCTGTCCATGATCCCACCTTGCCCCTCTTGGCAGCTGCAGCTTCCTAGATCACCACAGCAACCAACTGCTGGGTCATATTTACCCAGGATGCCATGCTGGCTTGGCGTAGGCGGACCAATCAAACTGCATGTGCTCTTCCTTTCCAGTAGCTCATTACTGCCTCACTAAATCTTTACCCCCTTTGTGTTTCCCCTTTCCCTCTGTTGCTCTCATTTCCCCTTTTTCCCCCAGGAATGGTGCAAAGCCAGATTACTCAGACCACTAAAGAGTACTGACGACAAAATCACTTTTCCATACAACAGATGTTTTTAATTTGAACACCTCATCAGAACTTTTAGCTGCACTATTATTTCCACCACAACAACTCACAGCCAATAAGTTAGGTAATGTTAACGGGCGATGGAAATAAGTTGGCCCATTTAGTTTTTAGGTTAGATTTAAGTTCAGCCTCTGTCTGGATACAAGCTAAATACAAATCTAAATGACAGCACAGGAAAAAGGCAGCTTTCAGACCAATCGGTATTGCTGCACTGTCATACCACGGTTCACTGAAGGGTGAAATGCTTCACTCCTGCTCCTTGTTCAAGGAAAAGCGCAGGCGGCTCTAAAAAACAACATTTTCAACTGATGTAGCTGCCAGCTCCAGCTCAGGCTTTTCTGACCATGTTGGAAATGATCATTTATCATTCCAGTCAATTGAAACAACTGCATACAGTCTGTCTCAATGGTGTAGAAAACCAATATTCACATGCAGGAATCCCACTTCAGACTCCCATGGTAGGAGGCGGGCCTGTCTTGCACAGCAGGGTTCCCTTCGCTGCTAATAATTTATGCCCCACGAGGATTAAACAAACCCTCATTCTTCACATTCCAGAGCATTCCCCCTCTCCCTCCGTCTCAACAAAAGCCCCAATCGTTATCATAACGCCTTATTAACGACCTCATTTAACCTTGTACAGCCTTGGTACCCCTCACCGGACTATAACTCGTTCATTGTTCTGTCTTCATACCCACAGATGTAATCTACTGTAAACTATTCACTCCTTCCTTGTGTGGAATGCCATGGTTTTAGTAAATATAGTGATTTTGATTAGCAAGAGGCCAAGAGATTAGGACAATATACATATTGTGCACACTGCTGGAGGGAAGGGAAACATGTTCAGTGTGGTCAGAACTAATGTTAAGTAGAAGTGCATTTGTAGTCAACGGGCAAAAATGTGGAAAAATAATGGCATCATCATTCAAGCTATGGATCAGATGGGTTATCTTGAAATTATGGACTGTCACCAAATGACAAGCGAAACAGTTTGTTTTAATGAGCCCGAGTCTGAGTGTGGAACAAAATATCTCATTTTGGCTCCAGGCTTAAAAACTCCTAACCACAACCACCAAAAACATTCTGCACATCCCCTGTTCAAACCAAACCGTAGTGTACAAAAACACGCTCAGCGCGGGGATCATAATCACGTCCATTCATTGTCAATGGTCCTCCGCAATTTGGCTGCAGTTCAGTGCAGTTCGACCAAAGTCTAACCCACAAATTGCGCTCCTAATTGTTGCAAACTGTTGCTTTAATGTCAACTCTGCATGTGGATCAGCCAGCTGTCAAACAAGCCGTGATTACGTTCACACGGATTCTCATCAATCTCATACTTGGTATAACACAGATAACTAAAATAAAAAAACTGACACCCTGGTCTTATTTATGTACAGAAGAACTCACTGACCACCTCCTGCTCTCGAACACACTTTTCGAGGTTTTCTGCCAGTGTTAAAGAAGCAAAAACACAACTTTCTGATGAGGAACATGCGGCTATAAAAAAAAACAAAACAAAAATGGAAGTTGGCTTGAAAACATGATTTTCAACCTTTTGGGGTCTTTGCAACTGGATGTAACACATTTTTCCACGCTGCAGCTCACGCTCTCACAATTTGCTTCATAAAAGAAGTCGTAAAATGCAACTACACACAGTGAAAATTCGAGTGCCATGGCAACTGCTTCACACACATAAGAAATCCTGAGCGATAGCCAGTGAGCCGCTCTCTCATAAACTTCATCTACTGTTATATGTGGTGAGATTTACCCAGAGTAAGACACAAACACACAGTTGTACAAACACAACTCATCCGTCACAGTGGAATATGATGGTAGCTTTAGTGCAGAGGTATATAAAAATGGCGGCCTTCTTACTCATGAAGGCCTACAGCAGAGGCGGGACACAGTCCAGAGCTACTTAAAACCAGAGGAACAAAGCCTTAAGTGTGTGTGTGTTCGTGTGTGTGTCAGTGAGACAGAGCTCATTCACATTCCCAGACAGTGGAAGGAGCAAACAGTCAGCGTGATCTTGGAAGTGCTCTGGTCTGTGGGTACCTGCAGTGTTTCGCTGTCACTTCGAAGCTTCCGGACAATTATGATGAGAAGCAAATGAAACACGGTTAAGCAAAGGGCTGATGAAGAGTAATACGCTACATCCTCCCACAGTAGATTTGATACGATAAACAGACTTAGAAGCTGTAAATCCTCCAATAGTGATTAAGGTAATACTAACAGTCCCTTCACTTAAACCACTGGAAGGAAGTCAAGAGGAAGGCGGGTTAAAAGTGGACATTAAAGTATCCTGAATGAACACAGGGTACATTTCACTTGTATTTACAGTTCACAGGGTACCAACTGATCTATGAAATATATGAAGAAATCTTTAGCACAAACTACTTTAAACATGTAACAATGAGATGGTATCTTCCTTGAGGGTATTAAAAACTGCCAAAAGAGATCACAGATGATGCCTCAGATCATTCACGTAAATTGGACAGCTGAACCGTATGTGTTGAACCTTTGTGATTTGCCCCAGACAGCTAATGTGCCATCAGTACAGATGTTAGTTGTAGGCAGAAACCGACGTGTGTGTGTGTGGATGAGAGTGTGCCTCTGTGCTTGTGTAGCAGCTCAGCCTCTGACTGATCTCAAAAACTAACCAGAACTCCAGATCAAACTGGACAATGTGCGTTTCCGTACATACGGCCATGCGCAACTGCTGAGTGACTAAACAGTTCAACTGTGTTAATCACTGTAATGCTGTTGAACCAGCAGCCTGTTCGGCATTCAGAGGCATTCATGAGCCTCTGAACTGAAGGGCAGACAGCCCCACTGAGCTGACTGGCCATTTGCGTGTACCAATTGGTGTGTATGTGTGTGTGTGTGTGTGTGCATGTTTGTGTGGTGGAATTCGGATGCCCCTGGTTCCCCTCCCTACCAGCACTGGGGCCTCTTGGGTGTGGAGCAGGCGTTGTTTTCAGCAGGCTGGTGGTGCAACACAAGTGACGTTAAAGGGAAATGAGGGGCAGGTGTGGCGGGGTCAGAGTGTAATACAGGCCCCCTCTGTGACAATCACGAACAAAGACGTCAAAAGTGACAATGTAGAGTATGCAGGGAAGATGCATCATTTTCACGCCATCAGTGAATGAACCAATGGGTGGAGACCGTCCTGAAGCCCACTGTCACAGGATGTTCCCCTGTGCATCTGGCACAATGAATGCTTCCCAGACGAGGCGAGAAGGGTGTGGTGGGAAGGGACAGATAGGAGAATGACCAAGGGAAAATGGAGATAGCCAAAGGAAAGACCATGGTGGCACATGGAGTCAGAAAAAGTTATAAATAACATCATGTCGCTCGCAGATGAAATCCAAAGTGTTGTTCAGTGCTTCTGATTCGGTTTCAGGATAGTGATGACAGTTGGCAGCTGAGATCACAGGCAGAAATAGATTGTCATCATGGGTTAGGGACTGTCCCCACCCTCTCAGAAACGGCAGCAGGGTGTGAGGGACCATCTGAGTGAGTGTGTGAGGTATCCAACACACACACACACACACACACACATGCACATACCTACATACATATGCACACACACACGCGTGTTTCACACAGTGGTGAAAACTCGCTGCATCAAATTCAGAATAAGCATATATTTACAAAAATATTCATTCAGTGGTTTTATAAGGCAGGAAAACACAGTGTGACGTGGTCCCAAAATTGTACTGCATCACCTGATCCTTATAACACACAACATCAGCCCACTTGAGCTCACCCACTTCGTTTGAAGCCAAGAAAAATAGACTCAGCTCAAATAAAACTCCTGTCTGTGTCATCACTGGCTTTGATCCTTCATGAAAGTTAAGCCCATACATTCACTGATGCACATGCACACAAAAGTACTAATCTGATTTCTAAACAGAAAGAGCCAAGAAACAGTCTGCCACAAAACACCACGCAAACAATATATAATGCATTAATTACAGAGTTTTGAGCTAAGCTAACCGGCTCCTGGCCATAGATTCATACATGAGCTGACATGTTTCATACATGTCATACATGACTGGAAGAGTGGTATTGATCTTCTCATCTAGTTCTCTCCCAGAAAGTGAAATAACCATTTTTTCCCCAAAAATGTTGAAATATTCCTTTAATTGTACACAGACGGCCAAGACGACAAGAGTTGCGCCACAACACAGAAGACTACGTTCTGCTCATCTCAAAGTAAACTGCAAGCTGATGACGGCAAATTTTGGTAAGAGCAACAGAATCTAACAGTTTCAACAGTACATTTAAGAACAGTGTCAAACACGTACGGACGTTGGAGTCTTTTGCTCCTCAGCCACATGTCCTGTGGGCTTGTGTTTGGCTCGACAGGCCTGTGTTATACTGTCTGAGCTGTGCTCCACAGAGAGCATTCAGACAGGCTTTTGGAGTCTTTCCCTATTCAAGTCCCACAAAGCACATTTTTCAAATGCTTCTGACGCAGGGGTGAAATGAGAAAAGTCTGGGAGGGAAAACGAGGGGTATCCAGATAGAACGATAGAGACAGAGAGGTGCAGAGGGCCAGGCCCCACATGCTCCTCGTGGAGAGGTGCTGGGCTGGTGTGGTAAACATTCTTGGGATAATTAAAAGAGTCTTTGAAATCTAATAGGCCTATTCCCCTGCATTAACTGTAGTTCATGTCTGCTGCCCTGAAGATATGTGGCAGCTATACGGCAGCATAGCAGAGAGACAACATATGAATGCCGACGGTGGAATGGATATCCATGGCTCAAATTCCCAGTCGGGAGTCAGTGAGTGGGACTATAACATCTGGTGAGGGTGGGAGAGAGACAGTTTCATGCAGCCTGAAGTTAAGGTTGAGGTAGAGGTAGAGTTGTACTACCTGTAGCTCAGAGAGCAAGAGACAGTGAACCAACTACATACAAACACACAGAGTGTAACACAGAAAAGAGAGAGACATGGCAACAGTGAGACTCAATGTACCTTTTGGTTCACTGAGCACAGCGGTCAATCCAGACAAAGCTTCAAAATACAAGTACTCAAAAACACCAATGTTCTCATCTCCCACAATAGTGAAGGAATGCGGGGTCCGTCACTATTCACACCATTGTTTGTCAGCCCGGCTAAACAAACTCTAATCACATTCCAGTCTTAAACTCATTAGCAATAATTGCTTCAAATAAACACAATTTTGTTGTCTTTACCTCACCTGTCAAAGTCATATAGAAAAACATTCTGAACAGAGTGACTCTGACTTTCATTATACTTGATCTATATTTCCATTTTGTTGCTGTTACAATGCTACTGCTGCTTTCTCTGAGGGTCAACGTCATCTTAGTTCACTGCAGTTCTTAAAGTTTTCCAGCCGAGGATCCAAATGAGGATTTTGTCAAAAGACCAAATGTAATGAAAGATGTTGTCTCTCTTCCTTTGTGTGAGCCGAGGCAATGTTACACAACTGCACAGGGTGTGATACTCTATGATCCAGAGTGCATTTTTTCACGTCTGTCTGGAAACACTGTCACTGTCAGCAAGGATTACCTGCGAAGTGTCCCATGGAGACACAATAAACATCATCACTATTGCTGTTCAAAGGACACTTCTGTGCCACTGATTATCCCCTAAGTAGTTGTATGTACAGACAGTGGATGTCTTGAACTGCAGTTTGCACTATGAGTCTTACACATGCACAGTTAGTTTCAGTTAATTTTGCCGGAAAATAACCTGTTAATTTTGCACCGAGGAGCTGCATCTCCCGTCCAGTCATGTCCTGGAAGACTTCAGTGTCCCAGACAACTGGGAGACATTCCAGTCAAATGCCTGCATTTATGGACCCTATTTTGCCATGTTTTTGTGTCTAAGTGACCGAGGGGGACAACATTTTTTGAAATTGGTCCAGTATCGAGTGAGAGCGCAGCAGCAAGCAGCTGCAAAATGGGCAAATAAACTCGTAATTCACCAAACTGGTAGAGGACCAAGAGAGAGGGCGGACAACAAAGACGCAGCAGAGGAAAACAGCATGTAGCAAGAATACTTTCACATCCAACTCAGGAATTATTCACTGGACTTCATGACTGGAGAGACTTCAATATGTAAGATTTTTCTGTGTAAAAAAAGGTAACTGCCAGATAACAGCAACAATGCTCCCAGTCAGCACTGATAAAGTGGCAGGTCGGTGTGAGAGCTTTCAACAGTCTGCGGTCAGTGCTAGCTGGTCTACCCTGGCTCACTTGACTTTTAGCTCATCCTTCCTCTTTGGCTTTGGACCACAGTGCATCACACTGTGTGTGTATATTAACCTGTGGACCGACAAGGTGAACCAGTCAAAAATATTTTTGTGGTTAATCAATCAACGGTTAACCACTGACATCTCCAGTGTCCAGACGTTCTTTATGAGAGAAATTTTCCTTTTCTCAGAAACAAGAAGATGCTGCTATCTGCTGATAAATGCTGTTTAGTTTTTGATTACCTGTGGACATTTATTTAGCAGACACATTTCTTTTTAATTTTAAATACATGCACTGCAGAAGATGACATCAGTATTGTACAATGGCCACCCTGCTTTCGGTCATTAAAAAACCCATATCAGTCAACCACTAATGCTAACAGAGTGTAACTGCTGCACAACAGCACGCTTACCAAGAGTGTAAAATTAGCCTTGTGCTGTTGGGTGTTGCCTTTAGGCCAATGAAAGGGGAGAGAAAACAGTTGCGGGAGATGTGGCAGAGAGTATTTGGCAATGTAATCGATTGCAGATGGCAGCCATCGGGTGGCTTGTTTGGTCCACAGTGGTTCTTTGTGATGGCTAGGCCTGCCATAATCCAACAGGACAAGGCTGTTTTCGTGTGTGTTTATGCTGGCACCTCTTATATCACAGCACTAAGCTCTGCAGCCCCACAGGAATCCAGACACACAAGGGGGAGCAGGGGTCCAGTCACAGAGGGGAAACTGTATCAGTGTGAGACTGTGTGCCAGTCTATGACTTAATAAAATAATATAACAATCTACGCTTGTATGGCTACTACAACTAGGCAGCAGTGACAACTAGAGGTGGAACGAAGTAAAACTGCCTTTAAATAAAAAAAGTTACATGATTTTCAGTCTAGGATGAGGACCAGGCTTTTGTGAGTGTGTTCAGTTTACAGATGAATAAATACCGTCAGCTGCTTGTTAAACAGAGTGATGGAGCGGATCAAGCAACATCTACAGTAGCTGCCTTTCTGCCTGGCCTCCAGTGGGCTGTGAGGTTGTTGGTGGGAGTGAGAGGGCAGTCATAGTATGAGTCAGGTAACCCTATCTGTCATGATGAGGCTTCTGGTATCAATGCTATGTGTCTCTCATGACAACACCATCCAAAAACGAGGGCAATGCATGACAGAGACCTTAAATCACCATCTCTCGGTTGTATGACTCTGTAATACATCAACCTGTGATATCTAAAAACAAGGACAAAATGATTTTTAACAAGCCAAGATCGAGGTGTCTTACATACACTGTGCACATGCATGACAACGGACACACAACAGCTTTCCCAATCATTGCTCTGTCCAGGTTAGGGAGGAAAAGTTTCGGAGGAGGAACGTAAATCAGAAATGAGGTACGACCCCCAAACAGAAATATGATTTTATCCTGGATGAACTCCACAGCTGCCTTTACAGACGCGTCTGCCCATGTGTATTTGTGTGTGTGTGTGTGTGTGTGTGTGTGCATATGCGTGTGTGTAAAACAGAGTATGTTTGCAGTACACTTATGCAAACATGCTGTTTAAACAGGCTTCCCTGTTTGTCTAAAAGTCATCTCCTCAACTTATAGTGAGTTCAGACCCTTTTGAAGACCAGGAAAAAGTCTCTAATGCACACACACACACACACACACACACACACACACACACACACACACACACACACACTCCTTACTCCCATTGACCCTCCACACCTGTCTTGTCACTCAGGCCCTGGGTGTGCCTTCTCCCAGGCCTGCTCTCCTGCTCTCACTGCCCCAACACGAGGCCTCATTTCCCAGGGAAGAGCTCTGTGGCTCCAGGCCTCCCCTTCCACACACATACACACACACACACACACACACAATCACACACACACAGCACCCTGCTCCCAGCCCCCTTCAGACTGCACAAAGCCCCCATTGTGAGGCACAATGCCGGCCGCCCCCTCAGCCTTTCCCCTGTACCCTCTGCTCCCTCTTGCTTTTGCCTGACTCCCTCGTTCTCTGCTTTTCGCTCTCCTTTGCTTTTTCTTTCCTCTCTGCTCTCTCCTCTTCATTCTCAGATCTCCACCACCAATCCTGCTTATCGTGTCTGTAGGGGCCTGCCCACTTTTATCGTAGCTCAGCCCTTTGCCCCACTATCCCCTTCAATGTTAAGGCCTTCAACATGCCCTCGTCTCTCCCCCTTGTCTTTCCCACCATGGCCCTCCCTCTCGCCTCTGTATTCTAAAACATTTTCCAACTGTTGTCTTACCTCACATATCCCCCGTCTCTACTCTCTGGATTAGAAACATTTCATATCTACAAGTAAAGGTAGGTAGTACTCATGACTGCAGTGCTGTTAGTGTCATTTGAAGATATGTTTTGAACAAAAAACTGGTAATTTCTAACCATTAAAACACTTCTTTTGCTGTGAGAACATTTGTCCGCTCTGTGACATGCTTTGGCACTGGTTCCATAGTTTATCAGTGTTTGTCTCTTCCAAAAAGAAAAAAAAAATGCTAGTAAAATAGGTCCCAACACTGCAGCATTGCCTCTGTCTCTCCACAACTAAAGAGAGTAAAAAACAACTTTGTTCTCAGACTGCAGTCCAGCATGGTACTGCAAGCAAATACTAGTATTTTTACTGCACATACAGGTCTCATTTAATGATGTCCACACCAGAAAAAGGACCTTGCACATTATTGTGGTAGCAAGTGCAAGTTGTATGCCATTAATTCATCAGCACTGTATGTTTTCAGTATAAATATGTAATTAGTGCATGTGAATCTAAAATAACACAGTGAGCAACCAATGACATGACACTGTCGACCAGTTAAATGAGGGGAGGCCAGCCTTCAAATACGGCGGTGATCACAGTCACACATGTCTCCTCTTCCTTTGTCATAAAGCCACAACAATTTCAGCTTGGTTTGCAGTACACTGCCAGCTTTGGTGCCTCCTTCTTACAGATTCTGCGCAATCTCTTAGGCTCAGTTTCCACCTGGTATTAACTGGATGAGCATACCTGTCAAGATTAGGATTTGAACTACAGGTAGGTGGTCAGAATCAGATACCTGGTTGAAAGTGAAATGCTGTCAAAATCCCTGCATTACGTCAATGACAAAACACCAAACTGCATATAAATTTAGCACTGGAGTATGAATGTGCTCTTGCCCTTCATCTTTCTCACACTTCTAACAACCACATGCATGAAATGTACTGCACATAAGCAGCAATGTGGGAAAATTACACTATCTGTACCCATCTGTGAGAAACCTGACACAGCCAGTGGTTTTGCTTTGTCTTTATACAGCATTTCTGAACATGTCTACAGTGCCATCTGCGTTCCACCCCTTCACATTTGTTTCAAAGTGAATGAAACAGCTATAACTTTGACCATGGGGTGGAGTTGCAAGACTGGCACTGATCTAAAGAAATCCTACTGTAGTATGTCATTTTCCAATATCGCTTCGCCAAGCTGCAAACCAAATTCTGTCAATTAAATGTTTCCTTGCCTGTTGAAAAAGCATACATGCATGCATATTCTTCAACATGTTTGGTGTTTTCTGATGAGGGGTTTACTGCTATGCAGTGTATGTGGTAAATGCAGAGCTATCTGTGGCATTCACCTCAGAAAATAATCAGCTCTATTACAGCGCTGTGGTTCCTTGAGTAAGCTGAGCTGCAGTAACATACTGTATAATGCAGCTGCCACCTGGGTGCATGTCTGCTTCATCTATCTTCCTGAGAAACAGCCGCACGAGCCAGTAACAGGAAACTAAGTAGCGAGATGAGAGGAAAAAAATAAATAGAAACAGATAAACACATAAATGCATACACACAGACACTGGCAGTTTGGAAATCTGCCCAAAACTAAGCCTTTTAGTCTGACTGGTTGAGGGGTGAAATAAGAAGAAAATGGGGGCACAGTGTTGTCAGTTAAACTGGGGACTAACCATGGCAAGCCTACCTATGACCTAACCTGATATGGAGGTGGGCATTCCACACATTTGTCCTCCTGTTTTTCCTGATCAAAGGAGAAGAAGGAAGGAACAAAGCAAACGGAGCCGCCACAAAGCTTCCAGCAGAGCTGCGGTTTGTATTTTTCATGTTAAGTGAAAGGCAACCAAAATGCCTTCAAGGATGTGGGGAATTTTCCTCTTCGGCGTCTTCCAAGCCAGAATATTCTGGTTGAAAGAAAGAAAAAAAAAAAAAAAAAGGAGAAGACTGAACAAAACTAGCGAGTAAAGCAGAGAAAAGGGTAGTCACTGAGGGAAGAAAGAAAGCAATTATAAAACAGTAGGTGAGCCTAAATAGTTTGCAAGAGCTTTAGAGTGTTAAAAGACACAGCTTTTCTCACCCAGGATGAGAAATTAGCCGTCTGAAACAGACTGGAGGAGATTCAGTCAATAACGTGTACAAAAGTCCCTCATAGCTGCCAGCTCAAATACCGTCACTTGCCAAATGTGACACCTCTATTTGAGATCCTTGGGGAAGGATATTTTGGTCGCACACACAGACACACACACACACAGGTATCCATGGCGATGCACCCCAGCAGTGGGGAAAGGGCTGCTCGGACAAGCTCGACAACTTGACGATGACTCAGCTTGCAGAATTTAGCACAGCATGGTATAGAAAGCTGGGAAAGCCATGACCTCATTCCAAGGGCTGCTTTGCTGCCCTTCCCTCCACCTCGGTGAGGGACAGCAGCCCAAAAGAATGAAGACCGCCGACAGGGAGGAAGGGGGTCAGGGAGAAGAACGGTGGCACAAGAGAGGTGTCCCATATCCAGACAAACATCTCGCATAGTGATAAAAGGATGGGTGGTGTGTGTGTGTGTGTTTGTGGTTCTGTCTGAGTAAAGCTATATTTAATGTGTGGAACATATGGCAAGTGCAACAAAAGGGATGCAAACAGGAATGAAGTCACTTGGGAAGGCTCGGGGAACATTAGCCCCACGTAATGAAATGTAGTTTTCCAGACCTTTGGGGCTCTAATCTTCATGAGACACGCTCAAAGATCCTGAACCAAATATTGAAAATTGATGGCCCATGTTCTGGCTCTGCTCAGTCCAGAGCTCCAGTCAAAGTCTCTGCTGTGTGGAGCTCCAGCCCGCTGAGTCCAGAGCCCAGAACATGGTCTGAGGATATGTAATGACAGGGAGCCTCCAGCACATCAGTCTCACACACAACCCTGGAGCTTTACAACTGCAGCTGTGGAGGTCAACCAGACCATCGGTGGAAATGTCACATCAAGGATAAACGCATTTTGGGACAAATAAAAAATAAAAGGCAAGGGAAATGGAGGCAAACATGCCATGTTAAGAACCCAATCCTTCAGATCTGAAACAACATTGGAGAGAAACAAAAGGGAGAAAGTAATGCTGCTGTTTCACAGTTTGACACTGACGGCACACAGCAGAAAGGCTAACACTGTCTAAACACTGATAGACTGTGATAAAGGTTCTGCTTATCACAGCGGTTCTTCTACATCAGAGATTCAAAAACAATTAGTCAGACTCAAAGTGGGTCACAGTCGTGTTTCTTGTGGCTCTTCACTCTGCCAACGCGCTCACATGTTCAAACCTTGATAAAACACACGCAGTGAGGTGCGGACTAAGTTGCACAACTCTTCTCCAATATGCCTCATTCCCTGTAATGCTCTGGGCTTTCTTGCTTTGATCGCGGTGGATGACTTGACATGGGCTTACAATATAAACTGTAAACAAACTAAAATTTTGACTGTGCAGCAGCTGCAGTCATGGCATGAACTAACCAGCTGAGCAGTGCAGAATGAAGACAACTCTCAGTGCAACAGGTCCAGTTAATGACAACCTGAAGACTGACGCTGGCAGCACCTCCCCTCTCTTTGCCTCCTCATCTGTCTCACCCCTCTCTCTCTTTCTGTCTGCCTCTCTCTCTCTTTCTTTCTCTATAAATCTCTTCGTCACAGGGCAGCAGCTCTAGCAGGCAAGCCTCTCACCATGCATGCCATTAGGAGCTCAGAAATCTCTAACCCTCTCCGCTTGCAACATGTTACTCTCATCTGAAACACACAGAGAGGCTATCGTCCATCTTTGCTGGCACTATGCTGATATGCTGTAGAAGCCAAACAGAGACCGTCGCAATTAATAACAAAGGCACAATGAAAAATGTACCTTTCAGTTGAGCTGTTGAATAATTCAGAAACAGTCAAAATGAATAATTCAAAGCTATCTCAGCAAAAACTACCCCTCTCAAATAATGACCTCACTATGAATTTAACATGTGTCTGATTTGAACTTGTGCGCTTGGAAAAACAAAAAAAAAATTGCGGCGGTCCAATAAATAAAACGAGTTCATGGTTTGGAGAAATAACGGCAGACAGAGCCAGGAAGTTACATAAGCATGGCGTACCACTTGCCAATAATATTGAAAACAAGCTTAGAGTATGAACAATGCAACTTAACACTTCAATCCTAAATCCTTTGCCCAGTGTTTACATTGATGAGGATGTTGAACAGCCTCTGACTGCCACAAAATCACAACTTTGACAACCTGGCAATGGTGATGCAGCTGGAAAACCTGCCAGATAGTTAGTCTTCTACTTGACCCCCTGCCCTCCCCTCAATGTCAGCAGAACTTTCAGACATAATCAGTGATGTCACATCTTCTCTGACCTTGTGACCTTTCACACACTTTGCATACTTTCTTCACACACTAATCTCCTGGGCTATGCAGCCAAGCCCCATGCTGCCTGCAAGTGATCTAAAGCTGCCTGCCAAAAGGGCACACACTTGCATAAAAAACAACCCACCTCGGTTTCCAGCCTAACTGCACCTAACATCACCAGAATCCACAATGTTGCTCGCCAGCCGAAAGTCAGTATGTGTCTATCAGCCTGGCAATGATGACAACTGAAGAAATGACAACTGTACAAGTCCATTAAACAGCATTGCAAAACATGAAAATTCCCACTATGGGCAATCATCATGATGCATGACATTTTCATTGACCTGTCAATGAGGACCAGTGGTAGTCTGGAGCTTTACAAAACCAAATTAAAATGGTCAGTTTGAGGAAAACAAGTGCCTGTCATACCTTGAAGCATGCAGCGGTATGCTGACTCAGAGATGGCATAGATGTGTGGAGGCATCTCGTGCCTCTTCTTCCCTCTGTACATCTCAATGATGTTCTCTGAATAGATGGGCAGGTTCTTGTAGGGGTTGATGACCACACAGAACAGGCCAGAATATGTCTGCAATAAAACACACCAAACAGATAAACATGGGAAATTAATAAACAGCAAGGAACAAAGAGAGGCTGCAGCTCCACATCTGAATCAAGTCTAAAAACATGTTAAATAAGCCATGGCTTGAAGCAGGAGAAGTAAACTAGCTAGAATTGGAAGTGGATATAAAGAGAAGATGTGAAACATCAAAGTCTTTTACATTCAAATGAAGCATGGAAATTTCTAGCATAATAAATCATCAAGCCTGCATTCAATCAGTGCAGCAGGACTTGTCATCACCCAATTTTGAGGAGCTTACATCATTACAGCAGGCATGCAACACAGCGAGAAATACAGGGTAGACTGACTGAAGGAAACACTGAACAGACTGTTGTCTCTTGTGAAGCAAGAAAAGTCCCTGAGAGTCCTGATAAGAGTCTTCAAATCAAACACAGCACTCCACAATGTGACGAATGAATGAAAATTATTAAGACTTGTGTTGCAGCAAGTAGCTTGCATGGCAAACATTTAGCCTACTTTGTGAGTTGTGGTGTTGCATTTGGCTGTGTAATTAGCCCCGAAGATCTCTCCCTGGAGAGTGTGTGTGGAATGAATGCTTCTCAGCTCTGCTGCAGGCTGAAACGACCAGCAGCAAGGCAGCCAGGAGCGAGTGAGAGGCCCTGCTGGGGCCATGGCTCTCTCTTATTCTGCAGATGTTATAAAGATCTGCATTTCAGACAGAGAAAGAGCTGACTATCAGTAATATGACTATCATCACTGCCATGTTACATTAATCCTTGGGGCCAACGTAAATGCGCACCTCTACCTCCCTCGCTAGCTACCCACATACAATACATTCATCCTTACTGAACATGAACCTTAACTAGTTAAATGTATACACATATGTGGACCTTAAATCTTTAAGAAGACTGAAAGACAGTCATTACAATACTGAAGTAAATGTAGAGCTAAAACAGGAGGTCAGTTAGGCAATTAATAATAAATTAGTCATAGAAAAATCATAAAATCAATCCCACATGGATATAACCACCAACAAAAAGACACATATCACATCCAGACACAGGCTTGTCAGGAAGCAGTCGGGTCTATCTGGTTGGAGGCTCCGGGGATCAGAGGCAGCTGGCTCCCTACTGGCTTCAAGGTCAGAGTGACAGACATGTTTGTTTGTTCTGTCTCCGTCTGGGACCATACGTACGCTCTACTGTGACTTTTTGTTTACTTGCATTACCAAAGTGAAAAATCAGGAGCACGGGAAAAGAAAAATTAGAAGCAGCTTCTGTAATATAGTTTGTGTTAAAGTTGGATATGTTATGCAGGAGCAGTCTCTAAATGGCCATTGGAGTTCATAAAAGAGCACATGTTCTCCACAGACTGCAGCACATAATGACTGACTGAGCCTCCGTTTTAAAGAGTCTTAATTGTTTCAAGAGCCGTTCATTCTGCAATTCTCTGTACTCCTGCTGTCAATAAATAGAAACATGACTTAATGCAGCACAGCCAATAACCAAAGATGTAATATTTAGAAAAACTATGTCCAACAGCGATCTTTTCATATCAGAGCATCAAACACTGTGACATCTGCTTCATGATTAAAACCATACTTAAGGCCAAGTGAGGCACCATGCTGAGTGACTCAGCAGCTATAGGTTCACAGAGGTGCCCCCAGAGAGCAGACTGGAGCTGTTACACAACAGCTCAGTTTGGGCCTTCAGTCAGCAGCACAGAGCAACTGATCGCATGTACTGCTGATACAGAACCAAAAAAAAGGAGAGGAGGGGAAGGAGAGTGAGGCAGACAGAAACGAAGAGTGGTGCAGTGATCCAGCTGACGGGGCTCCCTCAGGTCCAATCCAGCTGAGAAGCAGGGGTGTAACAAACAGTGAACCGTGTTCTCAGCCTTCCCGTAAATTGCTATCTGAGACAGAGAGACACAGGCCTACTGAAATTCTAACTCTCCACTCTCCTTTTTGAAGGTAATGAAAAATTAATTCCCCCTTATCTGAACTGGAGCTGCTATATATAGGCGGTCTGTTCTGTTCTCCTCGGTTCTGTGACATGCAGCAGCGAGGCAGCTGGCGAGGCTGCACAGAGATACCACGAGTGTCGGGCCAACAGGGACAGTCCCGGGCAGCTGAAGGGTTAAATGGGCCATTGTGATTTGCTGCATCAGTTCTCTATATGCATGTTTTATTTGGTTAAAACTACGCATTTAAAAGGCGGTCTCCTCTTGAGCAGAGTTGAAATGGTGCATCAGTGTGTGCTTGGGAAACACAATCTGATCTCTAAAAATAACAACAGTGGTTGAATTTGACTGTGGCTTTTATCTAAAGTCAGTGGTCCCTTATGAATGCCCCAATCTCTGTGACCACTTTAACAAGAATGCCTCAAAATCAAAAAGCACTTTTTGCATGCTTGTTACTGCACTCCGGTAATTACTGTGAAAACTCTTGCAGGATCATTGCAGTACCGAGACAATTTACTTCGATGGTTGCCAGCTAGCGGAGCATACAGCTAACTCAACACCGCCTGGCAAACCAACACGTCTGGCCCAGTCCAGGAAAGAGAAGGTGATATTTCCACTGTGAAATATGATCCAGGGGAGGGGATACCGTGGCCTAGTAACAGCTGAGCAACACACAGCTAACAGCAGACACAACAGCCGACTCCATCTGCCATCTCTGATCAGTCCGACAGCCAGCCTACGTTGATAGGCTGGAGAGGGCACTCTGGGTGCAGAGGCAGCCTAGGTGCCATTGATCTGTGTGGAGTACTTGACCATTCCCTTGGCAGTGCTTGGCTCTAGTGATTTCATAACCAAGCTTGCTAATAATTCAGACTAGGCTTTTGAAATATGATCAATACACCGACATGCATGGTATCAAATTACAATGACAGCAGCATGACGCCCTGGGCTTTTCTGCAGCTTTCATAATTTGGACGTTCTTGCAGGGTATGAATCGGCTTAAAAATTATTATTTAAGGCAATTATTAATTAGTTTTTCACTCTCATCCTTATTCTTCTTTTTGTATATATTTTGTGTTTGTCTGTATGTTTAAACTGCTGCTGTAACGGAACGATTTCCCAAATTGGGACCAATAAAGTAACAGTCTAAGTCTAAGTCTACTCACAAATTCATGCGTCTGTCAAAATTATGGTGACATGAAATGCAAACATAATACCAAAGGTTACATGGTCGACCTGTTAATGCCCTGCAGAAAGACAGACTACATGTGACTTTAATTCAAACATCTCCACGGGGATATTCCAAGGAGCATGACTGTGCATTCCTGTTTCCATGTGTTTCTCTATGCTGCTTTACCTGTTGCCCTGCAGCAGCTCCAACATTAGAAGACAGAACAAGTTCTGAGCAGGTAAATGGGACAAGTTTAGCTTGCATACATGTAGCGTCTGAATCAATGAAATACTCAAAAAGCCATAAAAAGTGAGGATGTAATGTAATAATATGAGGTCAAGATGCCAGACAGGCACAAAGTCTACGTCATTGTTGTCCTGGACCTGTGAGACAGGGAAGAGGAGAGACGCAGAGAGAGAGTGTGGGAAAGGGAGCAGAGCTGGTGAAGACAGGACGGACGCTGAGCAGCAGCAGAGCTGAAGTGGGCGGCAGGAGACAGACAGACGGACGATCTTTTTGCCATGAAAGAATGCTGAGGCTTTCTGACAGCTGAGGCTTATCTAACGACACAAAGGCCCGCTTGTGCTGTAGCCTCACTGGTGTGGTATAGCCTACTGCGTAGCATTGTGGTGGCCTGTGAGTCACCACCTCACAGATAGAAAGCTGCTACAATAAATTAGTTGGCTAAACAGGTTGACTGATTTCACACAGATGAAGCCATCAGATGGGCAAGGGGCCACAGAGGGAGGCAGCACAGGAGCGACGACTCACCCATAGACGCAAGGCCATATTATTATTATTATTACTGTAAGTCTTAACATAGGAAGAGTTTAAAATAGGAGTTTCTCAATTTGGTATTATCCTACTTCATACCTTGTCTCAGGTTAGGAAATCCTAAATACTCAATCCAACATGGCTTATCAACATTTATGTCTGTTATTGAACCACACTGAAACATACACTGAAACATGCAACAAATGGAGAAATGATGTTAACTTCAAGATTGATCAGTTAGAGGTGTTGGTAACATCTCTCGAGAAATCTACAGGTTGTTCTTTTGGGGAAATGTATAACGCTAACTCAGGAGATAATGGGCTAAGGTAAACAGTCTGTGTCCTATACCAAGAATACAGGCAGGGAAAGAGAGAGTATGATCACACACCACTACTGCGAAGATGTGGCTGAATGTTAAAGTGGCAATAAGTAGGATTTTTGTTGATAATGACATTACTCTGTGTGTGTGTGTGTGTGTGTGTGTGTGTGTGTGTGTAATGGGGGGTTGACAGAGTAGCTGATCAGCAACACTGACTCATCTAGATTGGCAGGTGTAGATTCTGATTTTGAAAATTCAATTTGCTGGCTGTATATGAGCAGATAAACAAGCAACAACCAACCAGTATCATTACAGGATTGTGCATAGTGATATACTCATTATAGTTTTGTTGGATCTTGGTTCAAATCAAGCAGTTTATCTGAACGTGAACTGAACTACAGACTACAGCATGCGTGCCAAGTAAAGCCAAACCTTTAAAAAGGTTAAGATTTGCATAAAGGCTGGCTCAACCTTTGGCACATGTGTGTTGATCACACTACAATTCAGACAGGCAAGTCTTCCCAACCAACTCAACTGAGAACACAGCCTGAGGAAGTCATTATGTTATGTCTGCAGCAGATGCAGCTGAGTTCTGGGGGGTAAGTCAAACACGCTGGAAGACGATCATAACACAGGGGGTTTCTTCTTCTAAGAGCGAGCTGAATGGGAAAATTCTCGTCCTGACAGAAAATCAACACAGTCAGACACATGTTTTCAATTTCTCTTGGCCAAGGGGCAGATTAATGAGCTCCAAAGCCAATTCTGAACCATGAAAAAGTAGAAACCATGATACTATGATATGAGGGAGAAAATGAAGAGGAATCTGGGGTACTGACATGTCAATTCAAAGCATATGGCAAACTGATAATACCACCTTCACTGGAGCTTCTGAGAGCTGAGAGTCGGTGGTCATGTTTTGTCATGATGTGTGATGAGGAGGATAAATTACACGAACCAGCCTCTCAGACAATAACCAACCCACATTCTATTCCTGGAAAACATGTCACTAAATGGGTCAAGATCACAACTAGAACATCTCAGAGCAGCTCCATCTGCAGTGAAAGTGGATTATGGAGACAGTGGCAATGCAGTGATACAGACCACTACAGATGTTGACTATGAGAAATCCAGAAAAGTGGGATATAATTAAGAGACTAAACAAGAAAATCACTAAAGTGTTGGGCGACACAGGTAAATTTAATCATTGTGTGATAATATAATTCCTTGTGCCCTGCATTTTAGGCTAATGTGTCAAGTTTTAGACAGTGTGAATGGCACAGAAGAAAGACAGACAGGGCAAGCCATCTGTGTGATCAAACAAGGCCCACCAGCGGGAGCATGGAGCAGGGAAAACAAACTGAAACCAGCAGTGTTTATGGCAGACGCCTGCCTTTGGCTGAGGTGAGAGAGGGGTGGTGGGGTGGAGGTGGGGGAGTCTGTAACCTAGAGGCACTAAGGAGAGAAGATCCAGTGGAGTTAAAGGTCTGGCAATGGTTAAAAGTCTAGTCTGTCACTCATGCCTTGTGCAAGTGTGTGTGTGTGTGTGTGTGTGTGTGTGTGTGTGTGGGGTCAGGATTCATTCAGAAGAGCAAAAAGCTCAATGCCCTCTCTGTCACCAAAGACTGATGAATATCAGATCTTACTTTCACATAGCAGTGTAAAACACAGACGGCTTAAAGTTAAGACTAGGGTGCATTCAAGAAGAAACACTGCCCATCATTTCACAATTACAGCAGCTAGAGGTGGAATTCAACCGACAGCTGTGAGACCTCGGGGATCGGTGAGTTTTGCCCACTTTGGAAAATGTATACTGTTACAAAAACACAATGTTTAAAGGGTCCGGTTCCAAGTCACTCACGTATATGAGTCCCGAGTAGTAGCGGTCCTTCAGGTTGTGCAGCACAGACGCCTCATTCAGGCAGGTGAGCTCGGCCATGTCCTCCACCTTGCTAAACTTGGGAGGGTTCATCTTCTGGATGTCATCCTTGTTGATCACCACCTTCTTACCGTTCTCGGCCAGCTCCACCAGCACCTCCTCGCCGCGCTCCTCCCGGATGCTGGCCGGCTCAAAGCCATGACGTTCTGAGGGGACCCACACCAGCTTCTTGGCTGTCCAGTCAGCCTGCGTGGCTGGGTTGTAAACCACAGCCCGGTCCACAAACAGGTACCGCTCTGGGTCCTCTTGCCCACTCCGATGAGACATCTTACCTGGGGTTTACCAGAGCTATGTGGCCACCTAGAACAGACAGGGTGCAGGAATTGGTAACTTAGACATGACACGAAGGATATAAAACATCAGAAACAGAATCCACACCCCTGTGTGTCCTTAAAAACTCTCTAACAGACTTCAATGTGTCACCATCTGTGCTCAGTAGACTCAACACGGGATAATGGTTTGTACCTTCACTTTATCATGCTAGGAGTGTCTTTTACCTTTTGTAATTATACACATCTAATAACTGTGTGACAAATTACATGACAAACAGTCAGATCATTCTGTGTGATAGGAGGCACGAATGAAAACAAAGGTCTTGCCCTCATACGCGGTATACCAACGTAACATACAGGACACAGTGAGCAGGGGATACAGTCTGTCAGCAGTTCATGACAAACACTGAACGGTGACACTGATTAAAAGTTGGACTACATCATATGATCCGGTTTTAGCGCAGGTCTGATCATCTGCACGACCTCTCGTTGAATGGGTCTGCACAGTAGCACTGCGCATATGTTACTGCGTAGGCTCCACCGCAGATCAAGCTGGACGGAGCGGCGCTGTGAACGGCACACTGCTGCTGGTCCCCCTCTCCGTCCACAGACCGTGCGGCATGGAAAATAATCCACTGTGGCACATTTCCCCGTCGTCCCGATCACATCTACAACCTGCACTTATCTATACATACGGAGCTTACACAGCAGATGCGATGACTGTGCATTGGCCAGTCCCCAAAGAGCACGGAGTCAACGGGCAGCAGCGGGGGGGAAACTTACCGCTGAAGTCCTGTTTACAAAATATGAGGCGAATATCTGCGACAATGAAGCTGCGCAACGGGAACTGCGAACTAATACGGCTAAATGAGGTAACAGGGATGTACCATGACTGATTACGCTGCTGGCTGAAAGTCCAATTATCTGAACAAAAACAATTAAGGATAACCTCAGAGAAGGCTGGAACTTTTGTTTGACGCTAGCTCGCGTTGAATTGCACTCATGAAGCCAAATTACGTTGTCTCGGGTGAAAAGGGGGTCAGCGAGCTCGACTACCCCCCCGTTCAAAGGTGCGCTCTTACCTCACTCAGTTAACCAAATAAAGCCTATAGTCAAAGTTGGGTTTCCACAGCGACCGCCATCCTCCATCCTCGGTCCGTTCATCCACACTGACGGTGTAAACCCTCAGCACGCGCTCTCTCCTCCCTGCCCGCGCGGTGGATAATGACGACCTTACCTGGTTTAGTCAGCGAAGCAGCAGTCAGATCCTGTTCACCGAGCAGTCCGATATCCCCCTGACGCGACCCTGTATGCAACTGACTCCTACACACAATTGAGATGCAAGCATGTATTTGGGCTTCGGTATGCACCACGGGCTCAGTGCTGCCTCTACACTGGGGCCCCTCCTAAAGCGAGCACACTTGACCGCTGCTGTTCCGCCTACGATGGACTGTGCTCACATAGAGCGGCCGTGCAGATCAATCCACCGCGCGGTGACAGTCTGACGGATGACTCACCTGAGCTGAAATGTGCGCTGTGTGCGCCGATGCCGGTCATGATCTGTTTTAAGTCATGATCGGACACATTGAGACGCGTTTTGTCAGGACATTGTGTTGCGGTTAATTCTTTTTGAAATCTATCCCCCAAATTTCTATGCATGGCACACACCCACTAGATGCAGCCCGGAGACAATTGGGCTCTCACTTTGCGGTCTTTCTCTCCTCCTCTCCATCATTGGCTGGATTTAACCAACCCCCCAATTTACTGCAAATCAATAACGTGCAAGAAAATGTAACTTTGTACTCCAACTGTTGCTTGTCTTTATTACAAATAACTTCCAAAATAACTTGCATCATCACTCCTGTGCATTCTGGTACCTTCTGACATCTCACAGGTCTTCATTGTTAACAAAATATCCTCTAAGGAAAAAGAAACAAAAATGAAAACACAGCGAAATCTATGTTTTGGACGACAGACGAATGTAGCTTTATCCATTCATATCGCGTGAAGCCATCAGTCCCACTCTCCTGGTGTTATCTGAAACACCGCCCTCTTGTGTCTAAAAGCGACAACAGCAGCATTTTATGTTGAGCAAAACTCACGCAATCATACATCACCCAACCACAAACACAAGCTTTGGGTTTTACAGAGGCATTTTTATTACAAATGGAAAAACTTCATAGAAGAGCAGGAAAAGCGTCTTTTCTGCGATTAAATCGTTTGCTTCCATCCTAAATGCTGGAAAACATGCTGTTGTCATAATCAAGCTGTACATCAAAAACAAGAGAGGCATTGTATGTTGTGGTTATGTGCAGTCTGTTAATGTTGGAGGCTTCAGCGTCCTCCCCTCCAGGCTCCTCCACCCCTCTTCTTCATCCCTCCTCGTCCTCCTCCTCCACCTCCTGGTCCTCCTTTCACTTTCTTCCTCACTCCGCTTGCTTGTTCTGTGTCATCCTCGTCTCCAGCTCCCACTTTGGGCCTTTTCCTTTTCTCGCCTTGCTCCTTCATTTCCTGAGGAAGACCACATTTAACAATGTAGAATATTCAAATGTTATGTTTGAGAGGAGGCTGAAGTGGCCAGAAAAGGGATCATACAGTAAAGATGACTTACCAGCCTGGCAAACCTCTGGGCCTCGCTCACCCTCTCCACCAACATCATCACTTCTTCTTCCTGGGTAGGGAAGGCGGGAAGTTTCTTCCCGATCAGGCTTTCGATTCGCTGGAAAAGCTCCACGTCATATCTAACATAAAAAAGTCAACTGAGTTTCACTTATTTATTCTTTAAATCTGATCCAATCAAATATCAACACATTAAAGAGCAGTGATGTAACTGGTTAGAAACAGGCAGCTCTTACTGAGTGACAAAAGTGATGGACTTCCCCGACCGTCCTGCTCTGGCCGTTCTTCCGACCCTGTGAATATAGTCCTGTGAGGGCAGACAGATCCAAAGATCCACTCAACTCAAATCAAGCGAATGAAATCACCAAATAAACCCCGAGTGTGAAGGTCAGCACTGGCGCACCTTGGAGTGAGTGGGGATGTCGTAGTTGATGACGCAGTCAACATGAGGAATGTCCAGTCCTCTGGACGCCACATCGGTCGCCAGCAGCACCGATCGAGACTTGGACTTGAACTTGTTTAGCGCTCCAAGACGTTTATTCTGGCCAACGAAGGGAGGAAAATCCAGAGAGCCAATGAGAAATTCAAGCAAGACAGCAAAACAGACAGTATGAGAGAGTGTATGTGCTCAGAGTATATAATTACATCAAATATCTCACATTGTGATTACAATTACAGTAAACAAACAAAGCCTATGCTGAACAGTTTGGCTGTACTGATGCGTACACAGCACTCTTCCATGAAAAAAGTTGTATTGCTGTATGGCACAAAACCAGAAGGGGGTGCTGTTCCTCCGCTCAACTGGCACCAAAGCGATTCAACAATCTCACAGTGGCTGAAAAGTACAAGACTGATGTTTGTCTTGTTGGGTGTGATCAACAGTCTGAAACCAAACGATACTCCATTTAATATCGCAGAACACAGAGAAAACTGGAACTGATCAAGTCATCGACTAATCCCTCCAGTTCTGTAAAAATGGAACTCTTCCGTTTAGGATTTTTACTGTGAGCTGCAGGTAATGCAGTGGACAGCTCTGCACCAGTGTTGGCTATTGCATTATAATGACTGAAAATGACTCATGAGTGAGGGTGCTTGTCAGTGGAGAAGACTCAGCGGCAGCAACATTTCTATCTTATCAAAAATGTGTGAACAGGGAGAAACACAGTATACAAATAAATACTTGTGCAACGCTGTCCCTCTGTCATCAAACCACTGCAGTTCAATGTCTACCATTATTAGTGATGCTACTGTTTGCTGCTAAGTCCTCAGACCTAAGACCTTTTTTTTCCCCAAACCTGAAAATTACTAAAATCAATCCATATTTTTCCATACTGCGTAGGAACCCTGCTAGGAGGTGAGAACATTGTGGGTGTGTATGTGTGTTGCTCTGTAGCTCTACCTGACTCATTTGGCCATGGAGAGGGATAGCAGTGATGCCAAGGTTCCTTAACAACAGCGCCACCCGCTGGGCATTGTTACATGTGCTGCAGAAAATTATAAAAGAGTTGCCGGCCAGCTCATTCAGGATGGACACCAGGTAACAGTCCTGCAGAAGAACATGCACAGGCAGAAAAACAGCGTTACAAACATCAATGTACTTAACATGAAGACCATCACAGAGTGGTACTCTGGTGACAGAGGATGGAAGGCATGCAGCATTTAGTTTCAGACATTAAAACATGAAATGAGAAGGTGCATTTCTGCGTGCCGTACCTTGTACTTCGATGGTATGAAGATGTAGTATTGCTGCAGTTTGTCTACTGTCGAGTATTTGGTGGATACTGCACACTTCACGGGATCTTTCAGAGCTGCTCTCTGGAGTTTCTGGACCTATGAACCAAATAAAAGAATGTCAGTGCAAGAGAAAAAAGCCTGTAGGCTCTTCAAGTGGTGTAATGTGGTGTAACACAGAACAAAGCAGGACTAGTGTCTACCTTTTTGGTCATGGTGGCCGAGAACAAGAAGGTGCGTCTCTCTCTGGGAATCACCTTCAAGATTTTATCCACCTGGCAAAAGACAGACAACATAAACTCATCATGTCAGACTTTCATTCTTTTTGATGAAATATTCCAAGAAAAAAAAAGAAGAAATATTTCCACTCAAGTGGTTGTGTGTCTTCATATCAAATATTAGTTGCACGATTTCTATTCTAAATCCAAAAGATATCATTCAATCTGAGGTTTAGAGTTTGACCATTGAAATCAAAAGCAAGCAAAACCCCTGAAGGAACAAAACAAACAAACCTAGAATAACCACCTCTTGGTTGTTTGTCTCCACCAACCAGTCAAGTTGCATTTTCATCCACGTCTGTCCAAACACATGTAATATTTGTAGTGAAGACTTTGAGGGAATCTAACAAACAGTATTACATGTATTTATTGGCAAAAATGGAAGTTATCACCATATTAACATGGTTGATTCCAGAGAATAAGTTCCAGTGAGAAACATGCTGTCTTCACTTAGAGACTATGTTTCCAGAGGAGTACAGAGGACTGACAGAGAGCTTCATCACATGGAGCAACAACAGTCACCTGAAGCTCAACATCAGCAGAACCAATGAGCCTGTGGTGACTACAATACTTCAGATATGGATGTCGCTGCAAAGAGGCTACAGACTGAAAAACGAGGATGCTTAACACACATCTTCAACCCGACAACACAGAAGACCCAAACAATCAGCAGTTTGAAGGTGGACGCACAAGATTAGAGTCACCAATTCAGTATCTGACCAAATGTGAAATATGGCCACAATCTGCCTTCTGTTCTTGAGTTATGGTGCTGAATGATGGCCAGAAAAGTTATTATGATGCCACAGTGAAGCTGACCTTTGACCTTTTAGACATATCATAATTTTGTCCTTTGAGACATTTGTGTTACATTTTGTTATAATTAGCGTATGAATTCTCCAGGTGTGGCCAACAATGTGTTTTGTGAGGTCACTGTGACCTTTGATCGCCAAAACCTAATCTGTTCATCCTTGAGACCAAATGAATCTTTGAAGAAATTCCTGAAGGGCGTTTCTGAGACATCGTGTTCACAAGAATGGGACGGACAGACGGACAGACAACCTGAAAACACAATGCCTCAAGCTTTGGCTGTTGCCAGCACAGAGGAGTAGAAAACAAGGCTGCAAAGATTAAATAGCTTTCCGGTAGCCTGCAGCTGCATTTTCCAACTTGACATCATGGCCACTGCAGAAGGCCAAGAAGATGGAGTGGTGTGGCAACATTTTGCCTTCCCCATACATTATGTCAACAACAAACTACAGTATGCAGGCTATGCTACACATACATGCTACTATGACACCGCTATTAAATAGAGAGAATATTACAAAATGAAGCAAAATGTCAGGCGAAACTGTCGCATTGACACACAAGGACATCAACAGCTTAAGGTACTCACCTCAGTCTCAAAGTCCATGTTGAGGATTCTGTCTGCTTCGTCCATGACCAGGTACTTCAGAGCTCGAAGGGAGAAGCCCTTTGTGTTCTCCATGTGGTCTATCAACCGACCAGGTGTGGCTGTACAGACACACCATGTGTGTGAGTTGAGTGCTGATGCATATGAAATGAAATGCTGATTACAGTTTCCTTATGGTCTTACCAATAACAATGTGTGGTTTTTTAGCCAACACCAAGGACTGGGACATCATATCGATTCCTCCAACTATGACAGCTGCAACAGAAATGAGAGAACCTTCAGGTACAGAACCACAGAAAGCGATCAGCATCATCGCAAACCAGTTAACCTTTAATGGACACGCACCACACTTAACACCAATGCTGGAGCCCAGGGCCTCAAACTGCTCAGAGATCTGAAATGCCAGCTCCCTGGTCGGGGTGAGGACGAGGGTGTGAAGCCTCTGGGGTGAGGCCAGCAGTGACTGGAGGATGGGCAGAGCAAAGGCACCTGTCTTCCCCGAGCCAGTCTCTGCCAGGCCAATAACATCCCTCCCTGAAGTTCAAGAAGAAGGCACAGATGGACGTTAACGAAGTTAGGGGTAACAATACAATAACGTAATGTATAATGATGGAGCACAGACAGGGCTCAGTCTGCTATATAATGACATTCAGCACATATAGTTCGTACTACTTCTGCATGTATATCACACTAACATTCTGAATGGAGGACTTTACTTCATGGATTCATTACTTATACACTGTGACACTGCAAGCATCTCTTAGGGGCTGCACAGAAAGCTCAGTGACTCTGGAAGCAACCTTCAGCTGACAGGCGGATGTCACTGTGGTCACTCACCTTGCAGGGCTACAGGCACAGCTTCTATCTGAATCTTTGTTGGACTCTTCCATCCCAGCTGATCGCAAGCCTCACAGAGGACCTCGGTAACACCCTGTGGACGGTAAAGACACGGAGTAGAGACCTCTGTCAGTTACTGACAATGTTTTGATAGCAAATTACAACCGTCCTTTAAACACCGTCGGACTACTGGCACATTTCATACGATAAACATTCAGCTGAAACTAGCTTAAAGACAATTTAGCTAGCTAAAAATGCTCTGCTGTTGCTCGTTTGTGTCGCTAAAATGACGCCTCTTCTTCACTCTGTGGGGCAAACCTACCAAATCCTTGAAGCTCTTCACTGTTTCATCATTTTCCCCGCTATCACAGACACTGTTGTCATCACTACTGGAACCGTCGAGTGTTTCATCTGTGTTTTGCTTCACGCTTTCCTCAACGTCCGCCATGCTGTTCGCCCCAACGTGTCGTCAGCTCCGCAATACGCAGATGCGGAAACAAGCTCAAGCATAAGCCGCAATGGATGACGGGAGCTGTTGTTTGTAATACGCCCTCGTTAAACCGTATAATACACCGTTAAACTATTCACGTTATGAACATATGCAGTACCACGAGATATCCACCTAAAACTTGCAATTAGTAGTAATTAAATTAAAATCAGATATTTAAAAAGTTGTTTTGAGAAAAAAATAAACCTACAATTGCCAGAATTTGGGTTTTGTATTTGTCCCAGATGTAAGGTGCCAACATATAATAATTTTGTCCATGCGTTACTTCTTAAGTTTCCTTTATTACATCACACTGAAACACGAGGTGAAAAAGAGTTTGACAAGTTTATTTAGCTGCAGCAACCAGTTTCAGACAGAGGTCAGAGGTTGACAAACATTCCACATCTTTAATATGACATCCAGCATGTTTAGGAGATCACCAATAAAATAGTCATATAATTATACAAAATGCTTTTTCTGGTAATGGCAAATCAGAAATAGCTGGCTGGAGGGAAAACACATTTGTAAGAAAAAAAAACAACATACTGGAGACAAAGAGCACTTGGTAGTCTCTGGCTATTTCTTTTTCAGTGCAGAGAACAGTGTTCTTTATCAAGAGTCACTGAGTCGAATAGCAACAAATCTAAAAGTATCCAATTACATATATAAGCAGATTACTCACATACATCAAATTCGTATTCTCTTTGAAATGACAAATAATGATCAAGATCAAATGAAGATAAGACTGCTGAGACCAGTGCTGACAGTGTCACAGCCTTTCCTTGGTTCACTAAAGAGAAACTGATCTAGCTAACTGCCTTGATGGCAGCTACCTCTAGAACTCTGCACAGAAAACACAGAAAACAGACACACTTCTTTCGTTCAGAGCGCCCCACCCAGCATCCGCCCCAAAGCCGCCTCAAGTCTCAGAGGAGTCCCTCCATCTCCCTCATAAAGGCTTCATACACCTGATCCTTAGTCTTCATGTTGGGTTGAGACACAGCACCTATCTGGGCTGGGTTGACCAAGCCCATCTGAGCAGCTGTTGCCTGCTGTTTCTGCCCCTGTCCACCTCCCATGCCTTCATCTCCCCTCCTTCCTCCAAGACCACCCCCTGCTTTCTCCAGAGGCCCTGGTGCTGCCCCGGGCATTGCTCCGCTCTTGTCCCTTCGCACCCTCAGTGCTGTGGGCACAAAGCGGGTGACCTCTGCCTTGGGATTGATAATCTGAGGTTTGGCAGAGATGGTGGCCCCACCAGAGCCAGCACCTGCTGCCAGGCCTCCTCCAGCCGCTGCAACAGAGGTGATGTTGGCTCGTTTTTCGATGGTGGCTGCGTGGTGGTGGCCAGGGGGGTTGCTGCCAGGATTGGTGCCCGCTGGGGCAACAGCTGTCCCTGGGGGAGGAGGCATCTGCATGACACCCGGTCGCATGGGCATGGAAGGGGGCGGCAGATTGCTCTGTGAACCATCCTGGTTGGCTCCTGAGCCTTTTTGCCGCTGGACAATGTTTGGAGGAGCACTGAGCACGTTGGAGTTGAGAGGTGGAGGAAAGAGGGAGAGTGGTGGGGCAAGTGGACGTGGAGGTCCTCCTGCTCTTGGGGGAGGAGGTGGGATGCCTGTAGAAAGACACAAGAAAGACGTATTTTGATGAGAAATGTATGAAACACTCCTCTTTGCCACTCCATAGATGTGAAGCCTGAAGTATGCCTTTATAGAGTTTAATGAAGAAGGCTATTTTTACTACCTTAGTAGTAAAAGTCATGTTCGCTGAGCATGTGTTCATGCACACACAAGATTATATGCAGTTTAAAGACACAAGGTTTAGGTTTTGATTTAAATTACTACAATTATATGCATATGCATTTATCCCTACCTGGTGGTGCTGGCGGTGGGAGTCTGGGAGGGGGTCCTCGTGGTGGGGGACCCGGAGGAAGGCCAGGAGGGGGGCCTGGCGGAGGGCCTGGGGGCCGACCTGGTGGAGGTCCAGGAGGCAGAAGACGAGGCATCGGTCCCCTCATGCCTCCTGGCATACCAGGAGGCCTCAAGAATGGAGGAGCACCTTCAAATGACAGAATTTATGGTCTAAATGACGCATAGTGTACATTTGGATAATGAGCACAACCAGCACATCCTTAAGCCAACAGGTCCAGGGAATTATTGTAGTATCCAGCTCAGAGTTGGTGCATAGTATTCCAGCTAATAAGTGCTTTAGCTAACCTGGTGGTGGGCCAGGAGGTGGGCCAGAGGGTGGACCAGGAGGTCTCATTGGAGGTGCTGGGGGTGGACCCAGCGGTGGAGGCCCAGCCATTGGTGGACCTTGCAAGTGCGGAGGCCCTTGCTGTCCCACTGGCCCAGCAGGAGGGGGTAGACGCTGATTGGGCATAAGGTGGGGCTGGCTGTCCCCTGGTGGTCCCCTGTCCTCGATGTCTGAGGTGTCAGATTCATCTGTGTATTCCTCCTCGACCTCTTCTTCTTCCTCCTCTTCAGGAACTGACTGACCTTAAGATGAAAAAAACAAAACAATGTTGTATGTCATCATAAATACAAATTAAGATATACCAGCTTAGTAAGCACGCAGCAAAGACACTAATATACTACAGTACCTGCCATCCTTAACATCATGGCCTGCAGTGGGGTAATGGCCTTGGTCCTCTTCACCATCCTCTTTTTCTTCCTCTTTCCTTCACGGGGTGCCTCTGCAGGCATGTCCGCAAAACGTACACTGCGACCTAAAGCGGTTACACATTAACACATTCATCAGAAATATAAATAAGTGTAAGAACATAAATTCCATTGCAGAGTGCCACCACATCTCCCAGAAAACACATCCTGTAACACCTTTAGTGCTTTTGCCAAATTGCACAATTCTCTGTAATAAGCCAATTTCACCAAACACACCAAAACCTATAATAACCACTAATTCATAAACAAAATTCAATTCAAAAACACTCACCAGCATGTCTTTCATTCCTGTCTCTATCCTCCTCTCTTTCCCTCTCATCATCCTGTCTGTCAACACTCATTCTCTGGTCACCGTCTCCACCCTCATCTCTCTCTTCTTCACTGTCCTCCTCAGAGTCGCTTTCGTCGTCGTCCACATCATCCCGATCTCTGTCGCTTTCACTGCCACTGTCCCGATCTCTTCCCAACTCCATGGCAGAGTCCTTTTCTAAACCAGGAATGGAAGGCTCTGCTCAGGAGAAAAAAAAATGTCAGGGAAACAGGTGGAAAGGTGAGCAGTCACACAAATGACCGTTCACCCCTCTTCCAAGCAGCAACTGTCCAAACATACTTTAGTACTGTACAGGAACCAGCAGACCTGTCAAGTTTTGCATTTCTCTGCATGTTGATGGGGTGTGACAGCAGCTCAGCCCTGCTCTTTGTGTTGTGGATGTTCACATTCCAGCAACTCCAGCCAAATTTGTGTTACATACCATCACATTGGCCAAATGGCTTATTACATAACATAACATAACTGCATGAAATCCTTCTCTCTTATAAATGTGAAAGACACTGTTTGAAAATACAAACACAACCTGAATCAACCCCTTTATTGCTTGTCCAACTACGTTTTTCTTTCATAGTAAGCATCAAAACAATTCAAAGGGACATGGATCAACAATTGGTGAGGATGTTGATGTTATGCCAGACACGTATAGCTTTAGCCTCAGTCTTTTAGCATAATATCATGTGTACAGCCATCAAGCACATATTCATGACCCTTTTTACAGGGTTCTCATTTTAAAATGTGTCACATGGAAATGTCAGCTGGAGGCAGACTTCTCAGCTGACTCAGAGTTTACGCATTAGTATTACTTTACATTAGTTAGCTACACAGTCGTCAGCTATAAATAAGAAGCCTGCTTTCTTTACGTTTGATGGCAAATCTGCCACGATACCATGTAAACACCATATGTGCAGTGTCAGAATGGAAAGCTTGACAGACATAGCAACAGTAACTCAAGATGGGACTTAGCGAAGAGCCAATTAAGAAATCAAGGTCCTACTATTATTTCATGGAAAATTAGCACTCAGAAACTAGCATCTGTGTGTTACCCTTGTCTGTGCCGTAACCTCGCCGAGCAGGAATGCCGTACAGTGCCAGGACCTGTGGAGGCGGGGGTCCAGGTGGGGGCCCAGGGGGCTTCCTCCCTGGAGGTAAGCGTGGCACGCCTGGCACTGTTGCCAAAACCGGTCCAGCAGATGACGACAGAGGTCCTTTACTGAGAGATGCATAAGAACAGAATTACCTCATTTTACCCGCAGAAGCCTTTAACAAACACAGGTTAATGCCTACCCAAAAGAGGTGCTCTTCTTCAGTATGGAGGGAGGCTGTGCCCCTGGTAGTGGGATGTCCTGGATGTGGATATTGGAGGGGGCATGGGGCATATCTGGCAAAGGGATACTGTCAACCTCCACTGACTCCGCATTCTGAAAAAGAGAATTTGACACACGCTAGTAGAGTCAACACAAATCCTACACATCCTCTCATTCACATAACATACACTGACACAAATCGTTGCTGTGAAACAAAAGAAACTCCTACATACACACACAAACCCACCTTTACTGAGTCAAAATATAGAGCCAGCTGCCCTCGTTTGGTCTCATAGTCCAACTCCAGTTTACGCAGCTCCTTGTAGGTGTCGGGGTTCTCTCGCTCATACAGACGGACAATGCGCTCAAACGTCTCACGCAGCTTCTTCCTCTTGTCCCTCAACACTTTCTCATTCAGCAAGGGCTGCTGTACTGGGTTGAACTCTGTTGAAGGTGTTACAGATATGCTTTATTTTCTAGCAAAAGCAGCAGATTATTTATGATTTTTTTTTCTTGCTATAGATAAGCGAGTGTTGGAATAGTCCAAAAGCATTAAATCCTGAAAAAATATGAAACTCCTCTGAAAATAAGACTCTCCTCCTAATTTTATTGTAAGATAACTGAGGACAGTAAACACATGCATGGTTACAGATCCACTTTTAACTGCACAAAAGCCAGTTCAATAGTAACATACACATTCAGAGCCCCTACCCATCTCATCCAGCTTCTCCATGTCTCTGATGATCTGTCTGGGGTCCTTCATCTTCAGCACCGCTGCTCTCACCATCATTCTCTGCTTCTTGTTCTAACAGGAGTATTTACAAATGAAGCAAAATGTTATCAACAAAATAACAATGCCTTTTACTTTCAAATTGAAGAGTACATTAAAATCTGATGTTTCAAGACAATGGGTACCTTTTTCAACTCCCTTTTCCTGGCCTCCTTTCCTGTAGGGAAGGAAGATAAGATAAATGTTACTGATCCCACACCGGGGAAATTTAGTTGTTACAGACAGCAAGAATAAAAAGGAGACATAGAAAAAGAAGCAAACAGAGAATAAAAAAGGATATAATGGAAAAATCTAATAATATATGTACATTATATAGAAAAAGAACATAAGAGTTATACTGCCTTGAGAAGGATGGCTCAGTTTCACAATGGAACATTTTGTACTGCACGAGTAAAATGTAGATGATAAAATACTGTTTTTGTACTATTGAACGTAGAAAACGGCAGAAAGGAAGAGAACAAGTACACACTAGCTATCATTTTGACATCTAAACAGGCAGCAAATCCTTCAGGCGCTACCCAGGAGGTTGGCGTCACAGGATCCACAGTCTTGGTTATGGTTGGTACTTACTGGCCTGGTCGGTGGGATTCATAAACTTCCCACTCTTGGTGGAGGAGGTTGAACGTCGCCCCATTGTGCCGGTGCGTCTCCTTCACCCTGCAAAGTATTACAATCGCAGCAGTGATGATAAGTGCAATGAAACTACCGGTGTCCGCTGAAAAGCGATGCACAGCTTCATCATATGTCGCAATCAATTGAATATTGAGCATCTTTAAGAGGATAGTCCGTCCCACTTAGTTAACGCTAAGTGTTAATACATACAATTCATTTTTTGGTAAAATTGAAAGGAAAAAAAAGCGCATATTTAGAAGAATAAACACTGCAGGCCCACTGAGTAGTAGTTTCGCTCGTGTTAGCCAAGAAGTCAACTCAAAGTTGACAGTGAACGCATAACTAATAAACACATTAAGTCAAAGTAACATATTTCTGTGTTAGATACAGCATAAACAAACGCGGATGGTATTTTAGGTGGTTAGCAAACGTAATAACGCCGGTGAAATTCAATGTGATCGATATGTGATTCTCTGGCTATCATGCAGCATTTAGCTGGCCAGTTAGTCGGCAACGTTAGCTTCCACTTGTAGCTAGGACCGAGTTAGCATCGGCTTGAGCACAGGAGGCAAAACTTGACTATACCTTTTATCCACGTAAAACCTGTAGAGTCCAACGCCCTACACACGCACCCCTGGATACCAAAGGTGAGGTAAAATGCTGTGTTTAATCTCTTCAGGACAGAAAGCATTCAGCGACTTCGTTAGCCGTTCGCCATGTTTACTGCCGCGAGCAAGAGCGCAAAGGTTTTGACGTCATCAAAACGAGACACTAGCGAGTGGAAGCCGGGAGCAACCCCCCTTTTTGAGAATGCAACATTAGTTGGATTTTACATCTTCATCGATCATATTTGTATAAACAAGTACTTTATACATACATAGCACTGGAAACCTGAATGGACCACTGCATCGTTCTTCAAAAGCTGCCACTTCGAGGCTGTTTGAGGCTAAAGACAGTTATTTTATGGTCTTGATGCACAGCACAGCAGTTCAAAGTAGTTGGATCAGTCAGTGGAATAATTGACAGTTTAGACACAGTTGATAGACCTTGCATGGCTGTGTTCTGCTTGTAGTCCAAAATCGCACGGTTGCACATGATTTTATGATTATCATGTTTTGGTCTGGTGAACATGTTGATGAAAGCCAAAGCTCTTGTCAACCTGTAGGCTCTGTATCCTATGCAGTAAATGAGAGTACTGGTACACAGGGGGCGTTCATAACAGAGAGTCAGCACACAGGGCCAGGCAGTCTGCACGGAGTAAACCTGCAGTTTGCATCAGTAAATGTTAGCCATCACCATCTTTGGGTAGAGAGTCATCAGGTCATCTGGTATTCTTACTTGGAGGCCATGGGCAAATGAGCCCCACCCCCATGTGTGCAGCCTATTCCAGATGCTGGCCCAGTGACAGTGTCTGCTGTGGCCTCTCATACTGCGTCCACTCTGCCTTCTGATGTGTGTTCCCCACCAAGTCCTGTGGACAGCCCAGAGCATCAGTGGATGTGAGCTTCCCTTCACCCAGGATGCATGCAATGGACAGTGAGTCAGCGAGGGTCATAGGATTATCAAAGACCCCACCTACTCCAACCACAGACTGATTCATCTTCTGAAGTCTGACAAGCAGTACTGCAGCCTCAAGGCCCAGAGCAGCAGGCTCCAGCACAGTTATTCCACAAGGCAACCAGGCTCATGAAGAATGGACAGTAATCGCCTGCTGCCTGTCTGCCCATCACAGACACAGTATATATTATCCATATTATTATTAATTATACAAGCCGTTTCCAAAAAAATGTCCAGAAAAGGGGCACTGGATAAAATTTAAATAGAAACAGAATGTGATGATTTGCAAAACACTGCAACTTGAAAATGATGACCTCATTTATATATATGTGTGTGTGTGTGTGTGTGTGTGTGTGCGTGTGTGTGTGTGTGTGCGTGCGTGCGTGCATACTGTACAGGCTATCCATAAATAACTGTATACATTACAGTTTGCATATTTTATTTTTCATATTCTATTTTGACTTAATTATTGGAACATCTGTTTACATAATTATGGTAATTATGGTCTGAGTGTGTAGAATCGAAGGGGTTACAACTGCATTTCAGTGTGTAATTTCTCTTCTATAACTGAAAAGTAAATGAAAAATCTTTAATACCTTGATGAAAGAATAACTTTACATGTTTGAGAGAATTTTCTAAAAGCAAAATGATGTGGCATGTTCACAGATTAAGTGAAAGTAATTAAATAATTAGAAATTAAAATAAAGATATGCTTTGAGTTAAAAACGTAAACAATGGGCTGCCATGGAGGATTAGAAATGACAAATCACAAATGTGCTTTGCAGTGTATTTGCAGTGAGTGAGCTGTTTCTCAGTAGCTTTTTAAGTCCATCAGATGAAGCTCTTGAGCCAAGAGTGTTTGACTTTTCGTATTTGTTGAGGAGAAAACATACAAAAATCATTTAATTATGTGCCTCAAGCACATGTTCAGATGTTCATCAACATCATTTTCAACAAGCTGCATTTATATACAAATTGGAAAAAAAAAACAAAAAAAACCTACATCTGTGGACACAAGCATATGTAACACCTGATGAATCCAACATTTTCCATATAACAGAGACATTAAACACAGTTTAAAGATGAATAGATACGTTTCAAAGTAAACTTGAGGTCATTTGAAAATAACAGACAGTCATATAATATGCAGTGTGAAGAAGCAGCTCCTCTGTGTGGAGGCACAACACTTTAGGCCATGAGTCTTGTGTATCATATGGACACGAGTTTATTATCAGAAAGCTTTGTAGTTCATGGTTACATTTAGTTTTAGAAAAACAAAATACTTTTCATATTAATAGAAACTTGAAAACTCCAAAGTCTCCAGACTTTTCTTCTGATACACAGTTACATATTTCTGTTGATTGAGTTTTCTGCAACTAAATCTCACGCGCAAGTCAACATTGACCATTATTATTAAGGACTGGGACCTGAAGAGGGGAGTTTTTAACTGAGAGATGTTTAGAATCACTAAATGTTACTGCGCTACTTGCTGTGCCTTGCTGATAATGCATATTATTCCATCTGTCACACCTACAGCTGCTGACGTATCACCAGTCGGCTACAACTCCAACATCCAACTCCAACATCCTCTGGCATATTATATCATATTCTACAACTACAGAATTTACCAGCAAGCAGCAGCCACAGTGTCTGAAGTAATGAGAAGATCAGTGTGAGACAAATGCATACGCTTTTGTCTTCATCATTTTTATTGTTATATAAACATTGTTTTTGCTTCTACTACCAAGTCAGTTTCCTTTAATTGGGCTTTCAAATGTTAGTGCTAAATATTAATAATTCAAAAACACACTTTGTACGGTGCTCTCCACTTCTATTTCAACTGCTCACAAATGTAATCCACCCACTTAATGACAACACTGCAATTACAGTCTTCCTTTTCTTAAAACAGACATAAAGCACTAGGCCACTTTTTCTGGCCTAGGTTTTTGGAGAAAAGGGTGGAGGCTCAGGATGCACACTACTTCATGCTTTCACTCAAATACACTTTGTTCTAATGACAAAACATCAAGGTGTCTTCTGCCAAAGCAGATGAGGATTCACTGCTGCTGTTCAAGCTGAAGTCACTGGAAATGGTCACATCCACAATATCTTGACAGAACTCTGGATGTAGTTTCTGGGAGGAGGAAGGGATAAAATGCCCATTAATTCATCCATGCATCCAACTTCTTCCTCCCTCCCATAGTATCCATCTCTACCTCCACCCACTGCCTGCGTCCTCATCATCCATCAGTAAGGTTCTGGCATACAGCAGTTGTATTCCTCTGCTTCACCTACCAGCAGTCAGCTGCAGCATCAGCCTCCGCCTGGAGCTCCTGCCAGATATTTACAACCACATCCACCTACAGCACCCACCAGGAAGCTTGTGGTCTTCAATCATCACTCCTGCCAGCTCCATCTCCAGCCACTTCCTTCAGCTTCTGCCAACCTGTTCCAGGCCAACTAATCAATAAAGTGCCAAAAAAAAGTGCAAAATTAACAGAGCGGCTGGTGAAACTGCATTTGACAGGAGTAATAACACATCTTCAGGTCTTTACATTTTGTCTCCTCCCAGGCAAACATCAGCTGGTGGATCAACGTTGTTTCCAAAGGCATCCTCAAACTGTCCCTGGGTCAGGTGTCAATCATGGTGAAGTGAAACCATGAATAAACTGAGTCAAGTCACACATTTACAGTTTGAATTGATTTTAATTGACTTGTACATACAGATGTTTTTTAAGGTTGTTATGCCGATATGATCACTTTGCACCAGCCGCGCATTCAGTACTGTTTTGCAGTACCTAGACATGATAAATAGAGGACACACGTTCTTCAAAACAGCTGTTACTAGTTATATCAAGTATGTAAATTGTATTTGAAGCCAAACTTAAAGTGCTTATGTACAGATAATTGTATAGTTATGAGCTTAAAGGTTGAACTCAATTATCTACAATAAATAAAGTTTTCCCCCTCTTTTTCATAACTTTGCATGCACGGCAAATGTGTTAACATACACACTTGTGTCATTCTTTATCAGTGATGCAGCTATTCTTCAGCCACACATCTGACTGAATGTGGCAGGTTCTCACTGTGCACTCTAGAGGGCAGTGGACACTCGTAATTCAACTTTGAAATCCACCAAGTGAAGACACACTCAATGCCATACCACCACTTCTAGTCTTTCAAAATAAAACAACAATATGTCAAATTAATAATTTGCCTGTTTGTCTTCCAACTGTCAGAAAAATGCTGTCAGGTCAGTGATGTTCACCCACCACAGCTTAATATAGTCTATGATGATTGCATGTCTGTGGAGAATGACCAGCCATTCTTAAACCTTATAAATGATCAGTGTGTCTTCACTTCACAGAGATGTAGTTCTGTCAGAACACAACTAATCAGATAACCATTGAACCAAAGCCAACCATTAAGGCACACTCATCAGTGGTGTTAGAAATAATTAGTGATGGAAAAACTGAAATTAGTTTCAGAATGCATTGATAACGTTCTCCTTTGATCTGCTAATCAGTGACTATTTGATGTTGGCGCTAAGTTAATTAGAAATTTAATATATCACATTAGTACCCATTTATCACACAGATGTAATTACAAAGTACATCCTCTCTGTTTAGGCTCACAGAGCAGGGGGAAAACTCAACAGATTGTTCAACTAGATTGTTTCGTTAAATCTGATATTATCAGAAACAGATACCCTCATGTCTTCACTTTATCACGAGGATGTGATGTGATTAATGTGACAGTTGCCTGATCTCCAGTGAAACTCTGTGGTGTGTATGCTTCATTAATAACCACTGCAGTTCCACATCTTTAAAGCCTCTCACACCTCTGTGTTTTCAGCCATACTGCTGATAAGACTCTTCTTGAAATTACACTGAGCTAGGATGGATCTACACAAGGTCATCAAGGCACCAATAAGAGTAAAAAAAAGTATAAGTGGTCCTTAACAAGTGGCCCTGGAACGCGAGAGGATGCCAAACAATGGGTACCATGGGTGTGCAGGCCCTTGAAATGTTTCTTTAGTTTTTTACTCAAGAAGTAGAAAAAACTTGGGAAACACAAACCACCTGACAAATGAAACAGGTAATGCTAAAGCACCACGTGAGAGCCTCAGGCAGCATTTAATGGCATTTTTAATGACATTAGTTTGGGACCCACTTAACAGTTTAATACATACTGGCCTTCTGAAAATGTGGGTGTCGACATGTTCATAAATGCTTTAACTTAACACACTTAAGTATTCACTTAACAAGACATAATACTAAAGGTAACACCTCCTAATAATATGAAGCATGGCAATGAAAGCTGAAATCCAAAGTCCATTTAAACATAGCCATATTCTGGACTAAGCTGCAAAGAAAAGCTCTTCTCTCCTCTTCTTGTATTTTCAGTCTGAATAGAATCACCTCACCCTGCCGCTTATCACTCACCTAAAATTTCTCCACAGCATTATTCCTGTGGTAAGTCTCATTCCTTCTCCCAAACTCTTCATCCAATTCTCCGTCGCTCACCGTTACTCCCAAAGCATTAACCAAGTCTGCATGTTTCCTTGGCTGCAGCTCGCTCTCTGATTGACTGGATGCTGCGCAGGAGGAGGTAAAGATACAGCAACTACAGGAGCAACAATGCAAGGCCAAATCTTCCCCCAAGCAAGAAAAAGAACTGGCATGAATGTGCAAATACGAATGGGTTGTATGGTGCTGCGCAAATTGGAACCCAGAAAACATGTTTTGTGCTGTGTGCCACCAAGAAAGATAAATGCGGGCACATAACTGAAACCTTTGAGTCGTTCTTGAAAATCTGCTTTTCAATAGGCCTTTTTAGAGTGAGGGCTCTAAAAATAACTGAAGGAACTGAAGGAACAAATCATCCACTATGTCCTTCCCACAACTGTAGGTTGACATCTTGAGTTTGTTTTTCTTGCAGCAGCCACATTTCTATTTCTTGTCTGAACTGTTCTTTTTTTTCTCTCATTAATGGAACTCGGTAAGACTGACAGCAGTAAATGCAGTTTTGTTAAGGAATACCAAAAAGTGCACAAAGGTAAACCAAAGAGAGCGACAGCTGTTCAATTACACAAACCTCTTCATACACTGCAAAGCAAACATTTCCACTTTACTGAACTGTATGTTCGCCACCTCCAACAAGCAGCAATGTTGCTTTGTGCTGCAGTAAGCGATGGCTTTTCTAGTCAGAAAAACTCCTACTATGGCTTAGCTTTGCATACGAGAAGCTCTAATGGACTGAACATTAGGAAAGATAAGCTGCAGGCCAAAAATATGTGCATAAATCAGTGTAGCTGTGGTGTCTTTTTTTCCTTCCCCACATGCTTTCTTAGATCAGTGGTAACGACGTGTGACATGAAGTGCTAGTTGAAGTATTTGGATGTCACTCAAATTTTCCTCCACAGTATTAACTGGGGAGGTGGACACTGATGGACAGTCAGGCAACAAGGAGACTATCATTTCCAAGTCAAAACAGTCTGTGTCTGTAAATTTGCTGTGCTGCAGTCTGAAGCAGGCTGGCACTTGAGTCGATATCAGGATGAACTGTTCGAGGGTCTGTCCCACTCCACCTGGTTTCTCACTGGAATGCATGCTGCCTTGCTGGGAACCAGCTGAGCCTCTGCATCCTTTGGAGGAAAATCCAAGCTCAAAACAGGCACGTCTCCACCTGTGGCATCATAAGAGGCAGACATGTCCTGTCCTTGTAACACAGTATTCTGACAGTGCGTCTCCCTCACACTGCTCCTGCTGCTGCTGCTGTTACAGTGCGGGTTGGGCTGCGACACACACGCGGCTCCATTGCTCAAGTCTGAATTCTCCAAGTGAAAGAAGGTGCTGTTTTCTCTAATCGCCAGTCCAAAGCTCTCAAGCATATCAATTACTGATGGTGTGGACGAGCAACTGGGTGTCTCCTCTTCAATAAGACTCAGTGTGGGCAAGATGTCCACCAACTCTGCCATCTCCATTGGCCGGATTACCTCAGTGATGCTGGAAGGAAAGTCCTGCCCCTCGCTGTACGACTCCTGTGTGTCCAGAACTGTGTACCCCATTTCCAACTGTGCAACAGCAGCAGGCTCTAGTCCAGATTCGATTAACGCGCTTGCGCATCCCAATTCTGACTGGCCAATGCTCGTCAAGTCTACAGTTGACTGGGCGGCGATGTCCACAGGGTATCCTCCCTTGGCAACGCCCTCCGCTAACACCAGCGTGGCCTCTTCAGGGACAGCCGTGATTCCTGCTTGAGAAGAGACCTCGGCAGTGACAACATTTGGTGGAGTCACGCTGACCAAACAGTCTGAAAGGGAAGTTGGAAGACAAAAAACAAGTTCAAATCTTACTCAAGCTCAAGCAAGTTAGAGTAATTCAGCTTTGCAGTGAACAGGCTGAACAAAGATGGTGACCTTGGTAAACATCATAGCTGCTCAACATGAACATGTTAGCATTGTCACTGTGGGTACATTAGCACACTGATGTTAGCGTTCAGCTCAAAGCACTGTTATTTTATATTCAGCATTCAGCATCTTCCCATAATTAATATCCATTTAATGAACTGAGAACCTAAAGAGTTTCATTAACTTGGCTGGTTCAGACCTGAAAACAGCACTAGAATCTAATTCGATTCACGCTTATCCACCCCCACCTCATCACTGTACCTGTAATGGCTTGTCTCTGTGCTTGTATCCGATGGGGCCACGTCAGTCTGGCAGTCAAACTCTCCTCCTCTTCTTCACCATCAGGACGCGCAGGCGGGTCTCCACCCATCACCAGGCCTAGAGGCACCGCCCCCACCCACTGCTTGGATCGAACGCACTGTAGACAGTCCATAATCCAGCGGGCATCCCTCCACGCCACATCCAGCCGCTGCAGACACAGGAGAATAAATGGCAACAGAGAAGCTGTTAAATTAAATCTACTGAAATCGCATTAAGTCATCCCTTTTTCTACACTTAATCACATACACTGACGGGTGAGTCCAAGTAAAAGCCTTTATTTCTTATTCATTTCCCTCATCAAACCCGTATCAATCACAGAAGGAGAGATGTACAAAATGAAAAGCAGACAAAAGAAGAATTTTGAAGCTTTGAGCAGCGACTGAAGAGGATCAGCATGTTGAACCTTCTTTTGTGTCCGCTTCCATGTTCTTACCTGGGAAAGCTCAGTGATGTGGTTCAGACGCTCTCGGGCTTCCTGCACCTCCTTGGTGTCCAGCGCCTCTCGCAGAGCCTGCTGGGCTAGATGAGTGTCCAGCTCCAGCCTCACCCAGGCCTGGCAGTACTGGGACAGGAAGTCCCGTTCGTACGTCCAGAAGTGAACTGGTGATGAGGCAGAGGTAAGGGGAAAGACAAATCATGACATCAAAGCCCAGAGAAAGCAGCTTCAGAACTCATTAGCACACTTAATCGTACCTTTAGCATTAAATTAGAGTCAAAACAAATTCTAAAGTGAGGATGAGAAGGAGGATCAAAAGGACTAATTGGATCAGAAAAAACAATAAAAGTGACTCATCTTCAAAAGACCAAAGATCTGATGCTGCACCTCAGTGTGCTTTACATATATTAAACTGTCCAACCAAACCGGTTAGGGTTGAAATGCATTTAATTGGTTATTTCTGGGGGTATTATTTTTTCCTTTGAAGATCAGACGCTTTATTAATCCTAGTGAGATGTATGCTATATAAAATGACTTCAGTCACTTTGTTCTTATGTGATGCTACTGTTACTTAATGGGCTCCAGGACACCATGTTGTTCTTTGTAAGGGAAGGTTACCCTGCCAGGTGTTTAATCTTCGCCTCAACGTCCACAGTCGTCCCAGTTTGATAAATGCACTATGAATCACAGTTTTCGGTCTCTCTCTCTCACCACTGCTTGACTAACAGTGTGGTACTATCATGAGAGGGATCCAGAATTTATAGACTTGTGCGACAACAGTTCTCCACCTACCCAGCTCAAAGATTTGCAACGGCATGGTGAGCCCAGGCTCCTTGGTCCCCACCAGAGGCCAGTAGCTGGAGCTGAAGTCCTCACTGGGAGGCAGCAGCAGCAGCATGGACATTTTGTCTCCAAACTGCAGCAGCTCGCGGGTGTACACACCATACTGGTACGCCTGTCACAGACGCAAAAACACAACCAAGCGTTATGACAATCTGTCAGAGGCTGCATGTGAAACTGCATTTCATCATGCCTTCTCGAAACAATTCAGAAAGTAGTAGTTCAGAAAGGAGCTTTTGGAGGTGGCTGTTTGAAACCAGTGTTACCCTGTAGAGGGGGATGTTGAGCTTCGTCAGGAGATGTGTGACTGCTGCTCTCAGAGACCTGACGAACTCCACCAGCCCGCTGCTCTCCATCAAGCTCTCGTCCTCGCCGCTCAACAGGTTCTGAACACTGCCATTGGTTGTGGTATAAACATGACTCTGAAGCCATGCCCACTCCTCTCTGTCACGCAAAGACAATGCAGTTCACAACACACTGCTTTAAACGGTATGGTTTGTGATGGGTCTGGCTGAGTATGTCACATGCTCAAACGGTGTTACCTGGAAACGTGCGCATTGTGTCGGACCCGCGTGTGGCAGAGCAGATTTGGCAGCCTCTGTGGCACCAGGACCCGGATCTGTTCGACTGAGCTGCACAGTTTAAGGATGCCCACGTACAGACCCGGCTGGGCCCACTGAATGCTGTGCCTGTGGAAGGACAGTTTCTCCTAGACGACAGAGACAGGTACAATGTCAGGGATTTTGAAATATGTTAACAGGATATACTGTTTAGATGCCTTTTATTCACTGTATCTCCTTGGTTTTAATTTGGTTAGCTAATTTGGTTAAGGTTTGCTAAATGAATTCCAGTGTAATTTCAGGGCTATTTGAGTTGCACAGGAAAGAAAAACAAGGCTCAGTAATCAAGTCAGGAAAGTCAATACACTCAATCACTTATGCACTCAGTGCTAAATACATTCTGTTGCACGTAGCTGCTGCCGCTGCTCACAGGCCTTTTCTGTGTGTCTCTCTTTCACACTAACACAAACCCAGGCTCACCTTGAGCTGCTCATAGAGCATGTCCATGGCAGTGGGCTCAGGCAGCAGAGGAGTTCTGCTGCGGTTCTTTTCCAGGCGGGCCAGGGGCATCCAGTGAAGCGGAGGGTCAGGAGGGCTTGGAGAGGTGCAGACAAATCAGGGTACAAATGAAATGCAACCAACACATGGAACCACCAATGAAAACTCTGATTTATTCATATTGGGATAACACAGCCAGTATAACGGCAACAAATGTTGAGTTGGAGACCGTCCTTCAAACTATGGAGGTTAAATCGTCCTTTGATGCTGTGTGCTCTTTGTGGAGGAAGGAAAAAATGTCTGACGGGGATTAACTTTCTCACCTGGGAGGGCTCGGGAACTCCTTCAGAGTCACTAGTAAGACGTTGCCCTGCCGGTCTTTCAGAGGCTCGTAGTACACCTGGCCCAGGTCCACTGTTCCCAGCGAAGACTGAAGGCAGAGAAAGGTGGAGAGGTAAAACAGAAGCATGAGGATGAATAACTATGAGGATTTTAGGGATTAATGGAGTGAAACACAGGTTCTGGGGTACAGGTATGTAGCCCAAGATAGGGAGACGAGGCACAAGCAAGGGGAGTAGGAGGAGTAAGACGTAATTAAAATAGCAGTTAACCCATTTTGATGCTTCTTATCGTGCAGAGTAAGCTGCTTAACTTCCTACCTGCAGCTGGGAGACAGCTCTTAAAATGTTGTGCCTGTTCTGAAGGAGGGAGGAGGGAGATGAATGAGCAGTGGAAAGGGCCTGCTGGAGCCACGGCACTTGTTGCCATGCACAGGACAACTAGAAGAAGAGAAAAAAGAAATCACATTCGGTTTTAAACTGCATCTCAAGCAGAAAGTTCCACAGCCTTCATTTGGCGACTCCGTGAATAACACAATTGAAGACTGGTGTGTCTGATTAGAGAGCAGTTCACTGAACAGCACTTATGTCAGAATATGTCAAAATATGTGTTCAGCTGATGATTCACCTTAGCAAACCAAGGAAAGTCTTGGGTGATGGAGGTGGAGCAACACTGGATCTCCACCAGTGGGATCTGATCTTCTGCTGTCACCAGGATGTTTTCCTTGTGGTAGAACACAGTAGCCAAGTACACACCCCTGATGAGATCAGTGTGAGACAGAAAAAGTGTACAGGTGACTCCAGCGCTGTGTTACAGTCACACAAGTTTCACTTAACGCGACTTCAATCTGAACTCTGAAACTACAAAATCACGTAAAGCTTCATTTTTGGCATCAAACAGTCTCTTCAGATGGAAATCTGAGAGAAATCAGAGAATTTCCTCAACTCACACAACAGCCCATAATCCCTCAAGTGAAGTGAAAGCAAGGAAATTAATTTTCACCGGCGAAAATGAAAACGGAGGAGCGGCACTCTTTTAAATGCCTGATCGTGCTGTTATCACTGTCAACATTTCAAGTTATGCAAATGATGTTTGTGCCTACAAAAGCATTTAGCTTGACACCAAAACATTTTGAACCATCTGTGCTGTCTTCGACCACTTTTTAAAGCAGTGCAGTTGTTCCTATTCGTGCAATTAGACCTTCGCCCCGTTCGTCCACTGTGAGCTGCTGTGGTGAGCGCGCTCCACTGAACACCACTGGCCACATTTCAGTGATTTCAAACATCATCCTGCTCAAAAGACCTCTTCACCACTCCTGTGGTTTCTGCAGCTTTAATGCGACTCCTGTTCTTTTTCAATATCCGTAACAGACACCAGCTTGGACTCGGCTTTGTAGTGTACACGGCTGTAATCACATCACATTTAATCCGTTACTCCCCGTACCCTCAAGGCACAGTGGGACAGGTAAGACAAATGGAACGCTACCTCTGTAGGAGACGAACAAACTTGGTGGCGGACTGGAACAGTTGTTTGATGCCTCGAGACACAGACAGACGCTTGCTGGGAGTCTGGGGCTTAGAGCTCTCTGTGGAGAAGAGGAGAGGAGAATCAGACAGGATGAGATCCACTTTACTGCCAAAGCACTATTCACTGTGCACGCACAAGATATCTGAATGGGTGGTGAAAACGGTTTCCTCTGCCTTGAAGAGAGCTGATACATGCAGTACATGCTGCTGATAAGAAACTCTGTAAAGATATTATCTTTATGAAAATTATAAAAAAAGAAAGTATGTTTCAGTGTCCTCAGCGTTCATTATGTTTTCTGACTCTTCAGGTGCACAACAGAAGACGAGATCAGAACCATTGTGCATGTACTGTACTTGGAAAAAAAGCAATTCTGACACACACAATGCTGTCATACTGAAAGCCGGCCTTATGCAAGTTTCTTTTCTTTGTTGGATTCTTTATGTTTTGGTGCATGAAATAACCACCAAAGGTACAGTTTTTTCCAGAAGTTTAAAGCAATAGATTTTAATAGAAAAGTAATGAAGAAAATGGGGACTTGTATATATTAGGACACAAAAACTGGCAAATATAGGGATACTGTGGTGATAAATACAGATTTATGGACTCATATGCTTGTTATATAAAGACCCAGCATTACCTATGCAGAATCCTCTGTAATGTGGTTCTCTGGCATCTTCCAGCAGTTTCCTCACAAGACCCTCATGATTTCTGAACTGTGACTTCACGCCAGTGCACTCTCTCCAACCTGCACAAGGAGAAAGGGAGAAACGAATCCTCGCTTTCATTTTTATGCAATTAGGAAAAATCATTCAAGACATCAAGAGCTCATTTGCAGGCGAGTCCTGAGTGCTGCGTTTCCCAGTCTTGGTGATTAGGAGGCAAGGGCGATTGCATGAGAGACCATCTGTGTGCTATGACTCTGACAGTTTCACTGCTGATTCACTCTGAGCTACTGAAACTCTGCCTCCTTTAAAATTACATTCAAAAGGATTTACAAGTTAAATTGTGTTACCTAACAGCAGCAGCAGGCTGGATATGACTGATATCACCACTGGGCTTGTATTCTGACTTACATTTGGATTGACGTTCATATTTTTTGCCTTTGTTCTCCATTTCTAGAACACTGTGTGCCAACTTTTGCGTCATTGTACAGAATAAAGTGGAAAGTAAGTCAGTAATGCAGCGAGAGAAAGAGGATGGCATGCGAGAGGGATTGTAAGCCGAATTCAAACTCAAAGCAGCACGGGCACAAGGCCCATTGACTCACTGTGACATCTTCAACTCTCCACGTTTTAATAATTCAGTAATCCTACCAGCCGTGAGTGGATTCCGCTTCTTTCACATCAAGCTTGGTGTCAGCCAAGTAATTTCATTACTCGGGGACAGAGAGAAAAAGAATGGAGCCCTTTCACAGAGGCAAGTCCACATTCATCAAAGTTTGCAGTTCAGCATACTCACTGGAGGGGGCAGCGCTGGCCGGAGCAGAGCACTGAGGCGGGCCCCATCCTTTCACATTGAAGGCACTCACTCTTACAAAGTAATGCACTCCCTGCATTTGGAAAGGCACAAGATTCTCACCATGCATTAACTGCATGAATCATTCATTACGACACAAAGTAATGACATATTACTCTCATTATTAGTTCATCTAGTTAAGTAAGACATTAAGGTGGATAACTTTTCTCTTATAGGAAGTGGTTGAGCACAGTGGATGCTGACTGGGGAGCAACACATACAGTCTGCATGTAAATTTAGAGTTTACTTTCTTGCACGTCCCTAAACCATTTAACTTTGTGTATGTGCATGCACATCTATGCATGTGTTGAATATATGAAGGTGCCACATGACTTACTGCTGCGAGTCCGTTGATACTATAGGATGGGTTCTTGGTCTCTGTAACTTGAACTGAGCCAAGGATGCGTTTGAAGCTGGCTGAGGTGCTCCATTCCACTGCGAACACGAAACAATCGCACCGACAGATTATTCTCTGGCTTTACTCAAAGCCCCCATAGGAAAGAACTGAGGATTTGAATGTTTACAATGTTGGGTTACTTGCTGTACCTGGGCTTAATCTACTCTTGGCTGCAAAGTATGACATTTACGCAGCTATAAAACTAAGTAGCAAATACAGAGTAGCTAAACTAGATCCATAAATATAAAGCTTTTATACCTGCCAGCCTAAATTATGTGTGAGGCCTTGATTATATCATTCCTTTATTTGTCCATCAGGTCCATGCTTTGATCATGCCTGCTGCTCTGCTAATTTGTCCCTCCACTTGTCCAACCATCCATCCTTCCATCTACAGCCTTGTTATTCACGCCTACCTCTGTAACGGGTGATGAGCCCCACGGTGTCTGGCTCTTTGATTACCACAAACAGAGAGGAAGTGCTGGTCACCAGTATGGACACATGACTGGGAGGCCCAGGGAGCTCTGGATGAAACATATAGACACACCAATGATCAAAAAGAGCACATGCAACAAAAAATCTATAGAGTGAATAAAGGTAGTGCATTATCTCAGTGCACAACCACAGAGTAATAATTTAGTTGCTATTTTGACATGAATTTTGTCACCTTGGCCCTCAACCTAACAAACCAGGGTTGCCAGTAAAAGTTTGAGCTTCTCCCCTGACACTGAATCTCTACCTGAATCTCTAGCATAGATGCAGTCATAAGCCTCAGATGAAAACATATTTCTAGTTTTCATTTTTAGCACTGAGCTGACAGTCGTTTCACTGCACCAAGAGGAGGAGCCGGTGCCTTATTGCCCTTACAATAACTCTGTGATCATAAAAAAGTCAGGGAAGAGAACTGTAAGTGCTTGAAAGACAAATGAAATGAGAACTAAGGAGAGATGTTTCTATAGAGTAAATACAGAAAGTACAGAAGGGACCTGAGCCAATGGAGATCCACCAGAAAGAGGACTTGAGCAGCTTGGTGTAGGGAAAGGAAAGCTCAGAGGCCTGATATAGAACACAGGCTGCACTAAAGCCTTTGGTGGTACTGCAGGTGTGGGTCTCTATGCACTTATCACCCACTATTAAGAGTTTCAATCTGACACAGGCAGCCACTGGGAGCCGGTGGTGGGAGTGTAGGGCAAAGGGGAATTTGGGATTGCTGATGTCGAGGCACTCTGTTGAATTTTGGATGAGTTAAAAGGGGACTAGAGGGAGACTTTCAGGAGGGCAGCTGGGAGTCCAGACAGCAAATCAGTAAAACTTAAGCAAGAAGTTGGGCGGAATACCAGATCACTGTGGTCTTGCCATCAGTGATGGAGGGGCTTTGCAGAGGAGAGCTGGATAAAAAAAAACTGCTTCTACCTTGATGAGAGTGATTTTGAAGAGGACATGAAAAAAAATGCAAGAATATCAGTATTTCTACCAATTGAGGACTGAAAAGAAACAGGCCTGTGACCTTGTTTGTGTCCCAAGATGTAGTTCAAGAAATGCCACAGGCTGACCCAAGACCCAAGACCACTGACCTGTGTTCTGGAAGTTCTCTCTCATCCGGCAGTACAGTTGCAGCCTGAGGCTCCAGAGTCGGATCTGTCTGTGGACGTCAGCCTGTGCATGAGGCCCTGCCCCTGCCTTCCTCAGCAACTCCTTCTTCCTCTCCTCCACCCGTTTTCCCGCCAGCGCCACCAAAGCATCAAGCTTAAGCGCCCACTCCGTCGGCCGGCTCACTGAGAGGAAACACAGCCAGATAAAAGATGGAGAGAGCAGGAGAAGGGACAGATTCCGAATATGATTCGCACTCAATTAAAGCCGTTCCCGAAGGAATTTCCGCGCTATTTATAAACAAATATGTTCATGTTCTGTTTGTTATTTTAAAGCGTGAGACTCACAGATGGGGTTATGTCTGGCTCCCGCCTTTGTCAACACATGGAGCAGAGGGGAATTGTGGGTAAGGGCAGCCACGTCCAGGGGGACCAGGCCCTGTTCGCTCACCCTGTTCACCCCCTTCTCCCTCTCTCTCTCCCAGTCCTTGTCTTTCTTCTCTCCTCTCTCCCACATGCTTCCTCCTCCTCCTCCTCCTCCTCCACATGTGGTGTGGTCTCTGGACAGCAGGCTTTGTACAGCCAGAGTGTCCTCGTTTTCCACTGCCTCCCACAGGGTCTTGTACTAATGGGGAGCAGGGGAGAGGGTGCAGGGACCAATAGGGGGTGGGTGGGTGAGGAGAGAAAGACAGAAGGAGAGAGTTCATACTGAGAGAGAGATTTCTTTTATGGGGTAGAAGGAATGGAGCTGCTGTACAAAGAAAGAGGCAGCGGACGAGACAGAACACATAAATCAAATCATAAATCAGCGCAGCAGTCTCGCCTGGGATAATGAATTCACAGCAGCGCAGAGTCGGCGTGTAATGTCAAAATAAGGTCTCATAATTTCAACAAGAAACCCAGCTGGGGGACAGGAAAACATTTCAGCCAAAGTGACCAGACCTCCCCTCCAAATCACAACCGAATATCTTACAGCATCTGCAGACTTGCCGAGGTGTTTGGGCGCGTCCGTTTCCCCAGCAGCAGATGACTCTCCACCCCTCAGTCTGACGGACAGGTTTCTGTAGATGCGTTTGGGCGAGACGGGGCCCAGAGAGCGCCGGCGCTGGGGCGGGTTCCTCATGGATACAGACATGACAGGAGAGGAGAGGAGAAGGACAACGGGAAGACAGAGAGCTGAGGAGGATGGGGGAATAGTAAGCAGTGTGATGGATTGGTTAGTTCATGGAAGAAAAAAATTAGGACCCCCAGCGTAAGAGCCACGAAGAGGGAGGACGGGAAAAGAAAAGTGACATTTGAAGTGGAAAAAAAAGGAGAACTTGGGGAGAATGAAGAGAGAGAAAAGGTGAAAGTCATTAGAAACCTGGAGGAGTGTATAGAGGGGTAGGAGGTGAGAAATAAAGGTTGGGTGGACAAAACAGAATAAACAGTCAGGTTCACACAGAGTCTTCAATAGCAAAGGCAATTTTCTGGTGACTTGAAGGGTAAGTCGAGGCTGAGCTGGGTGGTGATGTTGTGTGGGTGGATAAAAGTTACAATGCCTGTACACAGTAGATGGAAATGCCTTGAAACATTAATTTCTGTGCCTCTTACTCTTTTCCCTTTTGTTCTTCTTTTACCCACTATTATCTGACAGGGGTTTTATTCGCTCTGAATGGAGCCTCTCAGCGCACAAAGCGTCAGAGCCGTCAATCTAATTAACTAAAGAAAAGCAATCTCATGTAGAAGAGCCAAAATTCTCCCCTTCAAATAAATGTAAATCTCCTCATATCACCACCACTACAGCGGTGACGGTTCATTATCAATTCCGTTGCCTTTTCATCATTACAATCAGCCACTTTTGTGCCTGAAAAATCTGTCTTGGAACAAAACGCGGTCTAGTTTTTCTCCCCCTCGTCCTCTTCAGTCAGCGAGTCCGCTCTTTCATTTGTCTGTCTTTCTTCTCGTTCCCTTTCTTTCCACAGTTTGACTTTCACATCCCTTCGGTTCGCGTCACGCCCCGAGCGATCAGATCTGAAATCTTTGGAAAAAGGGGATGTTCAAACTCTATCATCGCTCTCTCTCATCACCACTTTCCCATCTGAAGGAAAGTCTCATATTTCAGTGTTTTTTTCGTTTAACCTCTATCAAGTCAAGTCATGGGACGAAGTCCACTGTCCTTGCGTGAAAGTGAATACTCCCCTGGCTGGTGCCAGCTGAGGACAGAAAAGGAGCGCTCTGGTCACAGTGACGCCACATCTCTCAGTGACACATTATACCTGCCACCTCGCTGGTTTGCACAGTACCTGCACTGTCTATAAGCTGGGATGCGGGGGTAGGGTATAGGGGCATTACCAACCATTGTTATTGGTACAGTTTCCCCCAGTTTGTTTATCACGGCTTACATCAGTTGTGGAAACTGCTGATGGGACAGCTGAGAGAGGAGATTAGCTTTAGTGGTCGCCTTTTGTGAAGCAGCACAAAAACAAGGTAAAAACACCTCTGAGGAGAGAAAAAAGTGCTTGAAAACTGTGCTGATTCTAGGGAATAACAGTTATGTGAGCACAGTCGTGTCAGGTACTTAAAAGGAACCTATATGCTGACCCATGAGCAGACATATACTGTAGATTCCTTGTGGTTTTGTCGCATGTCAGCATCTCAGTTTGTGGTGGTTATTTTTTTTTTATTATCTCAGTGCTGTAGTCCACATGTCTAGAGTCGAGTATGCCTGCATATTTGCAAAGAGGTTTTCTGTTCTTTGTCAGTCTGCTACATGCCGGGGCTCAGAGGTTCAGCTGAGCATGGAAACATCTGATGACTAATGGTTCTAATCCTCCAGGGAGTAATGCAGTACATTCATTTGTGTAAGTAAACCACAAAGGCATCACTCTCGAGGGTTATCATACAGCATTGACAACCATACTTTCCATTTATTAGATTATTTTGGGGCACAAATTGCAACGGGTGAAATAAATCCCACATAAAAAGCCATGGAGATTATGATACTTGAGAACAGCACAACAGCAGGCAATGAACGTTTCAGCATGCAAGATTAATGAGAGACTACAGCCGAACTCATCACAAAAAGTTGCTTTCCTTCTTATTAAAGTTTCTACAAGCTAGAAAACCAGCCATCAGCCATAAATTAGATTTTTGTTTTGTTTTAGAGTAAATGTAATCCTGCAGTAATCCTGTTCAAAGAACGGCACGCAGATGCACAGTCACTGCTAGACTGTAGAAGAGATGTGCGTGTCAGAAAACAGCCGCTGAAGTCTGACGCTAAATGGAAAAATACCAAGGAGCAATGCGCTCCATACACAGTGTACAACAGGTAAAAAGTTTTACTAGTACAGAAAATTAAGTAAGTTCTTACCGTCAGTCGACACTTTCATTTCAGTCGGCCTTTGGCGCTTCGATATGTTGGATCTTTCAGGGAAGTGGCAGCATGCTGGTCAGTTACATCCATCGACCAGACTTCACGAGTTTGTACGTCTGACGGTGAAGCGCACCTGCACGTTGCACCCGAGTGACAGACCGCCGCTTCTCCACCACACACACACACATGCACTTGCACGCACGCACGCACAGACACGCGCGCTTCTTCCTTGTTCCGCCCTCTTCCTACTTTATCTCATTTCATTTCTCACAACCAGACTGTTTTAAAAACCTAAAAGCAGTGCTGTCGAGTAACGTGTAGACTATTTGGGATTCAATAATAATAATAATAATAATAATAATAATAATAATAATAATAATAATAATATACAGGCTTATAGTGTTTGGCATACTTGCATCATTGGCTTGATGAACGCTGCTGCTTCTGCTTCTGACCTGTAAATGTCATCATCACTGGAAACAATACGTTACAATAATGTGAGCAGAGTGATGTTGAGACAAAGTGTGGGCTGGTGACTGGAAAGAGGTATGAAGCTATATTTAGGGGAGCTCGACACCTCCACTTGTGGCTGCTGTGTGCAACCGGGCAGTGGAATAAAATCAGCGCAAAATGTCTGTTAATCCATTACTGCTGATTTTTCCTCACTACAGACTGATCTGTGTGTGTGTGGTGTGTGGTTGTACACAGGAAGTGGTTCAATGGTACGCAAAGCCCAATGAGAGGCCGAGCAATGATGTGAAAAATGTTTGCATGCTAAGTCTCCACTTATGCTTGAGCACAAGCTGAATCCATTTGTCTCTGTGCTTCATTGGCCCTTAAAGAATTGTCTCTGTGAAACAGCTGTCAAATAAAGTTGATGGATATGCATCGGCCTCCATCTGAGTGGTGAGGGGGGCTCTACGTCTCTATCTCTGTCAGTTTCTCTCCCTCTAAGGGGCCAATAAACCGCCGAGGCTGATGGATTTAGCTCCTGTCCAAGCACAAATGGAGACTTTAGTAACAAATATTTTCCACCTTCTTGTCAGAGGTCTGCTGTTCTTTACAGGCAGCCAAACAAGACGCTGACCACTTCCTGCACACACAGCCCCAACACCTGATGTGTTTGCTGGATCACAGCGGATCAGTCAAAGGCAACACACGCTGCACACTGAGAAACTTTGAGAGATCAGCCTGCTACAGACACTCATGCACAACGTCACACAGAAACACACACACACTGAGGCAGAGCTGAGCTGGCTACACTTTATGTCGCACACCACTTTGATGTGGAGTGAACTCTGTTTAAGGAGACGTAGAGAGATTATAAATTGACAGGTCGGTAGCAGCTGATACTCGCCCCCTCACTCAGATAGTTGCTCAGTTGCCAAGAGGCCTTTGTTGTCATGGCGATAACCAAATAATGGCCTTCGCTGCTAAACGATACTACAAAACAAACTCTTGCATACCAGCGTACACTCACTGCATATTATTCAGCAATGACATTCCGGAGGATAAAGTGATGCTGATACATAATTTGGAAAATAATCCGTGACTTTTGCTCAAAATAAGATAACAGCCTACCCTTGAACTTTACAGAGGTTTGATACGCTTATGCTTATGTTTGATAGCAATACTGCATAAGTAACGATGGTGCGGCAAACGCTTGAGAGGAAATGTGGGACATAAGTAGCTGTTCAGGCAGTTCATAAAAAAGTGATGGTATGGCAAATGCAGTGTTTCCAAGAGAAGTTTATATAAGTATATAAAATCAGACGATGTAAAGCTTGTACAAATTGTACCCCAATCACTGCCAAAAGCCGGACTGACGTTAACTAAGAACCACAATATCTGACCAATGGTTCCATACACTGATGAAACATCACTCTTCACTTTAATTAGCAATTCCTTGCTGTCTGGAAATTATGCTTCACTACATGGTACTTTCTTAGAGAATAACTCTGCGGTTCCAAAAAGGAAAAAAATCATACTTTTCCCAAAATGATCCAACAGATATATCAGGATTATTGTAGGTGCTCTTAGATGTAATTTGTATTGACATTCATGTTTGTAAGACATAAATTACCTGGCCTTTGCCTCTTAGGTATTGTTTTCCTCATAAGATCAAAGAAATTCATTTGAAAATCATATTAAATATGCTGCACTCAAGATAAGTGGATGTGCATAGCTTCAGCTGTTTTGTGCTGATGCTGATGAAACAGCCTTTGTTTTCTAATGAAAATTACAATTTTTGAAATTTTGGTCTGTTTTAAACCCTGATGTTTCCAGTGCCAGTAATGTTCACTGCCCTTCAGGATCGGATTTGATACTATGAATAATGAATGACATCTATTTGAAATATGTTTCAGTTTTCTTCTTTCACCCAATCCTTTCTTCTTTTTTGACTGAGTTGACATCACTTCTTGCTCTTACAAAAAAGTAAATGCAGAATATAAAACGATCATTAGAAATACATTTGAGCACATGTGAGGACAAAATGAATTGCCCTGCTTATATGTCTATCATCAGCAATATTAGCTCATTTGACTTTTATTTTATTTTATAAGCTGTTCATCTTATGATGACTTTAATAACATGTTTACAATGTTATCAGCAGCTAGTCTTTACCATTGCATTGGTTCTTGTGCCTTCGTTGTATTTTATTGTTAAATAAAGTTTTGATATAAAAAAAAAGAGGGCGGAAAAAAATGCTCTCTGCACGCGGATGTGGTGACACCACTCTCAAACTAATAACCGCCAGGCCTGGATCTTCATCTGCTAACTGCATATTTTTCTTAATTTAATGGTTAGTTTACTCAATTGAATAAACAAATATTATGTGATAACGCTGTCAATACGTAGATATTTTTTAAAACAAACTAAGAAGAAAACAGACTGCAATTTATTTTTGTTTAGGAGGAGCATGAGACAAAGTTGCTAATAAGCTAGCACTGTCTTATAATTAGCTATTTAGCATGCGAGAGCTAACGTTAGCCTTTTTTACTCACAAGTCTGACCCGCAAAATTATTCGCTGATTCATGTTAAGTGCTTTTGTTTCAACAGGTCGAACGGCCAAAGTGATGAGCGGGGATATTATTTATGACAAGATCCACTTTAGACATGACCCAAAATGGAGCGGCCGCCTGGGACCCGCGGAGGGGGGCGGCCTGCTGCTCTGTGTGGCCTGTGTCATCGAAATGATTGGCAGTGATGATATTTCGGTGAGATGATAAACGCTTAAAAAAAATTATTTAGATATGTAACTTTCCTTCTCCCAAAATGAATCATTGCACTGTTTGACTGGATGGTGTATGTAAAGCTGTAGGTATGTGTGATCCCCCAGTATTCCCTGTTTTCGGTACTTCTTGGGATTGGCTACTTATTGAAAATACATTATCTTACCTGGATGCACACATTGTATTTACCCTCCTATATCTGCCCCCTACCTCTGTCTTTGTTGTACAGGCAGTGAGGAAGTCTTTTGCCTTGTCTGGTATCAGCGGGGTGCTGAAATGTTCTCCGGGGGCCCTGAGAGAGCTTCTCCACCAGGACCACAGAGTCTCTCTGCGTTTTACAGCTTCTCTGCTGGGTAAGAAGTCGGTTTGTGGTGCACACAGCATGAGATGAGCATGTGAAGGAGGGACTAGCAAGAGTAATCAGGAAGCTGTGGACTGTCATTTCTCACCTGTTCTTTCTTTGGTGGTGCAAATGGTGAATTATGTATAAATTCAGTCCAGTGTCAGAAGGACACTCACAATATTCATAACAAAACAAGAAACATCAACAGAAAGCGTGACTGAGCAGTGCGCAGATCCCCTGTATTCCCCAGTGTTGACCATCACACTAACCAGCGCTGACCTTCCTTGCCCTTGACATGAATATCCACTGGGTCAGTTCACGGTCGTGCTGGTGTTGCAGCCACATTGCTGCTTCTCTGCAAGGTCAGACTGAACAACCGAGATAATAAATCCTATCACATTAGCTGAGCAGTAAGATACAGAGGTGTTCATGACATTCAACATAATATGGTTATATTAAAAACTAAAAATATATTCACATAGATGATAGAGTTGACCTGCTGTTCATTGCTCTTTTTTCTGATTATAGGCATAATCAAGCTACACTACACACTGTCCATTTGTGGTAGAATTAAACCAATACATATACGTACTGGTGAACTCGCCTGAGGTTTGCGCTTTCATTGAGTAATGATGTTCATTTTTCATGACAGCAAGATCAAATCTAACGTGAAATTGTATTGCCATTGCATAATTTAATTAGTTAACGAACTGACACTGAAGTAGTTACCATGGGGTATATATTCAAGCGGACAGTTTTGATCTGATATATTCTTTCAGATGCTCGTCCATCCTATAAAAGTTTTTGGAGCATTGTTTTTGTGTGACAGAGATAAGACACAGCCATTGGCACAAAACATCAGCTATTGGCAAAAAACTAAATAACGAAGCTAAAACTAAAACTATAAAAAACACCTCATAAACTGAAAAACTGAACTGCAGTGAACAGTCTGCAAACTATTAAATAACCTGACTGTTGTTGTTTTTGCTTGCTTGGTATAGTTTTATACTTGACTGATAACTCAGACAAATTCTCCATGTAAACATCAGAATGGTCAACAGCACTTCAGGTAACAACATACAATGATCGATGAGAATATCTGAGAGGGTAGTGAAATGGTACGGCGCTCATCCATCTACCTCGGATGTATATGAAGTCATCAATATTATGACAACCACCTAATGAAGCCAGTGACCCTGTGAGATCATGTGTGTCTGCAGGGAGAGTACATTCATTTTCCCTGTGTTGTAGTTAATTCTTTACTGCCAGGGCCAGTGCATTATCCACCCCATAATGAATGACTTGAGTCTTCTATAGGAGATGTTATGAGCATGGCAGGTAAAAAGCATCGATGAGTGAGTATATACATTTCTTGCACTCTGTCACTACTATAATTATACCACAGCGGGTTTTTTATGGTACCACATCATCAGGGGATATTGCTGATACTTCCACTGCACTGTATGAATTTCACAAGGTTATTGCAGCATGAAGTATTAAGCCTACACCATTTGAGCGCTAATCAAATTAGTGAACTGAGAGGACACGTAGCAAAATGTAAGCTGGTAAAAGCTCTGACCAGTATGACAACACATTTAAAGAGCCATTACAGCGCTTGTGGGATGGTTTGCTGAGCTGAGCTTCACCATGTGCCAAAGAGAACATAATGCAATGTAGAATATATCATTTCCTGCACTGCACAGTGTCCTCATTTACATGCTTGTTGGGTAGTATTTACTGATAGAGATGGTATCATTTCTCACGCACTTGCTTCATGATGTGGCTTTTTTCTTGCTTCTATGTGAAATCCAGCAAAACTAATCCACAGTAGATGCAACATGTGTGACTCTCACACTGGTTCCATTTGGGTACAGCCTGTTCACTATGATCAATAAGACACTCAACAAATCATTTAATGTCCTTGGACCATCCATCTTCTATTTTGTCCGTCTGACATATTTCTTATCCTAGTTTGTCTGCTTTTATGTATGCATGTTCATTTTCGAGCTTCCCTTTTCTTATTACACCGCTGCGAGACCGCTGTATGTTGCTTTGGGTTTGTAAAGTATGCTTTTTAAATCGAGCCTGCCACTACTGTTCTGTCCTTAGGGATGCTTCACACCGTGGAGGACCCAGACGCTCTGGAAAAGGTTGACCAAGGTGAAATGATGCTTCTTTGTTGTTTGGGTAATGTGTGCGTGTGTGTGTGTGCGGGCCCAAACACAAACATGCTTGCCTTTGTACTCTCTTACAAATCCTGCTCACATTACACTCACACAAATGCAGACGAGTGTAGTTGTTATAATGCCGACCGTGTGAAAGAGCACAAACACACACCGGCTGTGAGTCACTGCTGCTGTCAAAGACATTTACACACAAACTCTCATTACGTGATAATGGTCACTGGTTACTAAGGTGATATTACATCGACTCTACAAACCAGTTTCTAAATTTAACATTTTTGACCTAATTTCACATGTTGATATGTGATCACTGGCACTGCTGCGCTGTGCACCTGCACCTTCTCTCTTTGTATTTAGTGATCGGTTTCGGTTCTGGTCTGAGTTTTTAGCGTGCAGTCAGATTTGTCTCACCGAAACGAAGTCTTTCAACATGCAAAACTGTTTTACTAAGTGCAAATGACAGAATGATTTTATGGCAGCCGTCTTTAAATGCCTTAGGGACCACTTTGCCGTAACAGTTAGCAGAGTGCTTAAAATCTGGCTCTGCTTTTGCTCTTTGCACAGAGAATTTGTGATGAGCACATTTTAAAACTCATTTAAGCCCTACAAATAATACAGTTACAATATCTGTGTGTGTGCGTGTGGAAACATAGGAGGACAAAGACAGCCAAGAACCTTCCAGAACCATTTTAACATGAGTTAAGCAGTCATGTAAAGCAGCCGACTTAATACCTGCATATTGTCATTATGGCCATGCAGTCAGATGTTAGGTAGCATATAATGACAGCAGAACCAGTGCATGAATCCCTAAGGCACAACACATATCACTGTCACTCGCAAAATCTAACCTGAAACAAAAGAATTTAAAAAGACTAATTCTGAATATATGATAAATTAAGACCCAGCTGTTATTTAGTTTCCTCTTTCTCGTAATTGCCAGAAGAAAAGTTGGAAACTGTACTTGACTGTGATGCTTATTTTTAATGAATAATGAATTTCATGTGCGTGTGTCTGTGTACACGCGTGCATATGTGTGTGTTTACGTGTTACAGTGTTGGTTCAGCTGCTTCTAGAGCTCCAGAGTGAGCCGTCACTTCGCTTTGTTTTGGATGAGATACACACACAGGTGAGACACACATTTACAGACATATAGAGAAACACCTGCTCATCTGCACATGGAGGCACGGGAACATGCACAACATCCTAAAATATTCAACAGCGCTTGTGTAACCAACAACATATCCTCCCCGGGTTGTTTAGTAAACAGACAGTGTGCATGTCTCCCTCATGCTGATGTTGTGTCACCGCCGGGGGAGGCTGGAGTGGAAAAGCTTCATTCAGCAGCCGACGCTGCAGGTAGAAAATAGTAAAGCTCTGTATACTGATGATGACAGAGAGGTATAACACCAGGTGAGGTACAGGCAGGTTTTATTTATGTTACTAGAATAGAGTCTGATTAGAAATGTTCAAAGGAAATGTATTTAAGGAACCATCTGTTGAGGGTACAGATTTGTGATGTGATCTGCACTCTGGAAAAATAAGCAGGTTTGTTTTCCTGCTTGAGTCCTGAAAAAGAAGTAATCACAGGCAATTAATACATAAGAGGGTCTGGAGTGTAAGTGACAGTATTGTAGTTGAATTTGTTTTCAACATAATGTAAAATGAAAATCCTAAATATCATTGTGGCAGTCACTTTTTTCCCTTGCCAATCTTACATAACATATCAGAGGAGAGGTGCCGTGGTTGGAGGTCTGGCTAGGGCTGCTCGATTATGGCAAAAAGCATAATCACAATCATTTTGGTCAATATTGAGATAATGATTGCCCATAGACGATGGAAACGTCATGGATTTACTGAACTTCCAGAATAATCTTATCTAACAGCGGATTTCCCTGAACTTTAAATATATTTCAAATGAAAAACATATAGAAGCATGTTTTTTAGTACTGATATAATAAACATAAAGACTTTTTATTTTGTGCATTTCCTGTCCAGCTGAGTGTCCAGCCCAGTGTGAGGGGTTTCCTGCCCACCGTCAACTTCTTGGGGAGTCTAGTGGAAGCCGTCCCCGATGTGGCCTTTAGTCTGGTGACTCAGTATGGTGAGACTCAGCAACAGACACACGGTCACACCTCACAGTTATAATAGGCACAAAGGGAAACAACAGTGTAGTTTACAGTCCATATAAATAGAGATTCATGAAAAGCTGTTGTTTGGCTGCTGATAAATAGCTGTTGTACTTGTAAATGTAGTCAGCATTTCATACCAGTCTGCCCAGTTCTTAATACGTGACGAAAATTGTCCTTGAACTGGAGCTACCATTATCCTGCTGAAGTGTCCTTTAGTGAGATGTCAAGTCAATTTTATTTATATAGCCCAAAATCACAGGTCACAAATTTGTCTCTTGGGCCTGAAGCAGGATCCTTTGCGACTGTTATGTTGCTGCTCTGTAGCAGACCCTCACCTCATACCTCCTCGTGCAGTGGCCAAGCAAACAGATACGTGGAGAAAACTTGCAAGTGAGGCAGGATTAGGTCAGATGTCAGATGGCGATCTTCATGGTGCCATTCAAAAAAAAAAACTGGACAGAAGAATTAAGCTGCTCAGGGACAATCCCCCTGCCCGGAAGCTGAGATTCAGAAGCGTATTGGAAATATTACAGTACACCTTGAATGGAAGAGAAGGATATGAAAGAATATTTAATTTTTCAGGGATGTCCACAATTCAATCACAGCAGCCAATTCTGACCTTTTCAAATATATCCCTAATGCATGCAAATGGTTGTACTGTGTCCAATTCTGAAATAGCCTTCTCCATGCTGAACCCTACTCCACTCCTGCTTCTGAGAAAAGTCCCAAAACTGTATTTTCCATATCCTTTCCTCTGAACTTTCTCAATTTAATCTCTCTAGCTGTTGTGACCCTTTCAATTACTCTCCAGCTGCATTGAAATAACCGTGCTGTGTCCGTGCTTAAAATTCTGTCTGCATAGTCAATCCCATGCTGGCTCTTGCTGAAAATGAAAAAAAAAATTACAAAAGTTACAAATACATCTGACTTTTCCCCTGAAATTCCCCATATATGGATATATTTATATGTACAGCAATTGTAATTCTGCGATGTAGTGAGGCAGAACGATAATACCCCCAACACCCCTCCCACACACAACTGTGCCGATTTAATCTCTGCTACAACCACCTGTATGACGCCTGTGTACTCACTGAACCGTTACGCTCGGCTTAATGGGAGCTGCTAATCAACTTCGTGCGTGTGTGTGTGTGTGTGTGTTGTCGAGTGTTTGTCTCGTGCCTGAGCGCCCGTCTTCGCAGGCGAGAGTGAATGTGAGCCTTGTGCCAAATAAGCAGGCGTCATAGTTATTTTGCTATGCTCCGTGTGTCCACCTCCCATGTATTTTCATGAGTTTTACAAGCTCTCCTGAGCAGCCGCAGGTAGTAGTGGGTTGTTGCGATGCTGATGCAAGATGCGGGCTGCCTGTATTGACTGTGTGTGCCTGTCTGTGGCCTGTCACTCAACGAGTCTCCGTGGGGCTGTTTGGACTAACGACAGCAGCACGGCAATGACAACACGAGCCCAGAGCACCTGACGCGTTTTGCTCCCTCTCTGACTCGCAGTCTGCCTGTCTGTTTCACTGATTAACCCCTCTGTTTTTCTCACCCCTTCGCTTTTCTCTGTCTTTTATTCTCTCTCTCTCTCTCACTCTCTCTCTCTCTCTCTCGTCTCCCCTCTCTCTCTCATTTCTGCATTGCTGGTGTCCTATACCCTCAGGTCCTAACTGAGGAGTGGATACAGACAAAATGAGGGAGCAGGGAGGGAAGATGAAGCATTAATGAGATATGGAAAGAGGAGGGCAGACAAAGATAACAAGTGAGATAAGGGAAGGAAAAGACAATGATTCAGATCATCACAGCCCTAAAATCCAACAGTTAAGTGATCAAAAGATTATTCCCCATTTTGGATGACCAGTCTGCACATTCAGCTTTATTTCTATGCAGAAATTTGAGAGGACGTCACTGTACATAGTAAAATAAGAACCTACTAAGGATGTTTTTGGCTGGGGGGATTGTATTTGGGAGAGCCAAACAAAAACATTGTATATGTGTGAAACACTGGAAGCTGAAGGTGTAAAAAGCCAGAGAGCAAGCCAGCCGTAGTAAACAAAGCAAACAGAAGTTAGCTTTTGGTTTTCTGCCTCAAAGAAGGCAAAAGAGAAATGTTTAACCTTTTTGTTTTAGTTCTTTGAGCTTCTTCCTCTGTGTTTGTATGCACACGTCAAAGAATGTGTTGTTAAACACTGCTCAGGCTTTTATTTTCCACCCATCCTTTCGCCACTCTTACTCTGTCTTTCTTCCATTTCCATCCTCTGTGGAGGTCTTATCTCCCTCCTCCCCGTCTCCCTTCTTCGCTCTCTCCTCTCTTTATGCCTGGCTCTCATCTTGGCTGCCTCATATATTTTGGTTTAATCAAACATGTCTGGGAGCCTCTCCTGGCGCACATGGGTTTTGATCTGCTTCACAGAGCAGCTGGGCTTGGACTTGGATCTCCCTCTTTGTCATCTCTTTGTCATCTCTTTCTCTCTCTCTCTCTCTCCGTGCCTCTCTGTTCCTCTGCCTCCCTCCACCTCCGGCTGCCCTGCACTTAAACACTGTTTATTCCTCTCTTCTCAAAGTCAACCTTTTATACTTGCTTCTCTTTCCTTTCTCTAGCCACCTCTGTCTCTGTCTGTGCCTCAGCTTCCATCACGTGTACCCTTATTTTTCATAGCTTTGCACTCTAATAATTTGATTATATTAGTGCAGTAGCTTGGTTATTATAGCTGTCATTAATTAATTTTCCCACACTGTGCCAGCACATTCATCCTTGTATAAAGTTGTTGACCTCATCTGTGTTTTGTGGATGTGGCCATGAGCAGAAAGTTAGCATTTGCTCGCTGAGCTATGGCAGGTGGTGTATGAGGATCGGCCCGCAGTCTACACTGTGCCCAACCGATTCTTTCAGTACACATGCACATTGTTTTGCTACTCCCGCTTTCATTGTTACCATTTTTGAGATACAAAATTAGTTACAAAAACATGAAGATGAAGAAGCTTCTATGTTATGATTTTGCGAGTAACAAAGTGTGCGTTCTGCCTCTCTTTCCCCCTCTGTGTTTGTGACTTTCAGTCTGTGTACGGCTCTCTCTGTCTTATCCGCTGTTCTCCATCTTCATGGCAACTTTCCTTCTAGCATTATGTCATTGTCTGTAAAATATTGATTTGCTGTAGTTGTACCAACCCAGTTACATGATCATGTAGTGTATCTATTTTATTATTCTGTCTACATATTTGTTTCACTGTTACCTCACCTGTCTCCCACCTCTATCCACCAGTGCCTTTGCTGGAGCGCCTGTGCTCGGCACTGCTTTGTCCAGATGAAGCGCTGAAGGCTTCGGTCCTGTATGTGTGGCTCAAACTGTTCGGGGCGGCCGGGGGCTCGGCAGCACAGTCCCTGCCCGTTGCCATCAGGGACAGAGTGTGTATCCTGCTGCTGCAGACCTTGGCCAATGCCACTTCCACCCCACTCATCAACAACTGCGTTGGTGAGGAAAAAAGCATCTGTTGTTTATTTTATTTATTTTTAAAGATTACAATTTTAATAGGTTATATGAAAAACATTAAACAACTTCCCCCACCATCACAACTTTAATGAGCAAAAGATGGATTCAGACATCTACAGAAAAGTAGGTTGAGGTTGATCAGAATGAAGCATGTTGACAAAATAGGTCAAAATGTTTTTAGATTTTTTTCCCATTTATATTTACCACAGATAAATATTAATAATATTCAATCATTTCAGTAGTTTAAGACACTTGCAATCAGATGTCTGGAGCACAGCCAGTATATATTCTAGATTAAAATTTTCTTCAAACTCAAAGTTTTAATGACGACGGAGAGTACATTTCTGACTTTTGAGCTTGTTTTTCTACTTTGTAGAAACACACTTCTTTCAACATTACTGTATAAAAGTATATTTGAGGGCATCATTAACTGCCAGGATGAAATGATGCAAAAATTGTTGGCCTCATTATTAAGCTCTACACAGACTAAGAGAGGTTGAGTGGTCATCACGACAGCTTATTGAGATCAGTAGAGTACGCCCAGCTTAGGCACGTGTGAAAAATACTATGTGCATGTCGAGATAAGGGCAGGATGTTACTGAAAAAGGATGAAAATTTTCACTTGCTGAAAGTCAAAGGGAAAGGCTGTTACAAATTTGTCATAGACTCACTCCCAACTACCTGGGAGAGAATAACGATGAGGACTGTAACAGAGGAGTAAAGGACTTGATGGGGTGGGTGACAGTTATGTTTATTCACGTCAGTTTTTATGCAAAAATAGTCACTTTAATACAATTGTCAGAACCAAAGTGAATTCACCAACTGCTCTTCATCAGAGGAGGTCTCCACTCGCTGGTGTGGGGATATTGATAATGAAACTGAGCCGTTTGTTTTTAGAAAAGCTAACAGGACGTAAAATCCAGAATCTCAGTGGAAATCTTAAAGATTTTAGTCCTGGTTGGATTTTGCTGATGCCTGTGGATACTTGTGATAACAGCAAATGCAATTTAATACTACAGGTCACATAATCCTGAGGGCAGCAACACAAGCTATTGTCTTATTAATAAAGAAGTTTGATAATTGGCCCTTTTCTATCATTCTGTGAGCATCCGTGATCTGATTTCATGCTGCACATAAGCATGAGTCTACAGACAGCAGGGCACAGTGAAGGAGTCGGTTTCCTTGCAGCAGCAGTAGGAAATGTTTGGCTTGCATTAGCAGAAATTCATTTTTTCTGGGAATGTTGAGACCAGCAGCCAGCAGCCAGTTCTTCACACTGCAAACATATGCATATTTCAGTGCTTTCATCAGTGGGCCAAAGGCTCAATCACCATTGTGCTACGTCGTTTGCTCACAGATAGTGACTTAACAGATGTTTATGTAAATCAAAAGCTCCAAGATTATAACTTTAAGAGGGAGGCTTGATGGAGAAAGAGGAGGGATTACATCAAGATGAAAGAGTGTTGCTGTCTTGTAGGAGTTTTGAGTTATAATGCTAATAAGCTTTGGTGATAAGCAGAGTGTGTGCAGAGGAGTTACTGAAAAGGAAACAGTCATTATCGTCGAGAAATTTGAAGTTGTTTTATTGCTGTCTTATCTTGGGAGAGGGGTGGGATGCACTGTGCGCTTGAAATTGGAGTGCAGGGTTTGTTTCCTCCAGTTTTTAGAGTAGCTGCTCTTTTGCCGGTGTTGTTTGTGGAATTTCGAATTGATTTAATCTTAATAAGGTACCCTCACCAGCCCGAGTGAGAACAGCATGATGGAGGAATTAAACTGGATTATAATTTTTTCAGCACTGCCCGAGGAATTTCCATGAAAAGAAAATGTACTTTCTCTAATGTTTAAAAATGATTTCCTGCGTTTTAGTGCTTTGTCTCCGGATGCCTGCAAAGGAAAAGAAAATCCATGCAGCTGAGCGACATTTAATCACTAATTACATAACTGTTTATTGCATTGTGTGTTTGAGTTCTCATTTGTGTGCAGCACACATTTGTCCTCCTATATTATCCTTTTGTGAAACAGTTCGCTGTGCTCTGTGTATGGCAGCGTGACACTTTGTTGGACTTTGGACTTGTTTGCTGATGTTTATTCCATATGTTTAATGTATCTGCTTGTTGTTTCTTCCACTTTTTTCTCCCACACGGGGGTTGTGTCCATATCATTAGTACTTAACCTGACCTGCCCTTTGTAAACCATGTTAAAGAAATGGCTCCAGTCTACGAATCAGTACTATCATATTTTATTCATGCTGTGCTTTGGCAAGTTGCATTCTGCATTTTTATGACCATAGATTCACACAGATTGTGAAGAATCTCCACGCCACAGTATTTTCACTGCAGATGTATCTAACCTCATGTCTTGTCTAAAACACTCTTATTAACATGTTAGGATTTGTATAAGTGTGTTGAGCTTTGTCATCAGTGTCTGCTTTCACCTCCTGTCTTTTCATGTGTCAGGCCTGCTGTGGCTGCTGGTGCAGCTGGGGGAGGCAGTGTCAGTTCTGATGAACAGCCCCAGCAATCAGGTCATGTGCAGTGAGAACCAGCACGGCCACACCAACAACAGCCCGACGCTCAGCCAAAACCAAGAGCAACAGTCCCCTGACCATTGCCCTCTGCCTCTCATACTGAAAAAGGTCTCTGTCCAAACATCCTGCTCCCAACCCCCAAGACCCGCATTCTGGCACTGACGATAATCATAACAAGAAGTTCTAATCCTGGATTAATGTGCCTTTGAATAGGGATTCAGGGAGGGCTTACCCTGGACAAATATTTGTGCTACATGTCTGGGAAATCAATGCGTAGATTACATCTAGTTAGATTTTCTCAGTTATGACTCACATTTCTGCGCAGCTCATGACGTTAATAGTTTTTTCATGTAGATAAAATCTGACCCCTTGTTAAATAATCACTAATGTAAATTAGTTCCCAAAACTATTGTGTTGCATGTGGGATGCATCCTACCAAATGAATTGACCGTTTTAATCATACAGAACTGCCTGAAAACTGCAGAGAGCATCATGCAGACTCTATTTACTCACATTCACAGTCAGTGTAACATGGCAGTATAAAACAATAGGATTAGACAGCAGTTAAGTCCCAAACATAATTACATTTTCTCACGTTTTCCAAACTGTGGATTGTTAAGTGGTTGTTACTGGTGCTAAATGACATTTTATTCAGCGCAATAAGTCTTAGGTTTTAAAGAAATTGGAACTAATTCCATTTTCATCTCAGACTGGCTTCAGTCTACCTTAGTGAGTTCTTATTTATAGATCACATTAAAGCTCGCTTGTGAAGACGAAACTCATTTGTTATTTACATCCCTTATTCCAATAAGAGCTGGACCACTGTGTAAAACCTGAACAAAACAGAACGTGGCAGTTTTTGACGTTGCAAACAGCACAAAGACAGCAAATTAAATGTGTCACTTCATCAGCTTCATTGACTTTTCTAAATATATGCTTATTTATTCTTAATTTGATGCAGCGGCACGTTTCAAACATGTTGGAACAGGAGTAACAAAAGACTGGGAAAGTTGGGAAATGCTCATGTTTTGCCTCGCATATTTTTAATTTAATTTTGGCTTCAAACTTAAACTAAAAACTGGATATAAACAATGGTATAGAAAGGACACTTGCTCTTCTTATGTGTTTTGGGTTTTTGATGTGAGTGAAACTATAACGACCAGTTTACAGAATCAAATTTACAAAAACAGATTCATTTGCATGTACAAATTATGTGCAGGCCTGATATTTGGTGCTGATATTTGACATGCCTTGACGCATTCGTAAACTAACTGTGCAGCATTGACAGCGTCCTGAAGACGAGAGCCAGACAGCTGGCAAAATATTGCTTCATCTCTTAAGTCATTAGCAGCCTGGCAGTGTTGAAGAGGCTATACTTTACGTATGTCAAACAATCTTTAAACACTGTGGAAGCCCTGGACAATGTTTGAGCGCCTTGATTGGTGTATTCTAATTAAGCCCATAAAATATGCTTTCCAGTTGCTGCTGAGTGGCGATGAGATGTTGCAGACGGCCAGTGTCAGGTGCATTGCAGCCATCCTGGTTCATTCTCCCAGTCGGTGCAGCGCTCCCTTCATCGAGGCTGACATACCCGGTGATACGCACACACAAACACAGTGGTTAGGATATGCTAGCTATACAAGCTGTTAGCTGCTTTGATCTACAGATTTCCTCTGACTTGTTCCACGTTCCCTTTTGACTGCCTTTCTTCGTCTACATTTTTTTATATCTATCTCCTCATCACTCTGGGGATTCTGTGTTTCTCTCTTGTCCTTGAATTTCACAACATCTTGCGGCTTTCAGAAGAGAATATCACCATGTTTTTTTGTCCAGTGTCATGCTGAATTTGCATGCAAACATTACACCCTGTTCTGGATGTGGTATGATGATGCTATCATATCAGTCTTGTTTCGTAACCTTATTTCTTTATCCCCTCACACAAGTTCTCTTTTTCTCTCCGTCTCTCTCTCTGTGCCTACAGAGTTTTTGTTTGACCGTCTGGCTGGTAGCAGAAATGAGGTGCTGCTGTGGTCTGTCTACAGCTGTTTGGTGTTACTGACAGAGGACCCCCTCTTCTTCTCCCAGTGCCACTCTGTCTATGGTGAGAGTGCTCAGACTGACCACAAACACCCCTGAGGCACGGTCGTGTCATCCTTGTTTGTGTGTGTTTGATCTGTTTGTGATGTCACTGTAGGGTTTGGGTTTCATGGTATGTTGGTTCACATCTGAAAATAATTGTTGATGGTCATGTGACACAGTGTATACACTAAAGTTTGCGTTGTGTAATGCTTCTGACAGTGACAGGACATTTTGATAAACCGTAGTGCTTTGCCTGTGCCTTGTTCTTCATTGCAGGTTGAGTTTTGATGCATTTGCATCTCCTCTTGCTGCTCGATGCTCTTGTAATGTAAGAATATCAGACTAAATTGCTACAGAACTCAGTGGTACTCACATATTGGCAAAAAATATCCGTATTTTGCATCACTAATGAATGGTAATGAATATTGTTTTGGCACACAGATGCATGCGTGTATCTTTGTTTGCCTCTGGTGTGTGCCCTTGTAGATTATTCATTTGAAGTTCCACAGTTTTTGGCTTGTTTTTTTTTTCTTTTTGTTTTCATTCTGTGGCACTTCTCACAGCTCCACTCCTGGGAAATTGTTTGAAAAACACTTGCAGTACAGCTGTAATTTGCCACTACACATGATATCTGGTGTAACCACTCCTTGTGCTATTAAGTTCTTGCTCTAGGTCGCTACAAACATGAGATCAATACAGCCGATTCCGTGTAGCAGTAAATTAGAAAGATGTACCGCTGCCACTGTTTGACATGCATGATTGTGTGTATTGGTTCGTGCGCGCGCTGTGTGCATGTTTTACGTTTAGGAGCATGTCACTTGTTTTAATGCAGGCAATGAGCTAGATTAGGCAAATGTGTTTGTGTGTGTTAGGTATTGAGTCCCTGGTGCGCAGCCTGAAGGAAGCTCTGCAGCTGACCAGCCTGCAAGTGCCGAAACAAGGTCTGCTGCTCCTTACTGAGATACTGGAAAGGTGAGACTGCTCTGCTTTTTTGAGCTCCTGCACAGAGCATCTTTGCCCACTGACTAATGAAACTGATGCTCAACGTGGGTATTTTTAACAACAGGATTTTTTCCTCCTTCAAAAAGGCGGATCATGCCTTCAACATGGTAGCATTGTTGGCGGCGGCGCAGCTGCCTCGTGGGATTGTTGGATTATGTAGCAGTGACCTCTGTAGCAGGAGAGTAACTGTACATTTATGTGTGAACATGTAAGAAGTCCTGTTTGCAAGGTTAGCCCCAGCTCTTTCTTGGCCACGTCATTGTTGACCTCTTTTAAACAAAGGCGATAACAGCACACACTATGACGTCGCAAGCCAAAAACTCAGATTAGACATAAAAATGATCACACTACACCTCAGCTCCTCCATACTTGAGACAGAGCGCTGTCACATCACAGGAGGGTCGACGCAGCTGCAGCAAAATAAACATGATTGTGGTTTAATTAAGGTGTCCCAGTTAGCTCCAGCTGTCTTCCATGCTGACATTTTTGTCCAAAGGCCCCTGTTGGATTACTTGCACATGCAATTATTGTTACACATATGCATGTTAACGGGTCAGTTGAGCAAAAAACAAAACACAGTCGAGAGTTTATTTATTGATGTTTTGAGATATTTGCCGCTGAGTCTGCTGTCACACTGATAAATGACACAGACAAGACGTGTTTCTCAGCAGCGACATGTCTCCTGAGAGATAGTGTCCTGGTTACTTTGGATGATCCACAGACCTCACAGTAAATCGCTTTCATGAGAAAACATTGAAGTTTATTTGTGTATCATAACTTTACATAATAGCCCACTGAACTCTAAAGAAAGATGCGTTGTCAGTTTGACTTAATTATCATGTGGCAGCATGGAGTTTGTTGACCCAGTGACTTCATCGTTACCTGAAATTGATTGTTACGTTACCGTTTTCGAAAATGCCTTTTACACCAATGTATGTTTATACACAAACTGAACAGAATGTACAACTTCAGCTACGCCGACACGGAGAAGCAGCTCCCTGTGAAATACAGAGGAACATGGAGAAACAACGAAGAAGTTTAATTATATTTGAATTAACTGTCTGCTGGATTGAAGATGAAAATATATCACGAGCCAATAACTGTCATATTTCTGCAAGGTTCACATAATTTTAATGGAATGTTCCACCCGTCACATAGCAATGATACAGGGGATAAGAGATTTCAAATGGCGTGGGAAATTCGTCCTTTACGCTGAGTGAAACAGTAAAAAAGCAGCTAGACCAGAGCTCTTAAACTGCTGAACAAGCTAAAGTGTGTGTGGGTGTGTGCGTGTGCCTGTGCCTGTGTTTGTGTGTGTGTGTGTGTGTGTGTGTGTGTGTGTGAGAGAGAGAGAGAGAGAGAGAGAGAGAGAGAGAGAGAGAGAGAGAGTGTGAGTCTTCCCCAATTAGATAATGTGTCTCTTTACAGTGCATGTATGTGAGTGCATTTTGGTGTTGGTCTGTGTGTGTACAGTTAGGGAGGGGGGTTATAATGTGTATTACTCACAGTGTGGGGACATGAATCTGTCTCCTTAAGAAGACAAAATGCAAGTCCCCATAAAGTAAATCACTGATTTTTAAGGGGAAGACGTGGGTTAAGGTTTGGGTGAAGCAGGCAGTCATCTTTAAGTCTCCAGGAAATTATTGAAGTCTATCTAATCTCCCCAAAAGTGATGGAAACACGACTTGTGTGTTTGTGTTTACCTTTATGTGCACGCATTTGTTATTTAGGATGTTCTGTGTGACTACTGTTGTGGCAACAGGGAGTCAGTCTACAGCTGTTGCGGCCCTGCATCATGGCCGAGAGACACACTGTGGTGATCTTTGTAACGCCAGTAGGTCAGCACCATTTGTTTATTAAAAGAGAGAAAAGTGTGTCGGCGAGTGAGACCGAGGGAGAGGGTTCATCATGACTCAGCAACAACAGTCACTGCTGGTATTGGCACGGCAAGCCAAAGAAGGATAGATAGATCAGACAAAAGAACAGACTGACAGCTTTTTGACGAGCCTTTATTGACATCCATGTAAAAAACCCGTATCAGCAAAAATTCCTGAAAGGCTGCTCTGTTTCTCTGTGTTTTTGGCACGGTTCTCAGTGACTCATCTAGGAGATACTCAGCACCTCACCATTTTTTAGCTGTTGATTGGCTTACAACAGTGATTCCCGTAGAATTGATCAGAGATGTCTGTCTTCCGTCTAGGATCTATCTGCTGGACTACAGTTTGACGGTGGCACTTATTATCTGTGAAAGAACTCACTGTAATTTTGTTGGTGTGTGTTTGTGTGTGTGTGCGCACACTTCACAGGCAGCCCACAAGTGTGCGTCTGTTCCCCAGTGGTCCAGGGTTTGTCGCAGTCTCAGAGGCTTTGGTAGCTGGAGTGTCCTCCTCCTGCCTGCTGGTAGCCACACAGGCCGCCAACGCTGCGTCTGCCCTGCTCAGGTGTACACAAACACACATGCTGTAGATACATAAATAAGTTGCATATTGTCAAGGACACTTGTGCAGCCATGTCCTGAGGATTTCTAACGTTGTCTTGTGATTGGCAAAGTTACAGTTGTTTGTTATTGAAAGATTCCTTCCCGACAGTCACAGACAGACATTAGTCATGAGGGGATTTATATGCATAAATAATCAAAGTCGCACTTGCAGACAGTTACAAGGCGCACTCAGTTATTCACGCAGTCGCTCATATACAGTTCACATATAGACAATCCGCATGTATGTACGTATGCTCGTACATCCACTCAGTGTCACAGGTGCATATACAACTGCTTTTTCAAGGATGCTTTTAAACTAGTAAACCTAAACTACAAGTTGCACTCATTCAACAGGCTTTCTCTTCCCCACCTACTTCAAATAGTCACACAGTGTTGCGTCATTTAAAGTCAGGTGTTTCCTGTTTCTAAACTGCTGCCACTCTCTGAATTCTCCAGACTGAACCACCAGTCCAGACCAGTCCAGTACAGGGAGATAGAGCGATTGATAGAGGCCATCACGAGCAGATTCTCTGAGCTGCACCTACCCTCTGCTGCTCACCGTCGAGGCTGCGTGAGTTAGTCTTACTTTATGTTGTGAGATACACAATTGAAGAACTGGTGGTGAGGAGACCTGTCTGTGCTTTTTGTCTGAGATTTTCTCTTGTGATTCTCCAGAGTGTTTTCTGTTATCAGTGCCGTTAAAAATAACACTGACATAACCTGTCTCTGATGCTATCTAGCAACACGTCCCCCTCATCATATGTGATGGACATGTTTGATGAAGACGAACGGATTCTTTTTCTTTGTGTCTGTTGTTTTTGTCATATCCGTCCCTCAATGCCGTCGTTTGGAAAACTGGAGCGCTGCACCTCTTACAGGGACAGTGATGCGACTGTCTGTATGGCTGGTTTGCATGTATTCATGTTTCTCCTTATAAAATAAATGCATTTCACTTTGATCACACTGAGGCACAATACAGAACCAAGATTACATTTGTCTTGTGTCAAGGGGACATATGAACTTCCACTGAAGAAACACAGAAGGACCTCAGGGTTTTCTCACTGTCTGTCTTAATGGAGAAGTTTCATTGTTTGATATAAATCTGTCTGGATGACGTGCTTTGATGAGATGGTGATTTTCTGTGGTGCAACAGTATGTGTATTTGTCCCAAACTGTTTGGTATAGAGCGTATGGTTTGGTACATGTGACCTAAAACATTATTCAACATTGTTCAAGTCAAGTCGGGTTTGTCTGTGGAAACACTTCAAATGCGTCATTCATGATGGCATCACATAAATATGTCACTTAGTGGAACGAGACAGAAACAGGCTGGAAGGCGAATCCTTCTCCCCGCAGCGTTCAGGCTGCCCCTCACTGCAGATTCAGACTAAAAAGCAATCACTAAGGCTTTATGGGTGTTTATCTCTGTGGATATGTGACCATACTCAGTCTGAGGAATACAGGATTTAAGCATATGGTCCAAGTGCTGCTACAGTGTGCCTTAACGTCTGCAGTCTGTCCATCGTGCTGCCAGTGTAAACAAGCACAAGTTGTTCAGGAATTATCAAAAGTCCAATGATGGAGCATTACAGACATTTGTATAATTGGTTTTTCCTTACTGACAGTATCGCAGTATTTGAGAGCCTTTACTGTCACAGTAAGAAGTCTGGACAATGAGCCTCTGTGGAACGTTTACTCTCTCTCGGTTGTCCTCCAGGGGAGTCTGAAGAGCAGCCAGGCGTCCAGGTCAGAAGGATTCCTGCTTCAGGCCCTGGTCTGTTTTCAGGCTGCCTGCAGGTCAGTGCATTGTCCAGTCCCATGTTTGGGGAGTTGAATGGGATCACTTGGACAAAACTGAATAAATGGACTCACTGATGTACAGACAAAGTGATCAGTGTCACTTTGTATGTTTTTGTATGTTTCTGAGTGGGTGTGTTTGCATTCATTGTGTTCGTGTGTGTCCAAGGCTGGCTGAAGAGTGCGCGTCGGAGCCTCTTCTGAAGGAGAACACGTTCACAGCTCCATCTAAACACAAGCATGCTCTCGACTCTCTGGAGTCTCTGTGTCAGTGTCTGCTGCGCTGCTGTGACTCCGTCTGGATACCCACTGTGATCGTGAGAGCTGGAGGCACACACACACACACACACACACACACACACACACACACACACACACACACAGATGTACACATCGGATTCATTATCTGTCTCATCTTAAACTTCTATCTCTCTGTCACACACACCAAACACTTGAGAAAATGATCCTGCAGTTCGTCATATCTCTTTTCTGAGAAATGGGTCACAGTGATTGCCGTGCTCTGTCTGGCGGCTCCTCTAAATGACTGTATTAATAAGCACAGCCGCACAGCCTCTGTCTTCATTAGTATTGTGTACACATAGACGCATGAGCCTACTGATCAGTACCTGCATTAGATATTTCTACAGTTGATTCTATTCAGGCTTGAAATTAATCACATGAGAATCTTAATTTGTCTGTCATTTCCTTTGTGTATGTATGTGTGCATGTGTGTATCCCTTCAAAGAGGATGTGTGAGCATGCACCCAACGCTCAGATGCTGCAGTACTTCTACTCCATCCTCTCCTCCCAGTTCACCCTCCTTCCGTCTCTCATGCCTGTCTTTGCAAATAAGCTTGGTGAGTTAACACTGGATAACCTCTAATCAACAGCAAGTTCCCCATGATTTCTTTTAATTTCACTATCATACATTCTGTCTTTTAGTTTCATAGCAGCACACCGGCAGTGCGCGGTTTCTTCCCTTTGCGTTGGCCCAGTGTCAGGTTGGGTGGGGCAGACCTGATATCGGTATCTTATGAATATTCTGCCTAAACTGGTCAGCTTTGACGAGTGCAGCAGCAGACAAATCTCTTCTCAGTCATCTGGAGGGCCTCCAAACAGGACAGGCTGACAGTGCCAGTGATATTATTGTGTAGGCGTATGAGGGAAATATTATGAATTCACTGTTGACTAGCTACAACAGAACAGATATAAAGCCATGAAATACAATATTAATAAGGGAGAACTGTTACTTAAGGAATCATTTAGGAATATTATGTTCCTGGGAATATTATACAATGCTTGAAATGATAAAGTGTTTCATGTATTGCTTTTGTTTTTATACTGTCACACATCTCCCGCTGCCTTCATGTAATATTTTTGGCATCATCAATGACAAATGAAAGAATTGAAATTTGATTAATAAGCCACTTCGACCCATCTTTTGCAGCCAGTTCAATACCCCTCGTCTCACCCTTCCCTATGGTAGCAAACATGAAGGTCCCTCTCTAGAGCCAGTGTTGAATCATGGGGGTGGGGGAGGACCCACTCCCCCTGTAGATACAAAGAGCTCACTCTAATGTAACAAAAACACAACTATTTTTATTTTCAGGTCATTACACACTAATGTAATTGTAACTCTGAGTAGTATATTGCATTTCTGCCAGTAGAACAGATAGTCTTGTTACTGCTCCGTACTACCATGAAAGTGGAGGCTTGTGTGTGCGTGTGTTCAGCCCACATGGGAATACAAGACATAACCGTACCAACCAACCAACATCTTTCTGAAGAAGCCTGCTCTTTTCATGCTCATTTGCCAGTTAAGTACCTTGCTTGCAGTACATTTTATTGAAAGCAGTAAATGTCTAACTAAATGAAATAAACACAACAATTTCACTCTAAAGCTCAGCTCCCAGCCCAAGAAAAATAAACATCATTTCATTTCATTATCACATAACAGATTGTGTTCTCCTTTGCACCACTGAACACTTCAGTTTCTGCAGTTAGGTAATGTTTTTAAAAGAAAATCCATATTGCATGCCGTTTAAAATTATGCCAGAAACTGCAGTGCCAACAGTTGATACTGCTCTCATCAAAAACAGGGCTAAATGCCTGACTGTTGACTTCAAATTTGACATGAAATTTCATATAACTGGAGGGGGAAAACTAAGCAATCTGTCCAAAGCTGGCAGTCCACAAGATGAGCCTCAGTTATTGACAGGAAACTTGTTGCCTTGGGCATCTAGCCGCAGACAGCTTGGTGGCATTAAAAAGAAACGGAAGCTTTATGTTAATGCTGCCAGCGGTTACTAAAGCAGATATGGCCCAGGAGTACTTTGGCTTTGGTCCACAAGAGAGCGAGTTAGTAGCTTTATGAAATTAATCCCTCCCTCTAATAAGTAAGGACTGTTCTCACTCTCTGTACGGCCAAGACATTAAATTCAGCTTTACAATATAGCTTTTCTTCCCCTTAGAATTAGAATAGGACTGCTGTCCCATTACCACCAATGGAGCCAAGTGATGAGCTGCCCCCCATGAAGGATCTGGGGGGAGCATAGTGTGAAAACTAATGTGAGATTAAAAATAGGAAGGTTTGGGGATCATGACGTGAGACTTAATCATGTGTCTGTGTCTGGCATAATGATGTCAGGTGTCTCTCTCTCCCTCTGCGTTGTCTCCTCCTTTCTCTCCTTGTTCTCCCTTTCTCCTCCTTTTACAAAAGTGCTTTTAAACTGCTGAATTTTCCTACTTTTATTATCATGTTTTTCTGTTTCCCTCGTCTCTGTGATGTACTGTGTGACTTGTTTTGAAAGCTGTTATATAAATAGTGTTTTTTATTGCCATCCTTCTCCTCTTCCTCATTTCTTACCGTCTCATCCTTCCTTTACTCTGCTCTTCACCTCCCCTTCCCTCCAGCATCCTCTGGTTTCTACAGGCTGGCTCTGGAACACAAAGGGCTCCTCTGTGCAGGAAACAGGTACTGTACAGTGTAACCTGAGGACACACACACACACACACACACACACACACACACACACACACACACACATACATACACAGAGACACAGCAATTAACAAACACTGCTGTCTGCAAAGTTTAGCTGTGTGTGTCAGCGTGTGTGTGTTGAGTTCCTATTATGATTCCCACATTGAACAATGAGACAGATAACACGACTGAGGCATCTGTCATATCTGAGTCACTCTAATTTTTCCAGTAAGACAGCCTTCTCAGCAGTCTGTCTGTCTCAGAGCAACAGATCTGCAGCTTCAAAGTCCACTGTGTGTGTGTGTGTGTGTGTGTTTAGACTTTTCTGCTTTGTATATTTAAGCATATGTACTTTTGTATGTGTGTGCGTATGCTTCGTGCTTTCGTGTGTTACTGTGGTCGTAGATGTGGTTGACTCGGCAGGTGCTAGGCCCCCTGTGCTCTGAGCTGTAATGAAACTGAACTTTGCCGTGCGTGTGTGTCATATTTGAGAGGATGAAGTCAAGGCACATCCTGTCCTGTGTCTCACAGTGCACTCTTCACCGTTGTGGCCGTGCACGGTGGAAGGTGTACGCTCTGTTAGTCTTCTTTCTTTACTTCTGCAATTTTTACCTGCTTTTGTTTTTCCAGTCTTTCCTTTATGCTCATGTTTATTGTCGCTCACTCTCGTGTGTATTTCTCCCCCTTACCAATTATTTCAGGAGCCCGGATCTGAATGCATCTGGCTGTGGCTTTCTCCAGAAGCTCAGCATGTGTCTGCTCTCCCAGTCAGACCCCGCTTTTGCCGCCTATCAGCACGGTATGCAAATACGTGCACAAACACTTGCACCACACACAGAGCTACATGCAGCACCAGCAGAGCCCTGTTGTTCCTGTCAGTTTCCAAGCAATGATGACATGCTGCCATTTCTCTGAGATGGCTGAGGTGTTCAACACCACTGTTGCTGCTGTTCAACATTTGAGCTGTTTGTTTTGTGTAAAGAAGGTCACATCAGTTGTTCCAATTACTGAATACATACCTGTGGAGACACTTTGACTTGACAGAGCCTTTGTCATTGATATTTCATATTTTGGCCCCGAGATTTAATGTTGTGAACTGAAATACATCCCCAGCTGGATTTATCAAGTTTGTTTTTGTCAAAGCACCAGCATAACCTGACAAAATTGTATTATAAACACATGTTCAGTTTCTCCTTGTTGCATCCTCTCTCTCTCTTTTTTTTTTATATTGACTTCATCAGTAAGATTAAACTAAATTCTCCTCCCTATCCCTGTTCTCTTAAGTTCACCTTGTCCAGACAGGAGGGTCTCCAAACCAGCTCAGCTGACACATAAAGCCACTAAACTAAAACTCCACCGTACAGCATTGTGCAGAATGAAAGGAACAGACTGAGATGTGTGCACTGTTGGATGTGTGAAATGGCCTTGCATTGAACGCCGAATAGTGTTTGCTTGCTGATTGTAGTGTGAAAGAGCTGATACCAAGTCTCTTAAATGTCAGTGCATATTGTGACAGCACGGATAACCCTTCCAATTAAAGGGCCATTGGTTCTGATTGTGTGAGACTGAAGTAAATGTTACTAAAGAAAAGTTAAAACAAAAACCAAAAAAAACAAACATTTTGTTGGAAACTGCAGTTGTTCCCAGGAGACGCGATGTGAGTAAAATCCTTCTTTGAGGTGATGAGATGTAAGAGTCGTACAAGCCAGTGTGTAGGTGTACGTGTTTGTATGCACGCTGTGTGTGTGTGTGTGTGTTTGTGGCTGTGAATAATGAGTTCTTTGGAGCCAGACTACTGTTTGTTCCCTTTTCTGTCTGTCAACATCTTCCTCCCTTTCATCACCCTTATCTCTTTCAGTTTCATTTTCATCTTTCTTGAATTTTACTCTTCCATTTTATGTTAGATATCTTTCTTCTTCATCAAGTTATTCACAGCTCATGAAGTTATATTTTTATCTCTATTTTAAACCTTGTGTACCAGAATGTATATTTGCTGTTTTTTTTCCCCTGCCATCTTGTTCTGTCAGCGTTTTGTTGATGACTCCCTGATACAGTATCAACATATATCATTTGTGCTTTTGTGTAGCTGTCTGATCATTCGGTAACAGCTGTGGGGATAAGAAAACTACTCTGTCCTCTGATTATTTTCTGTTGATCAAAACCTGAGCAGGAGGCGACGTGTCACTGCAGCCTGCTTTGTAGGTTTGTTCTCTTTCTCCCATCTGTTGTTTTCCCTCTCATCGTCCTCGTCTGCCTGTCCTTCGCTGCGTTCCTGTCTCTCCCAGTCCTCCCTTTGAGACCTTGTGAAACATCCTTCTATTCTTCCCGCCTCTCCTCTCCAGCAGTGCCCTGGAGGTGAGGACTGTGCTGGTGCCTGGTGTCCCTATCCTCATTTTCCAAACAATACCTTTTATTCCTTACTCCTTCTCCACAGCGGCTCCCTCTGGACCGCAGTGCTCTCTGTCCCAAGCCTTCTACGAGCTGGTCTCCTCCCCTTCTGGTTCCTGTTTATATTTATCTCTCCTCCTCTCTCTCTGTATTTCTTTTACTCCCTTTCCCTTCTTCACTTTGTTTTCCTCTCTGGCTGATTGGTGGTCTCTGTCCCTGCAGACCCTGCCGCTGCTTTATAGCCTCTGTGTAGTCATGCATCAGTGACCCCTATCCCTGTCTGCCATCTCCCTGTGCCTTCATATTTTTTTTCTTGGCTCTACCCTTGCTTATTGTGACTCCCTGACGCTCTGAACACAGTGTGTTTTCCTTCCTCGCTCCTCGATTAAAGGTGAAAGTAACCTCTTTTTCTCCTGACCTGTGCGAGGCTGCCATGTTTCAGCGGCCCTCTTTTCTGTCTCCCCTTCTCTTTCTGTGTCGCTCTCTTGCTTTTCTTTATAAGCTGCATCTCATTTTCTTCTCCCTCTCTCGGTCTTCGCTTCCCTCGCCCCTCTTCTCTCTCTCTCTCCAGTTCCCTAAAGACAACCCAGATATGGAGACAGTGCAGAAAGTCCTACTCTTTCAGCTGTTTCAGAAACATTTCTGAATTCCCTGCTGTGCTTCACATCTCCCCCCTTTGTCTTTTCTCTCTTTTTTCTCTCTTGCCATTTTATGTAGTATTGCTTATGTCATTTTCTTTTGTTCAGTCCTCCAGTCCTTGAAGAGATGGAGTCCCTCCTCAGCACTATAACACACTGTCTCTCTGTCTCTCCTTTCTTCCTTTTCATACACCCATCATTCCACACACTTTTGTCATCTTCTTATTCTATAGGAACCTCATTTATGAAAAAAACCCTTTAACTTTGCCGTATTACATAATATGGCTTCTTCAGTGAGTGTTATAAAAATGGAATCTAAGCGCCCGTGACACCCGTGGCTTGGTTAATGATGGATATTGGCTTTATGTTTGAATCGAACATAAATAATTGGAAAAGTGTGAAATCGGTGCAACCCCACTCATTTTCGCCCCCATATGATTTTTCACAAACCTCAGCTTTGGCTTGGCTTTAGTCATAAACAGAAAATTGGCGAGTAATGCTCCTTTGTAAACAAGGCCTCGGGGCCTCTTCTGCTGCGTTTCTCTTTATTCCAGCCATCGCTCTGCTTCGTCCACATCCTTTCTTCTCTCTCTCATCCTCTCTGTTTCTGACATTGATTCTAAATCCTTTTCCTTCCTGTTTCTGTTTTATTTGTGTGCTCATCCCCCAGATGTTGAGGAGGTGGAGAATCTTCTGCTATGCAACCTTCCCTCTGTGTGCTTTCGTCTATCAGACTGGCCCTCCCTGTTGTGTGAGGACCCGGGGCTCCAGCTGTGTGAATATAAAGGACCAAGGGCCACTCAGTACTGTCTGCTGATAATGCTACACCTTGCGCTGCAGCAAGGAGACAGGTAGTACGTACAAGCACACACCCGTTCTGGACTGGCCGACAGTATCACAACAATTTTGCTCACATTTCTGTTTTTCAAGGAGTAGGAGCAGGAAAACGACCTTTAACGTATTAAAAGGACATTTTTGTTCAATTTTAAAATTGTGTGCTGGAAAGGTCTCATGTTCTCAGCTGGTATTTTGTGAACATGGAATTAACTATTAATACATATCAGAATAAATATTTCAGCATCAATAAAAAGCGCTTTGCTGATAGAAATTCTAAGCACTTCTGCCCGGCGCTGCTGCAGAGTGGTTTTGTAAGAAGAGAGCATAGTGTGATCCGAAAGTACCGACTTTGTTCTCCCAAAGCAGCATCCGTTTGCACTGCAAAAATTGTCTTTGAGCAGGGTGGAAATTTCCTGGCTTGGTGGCTGCTCAGCAGCTCCTGATAGCACAGTATTACCTGTCTCTGTTTTATGAGTAAAATGTCACCAAACATCTCTGTGATCCATACCAAGTATGGCTTGACAACATTGACAGAATCATTACTTCTAAGTATGGCTTTGTGATATTGACTGTTAATATTACAACTCCCTAATACTGGCAGGCTGGTGCTTGTGGAAATATTTGACACTTAAAGCAACCAGAGACATTTGTTGTTGTTGTTTAATAGCTTAAAAATGTCTTCCCAAAGCAGCCCTTTGCTGTGATGTATCCCTTGAGAGCAAAGCAGCATCTGAGCTGTGTCACCTTATTGAAATAACTAAAATCCCAGATGATATCAAGTGTTAATGTATCATAATAAATTATCATCAATAATTTACTTCCCGGCTCCACCGAGAAACCAGCTGGTTTTTGCGTGTCCCTCTCTCCCTGCTCCAGTGACACTGCTGCAGCCCGTGTTTTTAGGTACATATTTTATGACCTCAGAGATGCGTCGGCCTCTTCGCAAAGTTTAATCTGTCCTCCTGTAGAACTTTGGCTATGCATTACCCCGCCCCCGGGGAAGGGGATGAAAGCCTCTCCCTGCCACGGTGTGGTCTCATCAAGATAAATGGGAGCTGTGGCCAGCGATTTACATAGCGTGGGAGGGCTGAGTGTGTGTAGCCTATGCATACTCAGATAGGCTCTGTGAGTGTGTGTGTGTGTGTGTGTGTGTGTGTGTGTGTGTGTGTGTGTGTGTGTGTGTGTGTGTGTGTGTGTGTTGGTATACATTTGAGGTGACACCAACATGCCCCTGCAGCACTATTTCTGCTTTGCACATGCAGTTTACCCTCAGACCGAACCTGTCTGCTGAGCTGTGTTTGACTTTCAAGTATCTGTGTGTCTTTGGTTTGTATACGTTCAAATGTAAATGTTTGGCTACATCTATGTGTGCTTGTGATTAATGTCATCTCTGCCTGAATAAATTTCATGGAAATATTAGCAAAATTGCAATGTGGCCAAGTGCAATTTCCAAATTGCAAGAGCTGCAATAGATAAAATGTGTGATAACATTAGAGCATATAAGCTTTATAAAGAAATCATTGTGGTGACTGGACTTCTTAAATCTTGACTCATATCACACTCACAATATATGTCAAAACCATCACAATATGATAATGGAATCATTGTTGTGTGTGATGCATGTTCATGTTCGTGTGTGTGTGATCCAGGCTGCTCCCAGACCAGACAGTGTTCTCCAGCGTGGTGAGGCTGCTGCATTCAGTGCAGGAGCAGGACGGCTGTGCCCTGCCTCGCTCTGTGCTCCGCTCTGCCCTCTACCTGCTGGCAGTGACACAGGACAAGAGCCCTGATCTCGACGGGGTAACTCTGAGCAGTTCACTGAACCCAGATCAAAGTGCATTCTGTAATATGTAAAGGCAGTACAGTAGATAGACAGCGTCACGTAAGAAAGGTTTAAACTGTGTGGTAGGTGGTTCAGTAGACCTGCGTACTTTTATTTCAGTTTTAACATTTATCACCTTGCAAGCTTAGGCAAGTATTCTAGTTTTATTTCCTGTTCAGTGAGTCAACTTAAGAATGTGAAAAGAAATACTTGTATCATCTTCACTGAGGCAGGTTTACCTACAAGCAGTGCAGCATTAAGGTGTCATGGTTTTGTCAAGATGAAGGTGCTTGACGTGATGTTTTCCCTGCGCACAGAGAAAGAGAACAGCATGTGCTAGAGATAGAGTACGGCTCGGTTTAATATGGAAACCATTAATATGGAGGCCAAGGAATCATAGCTTGACAGCTCGTATTCATCTTTTGATAGAAAATCCATATTCTGCCGTTGATGATTCAGCAGCAAAGAATATTAATTATAACTCGCCCTTTTCCCTAAAGCTGCACAGAACTAATAACATTTTCCCAAAATAACATACTTCTCTTTAGTTCAAAGAATGCTTTGTCCTGCATTTAACAGTTTATACTTTATGTTGGCTATGAATATAAAAAGCAGTAGCTTACAGCAGACTTCCTGCTGTGATTGAGCGCTCTGCCTCAGTAAAGCAGTCTCGTATTTTTGTTGGGAAGAAAACATTTTTAATAACTGCAAGCGTTTTAACTTGTGTGTGCATTCTCATCTCAAAGCTTTTTCTCTTTACCAACCTACTCAAGGCTCCTTTTAACTGCATCAGCAAGGCGCTCTCCTCCTGCCAAAGCTTCTCTTCCCTCTACATTCACCACCCTGCACTCCTCCACTTCATCTGTCGCTATCCGGAGCTAGCAGAGAAATTTGGGCCCCTGGTCTTGGAGCTTTGGCTGACCAAGCGAACACAACACACAGATGCAGAGCAGACCGTGGTAAGGCGCCAGTCGTTTCACCTTCATCTCAGACTCGTGTATTCGTCGGTAAATCACTTTACCTATTTGACTGAACGCACTTGTTTCACACACTTGTTAACTCCAACGGCGTTACACATAGGCTGCATTAGACTGGGTTTTCAATTCCCTTTGAACTCAATATCAAAATTGATGAAAAGGTGGTTGGATCTCTTTCCTGGGTGCAGACAGACACGCAGGAGAAGAGAGAGAGGAGAGGAAGCCGTGCAGACGATCAGGAGCCAGACACAGAAACTACAGAGCTACTGACTCTGATAAAGAAGTACCCAGCTGTCATCCTGACCCTCCTGGTGAGAACCAGAGACCCCAGTCAGGAGCTTGGAATTAAGAAGTTGGCCACATTAAATAAAGACACTTTTAAACGCATTTGTTTTAAAGCTGCATTGAGTGCTTGGTTTGCTTTGCTGCACTAGGTCAGTGCTTACACAAAAAGGTGTTCTAGATTAATCTGTCCTCACGCTTGTCTCTGTCTGTCTGTGTGACTACAGGACATGGTTTACACGAGGGAGGCCCCCCTGGCAGGGCGAGCACTCGGGGTGCTGGAAGTTGTTCTACGTGGTCAAACAGAGTATGAGGCTGATTTGTGTACCAGTCTTAGGTCAGCCCTGCTGCAGACATTACAGAGGCTCAGCATGGAGAACATGGGCCATGGCTTTGGACAGGGACACGCTGCACAGGGTAAGAGGCGTAAAGTCACAGAAACAGAGTATATAGACTTACTGTATTATACAAATAGCTGCATCCCCTAAGCAACTTAATGCCCCTTTTTTCCCATGTTCTGTGTTTTATGATTGAAGCACATTATCAGAAAGAGTGTCTAATGATGTGGTGGATGAATAACATTACAACTGTTCAGTCAGAAAATATTACATTTTAATGAATATCAATTCATTTTAATGTAACGAATCATTGCAATATTTCTTATCAAATGGATCTTCTGCAGGAAAGCCTCCATGTGCACTCCAACACACAGCTGAGCGGGTCTCATCTGCTGATGTGGTTGCACTTTGGAGAGCTTGTTGAAAAGATGAGCTCTTGCTTGCCTCTCTGTCTGTCAGAGGAACTCTTTGACATTACTCTGTGTGTGCGCGTGTGTGTATGTGTGTCTGTTCGGTCTGCTTAGGCGCTGTGAGGAAATGCTTATAATGGCAGGGAAAAACCTTTTTTATAAATTGCCTCCACATTTTCATGATATTCCTGGAAATCATGAGAGCCTTGCATCTACCCCGCGCCTTAAGGTTATTGAAATGAATGGGATGTACTAAAATGGAAGAAAATTGATGCACTGTAGTATTAAAATTTAAGAATTTCAAAATCAGTCCAGTCGTGTTCATGAAAATTTGTCCAGCGGTTATAATTGACGCTTCCACGAGCAATTCATTGGAAATGCAGAGATGGATCACACAACATAAATCCTTTATGACAGCTTCATGCACCTGCAGTGCAGTGATGAAGCAGTAATGGATTCTTTCATTAGGAATTAATGCGCCTCAATCAGGGAGCTTTGAATATATTATGAGAAACCGCAACTTTTATTAACAGAATCTTTTAGACTGTGGACTCTGAGCCACACCCTCTCTGCTGTTAGAGGTGATCGCATCTGTGTCGAACCGAATACCACACTGACCAGTGCATTCACATATAAATGCAAATTCACACAGACGCATGTTGATTCTTCTAATTTAAATCACTCCGACCACAGTCACACCGCTTCACTGGGCCTTAAACCTGATTGCTGAAACCCACACGGTTGTCTGTGAAAGCTTATTGGCCTCCGCTCACATGTTAGAGTTACCTCTCCTTATTCTACCTAAAATATAGCATCAGTTCTCAGTTTATCGAGCATAGTCATACACACGAGGACTCAGGGATATTCACTTATACCTAAACAACGCTGCATTAACACTTTCAGTTGATCACACCAAAGAAAATCACTAATTTTTGCAAAGGCTTTCCACAGAAGTCACCTTCCACAATCATGTGTCAAGATTAATGCCAGCTGATTTGGTTTGATGCCCAGTTATTTCTCATTAAAGCACAAGTACAGCCACTTACAGTTGATGGATGGAGGTAAATGTTGCTGTTCACTCCCCTGAGTTTACTTTTTATGATGTGGCAGACAGTGTTTTTTTGTTTTCTCCCTGTCTCTTTTTCTGCCTCCGCCTTATATATTAAAGCTTTGTGTAGCAAATGAAAGCTTTTAATGAAATTGTGTCTCCTCTGCACACATCGCGCACACACATATACATACACATACACTCACAGGTTTACCCTGTGGGCTCCTACACTGTGAGATGTAATAGAGCAAATGAACCATGACAGCCAACACTGAAAGAGTTGCTTAATTAAATCTCAGACAGCAGCAGCCGGCTCTGTGTTCTCAGATGCCCATCTCTTCATATTTACTTTAAAGCTATTTTTGATTAAGAAAGGCTCTTTTGGGTTAAATGTCTCTCTTTTCTGAGAGGAACAGAGTCTGGAAACAGAGGAGTCATTGTTCAGACTTATCGATAACTATTTTCATTTAAGTAAAAAAGGCAAACTTGTCAATTCAATTAGTGTTTGATGTCTTACAACAAATCCCTGTTTGTCTATACAGAGTACAGTACAAACTTAATGAAAGGATGATGAGAAATATGAGTATTCACTGCCAAGTACTTGATCAAGTCCCAAGAACATGGCAGGTGAAATGAAGAGGAAGCACTGCTCGCGTCTCTGTGCTCTTCCCATTAAAGAAAACATGGTTGAAAATCGCCATTAAAACCCACAGACTGACATACTAATGGTACTACACGTAAAATGCTTAAAGCCAACTTGTACAACACAGTAACTGATGTGTTAAACTGTCTGTCTGTGTTTGTCTGTCAGGCCTTCAGCGTCTCATTAGTATACTGACTTTCAGATCACAGGTATGAATTCTTAAAAATCCTTCAATATCTTAAAACAAACACATCCTCAACTCCGCAAACTTCGTCTTCGTAGGCCAACAAATTATGCAAGGCGTTTAAAAAACGATATGAAAATAACAATCGCTATACACAGCAGTAAAACATCTATAAAGCAATGCGCGTGGATTAATAGCTCCATTTGGCACAACCTACGCTTGCAACATAATGGAAAGCACTTAGTTTAATTATTCTCACATGTTGGATCATTTGGAAGAATACCTTCGCCGATTTATGTTTGTCAGGCCGGCATTTTCTTCCTGACGGTTCTAACAAGTGTTCAGATTCACGTCTTTATAACAGCAGAATTAAAAGCAGGCTGATTACAGTTACATTAAGAGACAGTTTCACTCTGCACTCACACAGAGCCGATAGCTGTTCAGTCAGTGCAAATGTTCCCTGTCTTCCTCAAGGACATTGTTCACAGGCAAACACATGAAAACTCATGTCGGATTGGCATTCATTCACTTCACTGACACGTCCTGAAGTGCTGCTATATAATAGATGCAGTGTGGCTGTTTTAAACACAGTAAAGGTGGCATGTGGTGGTGCTCCATCTTCTCACTGTCCTGCCAGGTAAACTTAGTTTTAACTGAAGTGTAATCACAAAGTCTCCTGGTTGTTTTCAGTTCCCAGAACACTGTCACTTCTGATTAATGTTGGAAAGGAAGAACCATTAATCCTCTGTTAAAAAGAATCCTCTTTGCATCCTTTGTCGGGACAGACGGTGGGAAGTGAGAAGCGAGCTTGGTGTTATTAAGTGGTTTTGTATTCTTATATAAACAGTACGCCAGAGAGGGAAACTATCAGATTTGTGGCAGCTTTATTTCAGCAGTGCGAAATACAGTCATTCAGATAGCATAGACTAAGCAAAGAGCAGGGGAAGTGCAGCTTTTTGAGGAAACTGGTCGGTTAAATCAAACCTCGTTGAAACACTGACTTCACTGACGCTCCGCTGTGTGATGCAGAGTATTTGTTAGATCACTGTATGTAAGAGACAGTATCTGCTTCCTGTTCACTCGTCTTATGAAAGAAGATCACAAGTAATTACATTTTCCTCTGACTCATTCAGGTTGAGCAGTTTTAGGGAAACAATAACACAGCACGATCGTGTCACCACCATACAAGTTCACTGAAAGTTAATCAACGTCGTTGTTAATTACTGCTAATGAAAACAACTTCAGAGGAGATGAGGGTGAAACCTTGACAGAACTTGTAAAATTGAAAATGACAAATTGTTTAGAAACACTGACAAATGTGTCAGTGAAGTTGAATATTGTTGGTGCTCAGTGTTGGATTCGTTCTTGTGAAATCAAATCAGGGGGTCTGGTATGAATGCCTCAGGTCTGAGGGTACCTTTCCTGGACATGCAGCGCGTCACGTGCACGCATATCTGGTGCTTTACTGTGCTTTCGGTCGAGGCGTGTGCCAGATGGTGTTTTTATGTCTGTTTACTTGACCAGGTTAATGAGCACAGCTGAAGGGCACAGCACCAGTGTGCCAGCTGGGGATTCCGAAACTGTTGCTGTGGTTAGCCTCTGCCTGCTCACTGCTCATCCCAGGCCCGGCGGGGATTACAGAGTGTTATCTGTGCACGTGTTACAGTTCAGCCCACTGTAATTTGCATTAATATATACTTTATATTAGCCTCTAATGCGGCAGAGTCCTCTAAGGGGAGACATTTTAATGTTATGCACTAGAGGGGTGAAAGAAATGTGGAGATGCCTGATCTTCCTCCAGTCTCTTTCCAAAGTTCTCCTGCTCTTCCTCCTGCTCCATGCTCCCTCTCTGCTTTCTGTCACCCTTAGCTGTTTCTCCATTAAGACCCTGAATATTATTTTTTAAAGTGTGCATGACATTTTTTAAGATTTCTGACTGAGATGTGCTTCCTCTTCTTCTTCTTGCCTCGCCTTGATGATAACTACGTGCTGATGCCACCCCTTGTTAGTGAGCCGGAGCTTCATGAAGTCAACAAGCCGCTGCAAGACAATCTCACTTGTTTAAGAAATTCCTTATCACAGTTTGAAGCGTGTCACTTTGAACATTGACCCCTTTTTTGCCTTTGCTGAAGCTGCTGTGGGAGCATCAGGCTTCAGACTAAGTAATGAGGCTGTCTCTTACCAGCGCTACTCCCTCATCTCTCTCTCATACACACACACACACACACACACACACACACACACACACACACACACATGCACTCACTCTTCACTCCCTTGACTGTTTTATTAAGTTTAGCTTCTCTCTCCCTGGCAGCACTTTCACTCTGTTCATATTTATTTATATGTCTGTATGTATATCTGTCTGTCTCCCTCGCCTCCTCCTCACATTTCTGTTTACAGTCCTGCCTTGTTGTCGGCCTGTCTTTGTTTAGCGGTGAACTCGCTCCCTCTGGTGCTGAAGCTGCTTTGCGTGACGCAGGCCAGTGACCCACCTTCCTCGTCCTCCTACAGCAAGATGGACGGAGTGCACTTCAAGCTGCTCTACCATGGTAAGGTCAAAAGGTGCTGCTGTCACGTCATACTGAGCCCCCCCACCCACCCACCCACCCACAGCCCTCATCTGTTAGCATAAAACCACACAAAGCTGTCTACTGTTTACATTGCCCTACATATTCACACAATCACCCTGCATTGGAGTCAGCCACATTACTGGCAGACACACAGGCGCTTAGATGCTACATACAGACACATGATCATCTGGTATTGACACTAAGTCGTGTCTGCTCAGCACTCAGTGTGTTGTGCTGCTGAGTCTATCTCACCTCCACATGCACCTGTATTCTTTCCTCCCTAAGTGGAGGCCTCTCTCATCTTTAATATCATCATTAGCAGAGGAGTGCTCACTGTTCATGTGCAGATGAGACACTTACTAGACATGTCAGGCAAATTCTAACTCTTAAGTGTATTATGATAGGAGTGAAATTCACTTTCCTTTTTGCCTTGATGTCACCACCCCCCTCCTTCTATGACTGTCATCCGTCTGAACCACTTAGTTTTTAGTTATTTGAGGACCCTCATTCTGTGTTAATAGTTTTATTTTGCAGTCCCTCATCTTTGACATTTTCATTGGCACATCAGATTAATTCAGTCTTTCCCGACCGGCAGACGTGCCACGCAGTAAATGGTGAGGCTCACTGTGTTACATTTTATCCGCCTGTCACGTCGCCTCTCAGTGTCTTTCTAGAATGAAATGTTTATCAAATGCATTTGAGAGCACCGCAGATGAAATAGATAAGTGAGCTATCAGACTTTGTGTGTGTGTGTGTGTGTGTGTGTGTGTGTGTGTCAGTAAGTAATATAGCTGGGAGGTTGAAGCCTACCAATACAGGGAGCCTGCTACCTGCCCTCAGCTACCTGTACTGCTGCCTGAGTCTGTCCCCAGCACACTGCACCGACAGAGGTTAGACACGCTCTCTTCCTGTCTCTCTTAATCTCCACGTGTGTGTTTTACGCTCTCCCTGTATCTTTCCCTGACCTTGACAAGCACGTAGCACCCAGACACAGAGGAAATAATAAGCATACAAGCTGACACCCTTTGTACATCTTTACATACCGATACACAGGCTGTGGCTCAGTCCTGCACGTTGCTTACACATCTGAAAGCTTGTCGCACATTTGCACAGCAGCAAAAGCACTCACGGTTGTGTGGTTGCGTTGCCTAAACCTAAATGTCTGTACCGCATAGACAAAACCACACATGCACACACCCACGCAGTAACTTGGTCAGGAGACCGAGTTCAGAGATCTCACACAGATAAAGACACACACGTCTTCAGAAGGGTGGACACTGCTTCTTTTTCCAGATGATATAAAAATAAAACGAAAGAAGAAAAACGTCCTCAATCCTACAAAGCCAATGCAAAATTAGAATCAACGAGCAAAAATATAGAAGAAATAATAAATAAATAGAATAAATGATGTGGTAATTTACTGTCAGCTGCAGTCAACAGGAGCGACATCGTTTATTTGATGTGCCATGTTGACAGGCATCGATTTTATTACAAGCTAAATAATTAGGCTGAAAAAGAAAGAGAAAGCTCAGCAGAGGTCAGCAGTGAGCGGCTTTGTAGTTGATAAGGAGAAGCTAGTGGCCAGAGAGCAGCGATACCTTTGGGAAGCAAGGCTAATTATGCCCATAGCACTTTTGACTGCTTCTGCAGCAGCTTCCCTTCATTTGCCATCGGCTTCTTTATCACCGGTGTTGGATGTACCGGTGCGAGTTACCTCCGCCTCAGGCTAGATGGTGTTTCAACTGGTGGTGAGGAGGACAGGAGAAGTAACACATTCCTTTATCTTCAGGCAAAACTATGATATTATATCTCTAAATGAAATGTAATCATAGTTTTTCTAGTACCTACAATTGACCTGGTTGGCTGCCTGTGTCCTGTATATAACCCCAGTTTTATGCAAATGATCCCTTTGCTGATGCAACAGCCTAATTTTCACATCATATGTTGAGCCAAATCAAAAGATATGTGCATCATGCGTGTGTGTGTGTGTGTGTGTGTGTGTGTGAATGAGTGTGTTAAATGTGTGTTAAGTTAAACAAATTCATCAGTTTGTGTTGTTCCAAATTCCTCACAGGTGCCACAGACAATGTATGTGTGTGTTTGTGTGTTTTTGTAATGTGTAATTGTGGCCTGCTGCCTGTGACATGTCACCCTACAGTCAGCCAGACCAACTGCTATTAACACACACACACACACACACACACACACACACACGCACAGATCTCATCAAAGTGTGATGACATAGTGTCTTCTCCTCCCCAGCTGTCTCCATGCTGCTCTCCAACACTGGACTGATGGACCAGCTGCAGACAGTCCTCTTCTCCTCCTCCTCCTCCTCCTCCTCCTCCTCCTCCTCCTCCTCCTCCTCCTCCTCCTCCTCCTCTCCTCCTTCAGCCCTGCTGTGCTGCAGCCATCTCCTCCTGTCCTCCCTCATTACCTTGCAGCGTGTTCACTCTGCACAGGTACACACTACAGCTCAGCTTATCAGAACTCCAGGATAGAAGTGAACACAGCGAAGGGCAAGACACAGAACATACAGTGAAATGGAGCTTAGATTCAGACGTGAGCGCAGAATACAAAACACCAGATCGTTTTCATTCGATATATATCACAGTAAGGTTGTGGAATAAAACAATGCACTTTCTTCTCTGCTTCCTGCACCCACTGCGTAGATAATACATTCTTGCAATGAGATGTGTAATCTTAATCTTCTTCTTCTTCTCTCTCTTGTTCTTTCTTGCTCTCTTTCTCCCTTATTTAAGGTCCATAAGAGCATCAGTTGGAGTTTGGACACAGCTGTGCAGCAACTCCTTGTTCAGAAAAGAAACACAGACGACCTCTTACTGGGTAACAAGCCCACTTTTATTTTGTTGATTATTTTGAAAGTCTTCTGTCCTCGCAGACAGCAGATAACCATTCATCAGCAGTGCAAGTGCGAAGCTCGAAGCCCATTTTTGTCAATTCTCTTAATCTCCTCTCAGCTTCATCCTGTCTGTAATTTTGTGCTACTGCATTTTACACTCTCTTGTGCAATTACGGACACATTAGAGTGGTGCATAAACCCGGAATATATCAAAATATGTATTTGGAAAGTGTCAGGCACTCACTGCAGCAGTCGTCCATATGCTAGGTAAACCTCCATATGGACTGAGGGTCACTGGCCGTTTGCTTTACATGCACTCCTGCACAGGTGAAGTTGCTCCTTGCCAGTGTTTTTCCCTCAGCAGAGGTAACCAAACCACGGTCAAGCGTTTCACACACTTTCATTACATTAAGTGGCCGGCATCCCGCTGCACTGCTCAGAGACTGATCATCCCTGCCACTGCTGTATCTCTGTCTGTCAGCTGGATAAGTGGCCTGTCAGGGTTGCGGTGATCTATCGGCTCCCTCCCTCTGCTCGCCTATCTCTCTCTCTTTGTCTCTCCCTCTTCAGTCAGTCACTCACTCCTCCTGTCTTTTTCTTCTTTAAGTTTTCCCTGTTTTTCCATCCACCCATCACTCCTCTCTGCTAGGTTTCTCCTCTCTCTCCTCTGCCACTAATTGAGTCCTCCCTCCCTCAGAGAGCTCTAATCTCCGTGTACATGGCATAAGTGCAAATCAAATGTCTGGCTCCTCTCAGTTTGGATCCCACTGTGTTTTCAAAATCATTTTGGCCGTGTCTCTCTCTTTATCTCCATCACTGCTTTGGTCCCTCAGTCCTTCTGGCTTTCCTTCAGCCCTGTCTCTCACTGCCTCGCGTACTTTCCACACTTGGCACCGACATCTTTAACTTCTTGCCCTCCCTTTCTGTCACATATCAATTCAGAAATTGCCCTCAATTCTTTTCAAGTGTTGCTCTGCCTCACCTCTGTGCTTCTATTCCCTCTGCTACCTGCTTTTAAAATCTTTTTCTATTTCAAACTTTCACTTCCCACTCTGTGTGCTCACTCACTCTTTTCTGTTCTACAATGCACCTATTTCTCCTGTGGCCTTGCCCTGCACAGTCGCTTGCTCGCTCCTCTACCTCCTGCTCTGCTGTGTGTTAGGCATTCCATCTCCTCCTAATTCCCGTTGGCTTCTCTCTCACTTTCTCTTTCCAGTCAGCCACCTGAGGTTGCTGCAGGCTCTACTCAGTGTTGATCTGGCATCAGCCGTGATGTGTGTGAGCAGTGGTCCCGGCTTGGTCGGGCCCAGACCCCTGGGGTTTGAGGACGGCGCTCTGTACCCGCTCGGCTCCAGAGGGGCCCAGTGCCTCTCAGCTGCTCTCACTGGACTTCTTTTGCAGGTTGTAGTACTTGGGGGGATTGATATATATGTCTTTGTGTCGGTGTGTGTCTGAAAGTCCCACAAGCACAAGTAGATTTAGGGCAAAATGAGTGATTGGAGACACAGGAGAGATGTTCTGTTGATGCATTTTATGATTCTCTCTCATTTCTATACTTTTAAGATATCGGATGTTCACATTAAACAGTCAAAGTTCCAAAACATGATGTGAAAGTATGTAAAAATGTTCCCTGAAACACAAAAGCTGTTTCAGCCTCCTCCCAAACACTTCACTTCTGTTCAATAATGCGTTTACCCTTTAACAGGGATCAAAGTTTAATTGATCGGCACATTTGAAATAATGTTGCAGTATAACAGTCTAAATTCTTAAAAAAACATTGATTAAACACAGTTTTTCTTCTGAAATATCGAGAGATTATTCAGGAAATCATTCAAATTTTAGACCAGTCATATCAAGGAAATGCTTCCTCTATTGAGTTTAATAAAACATAGATTAAAATAAACATTCAAACCTGAAAATTTGAATTTTATGTACCATTTAAGCTAGCAGTTCGACTCAAATTGTAAATATTGCTACAAATGGCTCAGTTGTTGTTGCTGTTGAAAGCGCAATGTGGATTTTACTTGAAGAGATAAGTTTGACTCTCCTCCAGGGACTGCCAATGCAACATTTTACTTCTTGTTTGTGGAAGGCAGAACACCTACAGTAAACTCTGTGTTGTGATGAAAGCTGGAGTGCTATCAAATGTTACTGTTTTTCAGCAAGTGATGGTTGGAAAACTAGCTGTTCTACCGTTCGTGGAAAACTCTGCCTCTTACAGCATTTGCTTACATTTAATAAACTCAGCAAATGCAGGAGGAACAACAGTATGCACAGAAATGTTGAATCAAATGATTAAAAACTAAAAGATTAGTGCCCTTCTATCAACAGATACACACTGTAAGCGTGTGCTCGCACAGCGCTGGGTGAAAACGCCAAACCTGCCCTCTCTTCCTTTACTTTCACTCCATCCTTTATTATGCAGCAGAGATAATATCAAAGCCATTTTTAACATCTTAACAGCATGACATTGAAGCTGCCTTTCACAAACAAGTCTGCGCCGAAGATGAGATATCAGTTGATTTAGCAGTCGGCATAATGGAATGGCGCACATATCCCAGATGTCTCCCAAATGTTATTACATGTAGCTGGTGTATTGACAGGGGGAGACGGCATCAGCATTCATTTAACGATAAATAGGTGAAGCATTGCTTCTCCTGGGTGGCAGCCAGCACAGAGCAAGAACCAGCATCCAGCGCGCATAATAAGGCAGCAGCCTTCACCAAAGACACTATAAAGAATCTTATCTATAAGCATCTGCTGCTCTCTGAACTCCTGCTACATGTGTTGATATTCACACAGGTCTTTGATTTTACAGCCGTTTCAACCCGATAATTCTTCATGAACAAAGCAGTGCGTTGGAGACCAGTGCAGTTAATGGCCAAGTCTGAACAGCCACACAAGGAAGAGGGCATTTTTTCCGTAGGACTGAAGCTGTGTTATTGTGAATCAATGGATCACAGGGACTTATGAGTAGCTCCAGTATGAGCAGTGGCAGTGCATTTTGACTGTGTCCATAAAGTGGCAGTAAGATACATCTTTAATACAGCTCACCTCAATACTCATTGTCCACTGAATTGTTGTCAGCAGCACATAAGAAAATTGTGATACAGTGCACCTGTATGAACACATTGTTTATTCATGAATGCCAAAAGGTTTGGACTGAAGCATGAAAATGTCGAAGCAGTGAGAGTGCGAGCAGTGTTGATGAGCAAGCAATTCTTGAATCGACAGATAAAACAAACTGATGTCCCTGTTCATCAGCACGCTGTTGCCCTTGCCAGCGATGGGAGGGGAAATGATTTTTGAATTAGAGGGAAGGTGTCAGAGCTGCTGAGGCTGATGGAGACTGTATAGAGGCCAGTGATGTATGTGAATGGGTTAATCAAATAACCCAGAATAAGCTCCAGCTCTGATGCATGCAAAATGTCACTCTTCCACTACACTGGCCATGGCTACACCATATGGTTATTATAATGATATAATGAATTAGAAACGTTCCAGATACCCGCTTTAAACTTAATTAGTAATGCTTCAGTCATGAGAGGTAAAGAAAAAAAAAAAAACAACATTTGCAGATGTGATGTTTATATTATTTTGAAGATCATCTGGATGAAATCTGAGAACTGAGATAATTGGATTTGGTTTTGTATCCGGTCTATGCTGCAGCGCGCCGGCCTCTGGTTCCACACCAGTGCCATTTCTTCTCTGTGTGAAAGTCTGCAGTGCTGAAGTGAGCTCCAGCTCTATGGTTCAGTGCTCTGTGCTCTGCTGTTCAGCAGCTGATATGAGTAGCAGCTCCATACTCCCCTCCTCTCTCCTCTGCTTCGCTCTCTTTTCCTCTTGATGCTCCGGCTCAGTGGCACTGGGAAACTCCAGAGTCCCTCTCCTCTTGTTGCTTCCTCACACACTTCTTGACTCTCACCGTTGTTTGCTCTCTTTTCAACCTCCCCTTTCATCTCAGTTGTTCTCTTCTCATCTGTCCTCTCTCTTACTCCTGCCCACAACACCTCCCTCGCTCTCTCATCCCCTCCCACTCATCCTCGTGGCTCCTTTCTTCTCCTCCTGCCTCCTCTCCGCCTCAGGATTAGGGTGTAACTCTCCGCTGTTGTCTATATACCCGCCTGGCCTACTTCAGTATTTTTGGACACTACATAGCGCTCACTACGAGCCCCGCCTCAGTGGGAGAGACATGCATTATTAAAATCTCACTCAGTCATTCTCCACGGTGTTCCCTTGTTCTTCCCTTTGTTTCTGGCTGCCTTTCTGTCCATTTATGAGCACGTGTCTGTGGTTGTGCGTCTATCACAGAGGCAGATGTCACGCCGCCGTGGCTCCCACGTGTGATATGACATTTCAGAGATGGAAGATGTGTTTGTGTTTTTATCGCTTTTCTTGACTCCTCTCTCATGCTTCACCCCAGCGTATCTCTTTCCCCCTCAGAAGCACGAGCTGTTGCTGAGAGCCTCAGTCAACTGTCTCAGCTCCCTGCTGGGCTTCCTTCAGAGGAAGAGTCCCCCAACAGGTACCAGACAGAGAGACATGTTTGGGACTGACTGAGTGTCGGTTACCTGTGTGTGTGTGTGTGTAGATGGAGAGAGCGGAGAGATGAAAAATTGCGCGTGTGCAGGTAATGTATGTGTTTGAGAGAGACGAAAATAATATCTGTAAGCCCGACTGCACCCTGTGCAAGTGCATGTGGGAGAGGGAGGAAAGAGTATTTGAGCGTGTTGGTGTCTGTGTGTGTGTGTCTCATTCATTATTCTTTCTCATATTATCTCCAGCACTGTTGCATGCATGTTTTTTTTGTAACATGTTGCCTCATGTCTTGATGTTTTGGCTTTCGGCTAGTTTTAATTTTTAGGAATTACACCAGGAAAAACTGAGCAAAACAGAATTGATGTGAGTTAAGTACTTGTCTTTTTTCTGCCTCCTTGGTTTGTTTTCTGTGTGTGTGTGTGTGCGTGTGCCATGCCTGTTAGCAAAGTATGTGGTGTGTCAGCCATGGAGTCGATTCCTCCTCTCCTGCCTGCTCAGCTCAGGGGAGAGCTGCCTTCTGCACCCGGCCATCCTCAGAGTGATCACAGTTGTGAGAGATTTCACACACACACACGACTCAAATCAAGTATAATTTTTTGGAACGGTTCTGAGCAGTGATAAATATTTGATAATAAATGTATCAAAAGTTAATGAAGGTAATGAAAACATAAAAGTGGTAGAAGTATTTGTATCACATGGGGAATGAAAGTGACTGCGGTACTGTGTCATGCAGGCTGACACACACACGGAAATTAAAGGAACGTCATTACCATATTTTGTGTTGTGGACTGAGGCTCCTGACACTTCCTTTTCCTTTATTATTCAGTGACATCAGGGGAACTGCTACAGGTCAGCACCCACTGAGCAACCACAAGCAACATTTCAGACACCATGTAGGGGATTTTGTCTAAAACCGCCGGATTTGAGAGGGTCTCTGCACCTTTCCCACATTTTCAAATTGTTGCAATTGTTGCAGCAGATTAAATTGACTTTTACATCAACCACAATGTCAAAATCACTTCAGAAGGATAACATGTTTACTGTGTCTCTTCTTGTTTCTGTTCTCACTCTTCTCTCTCCAGTTCTCCTGCCTTTGTTAATGACTGCACCTGTGCATGATTCTGCATTTGTATGCACCAATCTGTGTGTGTGTCTGTGTCCTCTGCAGCTCCTGCAGCATGGCAGCACAGCGGTGCTGTGGGAGCCTGACCTGCTCCAGGTGATGGAGGCGGTGGAGAGGAGGGGGCTGAAGGAGTTCAGCGAGGAAGCAGCGCAGGCCCTCAGGCTGCTCCTCACACAGGTACACCCGCTCGTGGTGTGCACACACATTAGCGCTCAGACAGGCACAAACACATAAAATGAGTTTGAGAATGTTTTGTGGATAATGACAGCCCCTGAACATGCATATCTGCATGCACATTATTTAAATGAATTAGAAAAGAAGTCAAGTTCAAACAAAGTTCAGTATCTGTAAGTTCGTGCAGTGTTTATATTCCTTGAAGAACAGCATGGGCTGCAGAAATTCAAAGACAGAGGGGCAAATGTGGACGAGAAGTGTTTGCTTATGAAAATGAAATGCCAGCATTTCACACAGCAGCACTGCAGGAACAAAATTCTCATTTACAACGGTAGCCTCAGCATGGGACTCATACATTATATAAATGGTTGACTGAGGGCTCTAGTTTAATGTTGCAGTTGCAGGTCACCAATTAGGTTTGAAAGGTGGTGCGGCTCAGGTGAAGCTCCTGGACCCCCAGCCTGTTGTGCGCCTGTTGCGTGGAATTTGCGGTCTTGAGCTGATGTCTCTGCAAACACATGCTGACTCTCGTGCCTATTTGGCACCTGCTTGGGACAGATCTCACACGAGCGCTCTGCCCACCCCACACCCTGCTGCCACCGTTGTAATTGTATCATTAAGGGTCTGGCACCCAAACAAAGGAAAGAGATACTGCTATCTCGCAGGGCCTGTCATTGGCATTAACTCACGAACCTCAGCTGTTCGTTGTAAATACCCTTCGGTGTCCAGAATCATCGGTCATGTTGGCACTAATGATATGAATCTGGTCCCAGAAACTAGAGACTGAATTTAAAATCCTCATTTACACCCCTATTGACACAGACACACATTTCAGCTGTGTCTGGACCAATTACTGCACCCGGTTTTGGGTCCATAGACCTCAATTGCAACTATCAATTACATGTCAGACAGAAGGGCTACTGCTGTGCTCCTGGGACACCGCATACAGGTGGAGAAATACTTGCAGGAGAAAACAGTAGCTTTTATGTCAGACCTCTCCCTCTGCTCTACGATTTCAGCAAATTTCTGAATATAGCAGGGCAAATTTAAAAGATTTACAAGAAGTCGACTCTGCAATAGAAATGATGCAATTGAAGCTTTTGGTATGCTTGACTGTGGGATCTGTGATCATTGATTTATAGTTTGCGTTAGAAATGCAAAATTGAATAAATCACAACTCCAAGTAGCTCCTCACGTGGGAGTTTAATGCGAGGAATGCAGCCCGACTAACAACCGAGACACACAACCGGATCAACCGGCTGGATAGAATTTCGGCACGCAAGGACTAAACACTGCAGTTTGAGCTGCTAAGTCGAGATACTGTTTGATTCTGGAAGCCAGTCAAGTCCTACAAGAGTCAAGTCACCTTTTATCTCCAAGTACTGAAGCTCATGACTGCAAAGCTTTCAGTCAGAGCGACGTCTGTGCAGCTCTCAGTAGAAATTTGTTGCTGCTGGCCATTTTTCAAAAGATCTCCTGCAAATACAGATAATGTGCATCCAGTCTCTTAGCTCTAATGCATGTGACCCCCACAAGCCATAGATGTTAAAAGTCAGTTTCAGCCTCGACTGTTTGGTGAACCATTAATTAAAACCGCTCTGTGGTTCCTGCACATATCAAAAAGGGAAACTGAAATTAGCGTCCTTGTTCCTAAGTCTGCCTTATCCAACACTGAGCACAAGCATACCAAAAGGCAAGTCAAGTTGCATTTTGAGATCAGAAAAATGCCGTCATGTGGTGGTGAAACTTGGGCTAGTGCTTCCACAGCCGTGTAAATAGAGCCCTCGAGGTCTGCACATTCTCAGTGGTGTATTCAGAAATGAGTGTTGTGCAGTTAAGTTCATTTGAGCAGCGCACAAATAATATGGACAAAATACCTGAGGCAGTGCAGTTTATTGGGGAGCTTCACAGCCACATAGTCATATTTAGTTTCCACTTTCAACCGTGCTGTATTGTTATGTTGTAAATACAGAAATATTGAATTTAGGAATGTTACACCCTGCCAAAAGTGCACGCAGAAGAGACGTTGGTGAGAAATGTGTAAATGAATTATTTTTCTTCCACCAATCACGACGATTGAGCGGAATAACACACTGCGATTTCTGCTCTGCTCAGCTGATCACAGCGTTTTGGTGGCACAAGCTTGTTACACGGTTAGCATCACTCATCGAATCACACAGACTATCCCCACAGGAAATGTGGAGTTTTATGAACTGGCTTCAAACGCATGCGCTCTCTGTGAACGTTTTGTTTTGACACGGGTCGAACATGACGAACTGTGTCCTTGACGATACCCTTGTCAGCTTTCCAACAAACGCGTAAAGCCCATCTCGGTTTGCTTCAAGACGTTGTGAAAGACAGAAGGAACAGCAGCCACATCAGATTGCTTATCTTGAATTTGGCAATGCATATGAAACTAGAGACACATTCAGTATTCTGAAAGTAGAATCAGGACAGTGACAGAATGATGGCTCACACAGCAGCTCCCAGTGCAGTGTGTGCCAGTGAATGCATGTACACGTGTCTTGCCTGTGTGCGTGCATGTGTGCGTGCGTGCATACGGTGTATGAATCTGAGTGTTTCTGGAGACATCGAAGCAGTTTAAGGAAGGCAGGGTTCAATGTGACAGACACACTCCTCTTAAGAGTCTCGAGACAGTACGAGTTTTGTCTCCTGTCATCTCGTCTGCTCCAATCTGTCACACTCATTGAACTTCACGAATTTCCTTGGTTCTGTTGATCTGCCTGTGGACTCAAGTGAAATCTGACTTTGTGAGGAAATTCTCTGTGCACATTTGTCAGTGATCTGCTATCATGTCACTGTCTTGCTTCCTCCCCATGAGTCCTGACATAACCATAAACTGAGTGCGTGTGGACGTCTGTAACTCATGTTGTGGGGACATAAATCTGTTTACACATCTCTCACCTTATTTATGGGGACAGAAAGCAAGTCCCCATAATGTATATCATTAGATTTTAGGCTGAAGACTTGGTTTAAGGTTCAGTTTGAGCAAGTAGTGGTTATGGTTAGAGTTAGAGTAAGTCAGGAAATGACTGTCATGTCCTCTGAGGTGATGGAAACACGACTGTGTGTATGTGCATGTGTGTGTGAAGGCACATGCGTGTGTTGCCTTTGAACCCCTGGCCCATGGTTATTTCCAGCCTTCCAGTCACACTTGCTTGTGTATTTCTTCCTGTCTCTAACTGCGTGTTTATGTCTTTCTGATCCAGCGGCAGCTCACACTGCACACTTAGCTAGCTTGTCAGATCAGAGCTCGCCTTAGAAGGAGAGTCCCTTTTCATAATTTCCACTGCTTGCAGACTTCTCACAACCCCGCCCACATTCTGTTACCCATCACTCTCTCTGTCTCTTTCATTCCTGTGTTTGCGCTTCACTTGCTGGCCTTTTCTGTTTCTCCTCCGCTCCTTGACTCCTCTCTCCCTCTCTTTTGTTCCTGCAAATGGTTGTCACCCCACACACTCCACTTCATTCACCTCTGTTTCCCCTTTTGCTCTTTTCAATTACTGAACAGTGTCGGAACAAGTTTTTTTTTTTTCTGCCCTTTCCTTCAGCCGCCTGTTCCTCAAAACCCCATCCTGTAGAGTCTCTTGATGGGAACTGTCGCCAAATAAAAACAACTTTAATTCATTGTGCATGAAGATGGAGCAATTCCTCTCTCTGGAAATGTCTTCAAGTTCCAGATTTTCTTATTTCTACCGACCACATACATTCAGTTGTACAAATCAGATTTTGAACACATCTGTTGGTGCAGCCTTGTTGCTCTTATCAGAGCATGTTGAGCTGAATACTCTGACTGATCTTCACAACTCTGAAGCATTGAGGTAGAAATTATCAATTCTGTCTGAACCCGCTGTATTCACCATCTGTTCTAATCCCTAGTGTACCTGCGCAGTCAGGTGATCCACACCAGTCCAGACAAAGAGGTACAAGAAGTCTCAATTTAGCGCCTCCTCCAATGATTATGGTGTTCATGAAGAAGATGACGATAATTTGGTGACAATTTAAAGGATCTTGGTGCTTTGATAACAGTCGTCATGCTGCTGCGGCTCACAGTGGCATTCTGTTGATATGGTTGTAATTCTGTGTAATTCAGGACCTTAATGTATTTTCAGACCTTTCTGATTATTCAGTTTAGCAGCGTATGCGAAGCTTGACAGCAGCTTGAACGCCACTCAGAGCTCAGCGCTGCAGACAGGATGTGGAGATCAGAGCGACTGGCGTGATTAAGTAACTGTGGATTCACTCACGTACTCTGAGGTGACCTTTAGTCAGGGAGCTGATCAGTGGCAGCTCTGTGTTGGTATTTGGCAGTTCCTCATGAACAAGCTCGAACAGTAGTGCTTGTTTTCAAAGGCCACATCTCTGCTGGCGTAAAAGTTTCTTGTGACTGTGGATCGTTTTCCACCAGATTTTCATTCTCTTGTTGCTGAGTGCGGCGAGTGCTCCTTGTTCCTTATTGCCTTAAGTGTAAATCTATGGTGTAGCTCTATTTGCTGCCTCACACATTTTGTCTGCTGCACGGCAGAAAACGGCTGAAATTAATTGTTTTTTGGGGGCGGTAGAAGAGGTTCCTGTCTTGCTGACTTATTTAGCACTCTGCAAATCCCACGTGTGTCAGCGGGCCCACGTATTTCGTTTTTTAAGTGGTTTGAAATATATCAAAAACAAGCTTCTTTACCCTGACTCAGACATTTGACTTTTCCTCCCCTGCTTTAGGTTTTATCTTCTCATCTCTCTCCTCGCCGCCTGTTAACCTTCAACTCCTGTATTGGCATTATGTCTATGATCATCATTTCCTCATTATGCTGCCTCTCTTTCCTGCTCTGTCACTCCTCTTCCCTTTTTAATTCAACAAAATCAAATCCTGGCTCCTGTTTTGTTCACTCAGATCCAGAGCAGCGTCCTGCAGCCACCACCCACGGAGGAGCACAGGCAGAGAGTGAGGAGTATGATGGAGTCCCTCGGCCTGCAGGCGCCAGCCCAGAGCTGCAGCCCGAGTGTGCCCGGCAGCGTCCTGTATCCCTGACCTGAAGTGAAACACACTCTCAAGTGTAGAAAACACACACACAGACTGACATGCTGTGCGTATTGTGCACTCTCACTTTCACGTGAACGACAGCTCGCACCCTGCAGAGACCTCAAACATGCTTCTGCAAGTGTTGTAAAAGCTACACACGCTCTCAGCACACCATCAGTGATACCCATATTGCACTTCAAATGTCAGCAGAGTATCTCCATTGATTTTTTTTCGGGCAATTTATTGAACGTCTGTTCTGCTTTTCACTTAATCTCCTTGAAAGCATGTTGTACAACACAGGGGCGTTCCGGTATTTCAGTCAGAGTCAGTGCTTAAGAGCTCTGTACATTTGTCGTGCTGATTGACGCACTCTCTCTCACACACACACACACACACACACACACACATTGTTCCATTCACCCACCCACACACATATCCTCAGTCTATGTCTGTTCAGTTTGATCTTAGCTTTATTGGCCACTGTTATATAAAAACAGTGTTGTCATATCACATTGATAGTAAATAAATAGACCCATCAACACATGTCAACTGTAACTGAAGCAGCAGCTTGACACAAAAAGTGTTTTATGCAGAGGAAACACAATAACTAAAGTGTAGTTTCTGTTATGATTGCTCACTTTCACGTATAAACTCACTCTCTCACACACACACACACACACACACACCTGCTTTCTCAACTCTCTTCATTGCACCTTAACTGTTGCCTTCAGGCGCGTTGGAGATGTGTCCATCTGTCTGTCTGACTTTGCAGTGAAAGCAAACTGATGTTACGGCTGATGTTATTGCGCCATCAGTTTGGCTCTTTGTTTCATTGTTCGTTCTTTGTTACATTTCCTTAATTCCTACGTAGCTGGTGTGTTTTCCGCCACACTCTTAAAGCACCACTCGCAGAGTCTCTATTGCAGTAACTCCTAAGGGACAGACATAGAACCTCACTTGCGTTGATAAGTTGAATTTTACAACTGTGGAGTGACTCAGTAAAGGTGAAACATGCCATTATTGGGATAGTCTGGTCTTTTTCGTGGATTCTGTGAGAGGGCTCATTTCAAGCAAATTAAAACTGCTGTTCAAGTAAAATACTGCTTGTTTTTCAGGAAATCTTGTGGGTCCCAAGGGTTGTGAGCAAAGGTGTCAAGGACACGTTTGCCTTAATAGGAGTACAAATAACACGCAGCACATGAAAATGAAAGCAGTTGACCTGGTCAGGCAGCAATTATCTTCATGCCACAGCTCAGCATCAGCACCTTCACAAAGCTGTCAGTTTGTGTGAGTGTGGCACCCCACAGGCCGCCGGTGTGTTTGACAGCGACTGCGAGCTGGTCGTGGCCTCGACGCCGAGGGGAGCAGCTGTTGGTGATGTGCTTTAGAGGTGTCAGCGATAAGTGTGCAGGAAATCTTTGATTGACTTTTTCTCTGGAGGATCTTTAACTGTAACGTCTGCTGGCAATGTCTGGATTAGGTTTCAGGCATTCCAGATAAATGCGATGTTCATTTCTGGTGTTGACACAGACGGGACAGGTGGTCTTCTCTTGTTTATTTAATTCAAGACAAAGACAGAATAAATAGGCACACCTTAATCTTCATCTACAAACCTGTAAGCTTCAAAAATGGTCATCAAACAGCCACAGCACACACTGAATTAGATTTTTTTGAGTAGAAGATTATATAATCAGAATGTGTGTGCGCGCGCGCGCGAGCAGTTAAAGTTTTACAGTTTGTTCGCTTGTTTGTGTTTATGTGGCTGGCAAAACGTTAGCGCCGAAGCATCTGAGCAGACGCATGAGATAAACGGGACGCACCCCACGCTCTGGTGGTGTCTCCCTTTAAACCCTCCGTGCGGAAACAACATCCTCCTCCGTGTTAAACGCCCGCTGGCTGTCATTCGTCCAAGGCGAGCCAGCCGGTGCGATCGTGGCGCTGGCGGAGTGGAGCAGCGAGAGCCGCATGTAAATGAACACCTCCACCTTCGTGTTGCTGTCACCTGAGGATCCGACGGGGCACGCGGACCGTCCCGTCCTCCCCTCATCGACGAGCTGACCTTAAACGTGTCGTGTGGAGATAAAGAGGTTAAACTGCACTACTTTGGAGCAAACGCTGTCCGCTAATCGCTGCCGTGTGGCGCCGCCGTTTCTCGCTGCAACACGGTGAGTGATCTGCGAGTTTAGTGGCCGCGATGTTGAGCGCTCCATCGGCTGGATCTCCGGTGCTTGCCGCCGGCTGGTGAATCCGGCGGGGCTCACAGCTGCGATGACAGGCGGAATCGATTTGTCGAGGAGCGACTTTGAGTACTTGGTTAATTCCCAAAAGCGCACCCCTTGAGGAAATCGTATATAAATATATGTGATGTATCAATGCGGAGTTGTTGCACATCACCAGTAGATGATGTATGGTCTTACATCACAGCTTATAATAAACGCGCAATTATCAGAAAATTAAGCAGATTCACTCGTTATTGACTGTCGCGCGGCTGAGGGGAACGCGGGTCAGGTAGGGGACATGCAATCAATTAAAGGATCTGTAATTGATGGTCGTCATGACAGTCTTTATCCAGACTCTGCCATCATCATCACCATTACGCATGTCCGTGGCTGTGCCTCTGCATGACTGATGACCGAGGCAGAGCCTCACAGATGCAAGCAGAGAGGAGAGATGGGGTGTCAGTCCTTGAACCTCAAACCTCCCACAGCAGGCTGGCAGCCTGAGGGGAATCTGGATCCACTCCTGCTGCACATCCAGCTGTCTGATAGCATCCTGCTTGTTCATCCAGGAGTCGCTTTCGCCTCAAGGGTCAGTTTTGCCTCTTGAAATGAATGTCAGAGTCGGTCTGTTGGCAGCGTGGACTACCTCTTCACTGTTGATTGAAGATTATTTTCAGGATTTTTTCCTTCCCCTGCAGGATAAGAGAAATTGCAGACGGGCTTTGCGTTGCACCGTAGAATATCAGATGCAGGTTTTCACATCTCAGGGGAATTGAAATGTGGAGTGGAGCTATCTTCACGGGTCTGTAGTATGATTAGATGTGGTAACCATCTGACAAAGCTGGAACCTGGATCTCCCACACAGGAAATCAAACTTCAGCCTCTCAGCCATGGCAGATTGTTGTTGGCAGAGAGGAAAATCTCCTCCGGCCAACAGATTTACGTGGGTTTACACGGCTTCAGCGAGAACTGCTCTGCCTTCTGACCTCCCCACAGCGAACACACCTCAGTGCCACATTGACAAAACCAGATCTGAAGCAGGCCCTCCCACCTCGGATGCTGAACATCAGTGGGACGGGAAAACCATCCTGTCCGGGATTCAGCAGGGGAGGGTGTGAAAGGGCACCTCGCAGAGCAGCTGTCTTGTATTAATGGTCCTACAATATGTGCTCTGGTCTGATGTGTGCACAGTACACGCTGATGTACACATCATGGTGGAAGGGAGGGATGACCTCCTCGCCGCCGCTGAAATCAGCCAGGTGGACTAATTTGGTCAGTCCATAGCCAAGTGTAATCTGATCTCAAAATGTGTGCTTTATTGGTAGATTTTCCTCCAGTTTTCTAAAATGATCATCCTGTGTAATTAGGGCTGCCTGCTCACAGTTAATGGATGCATTTAGACTCTCATTCCTGTGCTGCCCATGCCACATTAGAGATGATTGATCCACTCTTAATGTCCTTCTTAAAGTCTCAGCACTTTGTCTTATTGCGCAGAAACGTTAACAGCCGCTGGATATATGTGTTGACTGCATTAAATTGTGCCGGTGGCGATAACCTTTTTGCTCATAAATATCTGTCAGAGCTACATGGCTGGCTGCTTGGAAGCACACAGGAACATCAAATAACCCAATGAGCCGCTGCCACAGGGGAGACAAGGCCCCCTCTCCGTGGCTGTTATCTAGAAATATTGAGGCTTTCGACCAGCACTTAAGGATATTTAGTGCAACATTTCCCAGAAAGCTGGGAAGCTACCCAAAAGACGCACACATTGGCCTTAATCGACAATTGTCTTCACTCAGCTGTCTTCAGGAACACTTGTTTCTGCTGACTCCGGAAGAAAAAAGTTGCCTTCCAGTTTTATTTTTAAATAAGAGACTCCGGACTCCAGAGACCACCACTTAAAGCCAAAGCAGCAGCAGGGAAAGGGAGTTTGTCAGCTTTCTTTGTCAGGCGTTCGTGTTGTATCGGCAGATCTGGCATAATATCTTGAGATCAGAGTCTTTGGACAGTCTTGCTGATGCCAGGATGTGTTGTAACAGCAGAGCTGTTGTAAAGCAGGAGGAAGATTGCTGTTGGTCCGTGCTCTCAGCGCTCTGAAGAGGGATGGTGTATGTCTGCGAGCATATGCTTTCCCTCTCTGATATGAGTGAGATCTTTAAGGAGGCTCATTCAGCCTAAATTAACATTCACACCCTGAGACGTTCGCTCACTTCCTAGCCCTTCAGACTCAAGAAATCGGCAGCCGGGCTTGTAAAGATTAATTCTGTCAGTGCAAAATCAAGTCCCCGGCGCTCATTATCCTCCTGCACAGTCTCATACTCCTCCTCTATCCTGCGCTTGCTCTCCTGTCTGCGCGTCTTTCAGTTTTCCCGCTGTGTCTCAGCAAAGTTCGATGAAATATTCACCAGGAAAGCTGTTGTTTCCCGCAGGGTCTCGCCTTCACAGTCAACCCCCACCCTCCTCAAAAAGCCTCAGCGCCCCTCTGCTCATCTCTTGCCTCCCTGTCCTCCTCCTGCTTCTCGCCACTCTCCCTGCACCCCCATCCGAGCCCCGCACCCCTCAGCATCCCTCTGGTAGTATCAATGATGGAGCCCTTGCTAAATTATGCATGATTTATGTCTTGTAGCTTTTCATCAACATTGTCTTCTCCCTCCCTGCAGTTACTTCTGCTAATGTTTTCTTAAAAATTTGGCTTTCATCAAATTTTCATTCGATGAGGCCCTATTTTTAGCTGTTGTATTAATCTTCTTACTTTCACCCCCCCTTCCTTTCCAAATGTGTAGAAAGCCTCTGAGGGAATGGAAGTTGCAACTGGATGAAAATGTTGAAGAAGCCCGCAGCTTTGGGTAGAGAGACCAGAGGGAGAGGGGGAGCAGGGGCAAGGGGAGCTTCTGGTTCAGCGATTGTGAAAGTTCCTCTGGGGATTATAAGTGCCAGACATCAGATGTGTCTGTTTAAAAGGAACACAAGCAGCCCCTCTTCAGATGCCGGCTACCGTCGAGTGTTGCGCGTTGACCACTTATTCCCAGCATGTCTCTTTATTTCACATGCTCCGAAAAAATATCACCGCAGAGAGCGAGCCTTCCAAGCAGCTTTGGAAGAGGAAGAAAGGTGGCTTCATGAATAAGAAAACTATTTCAGTGAAAGCTCACTGTTTTCAGATGAAAGCCAAATGCCTGTATCAAAAGAAGCTGTGTTCAGCATGACAGTCATAGTCAGAGAATGTTTTCAGGAGATGTGCAGTCTTCCTTCTGTAGCCTTAAATGAATTGAAATCACACAACTCTGTGCCAATAGTTTGATGTCTAACAGTGTGACGTTCCCCTCCCGGCTTGTCGTCTGTGTGTTCAGGAGAAGCCTCTCTGCCGACCCCTGCTGACCATGCGGAGCGTGTGTGCGGTGGTCCTGGCGCTCGCCACCGCTGCCCTCAGCTCGGCAGACTCGGACGCGCACAGACCGAGACATGACTCCAACCTGGAGATCTGTATCCTTCTGCTGTGTGCGCGCAGAGCCGCTGCCAAATGCGCAGGCTGGGTCGTGAACCCGTGCGTGCTCATGAATAAGTGTCTGTGCCTTTTGAATGTGGCGTTGTTGTGCCCATGTGGAGAGTGTGTCTCCTCCTGACCTCCTCTTATCAGACAAGCGGCTGTTTGAGACCAAGAGGAAAGATCAACTGAACGCACTCAAGAATCTGGTGGAGCTGAACGACATCAATCAGCAGTACAAGATCATAGACATCATGCTCAAAGGACTCTTCAAGGTACGGTGTGTGTGTGTGTGTGTGTGTGTTTGTGTGTGTGTGCGTGTGTGTGCGTGTGTGTGTGTGTGTGTGTGTGTGTGTGTTTGTGTGTGTGTGTGTGTGTGTGTGTGTGTGTGTGTGTGTATGCACTCGCATAGTCTCATCGTGCTGTCACATAGTCTGTGGGCAGCAGCAATATCAAGCACAGACAGGGCCACTATAATTAAAAACAAAAAAAACACAGGAGCAACAGTTACTTCTAAGAGCTCAACCCACTTGTTCTCTCTGCAGATTGAAGGATGAGAAGGTTCACAGCCCAGCGGAGAATCAAAAAGTTTGAAATCGAACGTTTACATTCATCCGCGTGTTTCCACGCATTCACTCCGATGTTAATTCAGACGGCTGCTTGGAGTGCCATTCACTCTGAGCTCAGACCCTCGCTTTACAGTTTCCCAGAGGATGGTTATCTATGCATCTGCGTGCCTCTCAAGGACAACTAGCATAGTCAACCTTCAGCAGCTAAAATACACTGTCAGCATTTCTGTGTGTGTGAGTGAGAGAGACAGAGTGTTTCAGAGTGCTTATATCTCTACCAAATGCAATCCCCACAGATGCTGCACTGACTCTAATCTCAGTCGCCGTCTTTCTGTGCTCAGTTTGTCTGTATTTTAGCCACAATTTGACAAAGCATGAAAAAGACACGTACAGTGTGTGTGTGTGTGTGTGTGTGTGTGTGTGTGTGTGTGTGTGTATCTAAACCACTCATATCTGTAAAACCTGATTCTTCTGCCCGCCCGTTCTTTGTCCTAATGCAGTCCACTCACAGCAAAGTCATGTTTAGCAGATCCGCTGCATCCCCAGATCTCAGCGGTGTGTCAAATATCACCATAGGAATATATTTTCTTTTAAAGTCTTACCTTTACTTTCCACCTGCGTTACCACAGCAACTTTAATCCACAGTCCACCGTGTAAAGTCAATAAAGCTGGTTGTTATTTTTTCTCATCCTTGAGGTGCTGGAGGACTCCAGGCAAATCCTGGTCGCAGCCAACATGCAGCCTGATGACCCTTTCCCAATGGATGATAAGATCAAAGAAGGTCTGAATCACTTCTGCACCTCTTTCTCTTCTTATATAAGCCTTTTTATTTAGCAGCATCTTTCGTGTGTCTTCCGTCCCGATTCCTCTCCACCACCTCTTGCTCGTTTGTCTCGCCACCCGCTTCTAAAAACTCCACCTGTGAGTCTTTCTTTCTCTCGTCCTTGTGCTCTTTCGGTGCCAGCAGGTGCTAATGATATCAGCTTTCTCTTTAATGTCTGTGTGTTTTGTCGGCACAAATATATCATTAAAACCGTCGTCCTCTGTCGTCTAATGAACCAAAGTGTTTCTCTCGTTTCCTCTCCATAAATCTCTGCAGCTTATTCCCACGTGGTGGAGAACACGGCATTTTTTGGTGACGTGGCTTTGCGTTTCCCCCGTATCGTCCACCACTACTACGACCGGAACTCTGACTGGGGAGGTCTGCTCCGCTGGGGGCTGAATTTCTGTAACCAGACAGGGGTTTTCACAGGAGGAGCCCACCAACACGTCCTCACGCTTGTAAGAGACAACCACCTGTCCTGTAACTCGCATCATTTAAAGGTCCAATGTGTTAGGATTTAGGGGGATTTGTGGGCAGCATATGGCAGAAATGAAATATAATATTCATAGTTATGTTTTCATCAGTGTATAATTAACTGAAAATAAGAATTAACTGTGTTTTCATCAGCTTAGAATGAGCTCTTTATATCTATAGAGGGAGCAGCTTGTTGCAGCGCCACATTTCTACGGTAGCCCAGAATGGACAAATCAAATCCTGGCACCAGACAGGGCCATTTGTGCTTGTGGCCACTGTAGAGGAGGGTGAGGCAAGGGCTGTTCAGTTGGTTGTAATCTGCAACCTCATTACTAGGTGGCACTAAATGAAGGAGAAGCCTTGAAAATGTGAGAAATAGTCACTCTTTCAGCTTGTGCCTGCGTGAAAGGTTTCCTTGTGTTTTAGCACTGATAATTGATTCCGTAGGTATAGTAGTTACGCATGATGCTGCATCAATTCTCCGCTGAAAGAAATCACTTGAACTGAACAATGGCCAGATTTAACAGTTATAACCCTGTCTTCAAGTCTTTATGCAGAATTCAAAAGAAGTGCACGATGAAATAAATCCTTCTCTCTGCCGGAAATTAAAGTGAGAACATGGAAAAGAGCAGTAAAACAGTTCAGCGCATTCTGGCTTCCAGTGGCGTAAATGTGTCAGCTGAATAGACGCGACTGAATCATCACAGTTCAGGTCATACGGTCGATGTGGAGATTTAAGCGCGGCCTGCTGTCACGTCACGGTGCGGTACATCCTCGGTGTCAGCTGACAGCCCTCTGTCATCACTGCAAAATGTGTCACTTGGCATCAGATTTGTCAATGTTGCATTGTGACCTTTGTAACTTAAAAGAGCAAAGCAGATCAAAAGGTATTCCCTGTTTAATGTGTGGTTTAATGAACTAAACTCTTGCAGGATTAATCTGTGACCTTAGCAATGTGCCAAGAGGATTATATAGTGGATTAATTCTGAGACTTGAAGCAGCAGCAGCAGTTAGCACCCTGAAAGTGTGCATCCAGCCCTCACTTGGACCTCAGTGACCCCACTCTTCCTCTATCTTATAGCGTCTAAAGCTGCAATGAGAAAATCAGATATAATACTCAGAAAATAATGTCGATTCTGTCTACGGCTGCTTGCCAAAAACTGCCTCTCCTCTGTAGAGTAAGTGGTCTCATTTTCGTTCCATATCTCCTGTGAAGAAATGATAATGTGCACCCTCTCCCTCTTTTCTTGTCTTTATCGTCTGTCTGTTGCACTCGTCTCTCAGATGTCCCAGGAGCTGGGAATAACAGAGAAAGCCCCAGACTTTACAAACCCGTACCGCACAGAGAGAGACGATGTGAGTAAGATGCAAGCATGTTGGTCCACAATAGCCTCTCTTAATGACTTCTCCATCACCTATTAACATTCTGGTGCCCCCCAAGTTGCCACTTAGCTACTTGTACTCACCTGATAACCGCCCTCTAACACCCTGGGGACCCTCGAATTACACCTCCACAGCCTGTAACACAAACAGATCTTTTCTTTATCGCACTGTTTTCAGAAAGAAATCCCTAAAATAGCTCTATCTCTCGCATAGCAATCCATCTCTCTCGCCCCGTCTTATCTGCCTCAGGTGCTCCACACCGCCGAGGCTTTCCAGAAGATCCTGAGGGAGGAGGAGAAGAGGAGGAGGAAAGAAGAGAAGAGGAAAGAAATCAGGAAAGGCCCTCGCATCTCCCGCTCCCGCACCGAGCTATAGCGCCGCACCTCAGCGCTTGTGGAGAGCAGAGACCAAGAGGACGGAGCGTACGCACAGTCCACAAGGGGTGGCTTGACTTGTCGACTCCGATGAGAGTGAAGTACAAAAAGCCAGGTGCTCTGTTGAAAACAAGAGGAAACCTCAAAGTGACACAAATAAAAGTTGAGTGGAAGTGGAGGTTGGATCGCTGTGCATCTGCAGTGATTTATAATTGGAAAATCTAGCGTTGTACGAGAGATAAAAGACGTCTCCGGAATAGGAGCTGATAAGGGAAACTCATTTTTGATATCTTGAGGATTAAATAACTGTACTTTGGAATATAATTAATTTTAGTAAAATGAATTTGCTTCAGACCTTTGCTAAACCCCACTGTATTGTGTCCGGTCTAGATTTAATGTGTCCAAAACCCATGTGCTTCAAATACGTGTGGTTGCCAAATATAAATTTGACCTCGCCTCATTAAATTCAGCCTGTTTCTGAGTAGGTTAAGCTTGAATTGATGATGGGATTATTTTATTTTTGTTATGTTTTTTTTCCCCCTTGAACTGGGATGTGTTCTAGAGCTTTCCAGAGGGATGTTTGTGAATAGGGAGATTTCTGTTCTTATTGCTGCTCAAACTTTACATGTCATTTGTTTTGTTTGGCCTAAGGACAGTTTATGGTATATATTCATTTTGTATGTCTTTTTGAATAATTCCTATTTTATTACCATCAGAGGGGGGTTCATCTGGGAATTTTCCTTTTACTTATTTAGCAACCTCTTGGAAACGGTCACGTTTTTTACACCAGTCTCTGTTGTTGTTTCCCTTGAATGACCTTTAGTTAATAAGAATTTTATCTGCCAACCAGAAATACAGTAAATGACCCTTCATCCTGCAGTCCTGCACCTGTTTCTGTGTCATTATTTTGTTTTTTTGTTTTTTTGATTTTGTCTTAGTGGTTTTCTTTTTATCTTTGCTGGAAATATTTTTTTTCTTTGACATATTTTAATGGTTTAGATTCATGGAATTGAGATTGATGTAATTTTGAAATAGTGTCACGACTGTTATAAAACTATATGTATATTCAGAGAAAGAATATCATTGCTGCAGAATGAACAAGCCATTTTGTTATCAAATTTAATGAAATAAAGTGACTCATATCTACAAAAAAAAGTATTTCATATTCCCAACTGTGTGTGTGTGTGTGCGCGCGCGCGCGCGCGAGCCGCACGCCTCGTTGTGCAAAGCGGCCGACAGAGGGCGCGCAGCCACCAGACTTTGTACAAAGTCCAATGTTTTTGTGCTGAACAGACTTTGAGCTCGACCCCACATGTAGCTTTTAGCTGCATTCAGAAGATGAAAAGGAAAGCTTGAACGCAGAGAAGAAACGACCTCTTTCACAAAGACTGAAAGATGTCTCATAACGTGGACTCGGGTAAGGTCGTTTCTTGATGTGATAGTTGCTATTTTCGTCATAAATTAGCAACTTGCTAAAGATAGCTTGCTAATGCGTAGTTAGTAAGCTGTAGCTGTTGGCAGTCAATGTTTGCTCAAATTTGCTGGCTAATATATAGCTGGAGTTAGGTTTAGGATTATAACTTGATCTCTGCATTTGATATCTGCTCTCTACTTTCGTGTAGATCATTATTGGGTTGGATTTGAGTTGTAAGCATAAAGTTGTCCAATGGGTAACGCTAGCTTTCCCTCAGCTCACCCATAGAGCAACGTTATGCAACGTTAGCTAACCTTTTCAGCTGTGATGGTTTGTTTCTGTCCAGAATCCTCCGGACAAACACTCGGCTTTTCTACTCCTCTGCTCTTCATTAGCAACTATCAGTGAAGACAATTAAAGTCTTGATTGCTGTCGATAAATAAATAAGTGATGCCAGGGTATATATCAGCCTATGTGTTTGCAGTGAAATGATCACTGCTAAATATCAGTATTCTCTGAAAGTTTTTGTTGTGTGGTGTTTCCACCAGGGGACGAGGAAGAGAAGGGGGAGCCTGTCCACATGGAGGGTGAGAGGGAGGGAGACGACTCTGAAACCAGATGGAGTGAGGAACTCAGGCTGGTCCTCATCGGAAAGACCGGGTCTGGCAAGAGTGCTTCTGGAAACACCATCTTGGGTCGAAGGGAGTTTGTGTCACAGATCAGTGCCAGCTCTGTCACCCAGATTTGCCAGCTTGGGAGCACTGAGCTCGCTGAGGAAGAGGACGCTGAAGAGGATGGCCAGACTGTCACACAGAGGAGGATGAGGAGAGTCACGGTGGTTGACATGCCAGGGTTTGGGGACACTCGTCTCGGTATGGAGCAGATTCATGCAGAGATAGCCAAATGTGTGTCTCTCTCTGCCCCTGGGCCACACGCTTTTCTCCTGGCGGTGCCAATAGGGCGATACACAGACAATGAAAACCAGGCTGCCTGTGAGTTGACAAAGATATTTGGGGAGGATGCTGTCCGTCACCACACAGTGGTTCTTTTTACCAGGGGTGATGACCTGGAGGGCACAGCAATTGAAGAGTACCTCAGGGAGACTGCTCCTGCTGGGCTCAAGGCTTTGATTGACAGGTGTGGAGGCAGGTACCATGTACTCGACAACAAAGCCCCCAGTAACTCAGCACAGGTTAAACAACTCTTAATGAAGGTGGAGAAGATGGTGAAGCAGACTAACAAAGGGTTTTATACCAATGCAATGTTTTTAGAAGCAGAGGCTGCCATCAGGGAGGAGCAGAAAAGGATGTTGATGGAACGAGGGCAAGCAGAGGGGGAAGAGCAAGGGGGAAACAATGGCAGAATGGAAGAACAGGCTCAACTTGCAAAACGAAGGAAGTGTGACTTGGAGTCCGACAGAGCAGAGAGCACTGTCAGAGGATCACAAGGGGTCGGGAGGAGGGAACTGGAGAGAGGAAGTGAAAACGATTTTAGGGTGGAGAGGTGGACGGAGGAGAGCCGAAGCAGCACATTCAGCCTCCTGAGGGACAGAGTTGAACAATGCAGGGACCATTTCAGAGGCAGGCGCAGAGGCTACAGCAGGGCCATGAGCAGGCGACAGTCTCTCAGTTCATCCTTGATTTGCATGAGGAGGAGGGCAGCGCTCTCTGATAAGGTGCTGGAGAGAGTTAAGATCCTGGTGGCTGCTGGAGCCACAGGCATGGCTGTGGGGGCAGTGTTTGGGGCAGCTGCTCCCTTAGCAGCTGCAGCCGGGGCATCTCTTGTGGGGAACTCGGTTGGTTTTGCTGCAGGTCAGTTCGCTGGGATGTCTGTAGCGGGAGGCACGAGTGTTGGGAAGGCTGTGGGGGCCATAGTGGCGGCAGCATCTGGGAAAACTGCAGTGGCCCTTGGGGCAGCTACAGGTGGAGTTTTGGGTGGTTCTGTTGGAGCCCTTGCTGGTGCTGAGGCTGCCAGCCCTGGGGAGGGCGCTCTGGATGCCCTGGGGCAAGTTAGCATCATAGGGGCCTCCGCTGTGGGGGTGGCAGCAGGTGTGGGAGGCACCATGGGAGCTGGTGCTGCTTTAGGCGCAGCTCTTGAGGGAGCAGCTTTCAGCACAACAGCTCTGAGTGGGGCTGAAAGTGCATCAGTAGGGGCAGCGGGTGTAGCAACAGCAGCAGGGCAGCATGCAGTGGCTGCTGTGGGAAGTGCAGCTGCTGGTCCTGGGGCTCCCCAGTGTGCCGCAGCAGGAGCAACCTTAGCTCAGGAGATGGCTGCGAATGTCTCAGTGGCTGCTGGCTCTCCTTGTGCTGTGTATGGGTTGACTGGGCCCAGTGTGGCCAACGGGGTGACAGACCCCTGGGGCACTGTGGCAACAGCAACACGGATCCTGAATGCAGTGGCTGAGATAGGCAAGGCTGCAGCAGGCATTGCCCTGGCTGGTGGTCTGGTAGTGAAGGTGGTAAAGGAAAAAGTCAGATGTGGCACAGGAACAACAGAAGCCAATTACTCAGAGAAGAAGTCTTATGAGATCCACTGGAACAAATAAATACAGCTTTAAGATCATGACCAATGAGATCATATTCAGATTTTTCCGTAGCCTCTTGATGAAGCACTGAACTCCACCGTAGCATCCCTCAGTGAGACATAACTGATATTAGCCTGGAAATGCAAACCACCAAATATGTGCAGCTAGAAGCCAGAACAATGTAATAATCAAACAGTATCAATATGAACAAGTAATCACAAATTGCAATAGATAAAGCAGAAATTGAAACTGCATATGTTGATTGGAACTGCTTCAGGCTGATGAATTAGTTCAGTGATATTTGCAATTGTATGCGGGATGACTAATAAAAGAGAGCAGGTACACACTCTTGTTATACCTTTGCTTTTCAAAGACATTTTGATCTAAATCAATTTTTATGAGGTTGTGACTCATCCTGCAGCTGGTTGGAAGCAGACGTAGTATCTTCATACACATCTTAATACAATAGAGTCTTTATATGAATACATTTGTTTTTCTTAAGCCCTTTCTAAAGAAGGATCACAGCACTTAACAGTGACACAAAGAAATGCTCTTAAGTGTTCGCTGGGTTGATTGAGATTAATGTAGTTAATCTTATTTATGTGTGAAAATGAACAAAAGGAGTGAAGTATTAAAAAAGTGCTTTCAAACTGAAAGTGTTTTTTACAGACAGATGACAGAGGGTGGTTGCATAGCAGTGTTTCACATCCCTTTTTACATCCTCTAACACTGTTTTGAGGTTATGCGCTGTATTAACACTGGTTTTGGCCAGCCAGTACCATGTTTTCAATTGCTGTAAATGTATCAAGAGTTCCATTAATATGTTAAGTTCATTGCTGTGAAATAAACCAAAAGAAGACAGTATTCTTCCATGACTTCCATGACTGTTGGCCTCATTTCTTGTCTTCTCTTGTTATCTTTTCTGCCAGTACCTCAACTGTGCCATTTCATTTTATTCAAAAAATTACCACATGCACATTTTCTGAAATACAGTTTTATGTGCCGGAGTATATTTTGTAAGACTTTAATCATGTATGCATGTGTCATTAATAATTAAACCTCTATCTCTTTTTATGTGTATTTATTAAAACTTGAGTATATTAAAAAGCACATACATAAAGTATGACTTTCTATGGAGTATTTTTATAGTGCTGTCACTGCTTTTTTCATAAAAGACCTGATAATCTTCATGTATTCTATCTGCACGCATGAGAGGCTTGAAAATCATCAATTCCTCCAATGGACAGAGGGAAGTGAAATTCACAAAACATTTCATCTGCAAGAAGGGAAACACACATCACAATGTCAACGGTATTTCACAATAACAGGAACATGCATATCATTTGAATAAATATGTCGGCAGTACTTATCAGATTTTGTTTATATATATCTTTATTTTTAACCGTTCTTCCTGAGTTGCCGATTGGCCGAAAGAGGTTCCCTGTTCTTCATGAAGGTAGGGGGCGCGGTTTATTCAAATCACACAGAAGCTTCTGATGGTTGACGTACTATCAGACCACGGTAAATACGAACTTGTCATTGGACAATGATGACTGGTCTCATGACAACAACAGCGAGGTTTGAGCCAATCAGAGCCCGCTTTGTGCCACAGACTCTGTTTGTGAATGACGTAATGAGCGTAACACAAGATGGCGTCGTCTTAAGAATAAACCGACGTGAATGAATTTATCGATGTAAAAGTGCGCCTCTCTTGAGGCTCTGTTGTTGTTTTATGGTCGTTCCGTAAGAGAGTAATCTCCACCATCAGATAAGTGTCTTGTAGGCGTTGCCGAACGGATAGAGGATATTGTTTCCTTTCTCCTGCGACCCTCCGGTGACAGCCGGGGAGGCGAGGTGCTGACAGTAGGATGGACAGCGGAGAGTACATCTCCTCCATGGAGAGCATGGACCCGAGTTTAGCGGAATTAGGGGACGAATTCACCCTGGGAGACATCGACGGTAAGTGGTTGTGTCCCTGCTAACTGTGTTCAGTGTTGTTGTTTGCTAAGTTCGTGTCGGCCTGTTTCCGTTCAGGCTGACAGCTCCGCGAGACGCTCGTGCTGCTGAGCGGAAGGAGCTCAGGAGGTCTGCCTCTGATCAATGTGAGGGGCTTAACAAGGCACAAAGTTTACTGTTCAAACAATCCAAGATACACCTGGTGTGAAGAGGGAAAGCGATATTTTTGTGCTTTTCACAAATGTGCCTGTTGTTTACCCAAGTCAGGTCCGTTTATTCTACACTAAATTAGCACATTGCAAATATGCATATCACCTTTTATCACGTCGCCCTTTCAGTTCATCCATAATTTGTGCATTGGAATCACATTTGAGGCTTTTGTTTATTGTGCTGTCGGTATTGATTCCAGTGCTGTGTCTCGATAAAGAGCCAAGCTTCAGTGGAAAAGTGAGAGAGTGAATTTACCGGCAGAGTGTTATTTTCCATGAAGCAGACGTGGGTAACATTTATCAGGAAGGTGTGTATGTGGACAGTGAAGGGAGACACAAGAGTGAAACTTGCTCATCAAGATTGGCTTCATGACTCCTGTAATCTAAATGATGAACATATTAAAAATAGTTTTTAGACTCTAGACTTCCTAGTCAAGATATTTTCTAAAATTGAATGAAGGAAGCCTTTCCTCTGTCCTCAGCGTCCTCTCCAGGCCTATTCTGCAGAATTGCTGAGCAAAGTTTGTGGGACAACATCTCTGCACTCAGTGAGCAAACAGCATCCCTGATCCAATCTCCCTCTTGTCAAAACAAGTTTCGCCCTTTGGCACACAGTGAAAGGATGGGGATTTTGGTGTAATGCTGGTCAGCGCAGAGTCACCAGATTTCCATTAGGGTGGAATTTTACTGAAGGCTAAGTCACCAGACCGCACTGATGGAGCTGTGTGTGTGTGTGTGTGTGTTTGTTTGTTGTGTATGTGTGTGTGTTTGTGTGATGTCAGACAGTGCAAGATGAATCCTTATCTGTTTGTCTACTGACCATGGTGGGCAATGGGTTTATAGCAGTCACCAGGCTCCAGCAGTACTGTACTTAACAAGACAAGTCAACAAACGGCCAACACTGACCACGCTGCACACAGGCTTTCTGAATCTCCACCTGCCTTTGGTGTCTGGTGTTCATTCTCTTTTCAAAGCCGGCCTTTGGGCAGAATGAAGAGACAGCACAACCCCAGCCACAGTTATGTAATCCCACTTAATCATCGTGTCAAAAGAGAGGAATGTACAGATTGTGAGTGTGAGAGAGAGAAATGACAACTGGGCTGACTGATGAATTCATAGGAGGGCTGCAGCAACGACAGCCCACACTTCAGTTGTGCTTCATTCAGTCTCTCTTTGGTCCACAGTTTATGGGCTAATACAATTTCCCCATCAGGCAGTGTAACCTGCAACAGAAAAATCGACCTGTTATAGAAATCTCAGGCACCATCTGATGATGCGTTAGAGAGTTCATGCGTTTATTAGACATATTTAAGATCACCACTGCCTCTTTCAAATCTCAAACTGGGATAGTAACAGATCTCATTGCTCTTTGTGAGCAGCAGCCGCTTTACTGTAGACTCTCAAAGATATTTAACCTTTGTTCTACAGCCCATGTGTGTTGCACTCTGTGTAGGATCTTAGAGGCCCCTGTAAGGGCTCATGCACTTGACCCTATATTCATCTCGAACATTCTTCTTCTTCCAATTATTCTCTTAGCAACTGCGAATCTGGTTATATAAGCTGTTTTCTTTGCGCAGAGCAGCCTAGGAAACTGTCCCCCTTTGATGGATTTAGCCTTTGTGTCAGCTTGTCTGAAGCTCTGGGGCCTCAGAGCAGCTTTGTCCTGTCTGTCACCAACAGTCTGTCCCCCCATGGAGGTGCACGAGTGCATGGTCTAGAGTGTCTGCCCGCATTATGTGTGCATGTATAGTATATGTGATATGTGAAGGGCGGGCTGGTGAAAGCTCCTCTGCCGAAAGGCTGGTCCATGTTCCTGTGGTGTTGTGTATCTGAGATTGTACCACATTCAAACAGGGCTCTTACTTAAGGGATGATTCTGCATATTGTGAGCCTGAACCTGTATTGATTTTGCCTGTATGAACATTGTTTACAAGCACAATTCAGGGAGTACTGTTACTGTTTATGTCCCTGTAGTATTGCTGACCTCTCTGTCAACAGAAGTCACACATACAGCCATAAGCACAGTCATAAGATACTTGTATTCTGTGGCCATCAATCAAATCACTTTTTATAGTCATGACACTGTGTTACTTTAAAACAAAGACAGCTTTATGTGCATATAACAACGCCTTTAGTGTTTATATTATATATTGTTTATTTCATTATGGTATGAGATGTAAAACATATTCGTTTATTTCAGAATTCTAGTCAATTTTAGGCAAAGATGAGAAATAAAAAATAAGCGATGACAAAGTTCATCTTTTTAATTCCCAGCTTTATGAAAGCATGTGTCACTGCACTATGATTGACGCTGTGTGGACTAGTTTGTATAATTCTTTATTATAGAGTGGCACTCCTTGCCTCTAAGGAATTAAATGACAAATGCAGTCAGTCATCCTGATGTCACAGAATAACATCACATGTAAAGCAAGGCAAAGTCATCGTTAACTTGCACTTGACGTCGCTAGAATGAAACCGAGCTGTTCAGATCTGATGACTGTGGGATTTCTATTGTCTCTGACTGTCGATGCTAATGCTCATCTGTAATCAGAATATTATGAATGCACTCATCAGTGGGGGTCGGCTTTGACTGCATGTCGCTCTGAAGCGGTGGCTGAATGTACTCTGAGGTCTGTTGGATTTGTCTGCTCTCATCCTGTTGTATAGTAAGACTAAGTTTAAGGTTGCAGGCCCTGTTCATTGACACTTCATTGACTCTGATGGCTGAACCCACATGCCCAACCAGTGATGTATATCAGCCAGGGCAGCTTCCACCACATGCACCCTGTCAGGCTGTTGTCAAAAGTCTTGAAGTTCCAAAGTCCTGTGGAACCATGAAAAACAAGCCTGTGCTTTTTGGCAAACTGCTGTCCTTGCATAGCTGTCAAGAAATTACTGTGGATAAAACATGTTCACACCAAACAGGGATGGGCAAGTTTGACTATATATCCAGAATTACCTGTTTGTAAGGAACCGTTTATTGCATTGCCATTTGGTGTTGTTTCGAACATTATTAAACACCAGTGTTGAACAATATGAGGGCATGCACTATCATTATAAGGCCATCCATCCATCAGGTCTCTCAGTGCTGCTGGATTCTTTATCTATGACCTTTTTCCTCCTGCTCCCAGTGTCTTCTTACACACATTTTCAAGGCTAACTGTTTGAAGGTCTTTCTGTGCAATCTGCGCACTGATTTATGACCAGAACAGTAGCTCTCTCTGTGTGTGTAATGTGCCATTTCAAGGCCAGTCCGTCAAATTCTCCGGGCTTCTCTCGTCTTATCTGTTACCAGATAACAGCATTCACACATCTAAGCCAGATCTGCAGTGGAGCGACCTTACCACCGTGTGTTTAGTTTCAGCCTTCTCCGTCAAGGACACTTGGGACAAACATTATTACCTCCTGGTACTGTACTATTGGGTGCAGCCAAGGTCTGAGCTTGAAGATAGTGAAGTAATTGTCACTGTTATTTATGGGATTTAGATCATGTCGCAATATGTTGATCTACAGGCGTCACCACATTATTCACCTTCTGCTTTTGGTGACACACAACTCCTCCTAAGTGATACCCTATTAAAGGAAAACAAATCTCTAATTATACAAGTTTTTTGATGTTTAACCATTTTAATTTGTAAAGTTGTTAAGTAGTTGAGTTAGTCTTTTTTCATGTTTTGTAGAATTGAATCAATGGCAGAGCTGTCCCAAAAGCTTACTTCGCTTTCTCAGACAAATCCGGACTTGCTGTAATGTCCATTCTGTTTCTCCGTCTCCTCAGAGATGCTGCAGTTTGTCAGCAACCAGGTGGGGGACTTCCCAGACTTGTTTGAAGACCAGATGACCTCAGCGAGCTCGATACAGAGTGGTGGTGCCAGCACCACCCCACGACCTGCCATTCAAACCCCTCAGCCACCTGTAACTCCCCAAACACCAACCCCTGCTGGCTACCAGAGCTCAAACGTTAGCCTTGCCGCCACCCAGACACTATCTCCCCAGTCTCTACCCCTCACCCCTCCTCTCACTCCTGCCCAGACCCCCTCCCCCACTGCCACCTCCTCAGGGCAGCAGCAGGTGACCCGCAGCCCTCCACTCCTTCAGCCACGGCCACAGGTGGTCCAGCCCATCCAGCCTCAGCCCCAACAGACGGCCCAGCCCGCCATCCAGGTATCAACCATCTGACACCATTTTCACACGAATCATGTGTTGACATGGATAATTACTCAAGTTTTACTCATTCTACCACCTGTTCTACAAGTTAGTTTAATGCACTGTCATGCAGCGAATTGAAAACTGTATTGAAGGTGAAGCTGTAAAAGTTTTGGATCGTTTCATGGGTCTGAAAGGACTCTATAACTGCTGCAGTGATGGACTACTGTAGTCTTCAGTCCAAGGATGTTTTCAAGGTGCCTGCCTCTCCAGCTGTTTTGTCTGTTGTGGAGACAGTGTGGATTCATTTGCTGTTATTGTGCCATCCACACTAAAAGCGTTTCTGCTGACAGGAGAATAAATGCAGAGTACTGGCAGACCATAAAATATAATGTCCAGCTCAGCATCCCTACAAACAGCAATGCACGTCTCAGCAAAACTGCGTCAGCCCGACACATAAAGTTTTGTCTTGAGTGAAAATACGCTTTTCCTGAAACAGTGCATCAAAAAATACAGAAATGGCTTCATGTTGTATCAAACTTCAGTAATCTTTTGGGAAAAATACACGTGTTTTTTAACTTAAAAGCAGGTGCACACCCAGGGGATCCCCATGCAGACTCAGAGTTTCCCAGTCCACACCCTGGTTCAGACCCACACCCAGACACCTCTGCCCATCCAGACACAGGCAGCCCAAACTGTGATGATTGCATCCAACGGCGGACGCTTGATCCACAACCCCGTCATCTGCCACCAGAGCCCTGCTCCTGGTTTCCAAGGTGACTAAAGAAAGGATCCTACTGGACATTATCCTGTCGTTTAAAGGGAACATGTTACTGTTGCCATGATGTGGTTTAATCTGCAGCGTATTTTAGATTTGACTAACAAATCATCCATCGCCTTGTCTCCCATTCCCAGTCCTCCAACCACAAGTGCAGAGCATTGTGACATCACCACAGCTCCAACCAGTGACCATTCAGCACCAGCGTGTTCTTACCCCAACTGGTCAGACCATCCAGACTCTCTCCACAGCGCCCACCACAGTCCACACAATGCAACAGCAGGTGCAGCAAGTACCGGTAAGTAAGACCATTGTTGTCAGGACGGTTAGAGGAGTAGTTGCAGTTTTTACTGTCACAGAATGAGTCGAAATAGCAAGATGATCAGCTATATTAGCACATTGACCCGTGGCTGCCTTCCCATCAGGTTCTGGTCCAGCAGCCTCAGATTCTGAAGACTGATTCACTGGTTCTGACAACACTCAAACCAGATGGGACACAAGTGCTGTCTACCATGCAGAGCCCCACGGGGATCACCACCTTGGCCGCACCCATCCAGAACACAGCTCTCCAAGTCCCGGTATACAGCTCCCATCAGAGATTTACTATTTGGTTGTTAATCGTAGTCACATTTGCTATCAATAATTCACACTGAAACTTATTTGCTGTGACTGATTTCTGTCCCCAGACGCTGATGAGCAGCAACATCCTGACCACCGTCCCGGTCATGATGGGAGGAGGAGACAAGCTGCCAATCAAGCAGCTACAGCCAGGCTCGTCCCACAGTGCAAACGGAGCCAGATCAAGCATGGAGCAAGGCCAAATGATGGGAGGAGGAGTGGGCCCGGGAGGAGTGGTGAAGGAGGGCGAGAGGAGGACGACACACAACATCATCGAGAAGAGGTACCGGTCTTCCATAAACGACAAGATCGTGGAGCTCAGAGACCTGGTCATGGGCAATGACGCGAAGGTTAGTGTATTTCAATGTCATACATTGTTTCTGTGTTTAAATGTGGGCTCATGAGCTTGACAGAAATTGGATCTTCACATGCCGTCCTTCATGTGTCTCTTCCCAGATGCATAAGTCAGGAGTGCTGAGGAAGGCTATTGACTACATCAAGTACCTGCAACAGGTCAACCACAAACTACGACAGGAGAACTTGGCCCTTAAGATGGCCAACCAGAAGAACAGTAAGTGCTTTATATCACTAAATGTTCTAAGCAGAGCGTGACCTGCAGCAACTCGAGTCTCTCTCTCTGTCTCAGAGCCTGTGACGCTGCCTGAGGATGTGGAGCTTAAACAGGAAATAGTGATGATGTCACCTCCAGCCTCGGACTCTGGTTCTGGTTCCCCTCCCCAGTTCTCTCCTTACTGTGTGGACTCAGAGCCTGGCAGCCCCTTACTGGATCACGAGCAGGTAACACTCAAAAACAGGATTACACGTATTGTGAATGGTGCCCAGCGAACAACTGGAACTAGGTGATTTAGAAATGATCCTGATCTTGTTTATTTAGATTTTCTGGTTTATGAATGATTGTTTTCTCACAAGCCAATACCTACACAGATTTTCTTGTAATTCTACAAGATGTTTGTCTTTATGACTATGATCGAAGGTCAAATTGATTTTGACAGCATGGCCATAATTATGGCCCATTAGTAAATGCAATGTTGCCAAACCATGCTATAAACGGTTTATGATGCAAGTTTAATAACTGACTGAATTTTTTGTTTATCATACAGATGTTGTAAGTGTGCACGTTCATTCATTCATTGTTTTCTGTCTCTCTTGCCATCTCTCAGTTGAAGAGCGAGCCAGATTCTCCCTCCTCAGTTGGAGTGATGGATCGTTCTCGACTGCTTCTCTGCGCCCTGACCTTCTTCTGCCTGTCCCTAAACCCGCTGCCATCTTTGCTGGGCTCTGAAACCTCTGGGAACCCCAGTTTTTCTACGAGCCACGGGCCATCTAGAACACTGGTCTGGTACCCAAGTCACACCCAGGACTTTGGTAAGCAGGCCTGATCCCTCTGTTTATCAGCGTCTCATGAGAAGAAGTCCTTATTGAATGTAATGCCATGACGTGACCTTTTTTTGTTTCCTCCCATCCTCCAGCATCCTGGCTGCGGTGCCTGCTGCCATGGGTGATGGTGTGGGTGCTGAGTGGGGTCGGAGCGGTGTGGGGCTGTGTGAGGGTGCTCTACCTGTGGGAGCCCGTCACACCCCTTCACTCGCCCAAATCTGTGTCATTCTGGAGGCACCGCAAACAAGCCGACCTACATCTCAACAGGGTGAGCACAGATCTTATACAAACATATGTTTGTCTTTTCCCTTGCAGAACATTTTTTCTCAAGATGGAGTGAGGTAGAAGTTCCAAATATAGAGAAAAAACGATCACACTGCGTACACTTCATGTTTCATTGTCTTTGTCAGCATTGGCTCCAGTTATTCTTTTCTCCGGTTTTGATGTTTCCCATCTTATTTAAGAGCGCCTCACCCAGTTTGCTTTGATTCTCACCATTTTGATGTCTCAGTTTAGACTGCCTGTTCCCTGCCTGGATTTATTTTTAGTGTTTGTTCCAATAGTGTTCAGATCTAAGTCGTGACCTTCATCGCATGCCCCCCCTCCAGTCTTTTCCTGTCAGTCTTCGCTGCATGCCAATTTGCTTACCGTTTGTCCCGTCTCCTCTCTCCTGCAGGGAGATTACACAGCAGCAATGGCCAGTTTAGAGACCTGCCTGTCCATCTTGACTAGAGCTCTTCCCTCGACCAATCTGGACCTGGTCTGCTCATTGTCCTGGAATGTGATCCGCTACTTCTTGCATCGTCCAACACCGCTGGGCTGGCTGGTTCACCAGGTCGGGGGAAAGCATGAGGGAGAGGAGGCTAGGACCAGTGCGAGGGACGCAGCTCTGGTTTATCACCGACTGAGCCAGCTACAGCTCACAGGTGAATGTTGAGAGCAGCTGATGCAGCACCCAGTCAGCAAAACACACAATGTTTAGATAAGTGACTCCACAGCCATGTTACATTCATGACAACAAATCAATTTTTCACCTCACTTGCACTCTGATATAGTATGAAGCTTCAAACACAGTGTCTGCTCCCTCTGCAGGAAAGCTGCCTCAGCGCAGCAGCCTGTGGGCTTTGTCTCTGTCTCTGAGCGCTGTCAACCTCAGCGAGAGCGCCCAAGGCAAGATGGCTCCTGCCCAGCTCACCCAGATCTTTGTCACTGCAGCAACAGCCCTGCGCACCATACTGGGTCACCACCTCTCCTTTCTACCTGTAAGTCCCTCACATAGTCCATCATCTGTCTATGGTCACCCTGTGTTTGAACATCACAAAAACAGACACCCACAGAGGAGATGACCTCATTTCAGTGATACTCGTTTACTTGATGTGGCATCAGCGTCTTTTCTTCTGTATCCGTTTTGCAGGGTTATCTGTTGAGCTGTGCAGAGAGTGTGGCCAACCAATCAGAGACCAAGCCGATCCCTGACTGCCTGCGCTGGCTCTTCACCCCATTGGGTAGGCAGTTCTTCCTGAGCTGCGATTGGTCAGTGAAGTCCGAGAGCACCGACGGGGTGTACACTTCTCAGAGAGACCCAGGTATGTCAGAAATAGAGGAGTTGGCCCATACTCTGTTGTACTCATGAGCTTTGGGTAGTAACCGAAAGAATGAGATGATACATACAAGCGGCTGAGCCCGGCTTCCTCTGTATGGAAGCTGGGCTCAGCCTCAGGGTGAGGAGCCCAGATATCCGGAGGGAACTCAGGGCTGATTAGGATGCCCAATTGGGATGCCTCCTTGTGACTCCCTTTGGAGGTTTTCTAAGCGCATCCAACTGGTAGGAGAACCCGAGGCAGACCCAGAACATGCTGGAGAGATTTCACTGTGTGTCATCCGGTTTGGGAATGCCTCCGGATCAGGAGGCACTGGAAAATGTTGCTAGGGAGAGGGACGTCTGGACAATGCTGTCTAGCTTAAGGCCACCAAGACATGGCCCCAGATAAGCAGCAGAAAATGAGGATGCACATAACACTGACTCATGTCTGCTGGGCTGGTTCGAGCTCTTTGTTGCACTGGATTGAGCGTAATATACCTAGAATTAATAATGTGGTTCTTTGTTTGAGCAAAACAATTCAGGTGCATAAAAATGGATCAACTTGTAAATGTTTAATAGCTTTTTACTGAATGCATGAATTGATTTTAGTTTGTCTTTCCCTTATCTACAAATGCCAACATGTCATTTACTTGGTATTGAAGAAAGTTTGTTGTGTGCTATGATTCAATTGTTTCCCTCTTGCTCCTCCTCCAGTGGACCCCATTGCCCAGCTACACCGCAGTTTCTGCAGGAAGCTTCTAGAGAGAGCTGTTCACACCCTGATCCAGCCGCAGAGCGACTCTGAAGCAGGCAAACGCAAGGACGACTCTGGGTAAGGAAATGGCGCCAGCAAGGCTTCCCACAGTTTGATATGAGCTATTGATTGTGGATCTCTTATCATCTCCCTTGTCTTTTTTCTGGTTGGTCTCTCATTCAGGGAATTTTCCAGTGCCCTGGAGTTCCTCCAGTTATTAAACAGTTGTACAGAGGACTCTCCCTCCCCTCCTCCTCCCTTCTCAACTCCTCCCAATCACACCACCACTCCAGGTACGAATAGCATGAAGAGATCAAATGAAGGAATGAATCACTTCGGATGTTTGTTCGGGGAAGATATTAAACTTTTTTCTTCAGTGTAGATTAACCAGTTAGCCGCCTGAGTCATTATTGACAATATGAATGGACTTTCTTTGCTCCATTTGCTGTACGCTGACAAGTAGTTTAACTTCTGGGACTAACTTTTTGTTGGATTATCACAGATAGCTTTTGCAGTCATTTTTTTGCGGTAATAATTGACCTACAATAGATGTGAACACATCAATGATCTGTTCAGGCGATGTTAATTAACTTACGTCTTAATGAATTCTTGTGTTCACACTGAGCCATGCTGCACACAAAGCACGTTCTATCATCACACAGCTTTCAATGCAGACATATAGTAGAGGCAAAAAGACAGAGATCTTAACCAACAGGTCGTCTCTCATTTGACAATTAAAGCTTTAAGAGAAAAAGGTTTTTACAGCCGAAACAAACCCCCAGCAGCCCACTTAGGCTCTCATTGTTTGTTTTTTCCTTCTACAAAATGTCCCTCTCTTCGTCCTGCCAGTGGGAGACCCTGTGAGTCGGTGGTGGGCTTTGGTCCTGAAAGCTGCCGTCCATTGGCTGCAGGGCGATGACGTCGCAGTGAGGTCACTGTTGGCAGAAGCAGAGCGGATGCCGAGAGCTCTGCACACTCTTGAGTAAGTGAAGGGCAACTAGTTTCAGTTTGTCCTGAATGTGACAAAACACAAGCTCCGAGATGAGCAGAAGGCAACACACACACCAGCTGCTTTGTCTCTTTTGTCGTGCAGGGAATCAAATCCCCCCAAAACATCTTGTTCCAAAAAGTAAATCAATGCCCGGGCAGACTTACCACCTCTGCATCGATTCATTAAGAATAGGGGTGACATTCCAGTCCTGAAGAAACCACAGTAACCGTCCTCACCATCCCTCACCTCTCTGTTTCAGCCACCCTCTGCCCAAGGCTGTGCTGCTGCTTTGCAAGGCAGTTCAGATGAGTCTCTCCCCTCTGAAGGGAGAAGGAGCCGTAGCCTGCCTGTCCCACTGCGACAGAGCCAGCAGCTACCTGCGATCCAGCGTCTCAGTGCCCCTCGCCCAGTCTGGGAACTGGCTGAACAAGGTAGTGTGCAAAGAATACCTCACAACCCTCTACACACCGGCACTATCATCTCTTACAATCTACTGCACACATGCTGTCTTGTACACACACACACACACACACACACACACACACTTATACAAACAACAAGAACCTGCCTTCTGCTATATGTTTCACAAAGTTGACACACACACGCACACACTGCATGCTCAGTTGGGGTCAGGACAGGCTGACGTGGGGCTGTGTGTGTGTGTGTTTGTGTGTGTGTGTGTGTGCACAGTGTGGGTGGCAGGAGGTGGCTGTGGTGCATTGTAGTTGCATTGCATGATCCTGAAGCCGAGTGCAATGTGTCTGCAGTGCAGTACAGAGGCCTCCCCGATCTGCACGCACCCGCTACACACCCCACCACTTCACATTACACGCCGCTGAATTTCCTGTCGTTGCCTTTTTTCATTTGTGGCGTGCATGCTGGGCGAGGTGCAGGGTGAGGGAAGGATGGTGATCGGTGGGCGATGAAGGGTTGCGACTGTAATGGCATAGTTGAGTAACATCTTGGGCCTCAAATGCATCTCTTCAAAACATAAATCAACCGTAGTGTATAATAACAAATAATCCATCATATGTAAATGCACCAAACAGCACTTTGTCGTCTTTCTCTTCCAAGGGGGTTGAGCTCCTGGTGTGTGACCTTCTGCTGACCTTGAGGACCAGTTTATGGCAGCGGGGAGGCAGCAGTAATGGAGAACCTGGCCCGGCCCCTGGATCCCAGTTGGCTGGTTTCCAGAGGGACCTCAGCGCGCTCAGAAAACTCACACAGTGCTACAGGCAGGCGCAACACAAGGTGATTAGATCAAAATCAGATGTGTTGACGAAACAGCAATAAGTTACAATCAGTGGGGTTCAGAACTACATCATTTTATATTCTATGTAAGGTGTCTGAATGAATGAATGCTTTCATGTGTTAACTGATAATAAGTCTGTAAATCATGTGGGACCTGCTAATCTTGTTCATGGCAATAATACATTTACTGTATTAGCCTTAAGAATGGAGTCCTCTCCCATCGTTAGCAGCTGTAGAAGTCTCACTGCAGTTTAACATATCATCAGTCATACTTGCAAGATTTACTGGGGGAGTCATTCCTGTTTGCCAGGGGGTCTTTAACCACTACTGCTCTCACAGCAGTCGGTGTTCATTTATTATGTTTTGACTTGTGCAAGACTCTATGAACCACATGAACTGCATCATTTTAAGAGGTTCTGTTGTAGATCACACATGGAGAAATAGTCACTGATGGTGCTGTGAGGCGCTTAGTACAGTATGGAAGGTAGAAGATGTCTTGTACTCTAAAGGTTTTTCTGCTCCTACATCACAAACGCCTGGAAATACTTGATGATGACAATACTTGTGGCTCTGATATGTGCGGGTTCTTTTTCCTGCAGGTGTTTCTTCATGAGACCACAGTGAGGCTGATGGCTGGAGCCAGTCCCACAAGGACACACCAGCTGCTGGAGCACAACCTCAGGCGCAGGACACACAGCGCCTATACAGCCGGTGAGTGAGACTGAACTCATTTTTACACACTGATTTAAGTGCAGACACCTTACATGCTCAAACTCAGAGTGGAAGTTCACCTTGACTGCTGGCTCAGGGCCAGTTCCCCTCGAGTTGTTCTTAATCCTAACTATTAATGGCAAAATAGAAAAACCTACTTGAGACAGTCCTAGAGGACAACTTGACACTGTATTCACACACATGTAAACACACAAGGATGCACACACACATGCCAGAAGGCAGTGGAGACTAATCTGCATTTTTCTCCTTCTTTTCCTCCTCCCCCTGCTGCTGTCAGAAGGTGAGTGCGTCCTGGGTGAGAGGGAGAGGGCTCATGCCATCCTGCTGGCCTGCCGCCACCTGCCCATGCCTCTTCTAACCCCACCCGGGCACCGCGCCCGTCTGCTGGCCGAGGCCAAGCGCACCCTGGAGCGGGTGGGAGACCGGCGGTCCCTGCAGGACTGTCAGCAGATCCTGCTGCGCCTCAGTGGGGGCACGACCATCGCCGCCTCCTGAACGCACGCACACATGAGCAATGCTAGAACAAACACACACAGATTAGGGCTACTGTCAGTGCAACGAAACAATGAGCTCAGTAATTCGCTGTCATACATACAAAGATGTAAACCAGGTTACTCACCCACCAACAACATGTATAAATGTCACTCATCCCCTCATGCAACCATGAATATAAAGACTCTTGTTCAAATTGACACTTTTCTCACACACAGACAGCTGATTTTTACTGTCACAGCTACATCTAAGCCCTATGTCCACGCTGCAGCTGAAACACCTGCAGGCTGCACCTTTGCTCCTTTTATGCTTAGCTTCATTGTTGCAGCACAATCATGCCCCCTTCTGGACATTAATGGTACCCTGCTGGCTAACTGCCTCATTTTAAACAATGCTACAAAACAACGAGGAAAATCAGGTTTGATAGGCCCCAAAGGGAAAAGGGACCATTATCTAATAGCTGTTTAAATTAATGCAATGCAGCAGTGCATTGATAAGCTGCAGGATATCAAGCTGTACAATCATTATCGACCTGCAGCAATGTGAGTGCTACAATAACGATACAATGTCTCATTGAAATTTTAAGCCTCAATTAAGGGCTTCAGAGTATTCACGAGTAGACGGCTGCGGTCTGGTAAACATGCCTGTGCTGTAGGATGCAGACAGACAGACAGACTAGCTTGCTTTTAAGCCTACAGCGCGGAGTAGTGTCTCTTCTTATCTACCTCATACACTGTACAATGCCAGAATTGTACTGTGGAGCAAATAGAATCCTTACTTAACCTGAATTTGAATCAAGTGACCATTTGAAGCAGAGACTGTGTAGAAGAAGTGGACGGAGCCACTGTGGCATTACCGCCTACAGTCGTTTTGAAAGTTTTTTAGAGCCAGAAGTGACCATATTTGGACAAGAGGGTGGAGCTGGGGAGGGTACGCAGCGCTCGTCTTGCAAATCACAAGGTGGCCACACCTGAAAGCGTACTGCCTGTTTCACTTTAAATGGCCCCAAAATGTACAAAATCAGCATCATGCTGTGTTGAAGAACACTTGGATCTATTGATTGAGACCATAACCCTGTTAGGAAACTGTTTACTGAGGTTAATGAATCATATCATCATCAGTCTCATAGACTTGTATACGATTGGACTTCTTTTTGCAACCAGTGGCCCCCTGCTGGCTATTAGAAGAAACACAGGTTTATGGCACTTCTGCGTTGGTTTCACTTTTCAGACCCCGGAGCTCCGTCCACTGATTATACTGTCTGTGATTTGAAGTGGTCCTTCAGTCCAGCGCAGCATCATGCTAATGAAACCTTGCTGGGCTGCTTCATTTAGACTTCAGGACGCAGCTGTTCAGTACTTCAGCAATTTGACTTGATGTTGCAGAAACTGCAAGAACAGACCGCCACTGCTGACAGGCTCACAAGAAACAGGGAAAAATGATTGGATTCGGGGAACATCAAAATAGCAGAGGGAAGCAGCCAATCATGGGCCGTTTGTTTGAAAATGCCTGCCTACACACACACACAGACACGAACACACACAGATGGATATATAATTGCATACAAGCTCACAATGTGACTGTATATAGGTTGTACATAGGCAGATAAACAGAAGTAGAGTAAACAGGAAGTCCTTACCCACTGCTTGAGAGAAGACACACATAAGGAAGGCATCACAATGTGTCAGAGGTGGCGCGGACTGGTTTCCTGTCAGTCTGGATCTGATGGTCTGATGCTCTGACCAGGAGAGCGAGGTCAGCTGCCTCGCCCTTAAAGTGATGCTCCACCACAACTTTTTTGCTGTGGCCAGCGGTGGTGGATGGATTGAATTTATGGTGGTTTTCACCGCAGAAGAAAAGTATGAAAACATCGGTCAAAGCTCCTGCTGTCCATCCTCGGACAGCAGTGAGTGCCACACCCTGAAAAGATGTTGGGTGGTGTATCACTTTAAGGTACATCTAAGTGAAACTGGTCTGAACACAGTGATAAAACTGAGGACATTTCTTGGAAGTTAATGTCCATCTCTGATGTAAAGCTCTCAAGCAAAACGGCCTTGATGTTATGTAAAAAATGAATTTTATTACGTTTCATCGTATTTGGAATGATAGAGGAGTTGAAGCTTTGTGAAATGTTTGTCCAATTTGCTTTTTATTTGTAACTGTTGACGTATTCATCATACAGCACTTCTGTCATTCCTGTTTCAGATTATTTAATGGTTATGTGATGTAATATTAATATAAATGCTTTTTTTTTTTTTTTTTTTTGAGGGGAAGGGAGCAGTTCCACAGTCATTGTTATTGTTTTATATCAATAAAAGCAGCCTAGGGTCAGAAACTGTCAGAAGGAGAATCTCTAATAGGTGTTGTGTGTTTTATTGAAGATGTAAAGCCTGCATTTAAACAATTAGCTAGCTTGATATTTTAGAAACTCTTTCTTTGGTGCACACTGTAATTTCTCTGCTGTTTTTAAAGTACAAGCAAACATGTATGCGATTGGAAATTTCCAGAACTGTCCTCCAGGCCAACCCAAGATGTAAGTTAGCAACCTAACAGTCTTGAAAAAATCTTAAATCAGCTTAGATTATCTTTCCTGATTAGTAAAAGTGTGCAAAGAAGAAAGCAATCCTCAGTCAGCCATCGGCAGGCCGGAGTTTTTGCTGTCATCAGATGTATGTTACAATTCTTTTTCTTTTTTGTCTTTCCCCTTGATGTGTTTTATTGTCTGAATTTCTTTGTTCATTTTGATGTTTGTTTTTCTAATAAAACAACACATGACAGTGATTGGTGTGTTTGAGATCTTTCAGTGGTACAGTATATATACAAGTACAGGAAGGGAAGGAAAGAGAGAGCACCACATTTCATGCTTCATGACGTGGGTGTTGGCTGAGTGTGAATGCCAGTGTTTGATAACGATGGCTGTGTGAAGTTTGTTGGTTCCCTCTTTCACACCGTGTGTGTGGCCGCGTGATGAACACTGGACAACTCAGACTAAATGAAACACTTGCAGGAATTCGCAGGGTGACATGCCTGGATATTTAATGAGTTCCTGCTATGGAGGGAGTGGCAAACAGCTGATCACCACAAAGGTGTCAGAGGGATCAGGAGAGTGCAAGCACCAAATTAGAAAATATCAAATACATGCAATGATGACAACAGGCAGGTATCATATCATGATGAACAAAAACAGGCCGTGTAACCTCATTCATTCTCACTGATGTCTCAAATGAGATAAGGTGGCTTGATATCAAATGCTATCAACAGATAATGCGGTTGAAGACAGTATGTGGATCCTGCAGTTATAGTAGCAATATCACCTCTTAAAATAAGGGTATTTATTTTAATTCAGATATGATTACACTCACTGCACAGTCCCAACATCTGTTGTCCTCAATGTTTAGACTGTGCGGAAAGTTCCATTATGTAGGTGTTTCGAGTCGGACACATCTAAATGACGTGCTCATAAAAACAAGCCGGAAGTACTGTCGGGTAAACTCACGTGTACAACATGAAAAATACAAAAAAGCACAACAATGTTTCCAGTAAGGCTAAATTTAAGCCAGGATCCAAGAAGAGAGAAAACAAATGCATCATTACTTTTGACGACAAAGACAGACAGTAAGTTTACCTGCTGTTTTTTTCTTAACATGTTGCTGATGTTAGCTAGCATCTTAGCGTTAGCCGCCACAGACCCATTTCAATATCAGGCTAGCATTAGCTCTCACAATGTATTTTTTGTTATATCAAATTGATCTAACGTTATCCAGAATATGTGTTGTGTGGGTTGTTTATTAGAATACCAAACCAAAAGGCTATGTAGTATACAACTTCACAGTGCTGAAAGCAAAGGATGGGAGTTAAGTACTCACATTCTCACGTTTAAAACACGAATCTTTGAAACATTACGGTGTTGTGCTCAGTGAGTCACTTACTGTGATACAAGTTTACTGACCAACATGTCAGTTTGAGTTGTAAAGAAGATATCTTCTATAAAATGTACGAAGACAAGTTTGATGATTGATTGATTGAAATTATTTGTCATTAATATATAAACTATGTACATGATTTTATTAAAGTAGCTGTTTATCCTTTATGCCACACAAACCTGCAGAGACTGGTTTGTTAAGTTTCTTCCTCTTCTGCCCTGTCAGGGAGTATTTAACTGGTTTCCACAAGCGAAAGGTGGAAAGGAGGAAAGCCGCGGTAGCAGAAATTCAAAAGAAAATCAAGGAAGAGCAGATCAGAGTCAGAGAGGAAGTAAGTGTACAGTAAACGAGGGCAGAGTTCAAATCTGTTTCATGTCGACACAAATTGAACTGTGTTCGTCCAACCTCGAGTGTTTGGCTCTGTGTCTGCTTTCAGAGGCATAAGGAATACATAAAGATGCTGAAAGAGAGGAACGAAGCCCTTGGTGAGTTCAAATCTCACAGGTCATCTCACTGATTTGTATCACTTGAGAATCTCTGCTTATTTGTTTGTTTGTTTGTTTGTTTGTTTTCCTCATGTGATCCCATCTCTCAGAGGCAGCTGAAGATGATCTGGAAGAAGCTATAACCAGCACAACAGAGTCTGTGCAGTACGATCACCCCAACCACACCGTCACCGTGACAACCATCAGTGATCTCGACCTCACAGTGGCTCACCGCCTTGGACCCGCAGCCAATCAGGTAGGACATTTAAAGCCTGGAGTCATCATTTTCTTCATCCTGATGAGGCTGGATTATGCCAGTTTTACTGCCTGTAAGTCTATCTGACAGTAAGTGATGCTTAAATTATTGAACAATAATGATGCTGATGGCAATAAAACTTAATTAACACAAGAGTCTTTGCTTTCAAGGTTAATGGGGAGGATGAGGATGAAGAACAGAGGGAGGAAGAGGAGGAAAAAATAGCGATGCCAAGAAAAGCTGGAAACCCAATCGTCAACAAAAAGTGAGCCGTTCATCATGCAGATCTCTACGTTTTTTTGGTCATAAATTCAATACTTTTGATGTTTTGGCTTTTACTCAGGACAACACTTTGGCCTCTGACAGCTTGATGTTATTTTTGACCTTTTTATAAGATAAATGGCTGATGACATTCCTTCAGTCTGTCTTCCTGTCATCCTCCAGCCCTTCTCAGTCCGGCTGCATGTCTTTTCTTTTCTCTCCCCTGCTGCTACAGGATCCGCTCCTTAACTGCGTCGCTCAACGCTTTCACCAGCAAGCAGAAGAGGAAAGGGAAGCAGGAAGGCCGGCGAGGACGAGGCAGTCGCACAGACAAGAGACGCGGTGCCACAGAGGGTAAAAACAGAGGCGGGAAGACCAGCAAGTGGCAGCGACGGCGAAACACTGGGAAAAGGGTGCATTGTCAGGACTGAAAGAGAGCGCAGGAAATTATACTGTAGGGTTCCAGCTTTGAAGAGACTGGACGACTTGTGTGCGAGTCCACAGCTGAACAAACTGGACTGTGGAGTATTTCTGCTCCTGTGTTTCAGCAGGACGTGCCGCCAGACTGCCTTTCACGACATCGCTCAAATCTTGTGCTCAAACGTGTACTTTTGTATCTTTCAAAGCGAAACTGTTTTTGTAGCGTTACTTCTGAAACATGTACAAGCTGTTCTGTATTTACTTAAGTTTTCATGAAATAAAAGATTAATCTTGCGAATCTGTGACCCGGTGATGCAGCCACTAACTGTCAGTGTGCTCCGTGTGGAATTTTTTTCTCTTGCCATTGTTTAATAGGAAACCTGACACTGTTGTCAACATCCTCTGGAGAACATCAGGAAATCAACCCTTAGCTCTGTTTCCCCACAGCTCAGTATTACCTGTGTGTCATCTAAAGGAGAAGCAGCTACTGTGTCTCTTATAGAACCTTATTGGAGAACTTTACACTTCCAGTGGTTCTAATGTATGTTAAACCCCCACCTCACCAGTGTTTATTTATTTACGTTAACCTGAGCCAGTGTGTGCCAGCTGTCACTAGCATGAGCGTTTCATTTCGCTTTCTAAAGCCCATGATATTTAATACAACCGCTCAATGGAGCAACCGGCAGGCCACTGGCTCCATGTTGGCTCCGGGTCTGCGCGAGCTTCAGGGTCTCTCGCTGTGTCAACCGAGAGCCGTCATGGCCGTCGTGGATGCTTCAGTTTCACTCATTGTCAGGGGAGCCAATCGGATTGATTTGAGAGCCTGGCAACTCGGGAGGACAGAGAGCATGGAGAAGAGGAGGCATGTGTCTGATGGGGGTCTGGTGGGCAGTTTAACCTGGGACTCCTGATGACATACAGAGTGGAGCTGACAGCCGGAGCCTCTCTAATCAGGTAGTGCATCAACTTTACCATTTTTATATCAAAGTCATCACAAATTTCTTCCTACCATTTTCACTGTCCTACTCGTTAGTCGGCTCATTCATTATTAGAGGCTGTGGTGCCTGTAAAAGCTGTTTGATTGCAGTGCATGTGCCTTGTGTTTGGTTGTAATGCTGCTCTGAGGGGAGCTTTGACAGCGCTCTGACTGGATTGTGTTTCAGGGTCCTCTAGTGTGATTAGTTATCACCTGCCTTAACAGTTCCACTATAGATCTTGCGTGAACCATGAAATAACAGATCCTCTTATCTGCCCATTGTGAGCTGCTTCACTGTCCTTACGCCTCTCCAGCAGTGCAGTGTCACAGCCAGACTGAGCAGTGTATAGGGTGGTTTTACTGTCAGGAACGCTGTTATAGGTTTGCTCTTTCTTATTTCATCTCACACTTTTGCAAGAGACTCTTTAAGTTTGGAAAATATTTCATTCAACAGGTCCCTTCACATCAGCACATAACATTGTTATAGTTGATTTCATAAGTGCAAGATGTGTTGACACAGAATTCTTCCGGTTACACTCAGCAGAGGGGTTACTTGTGTTATTACTGTTTGCTGTATGTGTCATTGTGATGTCATTCCTCGCCCTGCTGTTGTTTCCCAGTTTTCCCTGCGGGATGCGATGATCGTGCAGGTTCCCCCTCCGCACTCACCATGCCCCTCTCCGGCGATGAGCCCGTCTGCCCCAAGTTCCAGCCCAACATCTTTGACCCCTCCCGCTGCCACGACTGCCTGCGCCAGAGGCACCTGCACGCCGGCGCAGGGGCGAGCACTGAGGCAGCACCACAGCAGAAACCCACAGCAGAGACCGGAACCGGGACGAAAACCGGGACTGATGCTGGGATTGGATCAGGGAAAGGAGTGTTTTTAACACCCATCCTGTCCCAGGCAGAGGAAAGAGACACCAGCAGCAAGGTAAGAAAGAAGAGAGGGCCGGAGAGGAAGAGGGAGGGAGATGAATGGGGCAGCTAGGTAACGGGGCAGAGATGGGAACAGGAGAAGAATAAGTGCTGAGTGATGGGATTAGCTTCACCTGAAGAAAAGGTGAGCACATTGGATGTCACAGGTGAAGTCAGAAAGACACTGAGGTTAGATGTGAAGTCAAAGGAAACAGTGAGGTACTGCTGTGCTGCTCGACTCCGCTTTAAGCAGTAATGGTGCACAAGGTGAAATACTTTAGAATAGAAAAGGGTCTATTTAAGTTGTCTTTTCTTAGACAAAAGATCTTCTCGCTTGACCCAAAAGTCAGTGTGGGTGGAATCACAAAGGGCCTTCCAGTTAAGGGCAGACAATGAAAAACAGTTCATGAGGTCATGTATGAGTGTTTGCTGCCTGTGAGTAAATTAAGAAAAGGTCAGAGATGGAGAATGAGAGTTAAGGAGGAAAGGAGCAGGGTGGAAGCAGTGCCTTCCATTATAAATTAATGAGGCTGGTTCACTTACTGCCCTACTGGGAATCACTGGTAATAGTAGACAGAAGGATAATGTACAGAAAGGTTGGGAATCACTCTATACAGTATTAAAACTCTGACAACTCTACTTTTTTTCTTTGCTTTTTCTTGCTTTTGTGATATAACCACAGTTACCTCATGGCAGTGATTTGTTTCAGTCCACTGTATACATTGAACTGTATCACCATAATTTTTAATCCCTAACCTGTAGTTTCCCGTAGGTTGAAGCGATCAGTGCCAACGTCTGACATTTACAGACAGTTTTAGATTCTTTTTGAGACAAGAGAAGGCTTTATGTCAAGAAAAAAGTGATGAAATGTTAATGAGGAAAAGCCGCGAGCCAGGTCGAATTACACAGGTGTAACCCTAATCGAACAGCAGACTGAACGTGTGTGTGTGTGTGTCAGGGAGGACGGAGGGGACAGACACGAACCCTCTGCTGGAGGACATGAAGCCGGGCAGACACATCTAGGATTTACTTTGTACTGTATGCACTCCCTTACTCTGCATGCTGAAAGTGCTGTCATTTGTCAGTGGTTTCATACTGACATTTTGGTAAGCATTGCCTTAGAAATACAGTCCTACTCTGGGACCTGCAGAGAGATGGAGTTCGCTGCGACGATGTGATTGGCCCGTGTCTTACCTTGTCATCCTATCAGGAGGATTCTGATGGTCTGTCGGTGGTGAGCAGCTGCTGTGATGTCAATGGAGGCCGTGTGGGTTATCAGGAGAGCTCTTTGTGCATCCTGAGCCCCGACTGCGAGCTTTATATCTGCGACGGTGACGACGACGACAGCACTGACAGGTAGGCGTACTGGCTGGTGATAATAAGTCATTTAGGAGAGCTAGTGCAGGTGGAATTATAGACTTTAATGTATAATTTAAATGTTTTTGTGAACTAGATTGTCACCACAGGACTGTATAATCATTTAAAAACTCTGGCAACTACTGTGGTCTGTAGTCATATATTTTGAGTCTTAGCAGTCTGCCTCATCATGTTCTAACACTCATGCTGCATGATGCACTTGTGTGGTAACTCTATGAAATTCATGTTAGACTGATTTAATTGTTCTCTCTTTTCCATCTTTGGCCTTTTACTTTTCTCCACTTGCCCTCCACACTCCCGATCTCTCACCTTTCTATCTCTACTCTCGTCACTCTCCTCCCACCTGCTCTTCCACTTAGCTGTCGAGACCACAGTGACTATCTAGAGTTCAGCGGCTCCATCAGTGCAGAGGACGAATACCTGCCCATCCGTCGCCGTTCCACCAAACTCGGCATGACCCGGCTCGACCCTCCACCCCATCGGCCCAACCCTCGGGCTTGGATGGACGAAACTCGGAGCAGAGACAACTTCAGCAGTCGATCGGGTGTGTGAAAGCTGACCTTGTATCTTGCTCTGTTTGTCACTTATTTCATTCATTTCCTGGCAGATGAGGAGCTGGAGAAGATGCAGGATTAGAAGCATAGTAACGAGGAGAAACAGTATCAGCTGATCTCTAATTGGAGCACATGCAGCTCTAAATATGAGTTCTGTGAACCGAGCCTTCAGTAAACCTATAACTTACAGCACTTGACCAATCCATATCCAGTTACAGCCAAAGGTGTTCTTTACTTGGCAATACTGTTTGATGTCACCAGCTGAGGTGTCTCAGAGCAATTATCAGTAATACAATATAGCTCCATTTGTGTCTCTGGTTGTTGCTCAGCAGTTGAACTTTGATGTGGAGTATTTCTGTTACCCCTCCTCTTTCTATTTCTGTCACACTGTGACTTCCGTGTTTTTCCAGGGTTAAAAGCAGACAGAGAGAAGCGGGAAAGTGGCTACTTCTCCCTGGGGAGGGCAGCAGGTGCCCATTTACTCCGCGATAACAGCCCACCTGCTCCTTTTCGCCATTTTGAGAGAGGGCATCCCATCTTCAGCAGCCGAAACGTAGAGCCAAAAGACAGCATCCCCTTCAGAAACCCTAATCTTGGTGTTGCCTCTGAAAGGCAGATAATAAAGGATCTAAATGAGGACCTGCCAGTGGAAATCCCGCCTCCTGACCCCTATGAAATTGCTGTTGAGGTTGAGGCACAAGTTGGCCCCCGGTCTCCAAGTCCTACTCCTTTTAAGATAGCAGAGTCTCTCGCCTCCACTGGGCGAAAAGGTTTCAGCAGTTCTTATGGCCGGGGAAGCCCTTCTTCTCATGTCCCTCCCTATCAACAGACAGGACGTTTTGACTCCTCCAGGAAAGGCTCAGCCCTGCAATCTCGCTCTTCTTCTCCCTCACGTGGAAACTTACCATTCAGACGCAGCGAGTCCGCCACCTCTATCAGCAGGCATAACTTTGATGATGGAGGGCGGACTCAAGGGATGGAGGTAGGATCCAGAAACTCCTTTCAGGGCACACGTGGGCGACGTGCTGAGTCAGGAACTCTGCCAAGAAACTTTAAATCGTTTGCTAGTTCAATCAAATCCCAGTCCAGCACCACGTCTGATTTTAGGAGTGCCTTGAGAAAAACAGAAGTGAGTGGGTCTTTGAGTGGTCGGGGTCGTGACAGCCGAAGTTCATCCCCCTCAAGAAGGGACTGTAACCCTTCAGGCCAAATGTCTCTTCACAAAATTACCAGCAGTTCATCCAGTGGACGTGGGCGGGACAGTCGTGCTTCGTCTCCGTCCAGGAGACCTTCCAGCAGCGTGCGTGACAGTCGCAGTTCCTCACCACCAAGGAGAAATTACAGCTTGTCTGGCCAATCCCTCCTTCGTAAATCTGAATCAATTATGTCTCTCAGTGGACGCAGTCACCATGGACGCTGTGGCTCCCCCATTAGAGAAGGCTATGACATTGAAAGCCAGGCACTACTACGTAACCCATCAGCTAAGAATGGACTGAATGATCAAGAACATGAAAGCCCCAGCGTGAGTCCGTCCAGACGAGGTTATGACACAAGCCAACCTGTGCTCCGTAAGACTGAATCGAGCACTGTTGGTAGCATTCGAGGTCGGGACAGCCGTGGTTCCTCTCCTGGGAGGAGAGGCTATGAAACCCCAACTCAGTATCAGCTTCGCAAAACAGACACCGGTGGCTCATTACATGGCCGTGTTTGTGAAAGTCGTAACTCGTCCCCTTCGAGGAGAAGCTGTGACTCTCCTTCTCAGTCTCTGCTGCGCAAGTCTGAAATAAACAGCTCCGTCAGAAGTCATGGTAGCCACAGTTCATTGCCTTCAAGGAAAAGCTATGATGCTCCTGACCAGCGCTCACTGTGGAAAACGGAAACTAGCTGCTCCTTTAACAGCAAAAATCACAACAGCCGCAACTCCTCTCCCTCTAGAAAAGGCAACAGTGACCCGCCAGGCTACTCAATCCTCAGAAATGCCACTAATGGAGATTCCAGCCATTCCTTTCAGAGAAAAAACACTTGCCATGACTTAAAATCCGACTCCAGTCGCTCTCCATTCTCCTGGCGGGAATCAGCTCATTCCCACCGCAGCTCCTCGTTATCTCGTGCCGCTTCACCCTCTCGACAGACCACAAATGGCAACAGAACAGCTTTTGTCACCTTGGAAACACCCAGAAGCCCCGGCAGTATCAGATCTGCGGTTGGCAGACATGTCCATGAGGATCGATCCCATAATGACAAGAGGCCCTCCCAACGTGCACGGAGCCCCTCTCCTTCACCTCAGATTCAAATGCGGAGGCACACCTCATCCCAGAGCTCCATGGAGTCCTCAGAGTCGGGCCAGCCGTCGGTGGGGTCCACAGGACGCAACAGGGAGGAGTATGCCATGATGGCAGACGTGCCGAAGGTCAAAATGATCCATCAGAGAGAGGGACCAGGCCTCATGGGGCGGCTTCAGATCCAGCAGCCATCTCGGAGACAGGAACTCTTTAAACCGGCCAGGTCAGACTCATATTACACCACAGAGAATGAAAGGAGTGGTGTTGGCAAAATATTCAAATACTGTATTGGTTAACACTATACTGACATAGTTACAGATGTATGTATTTTCATGGTATTTCGCAGTGTTCTTCCACACCATCAGACCAAAACACTTATAAACTGTTCTGCTGTTTCAGCCACTCCCTGAGCAAGCATCCCTCCAGAGAGTGGGAAGATACAGGGGACACTGAGAGAGACTGGCACTATGGAGGCAGTGGGTATCTCTCTCGAGCTCACTCCTCCACCTCATTGCAGGTATGCTGGCAGAGGAGCGGGAGAGTTTTATTAAAGGATGAAAAAGTTAATGAAGCTGAATTTTTTTTCCTCTTTTCACTTCCTCGCATTCTGTATTTAGTGGTCTTAAACCATGTTTTATTAGAGTAACCTTGATAAAGCTAAACAACACTGGGAGAATATTACATTACATTACAGGACAGGGAGCAGAGAGAGAGGCTGGGAACTGAGCATTAAAACCCCACAGTGGTATGTGCATTATGCACCTTTCCCCCCTGCACAATATAATCCAATGAATTGCAGCTTGTGCTCTGTTGTTTTCACCTGCATAATATGTTAATGCTTAACCACCTCTTCCCCATACCGTACACCAGATTAGAATAAGCCTGTGGATGTGAACTCCCGGGTTTTCTATGTGCACTCAGTCAGACATTATCTTCATAACTGCGTGCTGTTCCTTTCCAGAGGTCTGGCAGTCCCACAGCAGACGAGGGCACTTCTTGGAAAGGTAATCAGCACAGATCAGAACAAATGCAGGTATGTGATATAGCCAGTCCCTTTACAGTGAATATGTGAACTCTCACTATGCGTATGTGTGTGGAAACAGCCACATATATGTGGGTTATAGTTACAGTTGATTTTGCTCTTATTGCTAATATCTGTAGTGAAAATAACACTGTAAACCTGTAGCACACATCCAAGCTTTATTGCAGCTCAGCCCATTTCAGTATGCGGTATCTTTGTTAAATATTTACCAGATATGCTGGCAGCTTGTCCAGCCTTCACACAGATCCTGTCTATGACCGTAAAGCTTTTATGTACTTGACACCCTAACCAGCTGGCGTGTCAACAATATCTCCAACTCTTTTAAAATTAACTTTTAAGGGTTGGTTCTTGTGTGTCTATAGACTTCGCCTACACCCTACAGGCATTTCATAAGACTGACTGAGCTTTGTCAATTGTGGTCTGCTGGGGCATGTGTTGAAATTCCTGAACTGAAACCAATAGCTACCAAGAGAGGATTTTGGAGGGGTGGGGGGGTGTGCCACTTTGTTTGCAAGCCCGAAAGATTTTCAGGCAGGAATAATATAGCAACCAAATGTCGTCGGTGTGTTTGCAAAGTTGGGGATGACCAAACTTTTCTTTGTGAAGGACCCCCAAAATTTTCCAGAGGCTTGGTCCCGGAGAGTGGGAGGGAGTGAGACCTCACATTGAACGCTCACATTTATACGCTTTCCTCCCCCGATAACCTCTTGTGGGCGCAGTTCATCGGAGCTATATTGTTCCTCATGCTGCCGGGGACCCTTCTGGACCCCCCTCAGCCCCCGGAGGTCCCCGAACACAGGTTTCAGAGCCAGCATCGTGTGGTTAGGCAGGGTTGGCTTGTTTTCTCAAACGATCTTCGCGGATCCGCCCAGGAAGTGGCTGAGAGGGAGAGAGCCGCGAGCAGAGACACAGCCGAGGCAAAGTGTGTCGATACGCGCCCACGACTTGTCAGAAAGTTTTGAAGTTATTACTTTTAAACCCCAAGTTTGTCGGCGTTTAGTCGGAGGAGTGTACTTTCCCCTTAAGCCTGGTCAGACAGCCTGCCGTGGACGCTGGCGGTCCGCTTGATTAGGTTAACATGGGTATGAATGGCGGGGGTTTCTCTGATTTCGCGTAACGTCGGTGCCCTGCGAGAAAGTAAGGATTTTGGCCGAGAGGTTTAGCTAAGCTGAAGGGTGGAGAGGAGAGGAAGAAGGGTTTTTATTCGCCAGAGGTGACGGTGCTTTTCTTTTGTCTCTGTTTCACCGTTTCTGGATCCTGTTATCATGACGGTAAGTTTACACCTTGAAAGCACTTCTGTTTTTTCCTGCCTGTCGCTCCTTCCTGAATATAACGTTATGTCACATAAATGTATATATACTGAACATATTGAGTGAACCCAGTCCCAGAAAGTAAACATTAAGTATATCACTTTGGTTTAAATGTTCAGTTTTTTAAACAGAGGCTAATGTGGGCTGCGTAGCTAGCTTTTACAGGTTTGTTTGAGTGGTGGGTGTCCACGTTAACGCTCACTGAAGTGGGCTCAGGTCCGCCGTACTGCTAGCTTAAAACTCACACGTTTTTTTTTACTGTGCTATCATTTTTATTGTACTCCCATGGGCCCAGCTGAGTTAAGAATTGCACATTTCCCTTCCTGTGACACGTCTAACAAATCCATACTGGTTTCCAGGTGTTGTGTAGCTCCATCTGTTTACCCCGAGTTGTTTACAGTAGCAGGAAGCGCCATAAGCCATTAGCTTGTCCTGGATGCGTCAGATGGGACGCATGTTTGCACATTTGTCAAGAAAACCTTGCAGATTTGTTTTATTTTATTTATTTATTTAGTATGTGTAAAAAAAAAAAAAAGCCAGAGGTAGAGGAACTGTCCTCACAACGAGTGCATACATGTGTCATTACCCCTCTTCATACTATTCAGAGAGTAACTCAACAGAAACCAGTGGAGAGCCCTGCATGCTGTCATAGGCCCAAAGACAGATCTCCTCTATTGTGATGGGAAACAGAAGGCTGGAAGAGTGGACGTTGTCTCAGACTGTCACCGCTGTTTGACCCTCGTCCCTCTGTCTCTGACCTTTGAAGCAAAGTCACTGATCTGAGCAGCAGCACTGTAGGGTCATTCATTACAGTCGCTGCCCTTTTCTCTGTGCCCTCCTGTGGCCGCTCCCTGACCAGCTGATGGGTGTGTGTGGACCAGACAGCATTCATTTCAGATGAGGTTTTGACACAGAGCTCGCTCCAGTCGTTCACCTTCGCACACTCAGTTGGAGGTGAGGAATGGAAACAGACAGAATGAAACATTAATCCTCCTAATCTCAACCTCTAAAACAAGTGTCCTATTGTGTTTAAACTGGCACATGATGATGCAGCCATTATTATTTCATCATGACAATACCTAAAAAGTCCCTGGTGATTTAAAACATTGCCATATCATTTATCAACGCTGAAAGGAAATTTAGGCTTGTCAGATATTAGTAATCCACTGATATATTCTTCACACAGTGTTGCTAATTTCATTATTCCCTTAACACGGTCTATTGGCAGTCACCAGACCTTAAAATTTGTTAGATTAAAGAAGATCAGTGGCACAGATGAGCTGGTTTATACAGAGGAAAAACTGGGTGGTACCGTGGCGTAGGGGAGCACAACTGAAGCCAGGAAGGGAATATAAATACAGAAAAGGGGTGGTTAGAGATGACAGGACAGGCAGGAGTACAAACAGAGAGGGAGCAGAACAACTTGATTTAGCCAGAGAATCAGACAGAGAGAAAAAAGTGATGCGAGGCCAGAGGGAGCCGAGATGACGTCTGCATAAAAAGATTTAAAAGTGAGGAATGTGCACGCTCGTGAAGAGAGATAAGCAGAGTGAAGAGTGCACGCTGGAAAAAGTTGCCTAATCTTAATCTGGGATCACCACGTCTTCAGGTACCAGGGGTTTTCCTCTTCCTGCCGTCGTGTCAAAGGCAAAAACGAGCCTGTTGTTTCTGGCAGGACTGAAGGGTGGCAGGAGTAGCTTCAGCAAGAGATATGCAAAATATTTCAACAGTGTTGAGTTATGAAGAGCAGAGTTACTTTAGACACTTGTGTTCCCACTGCAAATTTCCTGAGGTTTCCAGATCACCCCTCCCATCACTAATGGATGTGCTGCTCCGGCTCCTAATCTTTCGATCTGTCAGATGTTCTGTCCTCATCCTTCACAGGCGTGCTTGTGGTTTCCTGTTGGTTCTCACACCTCAGATGTGTTTTTCTGTGCAAGCGTTGCCCTTTGTTTTCATTTATCTGCTGCGCTGCAGTGCAACACAGCAGCACGCTGGGGCATAAATGTTGTGTCGGCGCTATATTAACAACTCAGGGCTTTGTTGAATGGTTGAAATGTATACAAGAAAGTGTTACAACTTATTCAAGACAGCAGATCATTTTGTGATAAGAATATGTTCATGTGACCTATAAAATATTAAAAAAAGGTATATAAGTACAAATATAACCGTGCCAGCACCGATGTTACTGGTCTCAACATGCGCTTAAAGAAAAGCAAGTTCCTCCACAACAGAAACTTGCTCACGTCCTTTGTGGCAAAATAAGCATGCAGCATTGTGTCTGTTGTCTTCATGCACAAAAATAGAATAAACCTGTGGTGGTGTGGTTGCTGATTTCTCATAAAGAGCTAGAGTTACATTGAGTACGCCCCACCCTTCCATACCTGTTTTTCACTTTATTCTTCTTTCCCTGATCCTGTTTGCTGTCACTGCTTCTTTTTTCCCTGTTTTATCCTTTGAGACTTGTTTGTCATGAAGGATTATATAAATAAATGGACAGCAGAGCTCCTTCCCTCAGGTTTCCTATTTTCAGCATTTCTGTCAAAGCGTTTGGCTGAAGCTGACACTGCACTGTGCTCCTCCCCTCGCAGCCCGACCTCCTGAACTTCAAGAAGGGATGGATGTCCAAACTGGACGAGAGCGGAGAGGTAAGGACCGGTAATTCTGAATGTCGTGCTCCCTCCATCCCTCCTTCCTAATGAGAAAGGTTGAGTGTAAGGCGATAGCGGCACACTGTGCTCGTTATCACAGTAATAGACTCGTAGCTTGAGGCTCAGCAGGTGTCTCCTCTCTTCGGATGATATGCTTGAGTGGATGAGCTCCTCGCGTCACACATCGCACGCTGTTCCTCTGCTGCTTAATATGAGGCCTTGCTGTGTCACTGTGGTGTTGACCAGGCTTTGATAAAGCTGTATTTAGTGCTGCTGTGTCAGATGTTGTCGTGGTGTTCTTTGCATGCTTGTCTTATTTGAAGCCTTGGACTAATTGATATCTGCTGTGTTTCTCCAGTGGAAGAAGCATTGGTTTGTTTTGACTGATGCTGGACTGAAGTACTACAGAGACTCCAGTGCAGAGGAGGTATGTCTTTTAAGTTGTTTTAATTTTGTAGTTATCCTTATGTTCATTCCACACACAGTTGGTTGGGCACCTGAATTATGACAGTCAACCCTGCTCCTGTGCTTTCTGTACAGAAAGATGACTTGGATGGGGAGATTGATCTGAAATCATGTGTGAAGGTGTCTGAGTTTGACGTGGAGAAGAATTATGGGTTTCAGATACAGGTGAGTGTTTGTCTCTCATAGACTGTGCATGTGTCTGAATTTCATCTTTATATTCGTCCCTTGTCAGCGTGAACCACACCCACTCTCAAGTTCCACACAGTATTTTCTTAATACTCTGTTATCATGACATCTCTGTCAGTATCTCTTCCACCTCTCTCTTTGTACCTCTTCTGTCACATCTTCTTGTCTCCTTGACCCGTTTTCTCTTTTGTTCTGCAGACGCGGGAGGCCGCGTTCACACTGTCCGCCATGACAGCTGGGATCAGGCGGAATTGGATAGAGGTTTTAAAGAAGAGTGTCCGGCCCAGCAGCTCTCCAGACCTCACACAGTAATTAACAATTTCACTGTACAGAACTAATTAACTTTTTAGCTTTTACCATTTAAGAATTCACACCTTCCTCAAATACTCAAGTTTATACGATGTAGCTGCGGGTGCATCTGCAAAAGGTTGCTGAAATAGAAGAAGTATTTTTTTCTATATTCAAAGTAGCTCCTCTTGCATTACCCTCTGAACTATTTTGACTTTTTCGCTTTGGCTTGGGTAGCTTGTGTGGGGCATTTGTCACTTGCCAGGCTCTGACGTTCAACTTCCTGCCATAAGAAGCAGTACCAAGTTGTTTTTGAAGTCGCTTTTTTTTTTTTTTTTTTTTTTGCACTCATTTTAAGGTTGGTTGCCTCAGCCTGCCTGTCTGAACTGCTCATTTCAGGTCTTGCTTCAGCTGAGCCTTGGCTGAATACATTCAGATAAGAGGCTCTGTTACTCACATGCACCAGCAGCTTTGCCCTGAAGAGTTTCAGTGACTGTATGCTTTGGCTGATGCTGATGAATCAGTGTCGTTAATTACTGGGGGTATGAGTATATGTTCTGTAATCTTAATGACTCACCACCATCAGCTGTGTGTTCAGTGCTCATATTGAGGCTTCAGAAGAAATCACACCTTTATTTATCATTATTTTTTTATTTCGATAGCCTTGATTTCTGATTATTTGTCTCTAATCTCTTCTAGATTACCTGACAGCAGCAGTGACAAGGAAAACTCTCAGTCTCGCTTTGTGCTGTCGTCCCGTCGCCCGTCATCGCGTCACACCGACTTTCAGTCTGACATTCCGACCGCCGCCTCTCCCGCTCAGCGCAGGTTTGACTATGTTGAGCTGTCCCCCGTTCCCGCCTCGTCCAGCCCTCTCCCAGCCGGTCAGAGAGAAGCAGGGGAGGGGCAGGGGAGGGAGCACAGCCAGTGGCAGGAAGAGAGGAACACGAGCAGCCAATGGGAGGCTGTGCTGTCCAGGAAGGGCACCGGTGTGGGATCGAACCAAAGGCTGCGCACCGCGGAGGAAATAGAGAAAAAGTGGGCTGAGATTGAACGCATGCCGTTAAAGGAGATGAGCTCTTTGCCGCCAGCAGGATCGCGGTCTTCCAGCCAGTCAGCCAATGAGGCGCTGCAGAGGGAGGTAGTGCGTGGAGATGATTTTCCAATTTGCAAATTCAATAAAATGCAAATTAACTCTTCATCTGTGCAGATGAAGTAAACACTTCCTGTTTCCGCCTGTTAACACTTAAGTGTCTATTTTTCTGACTTGCCTCTCCTCTTCAGCAGTGTTTTTCATCTAAGATATACAGTAGAAGGTTAAAAAAAAAAAAAAAAAAAAAAAAAAAAAAAGATTATCAGCTGGAGTAGGATACAGATAGTGATATGGGACGTACTGCTGAAACCCCTGTCTGTTTTTTTTCTCTGTGTGCTGTGATGTGTGTCTTTGGTTTGAACCTGATTGCAGTCTCTGACACTAAAGCAGCACTACGAAGCTGGGCAGGGAGCTCTGCTAGATGCTGATCTTTCATTAGATAATTCATTTAAGAGAAGAGAAGCCTGTGTACAAACTGTGTGTGTATTCTTGACTTATGCTGTCATTACAGTGTAATGAAAGTTGAATGTGTCCTCCATGTTTAGGCTTCTTCTTAAGCTCGAGTCAAATCAGGCTTTGAAAGGTCAGCAGTGGTCGGAGTTTAAGTTCAAATAATTTGAACTTTGAGAGCCAACAGCCATGAAATTATACCTCACAGCTGGCATCCTGTTTCTTCGTATCCTGCTATGCTAATCCTGCTAACTCCATAATGAGTCAATAGGCCTCTGTCCCCCTCGTCTGTCACTCAGTGGGCTTTACCTCCGTCTTTGTCTTTTCTCAGGTGGCGTCACTGAGGCAGCAGCTGGAGCAACTAGAAGGAGGGAGAGGAGGAGGAGGAGGGAGAGGTGGAGGAGGTGTGAGGAGCGGCTGCGGCCCTGAGGCCCCCTGCGGCCGCAGCCTGGCAGCCATGGAGCGTGCTCATCGGCAGGCGCTGGAGGAGCTGCAGAGGCAGCACGACCGCCAGATGAAGGAGCTGGAGGCCGAGAAGGACCGGCTGCTGCTGGAGGAGACCCAGGACACCGCACGAGGTCAGCGGGCCAGACGGGGTTGAAAAGAACATCAAGACCACAATGAATATGGCAAAAAGTTACAGCACTAAATGTAGCTTTAGCTGAGCCATTAAATTGTTGGCTCATGTGATGAAGAAGAACTGCATTGAGCATTTCCAACAGGGCGTTTATACTCTTCTACCATCCTCCTCCTCCATATTAGGGTGTTGAATGCCTGTGAATTCAACAAATGTAATTTAATATACATCATATATTGATGCAACACTTCACCTGAAATTAACTGTTGTATCTAAACATCCTGTGTAGAAAAAAGGTTAAAATTGTAACTTTTTTTTAGATTCATATTGAGGTTTTCTCAGTTGGTCTTGATTTCTTTTACCTCCCTGAGTGTCCCTGCATTTCCCCCAATCAGGAAATGACCAGGAGATCATGTCGAAGTTGTGCAAACGTTGGTCTGTTTGTGTTTCAGTCATGGAGGCCTTGAAGAAGAAACACAAAGAGGATCTGGAGAGAGAGGTGGAGAAAGTCAAAAGGCTGAACAGCGGGGTGCTCGATTCACAGACTTTGCTGGTCCAACAAGAGTAAGTAACTGTCAGTCAGTTTGTGCCAGTGTGGTGGAGGTGTACACCTGTCAGCCAGGTGCTTAGAGGCAGTGGAGAACAAGCTAGCTCAGAATCCTTAACATTACTGACACCAGAGGCAAACATCTGTTTAGAAAAAATAGCTTGTTTTATGTTGATTGATTTAAGTGCTAGTTTAAAAACACATAGTTTTTTAACCTTTATTTAACCTGGAAGTCCCTCGAGATTGAAAGCTCTTTTCAGTTAGAGTGTAAATAGAAATAAAACACAGCGGAGAGGAAACAGACTAAATCCAGCTCAAATAAAGCAGGTGCATTTCTCAGTCATGTGGACTTTTAACATTGCTTTTCAAAAGGGATGAGATCATTAAAATGTAGTATGCTCTGCAGAGAGTCCAGGGAGGCTTTTTCCCCTTCAGCTCCTCGTACACCCTTTGAACCTGGTAAGGAAGCACCTGGTGGAGTTTACCCAGCATGGCCCTCAACACAAAAAATATACAAATGAAGTTGTCCATGCAGACTTAGTGACGGCCAGTCTATCAAATCATGAGGTGAACAATGAGGAGTATGGAAACCAGAGTTGGTTATAAATCATTGAGCGCTGTGGTCCACAGAGCCTAAACCTTGCAGCGTACAGAGGCAGCCTGCACGTAGACAACACCACCATCATCCTGGCTAACACGTTAGAACAAGCCCTGTTTCAAAAATAAAAACCTATTCTTAGTTTCAGCTTCTTCACGAGATTTTCAGTGTGTACTTTTAAAGAAAGCTTGTTACCCAAACAAATACCTAAAGACTTTTTCAAGTGAGTCCCCGTTTAGAATGGAGTGTAGAGACTTGTGTTACCTGGGGATATATTGGTAACGAGTCTGATATACGGGGATATGAAAGAGTTTGTGAACCGCTTCTCTTTCTCTCGGGGCCTTTAGTCCATGTTGCCTTGAAAATAAATTGCTGGTTGTAGCCTGGCCCTCGGCCTCCGTCAGCGCGGGCCAACACTGGTAATTTATGTGAATAGCTCTCTTGTGCTTTAAAGTGGGAGCTCGTCGGCCACAAATGGCTTTTCTGTGAAATAAAAGGCAGAATCTGCAGACTCCACAACAATCCAGGCTTCCTTGTCTAAGCAAGGCCATTACCACAGCGGCCACGGGGTCCTGTTAGGCACTGAAGGAATGCACAAGAATTTGGTCATGGATTAGTTTTCCTTTGTAAGCTTCACAAGGCCTTTGACACAACGCTGTCTCAGTGGCTGCTACTGGAACCCGCTCTTAGAGCTTAGCTGTGTTGCCTACTCTGCGTTTTTTGCATGCTCGTCCTTATTTTTGTGGTTATTGGTCATGAGCAGTGAAGATGCTTTCGAGCCGCAGCAGGAAATACTTGCCTCATGAAAATGGAAAAAGAAGCACCCTCCTATTTTTTCACAGCGTGTTGCTGTTATTAAATGTAATCAATACTGTATGATAATGTTACATTTACTTAAGAGGTACGTGCAGAGCAGAAAAGAGGAGCTGCCGCTCAATGGGAACATTTCTTGCAAGATTATTCTTGGTTGTGTGTGCATGATGTGTAAGGAAAGGTCGTCCCAGCGGAGCCACCGCTTTGCATCTTTCTGTAGTTGTTTCATGTCTTTCTGTATTCTCTCCTGCTCTTACAGTCAAAAGAAAGCAGATGATGTCACCTACATCCTGTTGTGATTTTAACCCACAGCGTCGCAGTTGTTATTCCTCCTGTTCAGTTCACAAAGAACATGAACGCAGCTTCACGTGTTATTCTTCCATTTGCGCAGGGCAGAGAGTCAGGCCATTCAGAGAGAGCTGGCCGGACTGTCCGAGCGCTACTCCCAGAAGTGTCTGGAGCTGAACCGAGCCGAGCAGAACAACGCTGAGAGGGAGAGGGAGATCAGCCGCAAGGAGAGAGATATGGAGCAGCTGAGGAAGGAGAACCAGGTGAGCGAGCAGCAGACTGTTAAAACAGAAGAAGAGGAGCAGTCTTTTCACAATGAAGTCAAAACTGGTTCTCCTTCATGTTACACTGGCAGGTGTCATTCTGAAATATAGCATGACACCTTTATGGACTGTGTAGTTATAAGTGTTTTACTTCAGAGGGTTAGAAAAAGCAAGTGTGAAGTCTGACCCTCACAGGAACAACAAGAGACAAGTGAAAGGTCGCGTTTTGTATCTGTTACTTTGTACGATCCACGCTTAAAAAAAAAAAAAGGTGTGGAGTCTGTGGTCCGGCTTTTGTCTTTACAGTATGTGTGCCAGCCCATGGGCTGCATTCAAATAATGAGCACATGTTTTCTTCTGCAGGACTTAAAGGCCCGTTTGATGGAGGAGATCGGTCGTGTACAGTCTACCATCACAGATCAGCGCTCAGACGACAACAAAGACAGGACGCCCTGCGAGCTAGAGGTAACCGCTCTTACACTTGAAACTGAAAGTGGGTGGGTGGGGGTCTGTGCCTGTTAACCCTCTGAACTGACAGCCACATCCATCAGATGTGCACAGGTGGGAGAAGTTCTACTTGCATTAAGAGCTGAAAAAGGTTGATTACTGTGTGATCATTTCTGTTCTGATCGAGTCCAAAAACACCTGCCTCATACGGATGAGAGAAGCTGTGTTTCTATTGGATCAGATCACTCACAGAGGCACCTGTGTGGAACAAAAGGGAGCATCAAGCATCATTTTCTTGACAAATGATCCTTGAAAATCCTCTTGTAGCTCGACATGTTGTGCACTGTACATCATTACATCTAATCTGTTAACAAGTTCAAATATGACATTACTGTATCCCACAATCCCTCCAGGCCCCGATCAAGGTGCCTTAATGTGGCGGCAGCTCTTTCCATCCCTATTAAGTCTATAAACTCTTCCATCAAACTGCTGAACTGAAACAGGTTGGACTTCTTATCCTCCAATTCACAATAATTTTCCTTTGAGCAGCAACACAACCCGATGTTACGCATCTCATTTTCCCGACAGATAATCCATCTGTTTTCTCTCCTACATGAAACTCAGTTTGACTTCATTGTGTTAGTGAGGGGCAAACGTGCAAGCAGTAAGTTCCTCAAAGCCGGGGAAAATTAAAAGTCAAGTGAACTGACGCTTTAAGTCTTGGGGGGAGAGCAGGGAAAGAAATATCTGAAGAGACTCTGCAGCCTTTCAGTCCGCCAAGTAAAGCTCTGCAGAGATTCCATCATGCACACGTGTTAAGCACGGCTGAAAAGCACTGCACTATCCAAGCGAGTTATAAAGCTTTGCTGAAGGACACTGAGCCTGGCAGACTTCTGGAGGAGCATCAGTTTCAGAAATAGGCCGCCCTGCTGTTCAGACAGATGGCACCCAGCCTCTGAGGGTCATTAGAAGGAAAACCTAAGGTAGCAAAACTGGAGCAGTTCATTTACGCTCTCTCTCGTTACTAAACTGGTCTGCAGTTTTCAGAACACAAAGGGAATGTCATGATAAATGGTAATTGGCCAAAAGCCCTCTGTACTCTGGAAACCACTGAGAATCCACTGCGTCGTAAATCAGCCAGAGCACAATTACTGAGCATTTCTGGTGGACTCAAGTGATAATTAGAAAGGATTTAAGAGAAAAAGATGTTTTGTTTTCTTTCTTCTTGGCAGCAAAGAACAACTTCACTATGTTGTTTTGTTGTTTTCTCCCAGGTTCTCCTCAGGGTGAAAGAAAATGAGATAGAGTACTTACACAAGGAGATCAGCTGTCTGAGGAACGAACTGCAGTTTCTGAACACGGTACGGTGTGTGTGTGCGTGTGTTGGTCCATTTCTACAAGCATGTGTTTTTTTTTTCACTATTAGATGAATAAGGTGGAATGTTAATCCTCATATCCTTGAACAAAGTCTTTGTTAATTGTCTCATAGTCTGAAAACTTTCAGAGAATGCAGCGCAACAAAGATCTTTTTGGCTTATGTTGCAAACAGCAAAAACCAGTGAATTTGGCAAAGTCCAGCCCTGCAGGATGCTCTGCTGTTTGTATTATACTGTACATTCCCTGCTGTGGTGATTCATAGAGCGAATGGCATGTTACGCTATATGAATAATGTCACATGAAAACCATAAATATAGCGTGTTTACACAGAAACAAGAGTGGTTTTTCAGAGATGGTGTGACATCACTCAAAGCCCCACTGCCACTCTTTGCCTCACAGGAGAAGCGGCTGGCCTGTGAACGATACACGGAGATACTTGAGGAGCTGAATGGGATGAAGGGCCGGAGCGAGCGAGAGATCCAGAGTCTCAAGGAGCACTTGAGGCTGGCCATGGCTGCTCTGCATGAGGGGCAAAAGCTGGGAAACAGCCTGGACCACTGAGGGTCTGCAGCAGGTACCGCTGCTCTGGCAGACGTAGTGACAGGTGTGGACTGATAGAACAGACAGCATGCAAAGTCACACTAATGCGGCCAACAGGTCACGGCCTCGGTGGAGCGTTTGAGAGGCAGAGATTTTTTATTTTAATTTTTGTTCATTCGTTGTGTGTGTTTTTTGTGTTGCAGGTGTGTCTGCACCACAGTGACTGAATCAAACAGGTGTACAGAAAAGCAGAGGAGGTGGTTGTTGGACTTGTACAGACCCAGCTGTGCGGGGACCATGATAGTGCCTTAGTTTTCAATCATTCTGCCAATGAGCAGCAGAGAGTAGCTGTTAGCTGGTTTCATTACACTGGGCCACACGTGACATGTAAAACTGCACTTTTTGTTTTTTATCATAGCTCTCGTGTATGAGTGCGCATTTGGTCTGAAAACTGGAATACTTGTTGAGTGATGTGTTTTTTTTTTTAATCAGGTAATGTAGAGTTCATACTGTATGAGCTGTATAATTGTCTCATTGCCTTGGTGTCTTCTGCCTGAGACACAGTTAACATAACAGTTACATGAGAGCTACTGTCATCTCCGTTTTCTTTTGTACAGCTTTGAGTCGTGTTTACTCTGTGAAAATGGAGCGTGCTTCTTTTAGAAATGAGAGTTCATCATTTGCTGTAATTATTATTTTTTACCTGGAGACAAGTGTGCTTATCTAGTATTGCGTTTGTTCAGAAAAAATATAGTGGGATTAATACAGGACAAGACGGCAGACCTTTCTTATTCCTGAATTAGAAGTTGATCTATGATTGTGTAGAAGCAAATTCAGGCTCAGCTCTCTTCGGGATGCTTGTAAAAGCTGTTGAATGAATGTTGTCCCGCATCACAGACGTCTTTATTTTTTAAACTGTGGCTGAGAGGCAGGAACTGTCGAGCTTCCAGTCACCCCTGGTCATTACTGGCATTAATGTGCCACCATCACAGCAAATGACAGGTGTTGCATCGATGAGCCAATGTTTTTTTTTTTTTTTTTTATTGACAGCATGAATTGTGATAAAATGACTTATCTACCTGCCTTTTGAAAATATTTTCATATTTAATGTACTGTAGAGCCTGTATCATCTTTGTAAATTATACACAATTTTTGCAATCAGTAAAATAAGTTCAACAGAAACATTTCTGTCCTGTACGTTTCATTTCAATGATGCTGGATTACCAGTAGACCACTGCCAATACAATAACAATCAGTTCAAAGATTAGGCATTACATTTTCAGCAACACAGAATAAATTGCATGGCTCTGCAAACACATACTACTGATGATGCTAGTTATTTGTGTTCTGCGGTGTTGTGGGGGGGACATTATGGTGTTGTATTAAAAAGAAAACATTCAAGAGACCTGAGTGACAGTGACCACTTTTCCAGCTTTGATACTTAATGTAAGAAATATGATCTGTTCAGATACCTTCAGGTCCATCACCATATACTCTAACAGTTCCCTCCATACCCTACACTCCCATGTAAGACATGGGAGAAAGTCCTAGAAACACATCCACCTCAGAGGGGACTAATCTCCCACTCACTATCAGAGTATGTATGTCATTAAAACTGAATGGGATATTAATTAAACAGAAGATCAGTGAGTAGGTGCACTGAATAAGGTGAAGAGGTCCACTGCTGAGCCAGACTTTGTCTCATCCAGTCAGAAGTTGTCCACAGGCTGAGCTGAAATGCTGTGTTGAAGCAGCTCGGCCACTAGGTGGCACCACAGTGCTTGTCAACGTCACACCATCGAGTAAATACAACCGGAAACGCTATAACGACAGCAATCATGGCGTCCACAACGGCGGGTCGGGCTGCTGTTAGTGCTGCCAAAGTTGTTAAACCGATTTTTAGCCGCGACCTGGACGAGGCTAAGCGCAGGGTCCGGGAGCTGTACCGAGCCTGGTACCGAGAGGTGCCCAACACAGGTATGTCGGTCCGCTGTGACGGTTGAAAAAGTATAGACAAAGCAGCGGCAGCGTCAAGGTCGTGTCTGTGTGGAGGTTCAACACAGTGACCAACATTAGCTTCTACTAAATATCAAGCTAACCATCTCATAAGACAATGTGCGGACGCTGTCTGTTCCCTGATACTTGAGAGGAGCGTTGAAATTGTCATTTAAGCTAATTGGACAATGTGGAAGCCCTGAACTGCAAGCGTTCATACATTGTGGTATTTAATCTTTTCAGTGTTGTACAAAACAGCGGGGTAACACCTGCGTTTGTATGTAGACTTACACAGCTTTTGTTAATGTTGGCTTCTGAATGTGGACAGCTGTCATATACTGATACTGGATTTAAATAAACAACGGTGCACTCCTCGATGCATACATGTAGTTTAGGACTTCGATCATCTCATGAAGACTGTCTGCATTTAGCTCCGGACGGGCTGGTTAACATTGTGCGGACAGGTTGGGAGCTGTCACATTATCGGTATAACTCAGATCAGGGCAGGAGACGCTGGTCCCATGTAAACATCAAACCTAATGATGGATTTATCCCCCTGTCAAACATTGCATGTGCAGCCAAAGCCTGATCCTCTGTTCTATAGACCTCCATCGTTGAAGCTTGTAAATGAGCCTCACTTTGTTGCACTGTTAGTAATGGACCACTACCCTGTTGGCTTTGGTCTTGTCATGGGTTTTGTTGACAGTATGAAGCACTCAGAAGAACAACACCAGTCACATCTTTCAAAATAAGTAGGATTTCTAAATGAGTTGACGGCTGAAGTTAATGTGGTGGAGTGACGTTCTGTTTCTATCTCTGTTCCCTTCAGTGGCAATGTTTCAGCTGGACATCACAGCGCGTGAGGGAAGAGACAAAGTGAGGGAGATGTTCGACAAAAACAAGCACGTCACTGACCCTCGTGTGATCGACATGCTGGTCATTAAGGTAAACAGCCTTTCACTGATCTGTGATCTTTATCAACCATAACCAGTTAGAGTCAGCTCTTTTAGGCTGCTTCATCGGCCGCCCAGTACCTCATCTCAGTGTTGGTGGATCCAAAACACAGTCACAGTTCAATGAATGAAGATGTAGGCTGTTGGAGTGACACTGTGCCGTGTTTTCCGGGGTGCTTTGAAACATTTTCCATTTGTATGTTATTTAATCTCCAGGGGAAAATGGAACTCCAGGAAACAATCCACATCTGGAAGCAGAGGACCCACGTAATGCGCTATTTCCACGAGACCGAGGAACCTCGTTCCACTGACTTCCTGTCCAAATTCTACCGGGGTCACGACCCATGAACTGTGTAGCTGTCTGCTGACCTCTGACCCCTCTTTGCTTGTGTCCAGTGTGACAGATGTTCCCCTCTACTGTAAATACACACTTAACACTCACATGCCGACACCTGTGTCTTTTATTCAGTTTCACTGGGATGATTTTAAAGGGACAGTTCAAGCAAAAACGCACTAAATCTTAAATGACAGACTGTACAGTTCCTTATTATTCTGCAGGGAGAGAAGTTGGTGAATAGTTAAGTAGAAAGTAGTTCATATTAAAGCTGTTCACAACAATATTATCTGTTATTGTGAACTGTGTCACTCGATTTAAGAGCTGTTGCTGTTGACATCTCCAAACCAAAACGATTTGGATGGACACACTTGTTAAGAAGAAATACAAGATTTATTTTGCTTTGGATGAGCTGTCCCTTTAAAATGGTATGGACTAAATGGTGTGTATTTAACCATATTCAAAGTAGTGTTTGGGATAGTCTTGTGTCAGAAAACAAAGCTGATGTTCTAGTGATAGTGGTACATTCAGTCAAGCGTTTATACGTAGGGAAGACGCCAGCATCGCACTTTGTATGACTGACTGACTCATCCCTGTTTTGAATGTACACACTCAGCCATGTGCTGCAGTTTACAGTCGTTTTCCCCTTTATTAAGACTTAAGTAGTGCATGCAGATACAGTACGATGTGAGCAGCCCTATCAGTGTGGACAACAGCAAAACCCCTGAACCCAGTGCAGACTCAAACACAGCAGAGGGACCACCAGGAAGGCATTTATGTGCTCTGAGGCTCGCAGACTTGTCCCAGCGGTAGTGACAAAACAAGATGACCTGCAGAGGAAAGGAGAAGCTTGAGTGCTGATTTCATTTCATGTCTTTATCCTGTTTTAAGTAGCATTTTTTATCTTACACTTCAGAGCCTGACAAGAGATTAATTCTACCTGGGAATTGCAGCTGCAAAAATCTAATAATTTTGTACAAAAAAAAACAATGTTTCTTGGTTAGTGAATGTTCACATTTCTGCCCCCAATAATAGCACATGCCCTTATATCCTATAGGCTGTCAGTGTGTGTGTGTGGGTGGATGGTTGGGTGGGGGGGTGGACGCGCGCTTGTGGTTAGCCACGATCCAAACCGGTGATACCTGATGACCAGGAGGCCTCACACCCCTCAGTCGTCATCATCGTCGTCCTCGGGTACGAAGATGTCGTGCTCCTCCAGCAGCGCAGCAAAGTTCTTGCTGATCAGAGTCCCCACATACAAGAAGGGCACCACGACCAGAGCAATCCGGAAGAGGCCGAACGGGGTCTGCTCCCCCGGTGCCGCACACCCCACCATAGAAACAACGAAGTTAGTTCATGTCAGGCAGCTCGTCCGAAGCTGCAATTTACACACGCCACACCCGGGCCTTGAAAGCAGCACTCACCTTCTTGGGTTTGGGCAGAATGGCGCCGGACCGGGTGCACACGGCTGTCCGGCTCAGTGTCACCGTCCTCCCCGGTCCATTGGAGGGCGTCTGCCGGCAGGTGAGGCCGTTCCTGAGGGCAGACAGCCTGGCCAGGCGACCGAGGGCCGACGCCATGTTGACAGCGTTTGACGCAGCAGCAGCAATGCGGAAAACGGCAGCTAATTTTGGACGTGGAGCAGCAACAGCGCCACCCAGCGGCGCTTTCCTGCTCTAATAATAACCCATGAGCCGCAGGTCTGCGCAATTCCCCCAACACAACACTCCAGAGAGGGAAATAAAGGCTGAAATAAACGACGCACGATGCAGGAAAAAAAAACAACTGGTTTTCATTCTTCCTCTTGTGATATGTGAAGTTGCAGCTTACACTGAAATGCAATAATCTTTAGCAGCCACATATTCTGAGAAAACAACAGTTTAGGATTTTTTTAAAAAAATCCAACATAACTCAACAAAAGAAAAATCCAAAACGTTAAAGCAAGTCAATAAATACTGTACAGCATTAAATATTTACAGACTCCCCACAGCACTGAAGGTGGCGACGAGCAGAAAACACTATCAGTGGCTTCATGACAGAAAATGCATGTGACACATGAATATACTGGCCTGGGAAGAGTTAAACGAGTGGTGCACACTGTAAACACATGGACATGCTCTTTCACCGGCATTATTGTGCTTCACTGTCAGTAATAAACTACAATATAAAGTTCCTCTTCTGCCGTCAAGTCCAAACGTAAACACTCAGCGAAATATGAAAGACTCCCTCAGAGATAAGTTAAATCATTTAAATAAGCTCTTTCACTGTACGAACTGAGTATGAACCAAAGGAATAAAGACCAAATCTCTACCTACAATGAATCTTTTTTAACAGAAAAAAAAAAAAAAAAATCTTTTTCAAGTAGCAAATGATATTCACACTTAGTGGACCAAACAAGACGCGTCTCCTCAGCGTCTCCTCAGTGCAGAGCCGTCCACCACTTTCCTCCCTCTCATCCTGGCGAGTCCTTTCAGCTGCACTGCTTCCTGCACAGCTCATCACTAAACAAAGTGGAGAGAGGATCATTGCTGTGTGTCATCAGAGTAACCGACCTGGAGGACACACTGCTGAGTGAAGCTCATGCTTCTCACCTGGTGCTTGAAGGACAAACGCCTGAAGAACTTGTTGAGCTCAAACACGCCGGGTTTGACAGGCTCTCCGGGCTTGCTGCTGTCCCCGAGTCTGACGATCTGTCCCTTGGCGATGGCGGCTCTGAGGCTCAGGCTCTTGACGATCCGAGCACTGGGCTCAGACTTAGGCGTGGGTTGGGAGGACACGGTGATGTAGGTGGCGTCTTTCTGGCGCTCTCTGTAGCTCACTGTCGGGGATGAATTGGGAGGAAACAGGAGGTGAGACATCTGTATTACCTGTGGGTGGGGAACCTTTTCTCCATCAGGGCTGTAATCAGTGACACCTCCAGACGGGAGGTGCACACAGGGAGGAGGCTGGAGTCATTACTGAACACACACATCTCACTAACCTCTGCAATGGCTGGCTTCTCATCAGATGATAGTGCCTGGATCAAACGGTCTCAGAGGGCGGAGGTTCCCCACCTCTGTCCTACTGTGTTATTACAACGCTGCCATCTTTTCCTCATCTACCACTGAAACCCTTTTTGAGACAGCTCTGAATTCAGACTTTTGGACTGTGAATGATGAAGGTTTGAACTTTTACCTGCAGAGGTGACTGTGGTGTCCGTGGTGCTGGTGAGCTCCAGAAGGATTGTGGGATATGCAGGGTGTAACAGGAAGAGCTTTCTTATGAGCGGCTCCGCTGCAGCAACACCCGGTGCCACCTGCACAGCCAGTTAATGTCATTAATGTCTCCAGGTCAAAGTACAGCAGGCTCTCTCTGGTCGGTACGGTTTGTGTATCAACAGAAAAGAACTGATTGGCCTCTCCGGCAGACTCACGGTTGTCTTGGTAACGTTCCTCCGTGCTCTGACTGGCTCGCTGGCCCAGAAGAGGAAAGCTGACTGGCCAGTTGAGGTGGCGATTACTGAAGTCTCCAAATCAAGACAAGGAAACACGAACTCTTCTGTCCAGAGAGGATGCCCGTTGGCCCCGTCAACAACCTGCGCCTGAGAGACAGAGAGGAGGAGAAAACCGACCCAACACAGTTAAAGATGTATCCTCCAAACTCCACAGCTCATTTATGTCTGCCACACTCTCCATGTGGACACACCAAAAAGGATTCCTTCAGCATGCGAGCGCGTGCATTCGTCTGCATGGAAGGACTGTTTGTGTCACCTGCATGATGCCGTTTGCCGAGTGCTGAACGAAAAGATCGAGGACTCCGTCGTCATTGAAGTGTCCTGGAGCTGGTTGGCTGCAACAGGCAAAGAAACCATTTCAGGAAGTCTCTCAAAACTCTGACACGTACCTAAACTGTGACTTTCACACCAGCTTTGATAACCTCGGTAAGCATCAGTGACACGGTGATTTGTGGGGCTTCACCTGTGAATGGGAGCTGAGCTGAAGGTCCATTCTTTACGTCTGTCCTTCTGTCTCAGCACTGACAGCTTGCTGGAGTCGTACACCACCACCCAGTCACTTCTGGTGGCGTTGAGGTTCGAAACAGCGTCCAGGCTGTTGTGGTTGTTGCCAAAACCAGCCACCAGGGGGAGCAGGAAGTCCACGTGATCAGATCCTCTAGAGAGAAGACAGCAAAGGTGTGATTTTGACTTAAATCATCATCAATTGGTGATTTTGTACCTTTTTTGGTATAAATATTGTGACAATCTAAGAATATTTTGATCTGTCTATGATATTAAATCATCTACGATGCTTCTTAATGTTTGAACCTGCATATATATAAAAAATATTCAAATATCAGTGATGCTCCTTATTGCGTCTCAATCCTAACCATTTCTGTTTTATTTCACTTGAACACATCGTCACACTTGCTGCATGTTTTGTCACAGCTTGCCCTTCATAGCAGCTGACTGAAGGTTTAATATTTAACAGTCACACAGCGGAACTTAACAGCATGTGCCGGCGCCCGAGGCGTACCTGTAAATATGTACTAAGGAGGAAAAGTTGTTTCTCTCCAGTCCCTCCCACCCCGGGTCCGTCCTGCGCAGTGCCGGTGCTACGGGCATTCTGCCGGTGGCGTTGAAGTAGATATCACGCAGAGAGATGGCCACGACGTTCCCTGATGGAAAAGACGCAGACTTGATCAAATGATTTCTATGAATTGCAACCGTTTGAACACACGGGACGACTGCTGAGTCTTTTGAGAGATGTTTAAAAGCGTCATGTTGCTGGTTGATTGCTTTACCTAGTCCAAACAGGATGTAATACGCCCCTTGTTGTGTCTCATGCAGCAAAGGACCAATCAGCTTCCCTTGTGCGCTGAGGTTGAAGGACACGGGCTGTCCGAGCCTCATCCCCGTCAGCCCGGAGATGAAGGTCAGGGAGAGATCCAGCACCTGAAAATGAATACGGCAGAATCAGGTACGTAGCCGCTGAATGCAAAGAAACGCGATCTGTGGCCTTTCAGCTCACAGTCACGCCAGAGAAAAACGCCACGGGCTGGAAAATGTCACCGGAGACACAATTTCACAGAAACCAGAGCAGCTGTCGAATTTCAGAACAACAGGAAATTTAGTATAAGCGCTCTGTTTTTGTTATGATCCATTTCAGTCATCATTGTGCCAGAGGGAAAAAAGGAAAAGCTGGCTGGACCTCGTTAGCAGGCAGGGTGGCGATGAGCAGATCTGGGACCGAGTCTCCCTGGAGGTCTGGGAGTAACAGCGCCTGGGATTCAATTTTCTTCAGCTGGACTGACCACAAGTTCTTCCCTGGGGAGTGAAAGGAAACCTCTTTGACCCGGTTTGAATGCTACAGGTGAACTCCGCTCACTGACTACAAAGCGAAAGAAGCAGCATTTTTTTAAACAGACTGACAGAAACCCAAGCATCTCGGCTCATCTTCTAACCTGTGGTGCCATTGACTGCCATGACGATGGACTTGCTGATGAGGAGGACCACGGGGGCCGGCTGGCTGCTGTACTGCAGGCCACACTGGATGTACATCACAGACTCCCGCATGACTTTCCTCCACAGCTCCCGGCCGCTGACTGCAGAGAGGGCCACCACGCTGTAAACTGGGATGAGGGAAGGACGTTATTGAGCAATAAAAACCAGGAAGAGCACGAAAAATCAGGCTGAAAGCAGTGAACCGCCGGAATCGACATCAGGATGAAGCCTCACGTACTCTTGTTCCCTTGTGTTGAGTGGGTGTCATTGGTCCACTCAGTGACAGCCAGAAGCACGTCCTCCATCGAATCACCATCAACATCCCACAACGCCAGAGCAGGTGGAGTGGCATCTAGACAGAGAAGCAAAATCAACACCGCCCACCAGCAGCGAGGCGTTTTTTTTTAACATTGTCTGAGTCTTAATGCTCGTGCAGAGCTTTAAGAGTCAAACACGTCTCGGCTGAGCCGTCCATGATCGTTTTCTAACAAAAACGCTTCTGTGGTCACTACAGGCGCGATCCTGCCGAGTCTGTGTGTGTGTCGCACGTCTACAGCGTTTCACAGCACATGCTGGGACAGAACGTGTGGTAGGTGGAGTGAGGCTCGCAATCCTGTGTAATTACAGCAGACTAATTAATGGGTGAGGGAGGGCTGTCTCGCCGCAGAGACTCCCGAGTAAGGCTTAGTAAAGTGAGCATTATTAGTGATGGACACGACAGCTTCCAAACACGCCTTTAAAATCTCCCGTTCATTTCTGTATTTATTCATTTCGGTGTGCTTAATCTTCGCCGTCATTCTCTTTACCTCCTGTATCTCCCAGCGCTCTCTCCCACTGCAGCCTCTTTTCCAGCTCTCCTTTGCGGCACGGGATCAGGAACGCACACAGCAGCACGAGCATGGTGGCGCAGACCAGAGGCACCAGGAAAAACGCGCTCCGGACAGCGTTCTTCATCCTCATCCTCTTCTCTTCTGCATCAGTACTGTGAACACTCAGCCCGGTGCCCCCCAGTGACCCAGCCCCCCCTCTGTCCTCCCCGGCCCTCTCCCTTCCTGAGTCCCTGTGGCTCCAGTACTGCACGCCCTTCATGTCCTCCCTGTCCTGCCTGGATTTGCTGGGGAGTCGTTCCCTCCACTCATCCTCCTCCTCCTCCTCCTCCTCCTCGCCCTCCTGCGCCTCGTCTTCGGCCCCCACGAGCCTTCCAGGTCTGCCGCTCCGCAGCTTCGAGGAGCCCGTGCCGAGGCAGCTGTCCCTGCCAAGGCCATTTCGGGGGTAGTTGAGCACGAGGTCGTCCTCTTCGCTCTCGTCCTCGCTGTCTGCTTGGGTCAGAGGGTCGTACTCGCCGAGGTCTGAGCCCTTCTTCCCTGCAGAGACACAAGAGGCTGCTGGTGAGCATCGCCTGTCCTGTGCAGGCACTAAGAGTACAGGTGCAGTGTGATACTCTGCTGACATCGTATTGATACTATTGCAGTATTACTGCATTATATCTGTATCCCTCCCTTACTCTGGCCGTTTTGCAGCGTCTCCAATGATGCATTTTACTCAAGTACTGTCCCTTAGTACTTAAACATATCACATTTATTTACACTAAGAATTCCACGTATTTACATCAGTTAATTAATATTTTATATCTATCTTTTTTTTTGGCACGTAAAACTACAAACAGCACAATATGCTGCATATACTGTAGTACAGAAGGCAGTAATGAGAATAAAGATACTGATCTTATCATCTCACCTGTAAAATCTTTAACCACCAGTGATGAGAATTCATATATTAAATCTTGTCGTGATTACATAGAGGTTATTTACATCTTTAAAGAAAGTTATGATAAACATTGCAGCCTGCTCAGAATTAAACTCTTCAAATAAAAAAGAAAATATTAAAAAATGAAATACTTAAATAATACAAATAATACACGAGCTGATGCACATTGCTTGTTGTTTCATGAGGCATTTCCAGAACAATACTTAGCCTGGCGTCAGATGAAATATTCATCATTTAGCTCGGCTTGTTTACTGTCCAGCATCAGCTTGAGTCGGGTTAACATTAGCTAGCAGCTAGCGGAGAGGTAGAGGAGAGCAGAGCCGCTGTGACAGAAACATGTCAGCGTGCTGCTCCACACACAGAAAACCTTCATTTCTTCACGATCATCCTTTAGAAAAACACGCTCATCGAGCGGGGATGACACGGCACAGACGCTCGAGGTGTCTGAGCATCAAATCAGCGCATCGGATCAATCAGCCGCATGATGAAGAGCGGAGAAGCCGGAGCCGACCCGCACACATCACACAGTCCTGTCAGAGGCTGCCTTCTCCTCACTGTCTGCGGCTTTGTTCGGTCTGTCTATGAGTCCCGATGAGATACGTGAAGCGCATCTTACCGGGCAGTTTGAGGGCACGGGACAGAGCTGCAGCCATTTCTCCTCTAACGGGTCCGCGAGACAGCGACGTGAGGTGGCGGTGATGAACAACTCGCGGGCACCGACCCAGCAGGTTGGATCAGCGCCTGCCCAACTGCATCCTGGGATTAAGAGTTTTTACTGTCATGCACCGCGACTACAAGTTTTTTTTTTTTTTTTTTTTTTTTTTTTCTTGTTGTTGTTTGAGCCCTCGGCACAAAACCAATGGCATAATATTCAGTAAAATCGGTATCAAACATTTGTTTTTAAATATAGCATAAGTGACAACGCTATCAAGTGGTATTTTTTCAAGGAGCACTTCACTGATGCAACAGTTTTTGTAAATGAAACTGTTACGTAAATGACTTGTTTTAAACTGGTGTGCACTCTGCAACAGTGAAGAAAGTGATTGTGTGTGTAACACTAATAGGTTTTGGTAGAGCGCCTTCTCTTTTAATGACAAAATGTAGATTATTATTTTGGTAATAGGAACAGACCACTATAGAGGCCAATATGGTTAGTTTGAATTAGACATTGTCAGGGGTCGGGGTAGGTCCTGGTCCAGCGAGGCATCTCGCGAAGTAGGCGAATCACCTTTGCCGGCAGACCTATACCCTTTCAAAAATTCATCTCGTAAGTTGAACGAGGGCGCGGGCGTCACCCCGCGTCGTTATTTTCCTTACTCATCAGTTTAAGGCATAATGAATCAAGTGCCGAAGACCCTGATATCACCAGTGTCCGGGGATACTCTATTAGGGTGCCAGTTTATGCGTTACTTGTAGAGCTTATTTTAGTTTTGACCAACAACCGGGTGTATGTGAAATAAAATTTGATGAGAATCCCATCTGAAACATCGTATTAACGATGGCACTTTACGTGTGCTGCGCAAGACCATAAGATTTTTTGCGAGAATTTGGCGCAAAGGCTCATGGGTACCGATGTATCCCATTCATTTTAATTTGTCAAGAGTAATCGATCGCAGAGTTTTTATTTGCTTGACAATAGAAGTTGCATTGTTTTCTAATGTAGTGTGTCTGTTTCAACCATACATTGATAATCATTCTTGATTTTGAAAGACATGAACAACAAATATTACATTAAAAGGATGAACTACATGCTCAATTCATAGTAGCCAATTTGCGGTCTGGCCCAAATCAGCTTCCGTAGTCCTTACTAAAACTACTCACGCACGCACGCGCTGTGAGGCAGTGTGAGAAAATGGCAGACGTCTCTTTGGATGAAGTGATACGACGGCGCGGGATTAACCTCAAGACACCAGCTAAACGGTATTAAAATTATCAGTGCACTGACGGATATTTTTGCTTATTACGGACATGGCGACTGACGATAACATTTCTAAAAGCATAGCGACATTTGAGAGCTGTTGTAGCTAGTTGGCTACCGTAAGCTAACGCTAGCCCATTACAGCCAGCAGCGAGTACATCGTAACTGGTAGGCTAGCTGACATTAGCTGTAGGCCTTTACCGATGAAGCCATTCATCGCCAAATTTGGGAAATACGATTTAATTAGTCATCAGAAGCCGTGTTGTAACCAAACTAGTATTTGGTAGTCGAAATTAAGCAGAAAAATGATAAGATGCGACCAAGTTGCTTGTGTTTGTAACTTCTCTTGCTAGGTTTAGCTAGTTAGCGAGCTAATATTTATGTTGGCAGCTAAGCAGGTTTTTGCTATCTTACGTTAACACGTATGGAACAAATGTCGATGCTGGGAGCACTGGGTTAGAACATGGTGGTGTCTTGTCCAAATTTAAGTTTAAAACTTCATTTGTTGTCCATCCTGAATTAAATTAACGTTAATTATAGCAGAAATTGTTTTCTCATACCGAGCTAAGTACGTCAGCCATTGAATGCGTTCCCTCTTTACTGTGTAAAAAAAACAATATTTCTAGAAATAATTCGTAAGATTAAATTACATCAGTTTTGCTATTGTTAAGCATTATTGTGGAAATAAAAATTCCACGTTTTTGGTAATTAACAAATGTGGAATGGAGCACTGTTTACAGAATCCCAATGAGTGTGAGAGTAACACTGAGAAATCTAAAGAAACCTTGTGCTTTTTTCTTTCTCTCAGGCCCATGTTTGGACGGGGTGCAGGAGGAGTTGGTAAGAGTTTTGATGCCCGACAAAAGATTGGTGTCAATGATGTCAGGCAGCGGCTTGGAGGAGGAGCAGGTAGGGGCCACATTATTGCCTGGACCAATAAAATTATTAGATGACTAATGGCTCATAATGAGCAAAAACAAACTGATCACAGAGTGTTGTGATTTGGGGATTATCACTAATTTCACCCTCAATCTTCTTCCTGTCTCCCCCCAGGGTTTCAAGTGAAAGATGCCAGAGAAAAACTGGGTCAGAAAGATGCTCGCTTCAAAATTCGTGGCAGGGGAGGGGGAGGGACATCAGGTGGAGTGCAGGATGCTCGTCAGATGATCAACTCTCGCAAACAGGGGCAGAGTCAGTTTGGTGTCCCCGCACAGACCATGCAAATGACAGCGATAACACACCAACTACAGAGCCAGACGCTTGTGCCACAAATACAGATTCACACCAGCAACAATCTTGCTGGTGTGAACGCAAGGCAGTTTGCCCCTAATGTACAAGGACTGAGTGTGAGGGGCAGTGCAGCACCGCAGCTGAGCAATAATAAGAGGATGATGGATGCTCGTGATAGACTGAGCCTCAAGAGGAGCATTGGAGGAACACAGACACAGTCTGCTACTGCACCACCCCTAAAAATAACAAAGACCATCCAGGTGAGGATTAATAAGTATCTTTGTCTGGAGCAGAGCAGTGACACAGCCTGCTTGTACGCATGCTTGTTGAAATATAAAAGCACATTGACATGCCAATTGTATTCTAATCTGTAATGTTATCTTTTTACAGCAGCGTCCAGTAGGGATGTCGGGTGGAATACGAGCAGCTCCACAGGTAGTTTCTCCTCTTCCATATTACAAATTGAGTAAATTTTTTGTTGACATAAATGTTCCTCTGAAAGAGAGCACGGTGTTTTAATGGATAAGATTGTAAGTAAAGTATTTTGTCTCCCACAGCCTGTCTCAAATGAGCATGATGGCATCTCCAGTAAACAAATAAAGATCACTACAACTAATAGTATGCTACAATCACGGGTAAGAGCTGCTTCACAGCTGACTTGACCTTACATACCGTCTGAGTGAACACAGACTCAAAACACCTATTTGAATCATTGTAAAATCCAGTGTCTGTTTCTCATATTAACTTTCCATCCATAAATCCACACAGTCTGGTACACTGGGCTCCACATTCTCCATGTCAGCCCCAATCACCAAGGTGGTTAAAAATGATGCGTACACTGCCCCGTGTCCTCCTGTCCCGGTGGCTCCCACCCGGCCCAACACCAGCATGGCTGCTGCCAGGTCCTCCGCTGCAGCTTTGCAACCAGTCTCCAGGACTTTGCAGCAAAGTGCAACAGCAACTAGCACAACAGCTCCTACTCCTCCTCAGGTAAACATTCCTGCTTGCGTCTGTAGCTCAGTATGACCTCCCTCCCAACTGCGTTGCGTACTGTAATTGAGCCAATTGAGAGAACCCAGTAAGTTAATCTTGGTTTGATATTTTAGCAAGTCAGTTGATTAGAAATGCTTACTTTTTCCTGCACAGAGCAGTCTCCCAGATGATGATAATTTTTGAAGCAATGAAATTAGCTGTTGCAAACAATTTGTCAAGTAAGTGCTTAAGTAACTTCTAAAATCAAAGACAAATATGTTTCCAAATGTTTTTGAAATAATTGACATTGTAATCCACTCAAGGAATTTAATCCTCTCCTCGTGCTGCTTCCCTCCTCCTCACTTTGTTACAGTAAACTAGCTAATCCAGTTGCTGATCTCCTGTCAGTATTTGGTGTTTTTCCCAGCAATCAAATTTGCTATTTAACACAGGTAAACTGACAACTGTTCATACATACATGGCTTTCCTACACAGTCCCTGAAGTGTTTCACAGCAGAAACACACTTCTTGCTGTGGATTATGTTTGTAATGAAGCCCCAGATTGTTTTTGTGAGTTAATCAGTTGATGGTGGCATGACTACAATAGCTGTAAATGATTACATTTTCATTGCCTCTGCTTGATCATGTGGTGTCACATTCTTTGTAGCCTGCTTTCAGTCCTTTGGAGGGGACAAAAATAACAGTGAACAACCTGCATCCCCGAGTCACTGAGGAAGACATAGTTGTGAGTAAATCACTCTGATTGGCACTAACTTTTGTCACATTTGCTGTTCAATGATGTGCTGGGTGGTGCTCTGGTGACTCACTCAGTGTGTGTTTGTACTGCCCGTCTCTTTGTCCACAGGAACTGTTCTGTGTGTGTGGAGCCTTGAAGCGAGCACGACTGGTGAAGGTGGGCGTGGCTGAAGTGGTGTTTGTACGTAAAGAGGATGCCGTGAGCGCATACAGGAAGTACAACAACCGCTGCCTGGACGGTGAGTGCCAGTGGCAAGGACGCACACATCAGATGGTGCTCTGGGTTTTGGGCTCTGGCTCTTGTTTTGCATGCAGGTCAATGACTACAGGACTGATGACTAGTTTGCTGGTTCAGGACATCATTGCATGTCTCTGTTAAACCAAAGTGTTTTTGTTGAAGGTTAGCCAAGTCAGATGTAGTCAGCATCACTGAGACCACCATTAGCTAGACTGATTAACTGACTGAGTTTGGGTGTTTTTGTGTAACATCTGTATTTTTTTTTTTTTTCTTTCTTTCTTCTTTCCACCTACAGGGCAACCCATGAAGTGTAACCTTCACATTCAGGGAAATGTCATCACTTCTGATCAGCCCATTCTATTGTAAGTAACCCCGTGAGGCTTCATTCCTTCATTTCAGTTTAATCCTCAGTTGACTGTGTTTACATGCACAAGCTTTATTTCGCATATTTCATATCAGCTGTAATTTGCCCCTAACCAGAGTGACTGAAATTCATGCAAATTCATTTCTTTCGCTAAGTATAAAGAATTGTGACATTATGTCTACTAAATTTGTAAGTAATCACCAGCAAATACTCAAGCAATGACGGTCCAGCCAGGATTTGTCATGGAAGCAGTTACCCAGATGACACATATGGAGATTGGATTATTCAGTTCAAGCTATGGATACAGTGTTTCTAACTGACCACTCACAATAAGATTGGCTGGCACAGTCCATTAGAGACTAAGAAATGTACGACAATGATTTTGTTTGACATCCCCGTCTCTCCTTGACTCGTACAGGAGGCTCAGTGACACTCCAGGCACAGGCAGCGGAACAAAAAAAGACGGTCTGCCTTCCTCCTTGGCTCGCCCCTCTGGGCAGCGAGCCTCCTCTCAGCCCACTCCAGAAGTGGACCCTCAGACCATCCTCAAAGCTCTGTTCAAGTCCACCGCGCAGTCGGCCTCCACCACCGAGCCCCCCAGCTCACAGGCCACTGCCTTTCGCATCAAGATATAGCTCATGTCTAGTGTGAATACACTGTTCATAAACATATAACTGCATTCTCAGTGTTCACATACAAACTGTGTTTTTGCCTTGACAGCAGGCAGCGCGCATTCTCTCATATGAAGCTGATTTTTACACATTTGATATACATGACTTCTCTGAACTTGAAATTCATGGACAAGCAACATCTTGTTTTCGGTTTTGTGGTATCCGAATGTCACCTGTTTGTTGCTGAGATGGACCAGGGGAAGGAAGTGTGATGTGATTTGTTGTTTTATCCAATGTGGTGGGGGATGCCAAATCAAACTGGGTGTGTAGGAAGTTTTTTTTTTTTTTTTTTTTTAAACTTTTTGGTCAATTCGATGCCAACCCATTGGATATGTTGAGTTTTTTTTTAATGCTCCAGTTTAATTCTACCTACGCCCATGTCCAAAAAAAAAAAAAAAGAAGAAAAACTAAAAAAAAGTTCAATTGACCGACACCAAGCAACATTGTCATTTCTGAGAAGTGCATTATGTTTAATGTCCTGTTCATCCACACAGGTGTGTTCAGTTTCAGTGTCTGTACCTCACTTTGGATTTTCCAGGCTTACAGACCATAGAGATGAAAGGGAATATAGAACAAACACAGTGCAGTAGATAAAATATCTGTCCAGTTAGGCAGCACAGTGAAGTTGTCCTCAGCAAATTCTCACCACAACCCTGCCTAACTTCAACCTGAGAAGAGGTCTTCCTAGCCGAAATTACTGAAAACACTTGTGTGCGTAAATCAGGGACGGACAGAAACTAAAATACCACGCTGATTTCACTAAACTAGTTTTCAGTCAGTCATGTTGATAATTTGCTTGTTTTTAACCATCTTTGTGGCATCCAGACTCTTGTGTGCTCTGTGACCGATTTCACACGGTTGTCCAGTTTTGAAGCAGTACGTGTTTAATTCTTTCTAGTATACATTACACTTGATTCATTTTCAAGGACTGTAAATTACTTTCTGTTGCTTTCTTGGTATGTCAGTGGAGATGAGACTAGAGAGTTCAGACGTGTCTGTGAAATGTTGCCATTAAATATTTAGCTTTGTAGATGTTGTGTGAGACTCTTCTTTCCCCTCGATCATACGATGGGGATGCTTTCATTTGTCATTCCATGTATCACAGATTTACAACTAAAACTTAACAGCCAAAAATCATTTCAAAGTATTTTGAAGCTCTACAGCTGTTGTGTTTGAAATTAAACTAAACTGCCTGAAGTGAAAATATTACTGGCCCATTTTTCCCCCCACTTTTTTCGGTGCAATCTATTTATGGCTGTGCTAAAAATGGTAACATAGTACTGTTTATGTAGGATAAACTAAGAATAACACGCACAGATTCTGAGACGAGTGTTGCGTTTGTAACCAATTGGAAATTCATAAAGGGGAAAAAAACAAACTATGCTATTATCCACAACATAATTATAGCACACATTTAATCTCTTTAATTACATTTCATGTATATCATCGTTTGAATGTCATTATTTGGATTATGGTTATATATATTTAGAAAAATAAATAAATAAAAAAATCCTGTACTTGGCTTTAGTTGTACTTCCGGTGTGAAAGGTCACACCAAAAATGGCGCCGTCCAAGAGGAAACATGCTAGTAACCAGTCATGTACTATTCCTGGAGGGTTTACAGGTACTAATTGACAAAATAAATCATATTTGTGTCCGCTTTTCGCTAGCATACCGATTTACCTGCGGACACAACTTTGTCTCGTGGTTTTTCACGGTTTGGGTGGTGGGCAGGGTTCGCGTGGTGATTACAGATACTGGATCGTTACTGAGTGCTGCGTTCACTTCAGGTTTGTCTGTTTGTTCCTGTCTCTGTTCGCAGTGCTGTCCTTACAGTTTAGTTCCGAAAGCGTCGCGCAGCACAAGCTGTATGTGAAAGAGCACAAAGTACGAGCAGAGAAGAGCTCACACAGACCTCTGGACCGGACTTTGTTTGTGCTCAACATCCCTCCGTACTGCTCAGAGGTACGGTTTATGGAGCTATTAGTCGATGACTGGAACTGTGTGGCCGAGATCGTTTGTTAATCATGAGATTAATGTGTGTGTTTCAGGGTGTTGTCAAAGAATTGTTCTCGCAGTTCGGCAGTATTCAGTCCGTGGAGCTCAGAGACCAACCGGGTTCCTCTCACGAACATGGACCCAAGCTGTCCAAGTTCTTTAAACCAGTTCAGAAACAGGTGAGTTCTTCCTGCAGTGACACCATGAGGAAACATTCACTGTAATTGTCATGTGCAGTACATTTCGGGTCATCATTGTACCTCTCGTGTGTCTGTCTGTTCCTTCCAGGGTTTCAAAGTGGGCTACATTGTGTTCCAAAACTCCTCCAGTATAACAGCAGCTAAAACACACCCACATAATGTGCCTTTGGTGGTCTGCACAGAGGAGCGTCCAGTGAGGACAGGAGTGCAGAGTGAGTGATGCATCCCGTTTCATTAATGCAAGGGTTCATATTTTCTTGTTTTGTGTTACTTTGAATTTACTCTTTTAAATCATCTATTGAGATTTTATTGTGGGCCCGGTCCTTGTCAATCAGAGACATTTAAAATCAGTCTCATGACACCTTCATGTTCCACTTTTTCATGCCAGAATGGATTCAGACGTACACAGAGTCTTTTATCCAGCCAGACAAACTGCAAGAAATAGTCGACTCCTTTATGGAGGACTACGACAAGCGGAAAGAAGAGGTGAGAATTCCAGTTCTGCTTCCTCCAGCATCAACCCATCCGTCTGGTCTGTGTTCCCTCAACTTGGGTTTCTTTTCTTTGTCACAGGAAGCTGAGCGGCAGAGGAAGGAGGCTGAGCAGCAACAAGAAGATGAAGAGGGCTGGGTGAAAGTCACAAGAGGACCCAAGGGCGCCAAGGCCCGCCCCCACAGTGAGGCGGCCAACAAGAGGGCTCTACAGAAAGAGATGAGGAAGAAGAAGAGGAAGGAACTCATGAACTTCTACACCTGGCAGCACAGAAACACACAGAAAGAACGTAAGTTGGCAGTTTAATTTTTCGTCCTCTGCAGGCTAGAATTTAATATTTGCTGACGTATAGTTGACTTTATATTTGTTGTTCTTTGTTTCCAGATATTGCTGAACTAAGGAAAAAGTTCGAGGAGGACAAACAGAGAATAGCTCTGCTGAGGGCACAGAGAAAGTTCAGACCTTACTGAGTCAACTACCCCAATTTTCCTTTGCTCATCCCACTGCTTTTGTGTGTGTTAACTACATTAAAAAACAGAGCATTTTTTGTCAATAAACTATTATTCTGATTGACCTTTTACAATTATTGACTTACAGCACCTCAAGTGCTGAATAACATTTAACATGTACGATTAAATGATGACAGCAGGGCCCTAATAACCAATTCTAATGTAAGTTACAATGTACAAAAACAAGTCTGAATGCACACTACAGAAGGTTTTATTGAGGTTGTTCACTGTCAATTTGTGCATCACAAGCTTCCTGTGCTTCTGGCTTCCGCCACTTCCTGATGCTCGTCCATGCAGTGAACAGCAGGATCAAGAGCAGGGCAGCACCAACACCAGACAGCATATACAGGGTCACCTGAAATGCTGAGGAACAGAGGAATAACATTGAAGTCAAATACTGCCACTGTTCCATCACAAGGTGCCTATAGTTTCATGCTGAACAGGACTTACTTGTGTTGTGTTTCACGCACAGATTGTCCTGCACATCGGTGTTGTTCTGTCCCATCAGCAGTGGTCCTACAGAGACCAGCTGGACCTGGTCTGACTGAGACGTTGCCTCTCTTTTCTGTCTCCCTCCCTCTGATGCTGTGGGAGGAGAGTTTAACGACACTACGTATGCACATCACATACAGTGTCGAAGGTGAAACATACTGTAAAATACTCACAAATGATGGCACAGCGCTGCGCACAGTCAACATCATTTGTGCAGATTTCCACCCAGCAGTAGAAGTATATCTAAGTAAGAGATTACACACAGCCGTGTCTGCCAAGATACACACTTTTACATTCCTGAAATGCATGGATGGGATGACCTTACTTCCTCCACAGTTGGATGGCCTGTATTAGGGTCCAAGAAGGCAAAGGTCTTGACATCAAACCTCCTGGCTTGGGAAGGGGAGGCGGTCTTGCCCTGGTTGTCCACAGGGACAGAGCTTCTCATGTTATCCAAAGGGTTGGGACATCTATGCATGGACGAGAAAGACATTGTCAGCTGCTCAGCAACTTCTGCACATCATTTTTAGACCTCAGATCAGGTCGCTGGTGTAATTGTTTCCACCTTACCCGTCATAGAGAAGCGTCCACACTGAGTGTCTAGATGCAGGGTATGCAAAGCAATCCCATACCCGCAGGGAAAGTGTAGGGTCTGGGGACGGCTGGGCGATGGAGATCTCCACATATGCAGCTTTACGCAAGGGCAATGTGAGAGGAAGCTGGTCCTCAGGAAAGAAGGATGTGAAAGATGCATCTAGAGGAACAGTTATTCACAAATACATTTAGTCAGGTTTTGTTTTTGATGAAGAACTTGATGCGATGCAAAACTCACACACTCACTTTTCTTACCTTTGGCTATTCTCATCTGCACTCTGATGGTCCCCAGGGCAACCACAGGTGGGGGGTTGGTCACTGTGTACAAGGACCGCAAGTCTGCTGCACGCTTTAAATCCGACGCCTCATATTCACACTGGACCTGGAGACTAAAACCAGCATCCATGTTAGTACTTGTGTCACCGCTAGAATACTTTCATTGTGAGATAAATTTGTAGCTTTAGTGTGCAGAGGACGTGGAGAAAAAAAAGAAAATAAAGAAAATCACCTAAATTTAGATTTTTTGCTATGCAACTCCGCCACTTCCACCTCATAGATCATCACATCTCCATCTACCTAAAAGAAGGAGAATAAAGGATTAAAGGATTCAGAACCACATAGAAACTACTGATATTCAAGCTATCTGCAAGAGCAACAGTTCAGTGAGTCAGAGCTCTTAGATAAGATTTGTTTAAAGACTGTGAGTGATTTTCATGCCAGAATTAAGTTTGTAGAAGAAAGTGATTTTGGATTACTTTCATCTTTGCACCACAGTCCATGATCCCAATCTTGAAGATGGCTGAGTCTGGGGTGATGACCACAGGGAAACACTGTGGCTGAGCCTTCACTATCAGACTGCTGGGATCGATGGGCGGGTCCGTGTCTGTGGCCTTTACTGAGAACACAAAGTGTCCATCCAGAGAGCAGGCTGGAGGGAGTGCCGACACACAGGAAAATGTAGGCATAATATTCCTCAGCACAAAATCACATCCATGTACGGCATGCAGTGTGTTCACAAGACAAATGCCAATCTTACCATTGAGTCTGTAATAGCATTTTAAATCATGAGCGTCGTAGCAGCAGCCCAGTTTGAAGCAGGCATCACTAGAAATGCTTTTGTGGCCACAGTCCACTCGAAGAGCTCTTTCAATGTCACAGTTTCCAGGCAAAGCTGGAGAAGAGGCATGTTAGTGTCCTGAACTGACACAGTAAATTGTGCTGTGCTAAAAGCCTCTCTGTATTATAAATGAGAGGTAATATCACCCCAAAGCATGACTTCTGTGGAAAGAAATTTTTAAAAACTCTCAACCAGGCTCCAAAGGAAAATTTTCCAGTTGAAGTTTTGATAAACTGATGAAAAATGGGCACTGACTTCAGATACAGACAACATTACTGTGTCAATGAACTTGTTCGGGCTCATCTGCCATCTCCACTCACATGTTGGAACAAGTCGAGTCCTCTCGCTGTATCTCTTTATCAGGGGACAGCTGATATTTACCCTGAACCATCGATCCTCTCCTGTCAGCTGTACCTGCAGAGGGATGACCACTTTGCTGCCCTGGGGATCAAAGGTCATCACAGTGTGGATGTTTAGAGGACATACGCATTATTTTGCATTGATATGCACACACACAAACACACAGTGCATGTCTATTTTCTCTTCTGTGGACTTCTCTATACACAGTAAATCAAAAAAACATTTGCGTATTGAGTTTGCAAACTTTCAGGACACATTTATATTTCCATTTCCATCAAGGGAATATGGTTTGAAACTGTATAAATAATGGTAACGATACAGTATATTCTATCACCCCATATGCATTTTACACACACACACACACACACACACACACACACACACACACACACACACACACACACACAGGTTAAAAAAAAAAACGTATGGCTGGAATATTCTGTAAACATTACATCATATTAATATTTTCCATAATTTTGGCAATTGCTAATTCCACTGCAACTGCACTTTTATCTAATGTCAAACAGAACTGTACCCATCAGTGATGTTGTATCACTTAAAGATATTGTGGGCAAGGTGCTGCAACATTTCTCTGAAGTCAAGGGCAGGGGCCAAAGGTAACATAGTGAACACTGGGGAGGGCCTTTGTTTTTGAATAAGAAGAAATATAATGATCAGCACACTAACTTCTGACACAGCCCCTTATTTTACCTCAATCTGTGCGTAGCAACTGTCATATCTGCTGAGGAACAAAAGGCTCTGGTTTTTCTCTGTGATCAGTCTCACTCCACAGGACCCTTCAGAGTGAGGCACTGGGGTTATGGCCCCTGTCGTGTCTAAGGGAACAACAAAGCACACACAGCTGTAGTGAAGTCAATGCAAATGCTGAGATCCTACTTCGAAAGTTTCTCAACCTTTCTTATCTGTTGGACATATAGGCCTAGTGATGCAACAAAGAACTCGATCTTACCTTTAACACGTATATTACTCTTGACGAGCGGTCCAAAAACAGCTCTTATCCTCCCGGCAGAGCAGGTGACCCTCGGCAGAGCGAGCTGCTCAGGTGTTGTCTTCACCTGGACGGCTGACAAACACCACCAGTGCTGAGCCACGCAGGCGAACATGAAAGAAACCACACGAAGTTTTGAACTGTGATAATTCATCTCTAATTTGTTTTGGCTAATGTTTTGGCCCCCAGAAATATATCTTTCTGACGTGCGGTCACGTGACTTCTGTTAATTAGCGTTAATTAGTTTGAGGCTTGCTGCGGTCTCTACCTGAGCGCCAGAGATTCACTACATGTGCGCACGTGCTTATGGTCGTACCTGTGGTAACAAAGTTGAAATGATGTCGCAGATCTTGTCACTGTTGTCTACCTGTGCGCCTCCAGAGCTGCCGGATTGAAGATGATCTGAAAAGTAGGACGGAATAAGCTGGTAATTAATAAAAAGGTCATTGTTTAAATAATACATGTCATGCATGGCCCGACGTGTCCTCAGGGAGCCATTAAATGAAATCATTGCGTAACTCAAAGGCCTTGCCAACTCTTTCCCTATGGCAATGCTTGTACCCATCTAATTATTACATAAGCAGTTTCTTAAACCTTTATCCAGTGCTGCATCCTGTCTGGGTTTCGGTGGATTGTCCTGGTACATCTATGATCACCATTAAAAGTCATGCTTTCCTCAAGTAATCTGGTTTGATGAGCCGATTGGCATCTGAATGCAGGACAAATTCCACGTAGGCAGACTTTCATTTACTTTAATCATGATATAATTTGATTTGAATCAGGAATTAGATGGTTTCAAGCAAACGGGGAGTGTTTATCTTTATCCAGGACAAATCCAGTAATTTCTGTGCAACTGTGATGCCAGAGGACACAGAGCACATTGAATTCACACGCTAAGGTCAAAACTTTCAGCTATTTACACTCGATCAGATTGTAAACAGTGATCTGAGTGGCCAGCTATCAGCGCTGTGTATGCTAATGACGCCGAGCGACCCACAAATCACGAGTTGTCAGACGGTGTCGTGACGTAACGACGGTGACGTTTCTGGGGCATCCCCGTCGGGCTGACAGACTTTAGCATCAGGGGAGCAGAAGACGTGTCTCAAACATGGCTTTGAATCGGAATCACTCGCAAAACGGCGGCGTTTTGGTAAACAACGGAGAAAGGTGGGTGAATTGTATTGCGACTATGTTGTTAATTTAGCTGACTGGCTAGCTGACGCCTCTTTTCTTGGCTTGTTTACCTTCTACTTTCCAGTGCGTAGTTCAGCACTGCTATCCAACCGCTAGCCTCCCTTTAGCTGGCCTGGCTAACGTTAGCATAGCTTTAGCTAACACGGCTGTTCCATTGTTGACGTTTGCGTTAACGTTAGCTATATAGGGAATTTCGTTGCAATTCAATTATTTTGTTCTCTGCTTTAAACTCGGGTGATACAATATATATGTTATTAATGACGAACTTTATAGTCTCAACGTATTTTGACAGTTGATTTAAGCAAGATGGCTAACTTGGAACGTCAGCCGACCATCAAAACAGGAAGTAGCCGATTGCTTTCGTTTGGAAATGTTGACATTTTCTTCCAACACAAATGTCACCATATGTAGTGATGTCGTAACATGTAGCTAGACGTTACGAAACAATTCTAACATGCATATTAACATTCTGTCTCATGATCCTTTCAGTGCAGTGTTGAAAGTGGCTGTAACGGGTTTCTTTGTCCTCACCTGCTTCTTCTTTTCCCAGTGTTTTAAGGGAATGTAAGAACGTGGAGCTGTCGTTCAGCGATGTCGCCTGCAAGACAGACCTGCTGAGGGGGACCAAGAAGGGCACCGTGTACCTCACACCATACAGGGTACAGCCAACGTTACACAAGCAAACCAACATAGCTGCTGCTGTTGTCTTTATTGGAAAGTTGGCAGTGTTCATATTTTCATACGTCACGTTGTAACTCTCCCGTCTCTCTCGTGTCTGCCCTCATTTATTTGTGTAGTTGCTGTTTGTGTCCAGTAACACCAAGGATTGCCTGGGTTCAGCCATGTTCCCCTATTATCTGATGAAAGGCTGCAGCATAGAGCAACCGGTCTTTGCAGCCAATTACATTAAAGGGACAGTGTCAGCTGAGGCTGGTGGTAGGTGGTCTTTTGTTTTTACTCCTAAACACTTGCTTGATTTTGTCTCTGGAATAGTAAATAGTCATATTGTAACATGAAGTAGATATTAGGTGCTTACCTTAGTCAGAATTAAAGGACTGCACCTATCTGTCATCTATGTTGACATTCATAATGAAGTACAAGTGTAGCTTTTGTGTATTTGTTCTAAATGTGTTTGACTTTCTCATCAGGCGGCTGGGAAGGCCAGGCCCATTTCAAGATGTCATTCCCCAGTGGAGGCGCCATCGAGCTGGGACAGCATCTCTTCAAACTGGCTACAAATGGTTTGTATGCGAGTTTCCTTCATCACTGTGTCCCACTTTTGAAGATTCGTTGAATACTTCTTAATAGAGGAGTAAGTTTAAACGGTGCTTTTGGGGTAGACCGTCAGTACAGTTACTGTTTGTATTATACTTTTCTATATACATATATACAGTATATATAAGTTAATATATATGATGGGCAGTTGCAGGAAACCGGTGAGTGAACACACTCATGACCTGTGGAAAGTCCAGGTTATGTGTTGCAAAACATTTATCCTTGCTGTGTTTCAGCTTCCCGTGCTGCTCCGGCCCAAAACGGTGCCGCCTCTTTTGGCTATCCTTCACCTGGAATGATGAATGGCTACGGCCCACCTCCACCTGCTCCTCCCAGCTATCCTTACCCAGCCCCTCCCCACCAGAATGGATTCTACCAGGGCCCGCCCCCTGCTGCTGCCGGCATGGGCTACCCCTGTCCAACAGCCAATGCTGGTACAGAATTCAGTCATTTGGCATTTTTATTGACAGAAATGGAAAATAAGCCAGGGTAGACTCTAAGAGCTTGTCTCCATGTTGTGTTTTTTTTTCTGTGTGGCCGCTCTGAGCTGCGCTAGTATTTACACAGTATTTCCACCAGCTTTGTCCACAGTGGTTTTCACACCCATTGCACGCTTGTTAGTCTAAGAGCAAATTGTTAGAAATTGTCCAGATATTGTTGTCATTTGAAACAAACCCCACATGTGGTATTTTTTTTGCATTACACAAACAGAGAAAAATGCCATATAGACACAATCCCGTAGATGTGCACAGAATAGTTTTGAGCCTTCAGGTTATGTTTCCCTGCATGTGCATGCAGCGCACACACATTTGTTTTTGGTGCATCCACGTTTTTTGTCAAATGTCCTCGTTGCACATAAGAAATAACCCTTGAGGCACAAATAATGCTGTGGTTTCTCTCTCCCTGCCAGAGTTTTGTTTTTCCCCTTGTTTCTCTTGTTTTTTTTGTCTTTGCTGTGTAACTAATTGCTCACACAGACTGTAACCTCTTTTGACTTTGAAACTCAATCTCTCTTTTTTTCTGTCGGTATTTTTTCCAGGAATGTACCCATCTGGTTTTGACTACATGGCTCCACCTCCTCCCTACCCTGGGCCACCCCAAAATTGGGCTGCACCCCCCCAGAACTGGACAGCAACAGCACCACCACCTGCAGGTCTGTTTCTCTCTCGCTCTCTCTCTCTTTCTATTTTTCCTCTCTGTATGTCTGTGTCACTGCACCCGTCAGATCTAATCTGTCGGCCTCAAAGTGAATCATGGCACCAAAAAAAGGGGTGCTGATGTCTCATCCGCTACACATCAAAATTAGAGGATAAACAATCTACCCTCTCCATCCCCATTCTCTCCTAGCACCTTGTGCATTTCAGTGAAAACAGTCTCACCCTGCACATGGGGTGAGCTCGGTAACAGTGTGCTGAAATGCCACTTTGCCGTATCTCTATTTTCGGAACAGCCTGAGTTGGACGTCTGTGCACACTCATGGATTTTTGTCTTGAGAATTCCTGGAGCTGTCAGTTGTTGTGCTTCATATGACTAATACTGCGCTCCTCACATCAGTTCTCCGTATAATGTTAGGAGCTGTAGCGTCTGTTCCTAAATATGTTCGGTGGTCATTGCTGTCTGTCTTTATCTTGCTGTCTTTGTCATGTCTCATTTTATGCACAGGTAACTCCAAAGCGGCTGAAGCAGCCGGCAGTGCGTATTACAATCCCAACAACCCACACAGTGTCTACATGCCCATGGTAAGCTGCTTTGCTTGTCCTCTCCTCAGTTAAAGTTGTGTGCAAATGACGTGTAAGTTCTCCTTTAATGGCGCTTGTACAATTTATTTATTTCCTCTTTATTCCCATGCAGGAGCGACCTCCACCATATGCACCTTATCCAAACTCTCCTGACAAGAAACACAACTAAAGCTCAGGCACCATCACTTCAATCACTATCTTCTCTCTCTTCCTCTGTATCTTAAATAAATTTGAAAGCAAGGATTAATGTTGGTGGATACCTACTGGATTGTAGAATACAGAAAGGAACATGCAAGTGATAGAGGGCTCAAAGATGTCAGTGATAATTCAACAATTAATAATATTTTGGCTTCTGGAATAGCTAAAAAGCAATCACATCTTTAAATACTGTTTTCCTTTTTACTTCAGTTCATTTGAAATGATTGACAACTCTGAGACTCGTCATTAGAAACAATCTCAGCGATGGCATTTATTTTGTTCTGTCTAATAGCACGTCGTTAAGAGCCGAAAGGAGGAGGTAGTCTGGGGAATGTATTTTTAAGACAGATTTATTACCAAAACATTTTGTAGCATTTTCTTGATTGCAGTTCCTGTAGTTATTAACAATAGCAACTCCTGCTCTAAAAGTATTTTTGCAGTATCATTGAAGGTGCTGTGTTTCCTATCCAGTAGTTTTGAGTTGTTGCCCATATACTACACCACAACTGGGTTGAATAGTGTTTAGTAACATGATATCGGACTGATTCTCATACTAAAATAAAAAGCTATAGTTTCCTTCATATATGACCTTCGTATTTGCGTGTTCTTGTACAACATCAGTTACATTACATTACAGTCTAAGTAATTCCATTCATTGTATGACCTGAATCTCTCAGTCATAATATATGTAATGGAGGTTTTTGTTATAAAAAGGAGCCGTGCGCTGTTAGAACGGGGGGATCAGATAGTTTTCTTACATAATAAGCCTATGTATGTGCAATATTTCAACCTCACATAACAGGGTCATAGGTGACGTGCTGGGGTTACCTGAACGACCCTGTGCTCTGCTCCTAGCTTCTATTGTATTCATGTATGCAAAGCCAAGCTGAAACCAGAACTCTACTCTTTGTGGAATTACACTAGTGTGGGGTTACAGGGCTACGGCGTTACATTAAGGGCCCATCAGTGTTTTGCCTGTTGTTGAATCGTCTGAATGAAAAGCATTTATTCCTGATTAACGTGGGGTGAGGCGCCAACAAGCCGTGTAACTGCAACCCGCTCATTGTGCATCATTTAACACCTGTTTGAAGGACTTTTTGCACACAGTTGTAGTGGATAGAGAAATTTTTTTTTTTTTTTTTTTTTTGGGGGGGGGGGGGGGGGGTTAGTTTGCTTGAATTAATCAAATGTCTGTATGTTAATATATCTTTTGCAGTTCTTATTCCTCTTGCTGAATTTTTTTCTGTCACTTAAAATCTAATAAATGAGTCAGTTATTGAATTTTGCATTTTGATATTTTTGACATTTATCTGATCTTCATGAAACACAGAATTAGTTCAAATTTAACATTTTTATTTAATCCTCACATTTCAAACCCAAGTCAAATTAAATTCGTTTTTTTTTTTTGTAAACATTTAATCTATATAAATGCAGTCAATTTACCACAATGTTTAGTCATTTCATTCAGTAATTTATTTGCTTAGATTTGCTGTATTGGTAATCATACTCCAGATTAAAGGCTCCACGTTGACGGATTCAGACTTCTTTTTAAGTCACACATGGTGTCATGTGGTCCACTGAAGTCATTTCTTTTTACTTGTCACAGCATAAAATTAATGCTGTGGAAATAGTTCCATTATACAGAACAACTGTTTGGACTGGTCCTATCCCTGACAGCATTTCACAAAATGAAGAAAGAAAAGAATTCTCCACACTCTTACTGAATGATATATTTATTGTGTTATGAAACACTAGCAAACCTGGATGTTATATTCACTGTAGTCACAGAAAACCACACTGTACAGATGTGTCTCATAGCCAGTTTTAAGACTGAATAAACAAAGATGGCATTGTCATGCACTAAAACACAAAATATTCACTGCACACAAACGGATCAAAACAACCACAAAGTTGATAACGACACCAATAGCTAGCTAGCTGATTTCCACTCACAGCTGTCCACCCATTAATTCATAAAGACTAGTTCTAATTTATGGCTCAACTCCTGTTTCTTTGCAGTTCCTGACTCAGGAAAAGGAGGTGTGCTTTTTACTACCATGTATCTAATGTTAATTCTGTACATGTCTCTGCAGCCACCACTAAGTTGTAAACTAGATTAAAGATGTGCAAAGCCCTACTATGTGTTCTTCAGGGAGATGAGAGCTCTACGGGGACTTTATCGACCCTTTAGGACAAACACGTTCTGAAAGGAATGAAATACAGATTCATATTATTCACTGAGTTACTTTGATAACAATTTATCTAAAGGTAATTTATTTAAAATCTGTTTTCCCTTGTCGCAGAGAACAAACTCGGTCACAGTGCTACATACTGTTTTCAGATCTGTCTGTGGTGAAGTCTGTGTGACACGTACAGCACGGGACTCATTGTCGAGAAGCCTTTACTCATTCAGAGCTACAAGGGGTGGGTTTAAATTAGAAACGAAAATAAAATGTGACAGCGAGGTGAGAAAATGCTACGGCGCTGACGTTGAACTCTAAACTGCTTGAAAAGCTCACTTGAGTGTCGCTGCTGTGTGTGTGACAAGTAGATGATCAGATGGGTAAAGGCAACACGGGTAATCTGTCCTTCAAAGGTCTATCAAGTCACCATAATGCTCTTACTAATCAAATACTGTTAGAGCTACAGGATTGTGGAAGGGTTGAGTAAAGAATTCAGCATGAGATTTGACTCAGATCTGATCGAACGGCTCCTACGGCTCCTCCTGTAGAAACCACACCTCGTTGCGGCGTCCGTAAGGCTTGAGCGGTGGGTCGTAGCTACAGCAGAAGTACTGCTTGCGCTGGAAGGGCGCCGTCTCGCCCAGGGTGCGCGTCAGACGCAAGGCCTCTGCTCGGTACTCGCTCTCCCCTGCAAAGCCTCCGAACTGCCTGTGAACAAAAGATATTTAGGGTGTTAGTTTAATTGGGTGAACTATGTGGACTTTTCACTGGATGTGCTGTCTCATAGGAATGGAACAGGGACCCAGAGGGCACACATGCACACTGATATTTCAAACAACATGCACCAGTGAGGTCAAGGAAACCTGCCTTTGGACCTGCTCTACCACAATAGCCCTGCAGGGGACTGAATATATTAACCAAGACCTTGAAAAACAAAATAGCTACTCCAGCATTTGGGTCAGGTGGGGTTTTAGAATTTACACAGCATCTCAAATCAACATTCATATTACTCTCTTACACATGGGAGATATCTTGATGTCTTGTTCCATGTATATGTATATATAAATCAACATTTTTAAACGAAACACTTTAAATGACACCTACAGAGTGTAGACAGTCATGCCAGGCCGCTCTTCAATCCTGATGGCAGTGTCGGTGGGAGTGGGGGGGCTTTGCTGGTAATTGGAGGGGATACGGATGGCGACCATCAAACGGCGAGACAGTACACCGTCATTCCGTGGATACACTGTGATGATGATGGGAGCTGCTGTGCCCATGGCCTCGCCTTAGAAGATGAGACAGGGAGTTTAAAAAAAATGGAGCAAGGGGGACATAGAGGAGACAGCAGAGAAACTCTACTATCCTCCCTAAAGAAAACTACCCACATCTAAAGGTCAGGATTTGTGGGATTTTATGTGGAGTACATAATATCATTATGCAGATGCCAACAGAAACAGTTTTTATCCAGACGCTGCAAAACAGGGCATGTAAATCATATAAACAGCACATGCAATGGCGATTGAGCACTGAGATTTAGTTTTCAGACTGCACCTGTAGTTGGCTGAGGTTATATCTCAGCTGGTTTCGATCACCTGGAATCCAGACAACAATGGGCCAAAATGAATGGTGTAACATCAACCCTTCAAAATTGCACAATGGGCATACCACTAGGTTCCAGTCTGGGACCACTGTTCTTTTTGCTCTTACATTTGTGAGCTAGCAGACAGATGTAAATAGGCATGGTGTCAAATGTATGCTGATAATCCAATCATTTATATATGAACAAAGCATCCATCCACAACAGGCTGCAGAGGTACTGAACAGGTAAACGGTGGGTGTCTCACAGTGGCTTCAAAGTCACTTCCTAACTCCAAACTATTGATCCGATGGAAATATAGAAAGTCAATTTAATCAAATATCTAGGTGTTGTCCTGGATGCTCAATTAAAATTTGAAGCACATATTAGTAGAGTGTCAAAGACCATGATGACTATTCTTAACTGTTTCTATCTTATAAGGTATTGTCTGCCCATAAAGGCCTCCTCGCTATATATACACATGTTGATTCTATCGCATCTTTCTCATTGTTTAACCACTGGGGTCAGGCAACCCAATCAGCAACTAATCCTAAAATATCATTATACTGACAAAGTTTGAAAATATTGGATCAGAAGCCAATATAATGGCACCATTGTGAAATTCAGAAAAAGTATCAAAAGCTTTGAGAATTGTGTAAATCTCTCATTTATAGAACACATTGCTACGTGTGTGAATGGCCTTGCTGCCAAACTAGACAGTCAACTGATTTTAAAATGTAAGAGTGAACAAAACGTAAAACAACAGTCCTGTATACATTGCATCAGTCTCTGTCACATACATAAATAAATAAATAAATAAAAATATTTGTCTGGTTAGTTAAACCAAAATGAGGAATATGATTTTTAAAAGCACACCCTGCCTAAATAACCACAGAACGTCTTACAAAAAATCAAATAAAAAAGTTATAATGTGACTCCATGAACACAAACAGAAAGCTGAGAGGAGATTGTCACAGTTTTTCATTCTTTTATAAACTGCAGGATTGGCCGCTCACTCAATAAAGAGCCACAATTACTCATGTAAAAAAGATGAGTCCAAATTAAAAAAAAAAAAAAAGAGTATTTGATTTTCAGATTAGCGTACCTTGTTCATTGCTCCCACCGATGTACATAAGCAGCTTCCTCACCAGCTCGCCTGTCACTTGGTCGAAGCTGCGTCCCTCAGAGGACACGGTGGCGTATTTGGCCCCATCGTACCGCCGCACCTCAAAGCTAACTCCATCCTATGGGGAAGAAATGGAAATCAGTGGGCCAACCACGGCTGCACAAATATGTACATCGCTTTGTTGCACATACAGCCCACCCACACACACAAATCACACACAAACTCAGCTGCTCTCTTCCTGGGGACGGGTGCTGGGGAGCCGCTGATCTCAGATATGATTCACCTTTCACACACTGATGCTGGCAATATCCTCCAAAGGACCAAAGCCTTGAACTGGCAGGGTTTACACTTGGAGGGCTTCAGTGCGTGTGTGTGCGTGGATGTGTGACTGCACACATGTGGGAAACCAATGCAGCCAAATAATGAGATGTAGAAGAAACATATTTACACAGATTCAATTTCATTTCTTCTGCTCTGCAGTGTTCAGTCAGCCTACAGAGAATAATGGGCAAGAGATGCACAGTCTTACATAACACACACACACACACGTTAGGTGTTCTCTACTTTTGGGGACACTTGCATAGACTTACATTCATTTCGTGCAGACTTACCATAACCACTACTTGCCTAACCCTAACCCTTAGCCCCAGTCTTCACCCTAAAACTCAATGATTTACATTATGGGGACCTGCATTTGTCCCCACAAGTATGGCGAGTCTCCACAATGTGACTGCGTAAACATATCTACGTCCCCACAGCGCGAGTAATACATTGGCGCACACACAACTTGCCCCCACCCCCTAGACACACAGCGTTAATATGATGCAACAGTTTTGCATTAAATATGATTAAGTGGGGCTAATGTGGAGCACAGTCACTCGACTACGCTGCTGAGCAATAACTTTAATAGCTTTTGAAGGAATCTGGTCACTGCAGAGACTGTGAAGCAGGTTTCAAATACAGCTGCTCATACCACTAATGTGATTATACTGTGTGGCATTTTAATTGTGTATGGCTGCGTGTGCGTGTCTGTATAATGTTGTTAAGCACTGGAATTTAATTTCACACTGTCATTGTCATTTGTTCTCCTCACGCTGATTGCCATCGATTTGTGAGAAGCTGCTGTAAAATATACAGCTTATTATTTTGCAGATGCTGTGATTTATTCAAAATGATACAAGCAGGGAAGAAATTATAGTGCGTGTTCTCATTCTTGCGTGGACTTCTTATATTTTCTCTTCCCTGGGGGAAAACTTAAATCTAATACTATCCTGCAAATGATTTTGTGTTTATCTTAAGTATGAATTTGTGACTCTTGACCTATTCCCCACTCACAGGGTATTTGAATGTCTTCCAATTTCTGTCTGATACAACTTTCAACCACCTAATCTTACCCAAAACCCAGCCCAGTGAAAAACCCGTAATCAGACGCATTCATTCTTCAGCACATACAAGATAACACTATGTTATCACGAAGCTCTAACTCGTGACAGGTGCCCAGGCTCCTGCATAGCAATTACACGAGTTCTGCTCTGTATGGCTTGTCGGTGGGACCGCTATTAACATTTTGTATGGGTGACATACAAAGGAAGCAAGCCTGACTTCAGTTAAGCAGTGCAATTAATGTGTCTATCATGTGTCTGCAGTTGTGTGCATGTGTGTGTTTAGCTGCTGTCTCATGCCAACCTATACAGTGATAATTACTCTGTGCCTGAACAGAGCACAGCGAAGGTGTCATCAACACTGCGACTGTTACATTGCCTTGTCATTTCATGTTGTGCCAAAATAATCTTCTGCATTCATTAGCAAACTTCGAACTGAACTCCACCTATATGTTGCTGTTGCTGTGCAGTGAATGTGTGTGCATAGGTATGTGTGTATTCCGTGCCAGGCAGCTCCTCTGTATTCTGTGTCAGTTTTAATTAAGGGTGTAAGATGTCAGAGTCAGAGTCAGGCGGGCGCTCCACAGATCAGGTGACGAGCTCTGATTTCAATACCTGCCGTTTAAAGAAGTCAGTCAAGTCCAGAGATTTGATGAAGCTTGAGGTCTGACTTTTCAAGCCTTGGACATCTTGCTGCATTTAGATCTGCAATGTAAATGACTGATCACTGATTGATGACTTTTCTGCAAATCTCAATGAAATGCAAACCTGTTCTTAAAGAGCTCTACAGTAAAAGGCATTATTTTTAGATTTCAGTCAGTATTTCTGACTGAAAGCATTAAAACGCTGTTGTTTGTACACATGCTGCTGCCTTAAACTGTCTTTTGTGAGTTTCAGCTTTGGTGTCAGGACAGATCTGACCTCCTCTGTGTGTGTGTGTGTGTGTGTGTGTGTGTGTGTGTGTGTGTGTGTGTGTGTGTGTGTAAATATGTCAGTTTGGGTCATTTGAGTCCGGGTCTGTCTGGTCAGTTGTGCAGTTGGAAGTCCTCTTTGTCTCAGTCCGTCCTTTGTGTCCCCGTCAAACGTTAGCTGCTGTTCAAAGATAAACACACAAAGCCACTTTCAAAACCTCATGTCAACCGTGATGTTACATGGATACATGCACATTTACAGCAGTGCGCTGTGTGTCAACAGGGCACCAGAGAAGGACCTCGAAATGACTGTTAGGCACTGCTTCAGTAAACAATACACATCACTGAGTTCACTGGAGTCTTTCCAGAGTGTGCATACATTAAATATGGGTAAACATAACATATACATAAACATAACAAGGGGGTGGGGGTGGGGTGCTGACATGGAAAGGGCATGCCCTTCCTCCTCCTTCACTGTCGTCATCAGCGATGATCCGTGTATCAGTGCGCACACCCAATCCATATCTGAGCTCATGGGTTGACCACAAACACGTGTGATCTGCATCCTCTTCCAGGCCAGGGTCAGTTAGCTCTTCCCCTGTGGTTTCACGTGCATGCGCGCAGTGCCTCTCTTTCTCACGCACGTAGACACACACGCATCTACTGTACAGTGTCATTATGGGAGAAAACTCGACAGCTTTGCGCGCAGCGATGAATGGGGACCTTTAAACCCCCCCGGCTTTAGTCTAGAGTGTGTTATTGTTTTAAGGTTACACAGAAGTCAGCATCACCATCTTTATTCATGTCTGTCTTGTTGATTGGCAGAAGACCTCCGGCTGGTTTGCCCCTTTGCCCCACACTGCGGCTCAGCGGGCATCCTTATAGGTCACAAGCAATTAACTGGCAAGCTGTTACTCAAGGTTACAGGGGTTGTGACAACAGCTGGAAAAACACAGCAAATACAGTGACCATTTTAAAGAAAATTTCCCCAATATACTTAGTGTTAAGTGCTGAATAAAATATTTCTGCAAACAGAAGGAGAAACCGTGCACCTTTACAATATAGCAGGATAAATGCGCGTAATCATAGCTGCGAGAAGGCACGGGGAGAGGCGTTTGCAGAAGTTTTAAACACATCACAGTGATGGAGTTGTGTGTGTGGCAGGTGTGTACCTTCGTCTCAGTGCTGAGCAGTTTGTATTCCGTCTCCTCGGTGTTCCCGAAGAGCGAATTCTTGATCATGCCAAACATTTCGCTTAGGCCAGGTCACCTCTCCTCTCTCCGCTCCTTCGGTTTGTTATTTGTCCTCCCTGTCGTCCTTGTGCCTTTTCTTCTCTTCAAAACAACTTTCTCTCCCGGCTGACGGCTCCCTTATGTGGTCGTCCTCAAGTCCTGGAAAAACCTTGTGAACAAGAGGTTAACTTCTAGCAGTTATCCAGATGCTCCAAGGCGCAAATTCTCCTCCAGCGAAGAGTGCGCGCCTTGTTCCGATGAGTTCTCCTCAGATGCGTCTTTCCCCCTTTCGGAGACAGAAGTTGCTGATGCTGACTCCTCACCCCTTTGCCGAACCAAGGAATGAACAAATCAGCCTCCACTCTGACGGGTGGAGTGTCTCCGCCCTCCTCCTCTGGTCTTAGTTTTTCCTCTTACCAGCTTGACGCTCACTGACATCACCACCTTTCCCTCCTAAACGTTTTAGTTCAATTAAAGTGGGGCATCAAGGATTATAGCATGGGGCTAATTTTCCATGGTTTATTACCCCGCAGATGAGACCAGGTTGCACTGACATTAAAAATACATAGATTTACATAACTAATTCCCTGATATGAGATGCAGCCTCATAGTCTACAGGGAGTCACCTCCTCCAAATCTGCCCCCCAAAATAGAGAAACCTTCGGTGCCACTCAGCTTTTGTTAGGGTTTCTCCCTCATTCTGTTTGTCATGGCTGTCTTTTCCAGGATGCTTAAAACAGTGGGGCGTAAAGAAACACATTTACATGCTGCTGTTTGCACAGTATAAATTTTGACACAAGCTGTTGGTTTGTCAGTATGCATTGGACTTTCTTTCCACGGCTGAGCATGCATTAGTCTGGGGCAGCGCATGGGTGCTCGTCCTCCTGCCTGTGTCACTGTGAGTTGTTTGCTTTAGGGTTAGTCTATTTAAATTCACACTGAAGGCAATGTTAGTCACCACTGGCGAGTAAAAGGAAGCAGGAAGGGTTTATTTCATGAAAGAAAAAAAAAAAGTGGGATGGATAACATTGGGCCAGAAAAGCTGAGGTATACTGTTTGAGGGAGCTGTGAACAGAGAGAGAGAGGAGACAGGATCCCATCCAAGCTGGCATGCGGCACATAAACTGTAGAACAAAATCACTGGGACACCTTAATGTAATTCAATGCAACTGTATTTAATTATTTCCATTTTTTTATGTCATGGTGCGTGTGATTTAGATTTTGAGGATGCAGCTGGCAGTGTTGTTAAGCAATTGTTTCAGTCTCAAGGGCACTGTTGTCAAGGGGTTCCTTGCTAACCACTGCTCCTCCTCAGTTTCCCCATGTTTGGCATGTAATGTGATAATGTTTGACACTTTTCCTCGTATTCCATTACATAATGTTGTAGTGTGTACCACCAATGCAGAAAGGCAACAGCATTCTGGCCTCTTGAGCTGTGTCATGTTGCCTTGAAACCTCACTTACAAAACAGTGACAGTCAATAGCTGATAATAACCTACTGGTCATTGCTATTCATCTCAATGACTTTATTTGTTTTGTAGCTGGGGTTAAATGGGGTGGCAGTTAAAGGCAGCTGCACAAGCCCACTATATTCTGAAAAGTCTCTGCACAAGTGTAAGTTCTGCATCAGCAGTTGAATCAAAGTCTCAGCAAAGGTTGTCCACTGTAAGCTTCATCACGTTGCTGTATATTTCATTAGACTATACATTTGGTCCTGCTTGTTGTCCACCCCAACATACACTCATGAAGAGCATGAGAGTAGACAACAACTGCAAGAGAGACACTGTATGCCTCAGTGGACAAGTCGAATGGGACACACTGTGCAGAATCCCTCAAACTGTGCAAATTGCTGTGACTGTAAAGACATGAATTCATAAAGCCACCATGTGACTTCCTATTTTCACATTCAACTAGCAACATAGGTTGAATAATCAATGATTCTTGTTGATCAATATCATTTACTTTTACCTGGCTCCTTGTGTGCATGTAAATGCAGTAACAGATGGATTTAATTACCAGTTTGATCGACACACAAGGAGAAAAAAACAAATAACAGTGACGAACATTTTAATGGAACAAATGAATCAAAGTGAAAATGTACTTACAGTTCTTTTGGATTGCTGCTATTGCTTTTTAACAATTAGGAAAATTGTGGATAAGCTGTTCGGTACAGTATATTTACAGATATTCTAATCATGGCATATATTTTCACAGTTGCTTCAAACACTCAGATCATCATCATATTTCATCCCCTTGAACACTGGTAGAACAACACAACAGGAATAAATTTTCTCAAAGCAGTCCATGATGGCACAATGTCCAGTCTGCCAGACTAATATCTATCCCTTTGGAGCTTACATGAAACAGCCACAAGCAAGTCATATCTGAACAGTGTCCAGATGTTCTTCCAAGTCCTCACTTCTCCCAGCCTTTACCTCCTGGCTGAGTGGGCAACCTGAGCCCCACTAGACCAGCCACTTCTTCTGGGCTGCGCTCTCCCTTGCCATGGTAAAGGTTGTGCAGGAACAGGTGGTTCCTGGTAGATGCCAGCAAACACAGGTATGTGTGAGAGTCATGGTGTGCCTCCTGCTGGGCACGGCAGTACCTTTCTCCTGTTACCTGTGAGAGGGTAAAGGACAGAAAAGATTAGTGAAGATCAATTGATAAACCAGGTCATAACATAATGTCATCACACTGACGGTGGTCAAATGGTCAGTTCCTTTAGAAAGTATTGCCTTTTTACTTTCTTCAGTAACTCACAGAGAAAAATGAAATCAAATTTACATCTATGATAAAAAGCCTTAAGGTTTAGCTGGTGGACAACATGGAATGAACAGTGAATTCAGCAACATCAACAGATGTGCCTATAGCACAGGATACTGCTCTGTATTGTAGCAGCTACAGTACAGACAGTGAGCATTTGGTCTAGTCCCTATAGAATTTCATATATACATTACAATGCCTTTGGGTCTTTTCAAGCTGGGACAAATACACACTGACAAGCAGGAGTTGCTCCAAGCGATTTTGTTTCAGTGACTGCACATGCATTCAACCACCCTGGTAAGCCATGTTCTCTCAAGCATAAGCAGTACAAGCTTTAAGCCTATATGTTTAATAAACCTTCATCTGAACAAGCAGCTCTGCTGTGTTTGGGTAAACAGAGAAACGGAATCAGAAGCACTGAGATGGACACGATGGATAGAAACAGACTGTTTAAAGATACAGGTTTAATGTAAGCGCAGTTATACAAATTAATTAAAATAAAGATATTGTTGAAATTAGGACTGTCCTTGACTGAAGAAACTCTGCCGACTAATGACTGAGGGATGCCTGTGCCACACTGATAAGTGGGTTTAAAAAACAGCAGCAAAATGTTTCTATAGTGTTTTTATGCGCAGAGGCCAATCAACGAAGGTCATGTTAACACCATTAACAACAGACTCAGCCCTCTGTAGCATGTTGCACTGTGCTGTGCATACACTACACTTCCATACTGAAGTTAATTCCTTATTAGACTGAGAGTACTTCATCACTGAGCTATGCTAAGGCTCGTTAGCTGCTGGCTAATGTTAGCATGTCCTTTTACTTCAGTCACCTTGCGTTGAACTGTCACTTCTAAGTGATACAAAGTTGGCAATGACCACACTCCAGTGTCATGCTGGATATTGACTCTATCCTCACGTTTGTAAACGGCCGAAGGGCGTAAATTATTTTCACGTAACTAGCAAAATTGTAACATTATCATTTAAGAGCAACCGTAGTGAGGTTAGCCAACGCTAGCCACACACTCCCCATGCAGTTTATAAAGGCAGTTAGCTGGCTAACTTAGCTAACGTTAGCCGAAACACCGTTGATAGGGAAACTCGCCTTATTCTTACGAAACTGGTCCATAACATAGTTGTAGGCCAGTGACTGTTTGTAACTTGGTCCCTGGATGAGACGTAATTCTTTCAGTATTCCTCGGCAGACTCGAAGGGGTGATGACAGCGTCGCCATCTCTGCACGGTGTTGTGAATGTGCAGCGCTTGAAGCCAGGCAGACTCAATCCAACACCGCACAGTCGTTCAAGTCACAGCATATCGACCACAAGGCGGCGATATGTTACAATAATAAGTTCACGACCTCATGCGGCGCTTCTTCTCAGCAGACATTTCCCTGCAACATTTCTAAGGTAACGTGGATGTAATTTCAAATCTACACACAGTCAATAAATTAATGTGTAAATGTGCAGCATAATGG